>NW_028146743.1:1200000-1867207 GCF_055883805.1 Amblyomma maculatum
AATTAGCACCGGCCGGCGTGGTCATGGAAACTGTTTCAAATGCAGCGTAATTCAGCAAAAAACGTTGCTCACCTTGACGTCGTTCCAAACCGCAGTCGTTCCGCTTAGCAGCCCACGAGAGACAAAATATGCCGTCTGTGCCGCACAGGCGAGGCACGAGCAGGCAACAGCTCGCTCCCTTCGACAGCTTTTTGTCGTCTGCTCCGGCGGGTTAGCGCTGCAGCGAGTGCCGTAGTGCGCGCGTCCGCGCATGCGCACGTTGGTGCCGCCATCCATCAATCGGCGGCAGCGCAAAAAGTCGCGCGTCATTTCCTGGGGCCAGTTTTCGCCGAGTGACCGCTCTTTACCAATCGTTTCCTCTATGGGGTCACCTTCGCCAGGCGAGTGCCGGGTGCGCCGTGTTGCAAAGCGGTCCGGATAGCCACGCACTGCCGCTGTCTCGCTGTTTCGTGGACTGTTCTGCTGTGTGCAAGGTCATGCTTCTTTTCTCTGCCTTCGGGTGCTGCAGGAATACAGCATTGCACCAACTGGTAAGTGCCAGCTTTGCTTTGTCCTTCCGGCGATCGCTGCGTAGTATTCAGCTGCTTTGAGGCTTGTAAAAAATAGTGACAGCACCAATGTGTTTATTAAGCGTCAATACTGCAAGAGTATTGCTAGATGCGCACCTGTGCTTTCTGGACTGCAATTCTAATTGCTTCCCTGCCTCGCTCGTCTGCGTAGAGTGCTCCTGCGAAGCTTTTTTTTTGAAGTATACGCTAATTAGGAAAATTTGTGATAAAATAGAATCACAAGATTTACCTATTGTGAAGATGACTACTTTAAAGTGAGTTAAACCAAATCTTGCAAAGCCTACATTAGTTTCCCTTCTCGCACTCAACCGAATTAAGGTCTGTGAGAAATAATGACAGCACCAGAAGTGGGTTTATTACGCATCACAAAGGTAATAATAATATTAAATGTGCACATGTATTTTCTGGACTGCGATGCGAACTTCCTCCCTGGTTAGCTCGTCTGTGTGGTATGTTACATGTGCTCCAGCGCAGTATTTTTTGTTTCGCTAACTGCGAAATTCTGTGAAAAAATAATAACACGAGCTTTTCCTAAATTGTGACGATTATTTTGGAGTGATCGAAACAGAAAGATGCAACGCGCATATTTGTCTTTCCTTGTTTTTCTAGTTAAAAAAAAACGTTTGTACGACGCGCTGAATCATTGAAAGTAACAGCTGATACCAAAATTGTTCTCCTTACAGATCTCAATGGCATACTGCGATGCAGTTGTTCCAATCATCTGTAAATCAAGCTGGCTTCTGAAGTGCTATCAGTGACAGCAGTCACCGTGAACTTTTTTCCCTACTTGTGGCAGCTATTCATCACACCACTTCTACATAGTACTCTTGAGGCACAATTGCTGTTGCGAAATGTGTAAATAAATGCTGGTGCCTTTCTTCTTAAATTTTGTTTAATTGCAGCGTAGACTAGCATTGTAATTTTTCTATTACCATTGATGCTAGCGGAGCAGTCATGCAGTTTTCCGAGCCATGCGCAATTTCTTGAAACTGCCTGACATAAAATGTCATATAGCGTTGGTGTTATTGCCTAACAAGTATCATGATCACTTGTTATGCTTAGTGGATGTCGGCCTTACAAGTAAATATGCTGAATATGCACGACTCATGCTTAGGAGCAGTTATCCTGCTAGCGAATAACAGCGCTCCCGCCCTGCGCCGACATTCGTACCCGTGCGCCTCGACCCCTACGTCATCGGCGCCCTCAGCAGCCTTGTATACATGAGCCCGACGCAAGCGGGTCGGGTAGGGGGGAGCCGGTTGTCGAGCTTAAGGCCCCCGTACGGTCGTTTTTAGAGGCTCTGCGCTCGTCCGCCTTCCGCCAGCTGGCGGACGCGTTCGGCACGGGAGGCGCATAGGGTGCTATACGGTCACTTTTGGGCATCTTTTGGGTGGCGGATTTCTCCAGCGCTCTGATTGGCGCGCCCGGCGCGCGCTGCTTCGAACGTCGAAACGCTGCATATGACGGCTGCGGCGCTGGTTTGGCGAAACTTTTCCTCTTCGCGGTGGCTCTCGATCGTCGGCTATCAAATTAATTTGCACCTAGCTGTAGAGTTATTGAGCCCCCGCATATACAGCACAAACTGTATGAACTGACCATTAGTAGAGCGAATAAGTCGCCGGCGATGCAATCATCCAGCAACAGCGTAGACGCACGCATATGCCCCAACGGCACCTGCTTTCGCCGTCTGCTTGGTGTTTTTATGTTAGTATGAGGAGAAGACGGCACGAATTTTTTAAGTACTCCCGAACGTATACATTGAAAGGTAAAATGTATATATTCATACCTCCCCTGCCTGTGTTCGCGCGTTCACTTCGGTATAGCACTCGCGGCAAAGATGCAGGAGCTGGCAATTTAATGTTTTCATCCGAAATTACAGCCTAAACACATTTTACAACACGCCTGTTTTACTGTGAGAAAATAGACTGCAAAGCATAAACAAACATGCACATCATTTGTAACATGTACAGAAGCACTGTTTTCCGTGCGGTTCTCCCCGGTGGTAGCAATTTCCTAGTGGCGTACATTTCGCCACGTAATCCTCATTTCTGGCTGAAACATACAGCTGTGGTGTTGCATATGAGATGCATTTGCACGCAGAAAATGTGTCGAGGTTCATGACAGTAACAAATCTTTAAAAGTGCATGGAATTATTTGTTATGGTATCCATGCCATAGCAAATGATTCAAACAGTGCATGTTCAAATTATCTCTAAAATTCAATGTGTTTACTTCTTCAAACACATTTAAAATAGCTGCTCAACTAGTTTATTTGTATTCAGTTTGGTTTTCAGCACTACTCATATTTGATTCAGCAGCAAGACTATGCTATTTATAATCAGTTTGGTTGGCAAAACTACAATTCGCATGCCCCCCAGTAATACTAGTTTCTCCATCTCTGTGCTGCCTATATTAATAAGTGCCTTCATGTCAAGTGCAGCATACACTTCCTTTTCTTGACCTATGCCATTTGGTCTTCCTAGGTTTCATGTGTGTGCACTGCTTTTGTCATTTCAAACACAGAAAGTAGCAAATGAAATCTGGCGATTGAGTGTTAACATGCAACACAGCTCAAGCTACTCAGCTGCGGCACGTACTGAAAAGAATTGTTACCAATTGAGACAGCCTCTACCAGTCAAATTTCAAGTGAAATATCTGTACAGTTAGTGCTGAGCACAAATAAACAAGAATTATGGCACAATTGTGCTGCTGCTGAGGAAGAGTCCATAAAGTTTTCGAAACATTGAATGATATGAAATGACTATTCTAAGTACAAATATGTATATATTGGATGTTTTGTGTGGAATGAGTGTTTTATTCTTCTGTTGTAGTTTTATTTCACTGTTTCTCATACTTAAAAACAATACAGCTAAGAGTAAGCACTGAAAAGTCGCGTCACTGCACGAAAGAGTAATAGGGCATGGCCGGAGCGGTCAGTTGGGATCAAGAAATACTTAGCGCCCACTGCCTTGCATCAGCTAAGGGTCCCCACTTGTAGAGAAAAACTGTCCAGGGGCTAAATGTAAAACAGTGACCAAGTGTAATGGCATGTCACTTAGTTGCCAGGACAGCATGCAGACTTGATGGAATTTTGACTTGTCTGTGAACATGAAATACTATACTTCTATGACTAGTGTACTTACCTACCCGAGTCCTTTGCTTTGTTTACATAACTATCCTGCAAGCCCATACATCAAGTTCATCGTGGAGTGAATACACAGATCCTCAATACAATTCAAAGAACAGAAACCAATTGTAGTGGCATGTAAACACAGTGCAATTCTCCAAAAGAGTCACGACAAAACTGCACCTTGTGATATCGAATAAAATATCCCCTCTGAGAATTTCAAGAATTAGATCTAGAAGACAGAGAGCCTGAAGAGATGTGGACTGATGTTTGTGATATAATACAAGAAGTTGCTACTAAGGTAGTTCCAAAGCAAAAGAAATGCAAGAAAGCAAACTGGTTATCTGAAGAGGCTTTGCAAATAGCTGAGGAAAGGAGGATGGCAAAAGTCGTGGGGGAAAGAGAAAGGTACAAGGTTTCAATGTGGATTTTCAGAAAATAGCAAGGAGAGATAAGAATGCCTTCCTGAACATACAGTGCAAAAGCTGTTGAGGACAACAGCCAATTAAGGAACACAAGAGCTCTGTATAAGACAATCAAAGATATCAAAGGAAGCTTCTGTGCTAAGCTGGGCGTGATAAAGGACAAACGAGGCAAGGACCTCACTGAAGCCTCAGAGATAAAGAAGAGGTGGCAGGAATACACAGAAGAACTGTACAAGAAGGACCCGAATGTGCAAACCCAACATAAGACGGTTGTGGTTGCTGATCTCAAGCCAGGCATCCTGAAGAGTGAAGTTGAATGGGCCTTAGCCAGCCTTGCTAAGAACAAAGCTAGCGGAATTGATGGCATTCCAGCTGAGTTGCTTCAAAACTTCAACCATGACGCTGTTAACATTCTGCACACATTATGTCAGAAGATTTGGACAACCCTGCAGTGGCCACAGGATTGGAGGAGGTCAGTTTACATCCCCATTCCAAAGAAAGGCAGTGCCAAAGATTGTTCCAACTACCGCACGATCGCGCTTATTTCGCATGCTAGCAAGGTGATGTTGAAAATCCTCCAAGGAAGGCTGTAGCAGTACGTGGATCGGGAGCTTCCAGACATGCAAGTTGGGTTTCGCAAGGGCAGAGGAACTAGAGACCAAATTGCCAACCTTCGCTGGATCATGGAAAAAGCAAGAGAGTTCCAGAAACCCATTTACTTCTGCTTTATTGATTATGCGAAAGCGTTTGACTGCGTACATCACAGCAGATTGTGGCAAGCTCTCCAAGAGATGGGAGTTCCAATTCACCTCATCTGCCTCCTCAGGAACCTTTATGAAGGGCAAGAGGCCACAGTCAGAACTGGGCATGGTCTTACTGATTGGTTTCCGATTGAGAAATGGGTGAGGCAAGACTGCATACTGTCGCCCTGCCTATTTAACCTATATGCAGAGTGCATCATGAGGAAGGCCGGTCTGGACGAGTCTTCAGCTGGAGTGAAGATTGCTGGAAAACGTATCAACAACCTTAGATATGCGGATGATACCACTTTAATGGCAGAAAGTGAAGTGGAACTCAGGAGACTTCTGATGCGCGTACAAGAAGAGAGTGAGAAGTTTGGGCTTAAACTGAACATTAAAAACACAAAGATCATGGCGTTTTGCCCTATCAAGTCCTGGAGCATCAATAGACAAGAAGTGGAAGCTGTGACAGATTTTATCTTTTTGGGCTCCAAGATTACCTCGGAAGGAGACTACAGCCATGAAACTAGGAGACGCCTGCTTTTGGGAAAGAGAGCAACGGTTAGCCTTGACCGCCTAGTAAAGAGCAGAGACATTAGTCTGCCAACCAAGATCCGTATAACTTGTGCTATGGTCTTTCCAGTTGTGATGTATGGATGCGAGAGTTGGACTGTGAAAAAGGCTGACCGCCGAAGAATTGACGCGTTTGAATTGTGGTGCTGGCGAAGACACTTGAGAGTTCCTTGGACTGCCAGAAGATCAAATCAGTCGATATTGTCGACCATAAACCCTGACTGCTCATTGGAGGGTCAAATTCTAAAGTTAAAGCTCAGCTACTTTGGTCATCTGATGAGAAGAGAGGAGTCGCTGGAGAAAGATTTGATGTTGGGAAAGGTTGAGGGTCGCCGGAGAAGGGGTAGGCAGCGAACGCGATGATTAGATGGCATCCTCGAGGCACTGCAGATGAAGTTATGTGATGTTAGGAAGATAGTGAGAGACTGGAAAGCGTGGCGTGACATGGTCCATAGGGTCACGAAGAGTCGGACACGATTGAACTGAACTGAAAAAAATGCTGGCTATGCCCACTATCGAACCGTTTGAAATTATGGTTGCATTTTGTATACTTACTTATTTCCTTAATCAACTGAAACTGGCAGTGTTTTTTTTCCTCAATGATACCTATGCTTAAAAACCCATCTAATGTAGCTTTGCGTTTTGGATTGCTCATCTCACTGAATTTTGTGTATTTACAGGCACATATGGAGACTTCTGGGTCATTTTACAATATCACCAAGCAGCAGGCGTACCATAAAAAACACATTTCATGCTTTGGTCAACCGCTGCAGGATCCTTCGTCAGGGAGTCTGTCTCTACAAAAGCATCGAATGTAAATGTATGGACCAGTGAGGCTTTACATACCTACCAGAGGATGCATGCATATGTAATAGTCATTCGCAACTCATCCATATGTGCCATTTAGTAACTCAAACAGCATGTGCCTTGCAATGGAAACATGCCACTAGGATGCTACATGTGCTGACCATTTTATGCTTGTAGTACTTGCTGTAATGCTAGTTGGTTCACACTGACCATTTGAGCGGCGCAAGGATATGATCGCAGGAAAAGAAGATGGAAAGAAAGAGCGCCTTTCAATCCCTCTTCTTTTCCTGTGATCGTGTTCTTGTGCCGTTTTATTGATCATGTTATGCTGGGTTACTATTTCTTGAATGCGTAACGGCGCCCTCGCTTCACTGCCACTGGAAGGTTCTAGTCTGTGCCTGGTTCAATAGCCCTTAGTTTAGCTCGCCTGAAGAGCTCATGCTGCATGATACGTCATCCTGTCCCGTGTTAGATGCGTGTAGGTTTCTATATGCATTTCTGAATTTATTTTTTTTTTGTCTGTGTTTCATTGTTACTTTTTAGATGTTTCCAGGATCATGCACAAATTCCTGTGAAGCTTTGTGGATGCGTTCCTACCTGCGCTGTAGTGTGTTCATTTCCTTCCCTGCTATTGTCATTTCCCTTCATTCACTCTCCAGACCTTCGGGCTGCGTCAAATAACATTGGCCAGCACTACTGCTTCTTGTGCGCCTTGTTTTTGTGCTTTTCGTTTCCACTTTGTTCCCCTTGAAGCTGGATAGAAACTAGTCCATGCAGTTTCACACTTAGAAGATCCTGTATGCTTTAATGCGTAGTCCCCAAGTAGACGAGAGGAGGGGGGGTTACTGTTGTAATGCAGCAGTGATACACAGTGGCATGCACAACATATAATAGTGATGATCGCACCTTGTAGACTAGCAGACAATGCTGTTTTGCCTTTGAGCAGTGTGGGTGACTATATTGCTGGGTTCTTTTCTATCACAAATTGGTTGGTTGGTTGGTTGGTTTGTGGGGTTTAACATCTCAAAGCAACTCAGGCTGTGAGAGACGCCGTAGTGGAGGACCCTGGAAATTTTGACCACCTGGGGTTCTTTAACGTGCACTGACATCGCACAGCACACGGGCGCCTTGCTTTTCGCCTCCATCGAAAAGCTGCCGCCGAGGCCGGGATTCGATCCCACGTCTTTGGGAACAGTAGTCGAGCGCCGTAACCACTGCACCACCCCGACAAATTGAATAAATAGATAAGTTGGCAAAGCACTACTCTCGCTCATTCATTACAAGTGTGTTTTCTTCAAGCATGCAGCCTTGTACTGTAATCTCACTTCTTCACACTTGCGCAGCGTTGCATCTGGAGACAGGCTCTGTGGAATTTTCCATACAAAGGGGTGCTTGCAATGGGTGTATACAGTGACAGCTTCATTTAGGGGGACATTATAAAAATAGCCACTGAGCTCAACAGGGAAAGAGAAGTACATTGCTCTGAGAGGACACATAACATGCTGTAAGGTGCTGTGTTCCAGAGTCGTGAAGCACACTAAGCTTTCGGTCAGTCCTAGATTGCTAATTAGGTACATGCTGATGCAACTGCATGAATTTTCACTTGACAACCATATCTGTGGAGTACTTAGAAGCACTCCAGTGATTTTAGGTGTGTGTAACATGGCTTTTTTGAGATTTCAAGCTGTTCGTGTTGCCTGATAGTAATGCTGCACTGCTCTGGTTGAAGCCAGGAAATTCAACAAAGCAAAGGATATTTTATCCAGATTTCTGCATGCTATACCATGAACAAAAAATGAATGTTGCCTGTCTGTAGCAGCAAACTTAAGCTGTTATATGCATATCCCCAGTTGTAGCATCTCGCATCTGTTACCAGTATAGTGGTCTTTGAAGCCAGAAAATAAATGTTTATCCTCCCCATTCTGGTTCTCCTCAACATTTGGTTCTTGCCAAGTAATTTCCATTTTCTAGCACACTAAGCAGCAGCATTAAACATTCTCAAGAAGCATCACTTTATGCAGCTCAAGGCAATGCAAGGTAATGTGGTTGTGCGACGGGATTCTATCCGAATTATCATGCTGTAGAGGGTTGACACTATCGAACCTTCACGGTTTAGTCTCAAGGAAACTTGTTTGAAAATTCATCTTGCTCAGTTGCAACTCTTTATTTGAATTCGTCTTCCCCTCAGCGTGATCAAGGGCCTTGCCCTGGTAAAAGTGTGCAAGTACCTGTATATTGTTGTATCATTGCAACTGGAAGAATGTTTAGCCAAGTTGAAAAATCCTTTCAGATTGTACATTTTTTTTTCATTCTGCACCATAATATTGCCCAATTCATTACAGTCTTATAATAGGCCTTACCATCTTTCTTAGCCATTCATTTGGTGGCATCTTGCTCTGTTGAGCTAAGGATAGAATGACAGAAGTTGATTACACGGCATGTGCTCTATTGGGACATGAATCTCTCCTCTTGTTTTTGGCTCAGCACCAAACCCTCGGTACCCATCATAGATATGTACCTTTTTCAGAGAGACAAGAAAATTAACAGTTTTGTCGGCACGCCATCATGATGCCCAGCACCCACAACATAACGATTAATCAGAACAAGACGTGGCACAGACAAGACAGGCTTGCTATAATCTAGCTATAATTGCAAGAATTATACTTCATGAAGAATCAAGCCACCGAGTGGTGCCGATGCTTCTGTAGTCACATCAGAAAGCAGACAGCGGAGATCATTTCATTAATACAAAATAGTTTCCAGAAAGGTCACATCGCACCCAAGGCTGTTTTCAGGCACAGTACACACGAGCCACAATCAATATTTATGATGGACACGTTGCAGGGAAAAAGCCGTGCATGCATGGTCACTACAGGGGGAAGAACAAACGCGACTACCTGCACAGATCAATCTTTATTTCAGCATTCAGAATGCAAGATATGTGTAGTGAGCTTTTCAAACGAATCAAATACTTGTAGGCAATTTCAACCACGAAAAATAATAGGTGCATGTTATTGCCATTATGAAAAGCATTTTTTTTTTGGCTGTTCATAAGAGAATGAGGGAAATGTATATTGCAGAACAATGCCGCTGGTCAGCTGTTCACAGGATTTCACGTGACGTCTGAAGTGCTTACATGTGCAAACTGCCTGTCTTGAGAGTACAAAAGCTTATGAGATGCTATTTTCTGCATATACCTTTGGTTTTTCATTGCAATGCACTTGAAAGAACTGTGGTAGCAGCCCATTTCTTAGCAAACTCAGTCTGAAATTACCTGCTCCTTCTTATACCTCTGCGACGCGAACACTTGTGATCCTCATTGAGGTTTTCAGGAAGCATTGAAGCATCTGGTGCTGCACGGCCGTTTTGAATGACCACTGAGAAGCTTTCTTCGTGTGCTTTAGGTGACATCGAGGGTGGCGACGCCCACTCTCGAATGTGCTTCAAAACTCGAGTGCTCAGAAACAGCTTCGATCCAAGCAGGCTCGGGCACGATTGCACGAGTTGAATGCAGATCGAGTTCAATGAGGATCGAAAGTGTTCGTGTGACAGAGGTATTACATACATTCTACTCATTAATTTCTGCTATGAATATTCCTAAAATCTTTGCTCCTTGAGTCATACTTGAGAGTACCAGCATTCATCACTCTCATGAAGTGTTACTGCATGCAGCTTAAGGCATGCCAGATGTAAACAAATGCCTTGTGCCATGTATTTGCACCCCAAGGTTCACACTATGCTCTGTGAGCCGCATGATAAAGCTGAATCCATAGAGCCTCATACACTTTCGTGCAGGTGGTTTTCTACTGAGATCTTGCTTGCAGGTACTCTTATTCTTTATTATTATGGCTTGCAGTGCGAGTTTTTTTTTTAATTTTTTAAAGAACACTAGCAACAATGGCGTCCGCGCACGGTTGTAATGAGAGCATCCGAAGTACAACGATTAATCCCAATAAACACATCTGTCGAGACATCACACGAAGCAACGATAACAAGCAACCATCTCACATACTTCACGAAGCATCAAGCAGCAGATAGGTGCCGGCTTCCCGACGCTTCTCCGTGCAGACAAAATCGTTTCGCGCACGTAAAACACAGTTTTCAGAAAGGGCACTTCACGCCCACGGCAGTTCAGAAGCACAGCACATACACGAAACACGATTGATATCAGTGATCGGCACGTAACACGGACAACATCGTATGCTCGCGATCGCTGCACGCAGACGAATGAATGCGACTAGCACAGCTCAAAATTCATATCAACATTCGGAAAACAAAGCGTGCGCAGTGAGCTTTTCACTCGTAACAGATATACTTGCAGGCGATTTCCAACTTGGCAAAACAGCAGACGTTCCGAACGTATCACTTTCGCTACACTCCCACTAATTGTGGCTGCTATGAAACTGTCTACGCGCACAGGGAATTAATTCACTGCGGGGAGCTGCTTCTTGATGCTGTCCGTGAAAATCCTGCAGCAATCACAAACGGCTCCAAATAAACACGTCGAGGCACCGCAACTGTGTAGCAGTAGTACATCTTCCGTCGGTTTGTCGGCCACTCGTCAACTCGGTGCAGGCCAACTCAACTGGGGGAACTGTCACTCGATGCTTGTGCACATGGCAAGGCAAACTTCCAAGTCGCTTTGAATAATCGTAATAAACGAGCAATAGCGACATGGTCTATCTTTCATCGACAGGCACCGTCCGCCTAGGCCTTGCTTCGCCTACGCTCGGTCGGCCGGCGGCCATCTTTGAAAAAGTAGGAGGAGCTTGCGATGCGCCTCCAGAACGCATGCGACAAAAGTTGAAGTTCGCGAACTCTGTGCGGCAGCCGGGCGGAGGACGCATGCCTCCGTCCGCCCCATTGTTAGGACCTGGCGGATGCGTCCTCGAGCGGACGGGCGGAGCGCCCAAATAGTGACCGTACAGCGGCCTTTAGCCAGCCCGACCCGTCCGGGTTTACATGAGCTCGATTCTGTCGGGCAAAGATCGCTGCTACACCGTGCGTCGTGCAAGTGAACCAGGCGCAGGCGGGAGAGGAGGCAGAGGAGGAATGCTCAGACGAACAGCTCACGGTCCCGTCCCCGACCTGCAAGGAGGCAAGAGAGGAGGCGCCTGCCCGACGCGTCAGCGTATACATGCCCCTCGCCCATCGGGTAGGGTCGAGCCAACCCACCCCCTGCAGTCGGGCTGGCGGGACCCGACCCGACGGTCGTTTAGCTCGACCCCCTAGCGTATACAAGAGCCCGATAGCCGGTTTTCAGCCCGACAGGCCTCCCCGACCCGACTTTGTCGGCCTCATGTAAACCCCTGAGCGAGGGGACCGCGCAACTTTACTCGACGGCGCCGCTCTATTGTTCGCGCGGCGCGTTGACAGGCACAGAGTATAAAGGAGGCTATGGCACTACATGTCCTCCCATGCCGATTTCGTCTTCTTGATTGCCACTAGAATGTCAGTAACTTTACTTATTTATCTGGCCCACTCTGGCATGCTACCTATCTCTTAACGTACTGCCGCGCACTAAGCACAGTTAAATATGGATTGGAGTCTAAGACAAACTTGCGATTCTATAGCAAGCGCAAAAAGTTTTGGCTTAAGATCTTTTGCCTTCAGTGGAGCGCATGAATGTTTTTGGACGCCATCAGAGCAGATATGGAATCTCTACGACCGTACAAAGAGTGAATAAATGTCGACTTCCCAAGAATTCGTCTAATTTCTACTCGAACGTGAAATTCGGAGCTCACTCAGAGGCCTCCCCCCCCCCCACACACACACACTTATTTTCCTTTGTGTCAGTAGTGACTGTTGGCTCCCTTTGTATCCATCTCATTACTAGCCCCTCATTGTACTTTAATTTGCATCGGCGCACCATTCTATAAATACGAAGCAACTGTGTCCGGAGCTCCATATCGAACCGAACCGCCATGGTACTTTTTGTTGGGAGACCATATGAGCTGTGGGTTCTCCTTTAACTTTAATAACCTTTCTCGTGTACCGCTGGTATGTGAGCACTGCGCAATACTTTATCATTTTTTTTTATCCAGGAGAGATCAGGGAGGCTCTGCTGACCATCAATACTTTAACCTTCTTTTTTTTTCAACTTTGAGCCAGAGAGGCTTAGACTGCTGCGGACCAGGCCGCAAATATAGGTGCTTGCTTGGTGCACAACCAAGCAAAATACAAAAAAAAAACCAAGTTGAGCCGCGTGCGCAGATCAAGACCTTGCCAGTACGCCTCGCGAAGAAAATTGCAATGCAAAAAAAAAGGGGGGGGGGGGAGTAGCGAAAGTAAGCAAACAAAAAATAAACAAGGAAGCGAAAGAAGGGAATAGAAGCGGACGCACGCGGCGCGCTGTCTGCGCGGCCAAGCCAAGAGCAGAGAAAAAGAGTACATGCGTAGAGATAGGATGCCACAGAAAAAAACGAAACGCCCTGTGGCGACGATCAGTCTACGAAGGGCGCGTGCAGAGCAATTCGCCGCGCATGGCTCTGGAAACCAAATTTTGACATCATCCAAATTGGGCCAAAGTTAGTGTGCAGCCTCATCTGATTATGGCCAACTTAATGGTGTCTTGCAAATTTAGATGGAAAACCCCCAAAATTTGGTATGCTTAAGCATTTTTGGCACGTGGGAAGGCGATCGGCGACCCGACAACACCGTGGGCATGTGACATCGGAGTATGAGTGCACATTGAGGCGAAGACGAGGAAGGGCATGGCACGCGAGTGAAAGCTTGCAACTATTTATTTCGACTCAGTAAGCGGCAAATAAAGGCAATCATACTATAGGAACAGCGCAAAAAGACAAGGGACATGAAAACAACACAAAAGGCAATGACTATCAACTGAATTTTATCGGGAAAAACGCATTTTATTGGAAAACATTTTGTACCTCTTTCTCTTAAACCTTCAAAGGAAAAAGAAAAGGTGAGGCTTCTGGCTCAGGATTTGAACCTTGGACGCCTTTCCGCTGGATAGAAAAGGCAGAGCGGCTCGAGCTTGATGTATATTTTACCATTAAATTTCACAAACAATGGATACCATTTCGTAAAATATTATCATAAAAGAAACTTGGCAGCATAAAATTTCCTTGTATTTGTAGCAATATCTTAACAGGTTACTAGTTCAAGACCCATTCAGAATAAAAATTCAGAGACAGTGGCGCAGTTTTTTGCAGGCAAAAGCCAAATCGAGTAAAGCGCATTTAGTATCAATGTGGTTGATCTCTATTGCTCGCTTCCGCAGGCCGCTTTGTTTATATCTGACAAAGAGTGCATCATCAATGACAACGATGAATGCGTGTTTAGAAGCCAGTGTGGCATATCAGTTCTTGAGCTGCTGGGCTTCTACCTGAAATCGATCTTTGTGTCTTGACGTGGTGGCATGTTTGTACAGAAAGCTCGGGTTCGTATCGGGTCTTGTGTGGCGGCCTGCTTGGGCGACATTTTTCGAGGAAAAGTTGGCCGTTGTACAAGCCCAACTCAGAGAGGTAACTGCGCGCGTGTTCCGTTCTGTGGACGATTACCTTCTTATTGTCGAAGAAAGTGTGGGACTTCATATTCACGATGATGTACGAAAAGTTTTTGAGGATGGCGCAGTGGGTCTTACCTTCACGTTGGAACAGCCGCAGGGCAATGAATTTAGCGTTCTGGACTTGTGGTTGAGGTTTCTGGGGGACCACGTGTGTTGGAATTATGACACCCGGAGGCTTATGAAACCCTTGCTCGACTACAGGTCTGCTTACTCAAAAAGTAAAAGTAGGTATTGTGGCGTGATGCTTAGAATATGCCATTTCGAAGTCTTACTTCCACACCATCAAAAGCAGCTTTCATAACCAGGTGGCAAGATTGATAAGTACTGGCTTTCCGCTTTCTGTCTTGGTGTAAGTAAGCGAAAGTTTGCTCAAGTGTTCTAGGCAACATCAGGTAGGCTCTGCTGACCCTCAACCAAAAGAGAAACAAAATTATGCAGTGGTGCTATACGTCCTCAGCATGACTCCTCGTTTGAAGAAGGGGGGACTGCGATACTGGGTACAAGGGGTACAAGCTGTGTCTACAGTTCCAAAGAAGCTTGGCCACATCTGCGCATGGGCTCATAAAAGGGCTGAGTCACACGTACGCCAAGGCAGGCTGTGGCATTAGGCACAAGTTCAAGTACGTCGAATGTGCTATAGGCGTTGTTTGCAGCACTCCGCTGAAGTGCGGAAGAGCACACATAAGTCAAACGGGCCTTAATAAGAGATTGTGGGAGCATTATCGTTCCCTGTCATGTCGGCCCTTTAGAAACCTCGCCGAACACTGCAATTCATGCTAAGGGTGTTCGCTTTTTTTTTTGATAGGAATAGTGCTTTTCTGGCATAGAGATAAAATAACCCGAGAGCTGGCAGAGGCGTACCAAATACAAAAAGCGAGGGACTCGTACGTTAGCCGCACCACATTTACTTTGCATGAAAAAAAAAATCATGTTTATTGACGGCTCGTGTTGATAGTTGATTGACCAGAGGCATGCGTTGTTTAATCGCGTGACTTGCAGCACAGCGACACTTTTAAAAAGAGATGCGTTTTTTTTTTTTTTTTTGCCATAAAATTCAGTTGATAGACTCTTGTGTTCATTTCTTGACCGTCGCATTTTTGCGCTGTTCCTATAGTGTGGATTCTTACCAACTAGCCCAATTAGCCGTCCTAGCTAAAGAAAGGCAAGTCGTGGCCTGACTTTGCACAAGCGCACCATGCAAGAGGTTCAGGGACTACGCAAATGTTTCAGTTCTTTTGTAGAGAGAGCAATAGATGGCTTCCAAACACCGGAATCAGCTAGTCTGTCATAATGATTTCGCGCTGCCGTTTGTACCTGCTTGTCACGACGGTGGTGCATTCTTGCATGGTACATAGGTGAACACTTCGATTTTGAACTTAGGTCAGCACTTGCAATCGCCTCGTACGTTATTCCCCTTTCACGCCCTATCAGTCGCATTGCCCAACATTGCGACTGTCTTTTTCGGATCAAGTAGGCCTCCGTCAGCTCTCTTGTTGTTTTATCCCGGTGTCGAAATAAAATCTTAGTCTTCGCAACTAAAGGGCGGTAGTCTTTTTTCTCTATTTAATCTTTTTCACAGTTGCGAAAGTTCGTCTCGTGCCTTTTTGAGCTTTACCTTTCCAATATGAACAACCTATCCGGTAAATGCGAAGATAGCGATCAGCTTGTGCTGCTGACGTAAACAAACCATTGTGACTAGAAAGCAAGACTATCCAAGCTAAGGCCAAAGCAAACAAGATAACAGAAGTGGTTCTGCTCTAGCTAAGACAAATAAACAGCTCTGGTTGCTATTCAACCGTGGTATCAACTCCACTCAGAAATGCCCTGTTGGCATTTTTTTAATCTTTCGCCTCAGTAGCGACATTCGCAGGTTTGTTACTCACAGCCGGTGTTACCCTTTGACAAACAAGCAAAAACTTCCGAGTGATATTTGTGCAGGTGAAGTTTTATAGTTCTGGCTGCTTCTAGCACCTTGGTGGTAAGCTGGCTACATTCACTATATAATGGCGCTTTTTTTTTTTACTTGAGTTTGTGTAGTATTACCAGACACATAACTTTTTCCGGAGTTGGGAATCGCTAGTTGCGATGCCACGTCACATCGCGATGGCACTTTGCAATCACTTCAAAAGCAGTTCGCAAACAATATAAGAAAGTTGCGAATTGCGTTCAGTGTTGGGTGGTCCATCAAGGAAATGCAACATGTAAACCAAAGCGATAATAACGCTTATGCTAAGGGATATACATTTGATTTTTGCACATTTTAGTCGTAGGATGCCTAGGTCGAAATAAGGTCTGGTTAGAAAATGGGATTATATACCTTGCTTTAAGGGACCTCTGATATTGGAGATAAAAGCTGCTCCCCAGTGCATGTACCTTATAAAAGGGTTTAACTGCCGTTCTGTGTTAAATGCGTTTAGGAGACCAGACCTGGAGATATACGAAGAATGTGTGTGGTTGGAAATTCCAACGTGTGACAAATCGCACTATCTAGTAGGCTGTTACTACTTTCCACCAAATTCTGCTCCTAACGTTTTTACCGATCATTTCTTAGATATTGGGGAAAAATCGATTTTTCGAAATATAAGGTTCACATTTATGGAGACTTTAATCTTCCTAAGGTTGATTGGTCCACTGGTTTAGTCACTAGTAACTGCACAGCAAGTCGAGAAAAAGCCGAATGTTTAATTGAGTTTAGTAATTTCCATGGTTTACATCAATGCAATGCAATGAAGAACTGTGCTGGAAACATTTTAGACCTAATTCTATCTAATGTGCCTCTTTTTGGAGTGCAAGCGGTGCGCGATCCTCTTGTTCTGATAGACAAATGTCATTACCCGTTTACCTTGTCGTTCTTTTTGTCTTTTCGTCCAGTGCGTGAGATGGTGCCAGAAAAATTTAGATACGCGTATGGCAATTACCTGAAGCTGTACAATGATCTTCAGGCCTACGACTGGTCAGAATTGCTTGAGATTGATGATGCAAACACAGGCGTCGAGATACTTACATCAGTTGTACAGGGTATAATGAAAACATGTATACCACGTCGTAAATCGAGGAAGTGTAGATTTCCTTGCTGGTTCTCGCGCAATTTGAGACATCACTTGAAGAAAAAACAGAAGTATCACAAACTCTACGTGAAATCAGAAAGTGAGTATTGGTACCAAAGATATTCATTGTGCAGAAAAATTGTGAAAAAACTGATTGCACGTGATGAAGCTGAGTACCACAAACTTCTTGAACAGAACTTTGAAAAAGGAACCAAACAGTTTTTGGGATTTTGTGCGCAAGCAAAGAAATGATAAAGTTAGTGCTGCTGTGATAAAGACGCGCGATGGTATCTGTTTTAAACCTCAAGATGTGTGCCAAGCTTTTGCTGATCACTTCAGCTCTTGTTTTGTGCGCCATGATAACGCACCTGCTATTATCACTTCTGAAGACAGCGCTGACTGTTTGGCTTATGATAATGTTACCGAGCATGAGGTTCTTTTGGAGATTCAGAAACTTAAGCCAAAACTTTCAACAGGAGTTGATGAAATTCCTAGCTTCGTAATCAAAGGATGCGCTGACATTTTTGGCCCTGTTTTAGCGCATTTGTTCAACTTATCATTGCGAACTGGTGTTTTTTCTTGTCATTGGAAATTGTCAGTAGTTGTTTCTGTATTCAAGTCTGGCGATGCTTGTGATGTGAACAACTTTATGACCTGTGTCACTGATTTGTTCTTTTGCGAAAGTTTTTGAAATGGTTATGTACGAACGCATGGGCTCATACTTCAAGCAGATCTCAATTCTGCAGCACGGGCTTTTAAAAGGTTGATCTGTGGAAACGAATTTATGCAGCTTTCTTGATTATACTGGTCCACATGTATTTAATCACGGTCAGGTAGACGCAGTCTACTTTGACATGACTAAAGCTTTCGATACGGTTTTCCATGAGGTACTTCTGATGAAGATGGAAAAATACGGACTTTGCCCCATGTACTGTAGGTGGCTCAAAAGCTACCTTGGCAGCCGCCGTAACATGGTCCGATTTTCCGGCTGTGTGTCCAACGAATTTCTATCATCTTCGGGAGTGCCTCAAGGCTCCAACTTAGGACCGTTGTTGTTTTTAGCGTTTGTTAATGATTTGCCGTTACATGTCAAGGACTCGAGAATTTTGCACTTCGCAGATGATTTCAAATTATTCCGTAATTTTGGAGATATTGAGGACTGCCGCCAATTGCAAGCTGACATTAACAACGTCGAGAAATGGTGTTTGTTGAATCGCTTAATGTTGAATATTAAGAAGACTTTCGTCTTGTCTCTAACTAGGAAACGCGACGCAGTTGTGTTTGATTATATACTTCTGGCGGATCATATTTCTCGTGTGGCCCATGTACGAGACCTTGGTGTTGTTGTTGATTCAAGGCTTGATTTTAGATTGCATGTAAATTCAATTGTGTTACGGGCATTGAGACATATTGGCCTTATCTCTAGACTAACAACAAACTTTAAATGGCACGAATGTCTACGCACTCTATACTGTGCCCTTGTGAGACCGCGTCTTGAGTTCGCGTCAGTAGCTTGGAATAACTTATCTGTCACCTATTGCGCAAAAATTGAAAAAGTCCAGCGTAAGTTCATACGCATCTTTTATGACAGATATATTGGACGCCGCCGTTTCTACGACTACGATTCTCTCTTGGCAGACCTCAATATGTGTACTGTTGGCGACAGGCGACTCACACGTGACATGCAGTTTCTGCAAATAATTGTGCGCGGTTTCATTAACTGTGAGACCTTACTGATGTCACTGAATTTTCGTGTGCCGCGTGCAAAGGCTGCAAAATGTTTTGACACATTTTATCCAGATTTGCACGCCAACTGTCCAATGACTCGTATACAAATCTTGTATAACAAAACGTTTATTGACACGGACATATTTGCCTAATTGTTGGTTTCATGCCTTGTTTTAAATGTTAAGTGTTCTGATATATCTGACTTAGTGTGCGCTCCTTCAGGCCACTTGACTGTTGAGGCACCCTCAAATAAACATTATCTATCTATCTAACTGTAGTTGTAAGATTTGCAAAACGCGTCTCCACGAGTTTGAGAAGTGATGCACCCCGGGAATGAAGGGCGTTGTGACACAGTGTGCCATGTCTCTCCACGCAGGGACGTATATTTTCGTTGTGTAATACCAACTATAGCCCAAAGCGTCGCCTTAGTAAGCTCAGATATACACCCGTGATCAGAAGCCAAATTAAAGTCTATAAAACTATTTACGCAGAAGCTGATGCTGAAAGCAGGGATACCGGGTCTTTGGAGAAGCATCTTTGGGAGAAGGCAATGAGGGCGTCTAACGGACCAATCTCAAAAATCATTCAGGGGAGTTGCAGGTTGCCGCTAAGATTCTTAATTGTTTTCGCTTGTCTTTGCTGTGGCTGAGTGAATCAGCTGTTTTATGGACGTGATGCTAGTACTAGTTTCGTGTCCGGAACATAACTTATCTCATATGAACCAACCATCAAGGATAGCTGCGCTCTTCACGAATTTTGTGACGGTATAGTGAGACACTCCGGTACAAGTTGAGGAAACAACGTTTTGTTAGACGACGTCTCTCGCTTCGTGCACGCTGAGCGTTCGTGAAATGAGCGGCCAGCAGTAACAAAAAAAAAAAAATCTCGACGTTTTTCGAGACATTTGGCTTTAGCGGACTGTGGTAGAAACACGATCTTCAAGTTTAAGTACTCAGGTCGCGGAATTGCCTGCAGATAGAGTAAAGATAATCCCCCCATAGAAACCACCACCACCACTGCTCTCGCAAAAAGCTGCACAGAGCACGAGTAGGATTATTCCTTGGTTCTTTTACATATTTGTCAAACAAATTCATGTGCAATGCTTGCGTTCTAATGTTCAATTTTAATTTAACGGTTCCAGCGGCAACGTAAGCATGTAAACTTAATTCAGTATTCCCTTACGACATTACGTCATACTCTGTTCCGCTGAAACAAAGCATGTCGCTTTATTAAAATATAGGCTGCACTTTTCACGACTCCTGTGGTGAGTAGCATTAAATTTACAATACAAGGTTACCATGAAGTTGACCCAAAGCTGCCTGGGCCTAGAAGTAATTTTCCCTCCCTTCAAGCGTCGTCCGCGAGTCCCTTGTTTCTGGGAGAAGTAGGGGGAGCTAGTGGAGTCGGAGTACAAAGCCCTTTCCTTCCGAGCGCGCAGTCTTTCTTCCCTTACTCTGGGCTTGCGAGCGCCTTGTTCCTGCCAGGTCGCTCTGCAGATGTTCAGGCCTTGTGCGCGAGAGGCATCGCCCAGAGGGTGCGAAAAAAAAAAGAGAGAGAGGGAAATTGGATCCTACTGTTGAGGGTAAGCCTGGTGGGGCGAGGGTTGGTGTTTTCGTTATTTTACTTTTGTTCTTTTTTGTGGGTGCACAATAGGCGGTCAGTTGACTGCTACTTGCAATATGTAGAGTACTGTTAGAATTTTGTTTGTGATGGCTGTTGCTGACCTCACCTTCTTGCCCCAGGGCTTGCGCACGTGCACGTCCATGGTGTGTAGTGTGTGCTGGACGAGGTTGGCGCAATGGCTGGACTGCGTGGCCGAGAACGATTCCATCAGATATCGTAGCCCCGTCGGACTTTTCCTGAAGATTGACGCTGGTCACCTGTCATAAGCTTCTGGTCGTGCTCGAGTCCGACACTGCCAAAGCTTGACTTCGGCTTTGCATGTAGAGTTAGAATGTTTAGTTCTCGCTTTCGATCCACGAGATTCTATTTTGAATAATCCGCGCATGTCATCAACATGTTGGCAGCGTTGTACGCTCTGAGGTGCTGGTTACGTAGTGGTCGAAATAAGTGTCGAGAGGATGTGATTGAGAACGGGTATAGGCAAGGCGGTAAGGCTCAATGCTGCATCCAGTGCAGCGAGTGTTGTGCTATATTTAATGACCGTCGCTGTGCTTTCTAACTCACAGAAATTTAAACAGTGGAACATGCGCACATTGTCCCGCTTCATTGAGAGCGTAAGCGCGTGGAGAATTCTGACTGTGTGCCTTGAACATGCTCCACCCCGAACCTGCGCTGCGTGAGTAAAAAGCATGCACTTATACCTGCAAGGCGCTCATCATAAACATCAAGCCGGTGTATTCTCAATATAATAGTGTCTTGATCTTGACCAGAGAGGTTCATGCAGTCAGAAGTGGCGGATGGCCGTGCTACTTTCCTAGCACGAAACGGAAAAAATAATGAAAAAAAAAAGGAGAAAGCAAGCTTTTCTAGTGCGGTGTGGTGGGAAATGGTCGGGCCGCACAGAAAAGGCAAAGTGAGGACTGCCGACTTATCTTTGGCATCCAAGTGGATGTCGGCTCTCCACGTGGTACGGCGTACAGAGACCAGCGGGAAGCTTTGTTCTATTTTTTTTCATCATTACTCACAACCTGCCCTGCGTGACTTGCTTAAACGGTGGTCCCAGCGCGTCATTTCTAAAGATTGTCTTTGCACACAATTACCACGATGAAAAACTACGCCATTTTCAAGCGTAAGCAACGTCAGCTGAAAACAAATTCCTTCATAATACAGCTCGTCAGAGTGCTATTATCACTCTGACGATACC
Organism: Amblyomma maculatum; assembly: GCF_055883805.1. Classification (NCBI taxonomy): domain Eukaryota; kingdom Metazoa; phylum Arthropoda; class Arachnida; order Ixodida; family Ixodidae; genus Amblyomma; species Amblyomma maculatum. The sequence continues at coordinate 1,221,374 of NW_028146743.1, forward strand.
GATCTATACGATCTAGAAAGCATCACCAATGACGCATCACGCAGAAATGAACGCTCAATTGAAATGAATGCAATTATGTTCCACTCACTAAAATACGTAATCCAAGAAGCTCGGCATACTGTTTAAATTACAATCCTTTGGAAAACGCTTCCGAATTTAAATACCCTAGAGTGTATATCAGAAAGAACATTTCATGGAGAACTCATATAGAATATGCAGCTAGCAAAGCATGCAGGCTAATGAATATCTTGGCGAAAATTTCACACAGCCTCAGATGTAAACTATCAGCTGTACCTCACACTTATTACATCGATTCTTGAATATGTCAGCGCCGTGTGGGATTCAAATATGGCTACATTATAAGATATCTTAGAACGCGTAAATTGTGTAACCCTCTTTGTTCTACAATTTTCTGCAAAGCGTTTAAGGAGCTTGGCTGGGAGTTTCTTAGTAGTGCTAGTAGCAGCCTACAAAGCTTTATCAATCCCAGTTTTATCAAAACGGAGCAGAGCCGCCTATAATACCAGTATACTATAAAATTCCCAGCCAAAAGATTACATCACTGCTGAAACGTTGTGTTCAAAATTGTAGCCATTAACAAAAACGCGGCTACACGGTCCTGTGTGCGTTCTAAGAGTCTGATAATGTAGCCATACGTGGATCCTACACTGTGATTACATAATTAAAAATTCGTGTAATAAGTGGGAGGGACAGCTCTTATACATCTCAGACTGTGTGAAATTTTCGCCAAGAAATTCCACATCCTGTATAATTTGCTGGGTAAATATTCGACGTGAGTTTTTCCTGAAATATCCTAATTTGGTATGCACGCCCACTAATTTAGATTCGGAAGCACTTTCCAAAGGATTGGAATTGAAATCGCATGTCGAGCTTCTTAATATACGGTTTCTAGTCAGTGGAGTATAATTGCCTTCATTTGAATTGAGCGTCTATTCCGCCGTGACGCGTCAATTTGTGGTAGTGGTCTAGACCGCATCCTGTAGGCGCAAACGTAATTCGTTGAGTGTCAGGCTGCACATGATGCAGTCTTGTCCGTACAAGCAGATTTTGCGTGAAACTTTATGAACAATAGTATTGCCATGTATCAATAACAATAAAGATGCCAGAAGAGACCCCTGAGGTAGACTGTATGTAGTATCTTTTAAGGCGTAATGAGATCTACTAGACCGGTAGAGTTCACTAAGTTATAGCAGCACTCTGACGAGCTGCATTATGGAGGTATTTCTGCTCAGATTACGTTGCTTACGCATGAAAATGGCTGGATTTTCGTCGTGATAATAGTCAGGAAAAACAACCCTGACAAATTACGCGCGGAAACCACCGTATAAGGAAGTCTCGCAGAGCAGGCTGTAAGGAATAATGTACAGAATGGAAGAAAGCTTCCCGCTGAAGCGTTCCCTGGGCGCTCCACCAAAAAATTCAAGTGGACAGCCGACATCCATTTGGAGGCCAAAGATAAGCCAGCAGTCCTGAGATTACCTTTCCTGTGCCGTCAGAGCATTACTCACCACACCGCACTTGAAAGGTTTACTTTTTTATTTTTCACTATTATTTTTCCCTTTCGGTTCTCGAAAAGCAGCATGAGGATGCGCCACTTTTCGACTGCATGAATCTCGTTGGTCAAGTACAAGATTTAGATTGGGAATACACCGGCCTGATGCAAAGGATGAGCGCGCACGCAGGTGTAAGTGCTTTTGACTCACACCGCGAGAGTTGAGGGCGGAGAGCAAGCTCAAGGCACACATTCAGAATTCATCGCGCACTTACGCTCTCAATCAAGCGTAGTATGATCTCATATGTTCCAGTTCATAAATTCTCCGTGTTTTAAAAAGCACGACCAGAGTCGTTGGAGACAGCACAACGCTCACTGCACTAGATGCAGCAATGAGCCGTGCCGCCTTGCCTATATTCCCGTTCTCAATGACACCCGTTTGACAGTCACTTCGACTAACATTCGCAAAGCACTACACAACCATCACTTCAAGCTGTACAATATTGCCTACATAATGATAACATGACAGTAATTACCCAAAATAGGACCCTGTGCATCGAAAACGAGAACTAAACATTCCAACTCCTGCATGCAAAGCAGAATTCAAGCTTGTATACTGTCGGACTCGCTGCAGAATAGATATTCAGCTCTAACCGAGGATGGCGACATTACCCATGGGTGACATTACCCATTGCCTTCACCCAAAGATGCTTCTCCGGTACCCTTACTTTCAGCATCATTGACTGCGTAAATATATTTATAAACTTTAATTTGGCTTCTGATCATGGGTGTAAATCTGACCTTACTAAGGTGGCGCTTTGGGCTAGTTGGTATACACAACGAAAATATACGGTCCTGCGAGGAGAGACATGGCACACTCTGTGTCACTGCGCCCTTCTTTCCCGGGGTGCATCACTTCTCAACCTCCTGAAGATTCCCTTTGGAAATATTACAACTATAGTTGAACCCTTTTATAAGGTATGTGCTCTGGGGGGGGGAGGGGGGGGGGCAGTTTTTATATCCACTATCACGGGTCTCTTGTAAGCAGGGTATACAATCCAATTTTCTAAGCAGAACCTCTTTCGACCTAGGCATCTTACGGGTAAAATGCGCAAAAAGAAAATATGTATCCTTTAGAATAAGTGTTATTATCGCTTTAATTTACATACTGCATTTTCTTGATGGACCACCACACACTGAACACTATTCGCAACTTTCTTATATTATTTGCGAACTGGTTTGAAGTGATTGCAAAGTGCCATCGCGATGTGGCGTGGCATCGCAACTGGTGATTCCCAACTCCGGAAAAAGTTATGTGTATGGTAACACTACACGAACTCAAGTAAACAAAAAAAAAAAGAAAGCGCCACGATATTGTGATTGTAGCCAGCTTACCATCAAGGGACTAGAAGCAGCCAGAACTATAAAACGTCACCTGCAGAACCATCACTCGAAAGGTTTTGCTTGTTTGTCAAAGGGTAACACCGGCTGTGAGTAACAAACCTGTGAATGTCGCTACTGAGGCGAAAGATAAAAAAAAAAAAAAAACCAACAGGGCATTTCTGAGTGGAGTTGATACCACGATTGAATAGCAACCAGAGCAGTTTATTTGTCTTAGCTAGAGTAGAACCACTTCTGTTATGTTGTTTCTTATGGCCTTAGCTTGGCTATGTCTTGCTTCTAGTCAGAATGGTTTGTTTACGTCAGCAACACAAGCTGATCGCTTTCTTCGCATTTACCGCATAGGTTGTTCATATTGGAAAGGTAAAGCTCAAAAAAAAAAAAAAAACACAAGACGAACTGTTGCAACTGTGAAAAAGATGCAAAGAGAAAGAAAAAAAACTGCCGCCCTTTAGTTGCGAAGACTAAGATTTTATTTCGACACCGGGATAAAACAACAAGAGAGCTGATGGAGGCCTACTTGATCCGAAAAAGACAGTCGCAATGTTTAAGCCAGCCTTCGGTTATGTTAGCAGATAAGGAGGTGTCGTTGCTTGGTAATTCATAATCTTTTCCTTAATGTTTTCACGGGAGAAGGGAGCAAAACGTTTTTTTTTAATATATCATCCGGTGGTTGTGACCTATATGTTTTGACCCCTTGCAATGTGCTTCGCGCAAATGCTACAGGCTTCCTGTTATCGCTTGAAAGACTTGTATGAAAATGAGTTTCTTCCCAATAAAATTTAGGTGCGAGTCAATGCACGTCTATCCGTGTTCTTTATTTTTTATTGTGTGTTTTTGCGTTGTACCTTTCCAATATGAACCAATACCAACTTGCCCGATTGTATATCCTTCTTCGGATAAATTGTTGTTTATACTAAATTTCAACGTAATTGACAATTCCCGCTGCATTCTTCTAGTTAGCGGACACAAAACCTACGGTATGCCCTGATAGGAAGCTCCAATAATTGGAGAACCCAACTCTTGTGCTCCTCGCGGCAAACCTGAGGAGCTCATCTACGTTGCATTCCCACTGCAGGTGCTTCTTTTAGTACTTTGATAGCTGTCTGACTTGCTTTTTGCTTACTGAAGTTATAATTAATCATGATGACGCAAGCGTGTCCCTCTTTTTTGTTTTCACTATCGCTGTGCCTTTTGCACGTGCTCAGTGCATGGTGTGTGTCCGATATCGTAGCCCCGAAGGAGTTTTCCTGAACTTTGACGCTGGTCACGTTTGATGAGCGTCTGGTCGTGCGCGAGTCCGACCCTGTCAAAGCTTGGCTTCGGCTTTGGATGTAGAGTTAGAATGCTTAGTTCTCGTTTTCGATCCACGGGGTTCTATTTTGAATAAACCTCTCATGTCATCAGCATGTTGGCCGAGTTGTACGCTTTGAGGTGCTGGCTACGTAGTGTTTTGTAAATGTTAGCTCTAAGTCGAAATAAGTGTCAAGAAGATGTAATTGATAACGCAAGGCGGCAAGGCTCATTGCTGCATCTAGTGTAGCGAGTGTTGTGCTGTCTTTCATGACCGTCGCCGTGCTTTCTAACTCACAGAGAATTTAAGAAGTGGAACATGCGGACATGGTCCGCTTGATTGAGAGCGTAATCACATGAAGAATTCTGACTGTGTGCCTTGAGCATGTTCCACCCCCAACCTATTCTGCGCTAATCATCAACATCAACATCAAGCCGGTGTATTCTCAATCTAATAGTGTCTTGTTCTTGACCAGTGAGATTCATGCAGTCAGAAGTGGCGGATGTCCGTGCTACTTTCCTAGCACGAAACGGAAAAAACAATGCTGAAAGAAAGGAAAAGGCACAGCTTTCTTTTGCGGTGTGGTGGGTATTGGTTGGGCCGCACAGAAAAGGCAAACTGAGGACTGTCGAAATATAATTGGCATCTAAGTGAATGTCGGCTCTACACGTGAAATTGTTGGTGCTGTACCCAGGGACCACTTCAGCCGGAAGCTTTGTTTTCATGATTACTCGCAGCCTGCCCTGCGAGACTAGCTTAAACGGTGGTTACAGCTCGTCATTCTCAAGGTTGTCTTTCCTGACATTTACCATGATGAAAAACTACGCCATTTTCAAGCAACGTAAGCTGAAAGAAAATGTCTTCATAATACAGCTATAGTCAGAGTGCTATTATACTCACTAATCACTACCGATCTAGTAGACCTCATTACGTCCTAAAAGATGCTACATACAGCCTGCCGCAAAAGTCTCTTCTTGCTCCTTTATTGTTATTAATACATAGCAGCACTTACTGTTCATAAAGCTTCTCGCAAAATCCGCTTGTACGTAGAGGAGTGCATCAAGTACAGCCCGACAATCAGTGAATACGATGTTTTCGTGTTACAGTACGATCTAGAAAGCATCACCAATAATGCATCACGGAGAAATGAACGCTAAATTGAAATGAAAGAAAATATGCTGTAGCGACTCGAAAACATAATCCAAGAAGCTCTGTGTACTGTTTAAATTCCAATCCTTTAGAAAAATCTGTTTTTAATGCCCTGGAGTGTATATTAGAGAAAATATTTCATGGAGAACTCATATCGAGTATGTAACTAGGAAAGCATGCAGGGTGTTGAATATCTGGGCGAAAATTTCACATAGCCTCTGATGTAAAATATCTGATGTACCTCATGCATATTACAGCTATTCTTGAATGTGTCAGCGCGTGTGGGATTCACGTATGGCTACAGCATCAAATCTCTTAGAATGCGTAAACTGTGTGGCCCGCTATGTTTTTAGTGGATAAAATTTTCATTAAAGCGTTTCAAGAGTTTAGATGGAAGTTTCTTAGTAGTGCTAGCACTAACAGCCTACACAGCTTTATTAATCCCAGTTTTATCAAAATTGAACTCAAGGAGCCTGTGCTCTATTTTGATATAACTGATATTGAGGAAGCTCTGTACGTTGTGCTGCCCCGTTTCGCATCTACATGATCATTTTGCGCCTACTTGATTATGCTTCTAAGATACAGGAAATCAAATGTAGAACTAAAGAAGGGTTGTTTTGTAGGACAGCTGATGATCTATACTTCAAGAAATTCTTCGGCGCGGCAGAAAAGGACAAGGCGTTTTTACGGCATCTTGTAAACTGTCAGAACTATTCCCGATCGTTCGCAGGGTGGAATGAGAAAAAATAGTCTGTGGCAAAAAAAAAAAAACACGAGAGAGAGAGAGAATAAACATTTATTTCATCTATAGAGTTTGTGGTGGTTAGATATGTCTACCATCTTCCGTAGCGGTGGTCGTCCACCCTTATTCCAGGGCCCTGTAGGATGCCGCCGCCAGCTGGGCCCGTCGGGTCAGACCTTCTTAATCTTCCCGCCGGTCGATGGAGAGCATTCCCTCCCACTGCTCCACACTCGGGTTTGTTATATGGGCGCTCCTGGAATTCCCGGACATTCCCTCGTCGTGTGATATAGCGTGGGTGTCTAAGCACCATGGACATTATTTGTGTATTGTGTGGGGTACTTTTTGTACAGTGTTTGTAGGTTCGGGAAGGAACCTGTCTGTAGCTGCCTCCTCGTGATGGAGTCCTCCTTGCTGAGGGATCTGTGCGGGGGTGGATACGGCATTCTGCAGCCTTTGTAGTTGTTCAGGATTGCCGAGTATTCTTGGGGTATGGGGTCATTGCCCAAAGGGTCGCACGTGTTAGATGCCCGGTATTGAACGTAACCTCGAGCTATCTCGTCCGCCTTCTGGTTTCCCCTAGCCTTATCCCGGTGTCCACACGATCTTGTGTCTGATTATAGTCTTCTTCCTCAGGTTGTTTCATTGGGTGGCCACTCGGACGAATTAGGCGGATCGCTCGATGACCGTTTCTGCCCCGCAGATATTTGCGGCACGTCGCCTGCGAGTCTGTCAAAATTGTCAGTGACTGCTTCTTCCTGTAGCCTTCCGCCAGGACCATAGCTAAGGCTACCTCCTCGGGCTCGACGACCGAGCAGTCGTTCAGCGATGCGCTGATCACTTCTCGTAGATTCGAGTCAACAAGCGTCGCTACAGTGTTCCTGCCCACTCGTCCTGACGTATGTGGCCGCATCCACATATACCGTCGTTTCTTCTGGGGCTATTACTTTCTGCAGGTATGCGTCTCTTGCCTCTCATGGTACGTATGAAGGTTTGAGTCCATTATCTTTGGGATTGGTGCTATCCTTATTGTTTTGCGATATTCGTCCGGAATGTCGGCGGTTCTCTGTATTTCTTTAATTTGGTCTGGCCATCCTAGCTTCTTCAGAAGTTCTCTGCCCGTCGGTGTTTGTTGCAACCTGCGCAGTTGCTTCTCGCAGCTCGTCGAAGGTGTTGTGCAATCCCAGCGCTAGGAGTTTCTCCGTGGAGGTGTTGTGCGGTAGGTGAAGTGCCGTCTTGTACGCTTTTCTCAGGATCGTGTCTGCCTGCTGTATTTCGCTCTTGAGAGGGTAGTAATACGGAAGGCTGTATGCCACTCGGCTGACCACTTGGCTCGTGACCAGTTTGAGCGTGTCCTCCTCCCTCATGCCCGACCTCCGGTGTGCTACGCGTGTTATCATGCGTGCCACCTGGAGGGTCGATGCCCTCAGCTGGGCTAGTATATGGATGCAGCGTTGATTCGATTGTATCCACATTCCGAGTACTCTGATTATTGTTTTCTCCGAAATGAGTTCCCCTTCTAGGTATACTTTTAGCTTTAGATCTTCGTCAGTGGGTGGTTCTTTGTTCCTTTTCCCTCGCCGTATTCTTAGTAGCCCCAATTTATCGGTGGAACATTGCAGTCCCCTTGATTTGACATATCCTTCTTCGCAGGAGGCTGCTAGTTGAAGCTTCTCTTCCTTTTCTTTTAGTGATCCTGTAGTCGTTCAGATGGTGATATCGTCCGCGTATGTGGCGTGTTCTATCCCATCTATCTCTTTTAGCTTCTTTCTAAGCCGATCATAGCCACGTTAAAGAGCCTGGGCGAGATCACTGAGCCTTGCGGCGTGCCTTTGTTTGGGGTATTGAATTTTTCGGATCTGAGTTCTCCCAGACCTATCGTCGCCGTTCTGTTTGAAAATTCTTTCATCCCATGTGCAGTAGGAGTGATCTACAAGATCAAGTTCACCTGTGGTAAGTTTTATGTCGTACAAACCGGCAGGTGCGTAAATGACAGACTACGATAACTCTCAAACTCTCTCAAGAACAGTACTGGGGAGCACCTGCCGGCGAACTGCAAAGGATGCGGCTGTTTCCCGCTTTTCAGCGGTACAGTTATTTTAGGCTGCAGAAAAGACCAGCTGAAAGAAAAATCTTTGAAGCAACATCATTCTTCGTTCGGGGACAAACACAAGCGTGAGCAATTCATCTGTGACACTGCTAAACAAAGATTTATAATTTCTATCAAACTGATTAGATTTTGTGCAGACAATGTTCGCGAGAACCGTCCAGATATGCGCCGCCGCTTTCCCGAGGCTTCCCTTCGTTGGCGGTCGCAACGGGACGGCGGTCGCAACCGGACGCAGTCACCGTCCTCTCTCATTTTTCTGTCTTCTCCCCTTCTGTCGTTCGGGTCCCTCTACCGCCACTTATGTTCGTGCATATGGTCGCCAGACATTCGGGGCGGCCAGCGCTAAATCAAGCGTTAGCTCCCATGTCCATACAGCGCGCTGCAGGAGCCGTCGATTCTTGGAGCTTATATCACCGCGATAAGCGGAAATGGGTCTGTATCTTACCTCATTCTTTTGCAGTTCTTTAACCGGGTATTTTGCTCGCGTTATTTTAGTGCTTAATGTTTTGCATATATATACATGGCGAAGCAATATTTCTAAATTTACGAGCAAAATTGTTAATCGGATTATATTTCATACTTGAGCTTTGAAAAGATGTATTTTTTTTCGGCAAAGAAAATTTATAGCAACTGAATAATGGGCAAAACCGAAATTCGCGCATTTCGGAATAAATAATTCAAATGTTGCTGCAAACATAAATAACACGAAGAGGAAAAACAAGATGCAATCTAATGCTTCTTTTTTAAAGAAATTTTAGCTGCATATATTTTAAAATACTAACTGGTCTATCCGCCCGCAGGTACAAATTGCTATGCGTGTAAGTATAATTAGGAGGCACCGTGTCAGTGTGGCTACGCTGGCGAAGTCTCGTTCAGGAGAGGTTCGTGCTTACACTTGGGGTGAGAAGTTAAAAGATTTCAATCGAGAGCAATTAAGTGCGGAAGGCGTACTGGCTTCCATTGAACTAATTTACGCAGTGGCTTGGGGAAGGAAAGCATCACATTTATTACGAACTGAATACTACAGCTAACAAGTTCCGCTGACAAGCACGTAGGCTAGACTGACGCACCGCAATGATAGGGAGAGGCGAATTTAGAGTTCCTCGCTGTCAGTGTTCGTGGCCGCGGGTTCCCACAATTCGCTTCTTCGTTTAAAGCCCCGACGGAACTTTCAGAATTCAGTGAGGCATAAGTGAAAATGCACTCATACCATCAACAAAATCTTTTCGGATGTTGTCCTCCCATTTTATGTTCTTTCATGCCACAGTAGCACAGTTAGAGGGCAAAATGTAAATTTCCATGCGCTTCCCCAGTTACTCTCTGCTCCAGTTACTTAAATTTGATGCGGTGCAAACACTTTAGACAGAGTGATATAAGTATTTCAAGTTAAATTTCAATATTAGTCAAATCTTTTTTCCCACACTGTGCTGCTCCAGCTCTTTCCCATGCACTGGAAAACTTTGCTTTGCGTTTCTATGCCCACGTTGGTGAGCAGGAGGGAATACTTAAAGGGTTGTGGACAAGCAAATTTAGTTAAATGTGTTTTAATTTACAACGATGTCCAAGAGATTGTTTTACACGGCTCCCCTTCCTGGTTTGCGGGCGACCGCTAAATAATTTAAAACTGAATTTCGCCTCACTCTGTTTCGGTTTTAATTTCAACAGTTCAGAGATGGCTGTGCCATAAAAATAGTCATCGTTCCACACAGGTCACGTGAGGGAGACAAATGCTATACAATCGCCGCTTCTTCACAATCTGTGACTGCGGCTCTTGAAGCAGGTTGGCTTTAGCGTTGTAGGGAATTAGAAAGACGAAAAACTAATCACATTGAAATTTTGTTCGTCTCTCACGTGACCTACACGCAACTTTGAATTGGCCATTACTCGGATTTTGAAGTCGAAACAAGAGCGAAAATAAAATCAGGTTATTAAGTACTTAGAAGCTGTAGCTGAAAGAAACGTGGAGGTCCGCGTAATTGCAACGACTTATGCATCATTCACTACATGAAAACAGGCAAGCAAAATTTGGTATTCATTTTGCATACCATCTTCACTTGGCACAGAGAAGAGAATGTTGTGGCCTTGTACAACATTTTTTTATGAACGGTTCCTCTCCCACGTTTTCCCCGTTGCCCCGTCACGTGAATATATTGTTACTTAGCTGTATTCGTTGTTCGTGATGAGAATGAAGAGGTGCAACAGACTCCGAGAAGACGACGACGCTGAGTGTTGTGAAATCGGTGCCTTCATCAACGTTAGTTGTGCGGAGAGCTTTCGGACTGTAGATCTTCCACGTAACATCTCTTGGTGGAGGTGAATCTATTCGATCCCCTGTCACAAGCTGGATCTCCACAGCGGCCGCCATGTCGGAACCACTACAATGACTACAGACGCCTCTACCTCTGCAGCCGCCGCAGCTGCAGTTGTCATGGCCCACCCCCGTGACCCCGAAACTTTCTGCGGGAATGACGACGTCGACGTAGACGACTGCCAAGCCCTATACGAGCGCGTGAGCAAGCACAATCGGTGGGATCCCACACTCATGCTCGCGAATGTAATTCTTTACTTGGCTGGGACCGTGCGGGCGTAGTTTGAAATCCACGAAGACGACCTAACATCTTGGGATATCTGCAAACAGAAGCTACACAACCTGTTCGGAAAGCCTATTGGCCGCCACATCGCCGTCAAGAAAGCGCTCGCCTCTCGCACCCAAACTTCTACGGAGTCTTATCTCACATTCAAGAGTCCTGTCGCTATGCCGCAAAGTCAACCAAGGCATGGCTGAGGAGAATAAAGTCGGCCATATAATAAAAGGCATTGCCGACGATGCCTTCAACCTCCTGTTGTGCAGGGATGGCTCCCCCGTGGACTCTGTGCTGCAGGTGTGCCGCCGTTTCGAGCAGGCGAAACAGAGGCGCATATCTCACCGTTTCGACCGGCTGCCGAACACGGCTGCTAGCTTCTTCTTTATCGATCTCCCGACTCCTCAACCGCCTGTTAACGGCAGCACTTTGACACGCATTGTCCGCCAAGAGCTTGACGCAATGACTTCCGCGGCATCACTGTCGCATACATCCGACAATACCCCGGCTACTACATCACTTATTAAGGCTGTTGTTCGCTAAGATGTTGCGAATATGGGGTTCCCTTCTGCCAGCGCCACCGACATTGTGGATTCAGGACCTGTCCCTCCAGTGATTGCTGCAGCTTCATCCAGCGCCGATTTCTCGCGCCGATACAGGTACCGCAACCCAAATAAATGGCTACACATGACAACCGCCCCATCTGTTTTACTTGCTCTCGCGTTGGCCACATTTCCCGTCACTGCCGTAGTCGCTGGTATACGCCATCTCGTCAGTACATCTACTTCGGCCGCCGCGGAAACTATGCCCCTCGCTATTCCTCACGTCGCCCCGATCAGACCCGCGCTGACCCCGGATCCACTGTCCGTACTGCCAACCGTTCACCAACCCCGCAAGCACGACTTTCGCGTTCTCCTCTTCCTCGCTGCAGTTCGCCCCCTTACTATTCTGGCCAGTTACCGGAAAACTAGCCAACGCAGCTTCCGGAGGTGACACTTCATTTCAGACCCGGACCAAGAAACCTCTGTTGACCCCTGCCTTACAATATAACCGTATCGACGTCCTCATGGATGGAGGTCCCGTTTCTGCTCTAATTGATACAGGCGCCCAACTGTCCGTTCTCAGCTCCTCATTTCGCCGTCGCCTCAAGAAAGTCCTTACGTCAGCCGTCCCATCCACAGCTCGCGTCGCCAATGGCAGCCCTACTGCCGTGGTTGGCATTTGTACGGCGCGAGTTACAATTGCTGACCTTCATGCCACAGTGTTGTTCACTGTCGTACATGAATGCCCCCATGACGTTATCCTTGGCATTGACTTCTTATCAGCCCACTCTGCCCTTATTGACAGCTCTAGCGGCCTATTTCGCTTGGACCTTCCGCTCTGCAATGAAGACCCCCCCCTGCTCACCCTGCCTTCGATCAGCAAAGTTTAGCCGGCTTCCTCCTGAAAGTGCCGTTTACATCCCTAGGTCGCCATTTCCACCCGTCCCAGATGGCGACTATCTCACTTGCCCCAGTACTGATGCCATGCTGCAGCGGCATGTCACCCTTCCTTACCTAATTGTGCACATCTCCCAGAACCGCACCACTCTCCCTGTTCTTAACTTCAGCTTTTCAATTCAAGTTCTGCCCGAGGGAATTTCATTAGCAGCGCTGTCTCCGATGAACGATTGTGCCATTTCAGCTCTGTATACAGATCATATAACTGCAGTCCCTGCTAACACCCCCACGTCGTCCTCATCGCGCCCTGATCCGCTGAACAGCATGATTGCAGCTGATCTGCAACCTGAATTCGCCGCTGAGTTACACAAGCTTTTGTTTACCTTGAGGGCGATTCCTCTACTCGAGGGACGCGCACGACAAATACACAGCGGGCCGTGTAACAAACATCTTTAATCTCACAGGGAACGTCGAAGTCGGTGCTAGGTCGTCGTCCGGGGGGCTGCAGCCTGCGGGTCGTCTTCCGGGCAGAAGCTCCAGGCGCGAAGCAGGAACGAAGAGGCAGGGACCGAGAGAGGGCGAGATGGCGGCGCGTGCCTTCTTTTATAGCCCCCTCGCGCGGGACCGGTTATCCCCGAACGAGCGGGGAGAGGGAAACAGGCAGGGAGCATTGGGAAGTGGCGCGGCCTACGAATGCGCGGCGCGCCACGGGCCCTACATCATCCCCCACCCCCCTCAGCGTCCGACCCGGGCTCCGCCAATAGCCGGGCCATGTCCATGTCCGAGTCCGGGTTGGCGTAAAATATGAAGGCTTGTCGCCTGGCTCTGACGGGATGCCATCTGAACTGGTCCGTGGGACGGGAGAAGCAGCAGGCATGGCGGGACTGTTCGGGCTGGTCCCTCTCCGGCAGCGGCCACATCTTCGGGGTCACACCGCAGCTGGGCTCGGCCACGGATACGCCTGGCAGCGGCCCTGAGCTGCTGCACTACATCGTTGACCCCTTTCCACGTGGCGCCGTGCTGGATGCACATTGCAGCAGGCGTTTTCGCCCCGGGCACACCTGACTTTGCCGCGTACTACGTAAGCGGAGGGGGCGCGGGCCCCGCCGCGTCAAGTAGGGCGTTCTCCAGAGGAAAAGCGATCTCTTTCCCAAAATTCCAGTAAGCAGGTGTCATACCCACCGACCTGTTCACGGTTGTTCTAGCGGCGAAAGCCAGTTCGGACAGCCGTGCGTCCCAGTCTCTATGCTGCTCGGTCGTCGCAACCAGCATACTATCGTACTGCGTAAGCGGAGGGGGCGCGGGCCCCGCCGCGTCAAGTAGGGCGTTCTCTAGCGGAAAAGCGATCTCTTTCCCAAAATTCCAGTAAGCAGGTGTCATACCCACCGACCTGTTCACGGTTGTTCTAGTGGCGAAAGCCAGTTCGGACAGCCGTGCGTCCCAGTCTCTGTGCTGCTCGGTCGTCGCAACCAGCATACTATCGTACTGCGTAAGCGGAGGGGGCGCGGGCCCCGCCGCGTCAAGTAGGGCGTTCTCTAGCGGAAAAGCGATCTCTTTCCCAAAATTCCAGTAAGCAGGTGTCATACCCACCGACCTGTTCACGGTTGTTCTAGTGGCGAAAGCCAGTTCGGACAGCCGTGCGTCCCAATCTCTGTGCTGCTCGATCGTCGCAACCAGCATACTCTTAACATTCCGATTCACTCTCTCGGTTATGTTGCTCTGAGCGTGGTAGGGACTGGTTTTCCTGTGCCGGATTTGAAGCTCCCGACAGGAATCAACAAAGACTTTGCTTGTGAAATACGAGGCATTGTCTGTAATCAGGTCGGAAGGGAAACCGAAACGAGTGAATGTCTCCAACAGTTTCTCCCAAATCCGTTCTGACACAAGCTTCCTAAGGGGTAAAACCTCAACCGACTTGGAATAGTGGTCCGTTATTACCAGGATATATTGGTGTCCGCGCGCGGAGCGAGGGAGGGGTCCCATGATATCGCACGCGACCACTTGCCACGGATAGTTGCTGACTACCGGCTTCATACCAGCGGGTTTCCCCGCCCGAGGCTTGGCTACCTGTCAAACAGGACATGTACGGGCGTAACCCAGCACATCCTTTATCATACCTGGCCAGGTCGCCACATGGCATAACTTGTCGTAAGTCTTACTGCCGCTGCCATGGCCTGCCAGCGCTGAGTCATGGAAGTACTGGAGGAATCGTTTCCGCAACTTCCTAGGGACCACGACTCGGAAGGGGCATGCAATCGCCTCTTCCTCATCAAGTTGGGGGATGTAGCGGAGCAGTAAGCCGTCATCGCCCAGCAGATACGCGTCGTATTTGCCCTCAGCGTTCCCGGTGCAAGCTGCACTACTCGCAAGCTCTGTCAGCACCCGCAGGCATAGACCGTCTGCTTTCTGGGCCTCAATTAGCTCTTCCCTACTGACCGCTACTCCCCATGACAGATTTCTCTCTTCCTCGCTTCTTGGCAGGTGAGTAGTCACCGCCACCAGCTGCTGCGCCTTCTCTCTCTCGCAGCACCGCGCGGCAACTCTGTCCGCCTCCTTTCTCTTTTTAACTACGCAGGGCGAGACACTCGCGTCCACCCTCTCCTCCTCTCCACTAGCGGCGACGCCGCTTTCAGCAATGCTGGTCTGCGCCTCTTCTGCGCTTCAGCCAGCCTTCAACGGTGCGCGCGATAACGCATCGGCCACCTTATTCATGCTGCCCCGGCGGTACTCAATGGCGTACGCGTAACGTTGCAACGTCAACGCCCATCTCGCGAGTCTGCCTGCGGGGTTTTTCAGCCTCTTTAACCACGAAAGTGCCTGGTGATCTGTCTGCACGGTGAATACAGCTCCTTCTAGGTACATGTCGAACTTTGACAATGCGATCATTATTGCCATGCATTCCTTTTCGGTCACGGAGTAATTCCGCTCCTCCGATGTGAGCGTGCGGCTAGCGAACGCGACAGGGCGCAGCTTGCCCTCGTGTTCCTGCAACAAAACAGCTCCTACACCGGCATCACTAGCATCTGTCTGCAAGACAAACAGCTTGTTCAGGTCGGGGAGCCAAGGCAACAAAAGCGTCGTTCTGTTCCTTGCCCCAGACCCACTTCGAGCCTTTCCGCAACAGCTGCTTCAACGGCCTAGCGAGCTCTGAACAACTAGGGATGAATTGTCTGTAGAAGGCAACCATACCCAAAAACCTCTGCAAGCTTTTCACGTCCGTCGGGCAGGGGTAGTTCAGAATTGCCTGCAGTTTGTCATCGTTCGGTCTCAAAGTGCCATCATCAACCACAAATCCCACGAGGTTCACTCTCTTTGATGGCAACTGCACTTTCTTTGGGTTGATCATTATACCCGCACGTCTCATTCTTTCAAGAACGGAATTCAGGTGAATGAGATGCTCTTCGAACGACTGTGAGAATATCACGACGTCGTCTAGGTACGCCATCGCGTAGTTGAACCTTTCATCACCCAGCACGATGTCCAACAATCGCATGAACGTGCTCGGTGCATTAGACAAACCAAACGGGAGTCGAGTAAATTCGAAGAACCCGCGGTGACAGGTGAATGCGGTTTTCTGAATGTCACCTTCCGCCACCTCAATCTGCAGGTACCCTCTGCTTGCATCCAGGACTGTGAAGAACCTTGCGTTTCCTAACGCGTACATCACAGCCTCGATCGACTGGAAAGGGTACGCAACCGTAGGCGTTAGTGAGTTGAGCTTTCGATAATCAACACACAGCCTGACCGAACCGTCTTTCTTTGGCGCTAGAACCACTGGGGACGCCCAGGGACTTTGTGAGGGTCTCACCGCTCCGGTATCTATCATCTCGTCAAGGGCGCTGTCGAGAAGCTGTCTCTTATGCGCGCTTAACGGCCGCGGGTTACATCTGAAAGGGCGCGCATCACACGTTTCGATCTCGTGCTGAAGCAAGTCGGTTCTGCCTGGTTTCTCTGTGAAGCAATCCGAAAACGGGAGTAAAGTTTCCACGAGCCTTCGGCGCTGACTACCGGTTCCTGAGAAGGACGCGATAATTGCTTTTAATGGGCTACCATTCAGTGTCGCGGTGAAGCTGTCTGCCACACAAGCGTGGACGCTCGCCCGCTGGGCGACGATTTCCTGTTTGAGTGCGCTAACAAAGGGAATGAGGGGGGTGAAGGGGCTGTAGCGATAGCCGTTCTCCCCCATGTCAAGCACAATGCCTACGCTCGAAAGAAAATCTCTTCCCAAAATAACTGGTATGGTTAAGCCGGGCAGATAGACGAAGCGATGCCTCCGCTTCCTGCCGTCAAAACGCAGGACCAGACGAACCGCTCCCTCCGCTTTTGTCGTCCCTGCTGATAAGCTCAAAGGGGTTTCAGCTGGCCTGACACGGATGTTACATCTACGGCAGGCCTCGAACACATCATCACCGACCAGTGACAGAGTTGAACCTGTCTCAACGAGTGCCGAGTAGCTTTGACCAGCTAACCGCACTGGCATAAAAGGGCTCGAGCGCGACAACATTCCTTGCGCTCTACAGGCGAGGGGGACAAAAGCCTCTGAGCCCCCGGGGCGGTCGCCCGATGACGCGGCGTGGGAGTACATTTCCCATTTTCCGCCGTGGCTACCACGAAATTCTCCCGCCGACGGCGACAGGCTGGTGTTACCAATTATGGCCGCCGGCGGTCCGCGTTTCCCCTGCATACGCCTTGCTTGACACTCTCGTGCCACGTGGCCCGGCTGGTTGCAATTCCAGCAAAGCCGATCGTTCACCTGCCGCGCGGTCGGGGAATGCCGCGTTCCACGAAGCGGTTGGGGACGTATTTCCCCTTTCTACGCGCCTGTGCGGACGTCGCTGGGGAGCCCAGCTCGACGCCGTTGCTCGAACGCGTACGGGTCAAGAGCGCGAGGAATAGCGGAGCCTTCCGCTGGCCTTTCCTGTCCAACCGTCATTACGTCTGCGCCCCTGGCGCACGGCGCGGAGTCTTGGCCTCCGGCCCAGGCGCATCGCGGCTCTAGCGATTCGGCTGGCCTGGGGGGTGGCTGGTAGCGCAATTCAGCGAGTAAATCCGCCTGTACTACCTTCGCTTCCTGTGCCAGGCCTCGAGGTTTGCAAAACCACGTCCCCGCAAATACGGCTTGATGCGCGGATGGCATTGCCTCATAACGCGCGCGACCTGTTCAAGATCGGTTGCCGTGGGATCTGCCCTCTTGTAGAGCTCCTGCATTGCGCGTACATACTCGAGGAGGCTCTCCTCTGGGTGCTGTGTGCTCAACGCTAGCTCCTCAAGCATCCGGCGCTCGTAATCGGGAGGCAAGAACTCAGCGCGGAAGCGATCGGTGAAGTCTGCCATCGACTGGAAGGCCGGCTGACAGCGTCTCCATCGCGCCGCGCTCTCAACAAGTGCCACGGGGATTACCTGCGCTAGCACCACGTCGTCTGGGGAACCCAGTGCCGTCTGATAATCCTGGAGTTCTTGCAAGAACTCGTGGACTGACTTCACGTCCGTGTAGCCGGAAAAGGAAGGAACCTCTACATTTATCCGCGGACGCGAGACTATCGCCGCTGCTGTGGCTTGGTTGGTGCTAGCCACCGAACCGAGCTGAAGGGTGAACACCGACAACATTTCGTTCATCTGCCTCATCAGGGCGGACGCATCGGTAACCTGCGCAGACTCTACCGCGTCCTTTACCTCACTTCCGGACGCACTGGCATCCGAAGCGGCGGCCCTATCTGGCACGTCTTTTTTCGGAGGCATTGCACTCAACAACTAAGGCCGGCCGGGAGCCTACACGCGCACGACTACCACCTAGCCCGCATCAAGAGGCTAGTCACAAAGACTAAACACTTCATAAAACTAACATATGCACAAAAAAAATTAAAACACAAACCGCCCGACACTAACAAACACGCACATAACCCAAAACAAAATTAAAACACAGTACAACCACTTCTATACTACACTCCGTGTCATCTGCACACACGATAGCCCTAAACTCAAAATGGCGTCACGCCTAACATACAAAGGACCGGCCCTTCGTGTTGCCGTGCGCTGCCACGTTGGCAGAAAAATCGTCCACATGGGTGTTAATTCAGCCCCAGTTGGGTGCCACTTGTGGACGATTCCTCTGCCCGAGGGATGCGCACGACAAATACACAGCGGGCCGTGTAACAAACATCTTTAACCTCACAGGGATCGTCGAAGTCGGTGGTAGGTCGTCGTCCGGGGGGCTGCAGCCTGCGGGTCGTCTTCCGGGCAGAAGCTCCAGGCGCGAAGCAGGAACGAAGAGGCAGGGACCAAGAGAGGGCGAGACGGCGGCGCGTGCCTTCTTTTATAGCCCCCTCGCTCGGGACCGGTTATTCCCGGACGAGCGGGGAGAGGGAAACAGGCAGCGCGCAGGGAGCATTGGGAAGTGGCGCGGCCTTCGAATGCGCGGCGCGCCACGGCCCCTACAACCTACAGTGACCTTTTTGACTTTGGTACCCGCCCATTGGGTCAAACGACAGTTTTCACCAACCGCATTGATACCGGGGACGCCAGTCCTATTCACAGGCGGCCCTATCGTGTTTGGCTTGCCGAGAGACGCGTCATCCAAACGGAGGTCGAAAAGATGTTAGCGAACGACATCATCCAGCCTTCCAGTAGCCCCTGCGCATCCCCTGTCGTGTTGGTCAAGAAGAAGGATACCAGTTGGAGATTCTGCGTCGACTACCGTCATTTGAATAAGATAACCAAAAAAGATGTATATCCCCTTTCGCGCATCGACGACGCGCTTGATAGTTTGCACGGAGCCAGCTATTTTTCATCCATCGACCTTCGTTCCGGCTACTGGCAGATTTCTGTCGACAAGAAAGACCGTAAAAAACAGCGTTCATAACCACTGACGGCCTCTATCAATTTAAAGTCATGCCTTTTGGCATATGTAACGCCCCTGAAACTTTCGAACGGATGATGGACTCTTTGCTGTACAGCTTCAAGAGGACGACTTGTTTTTGTTACTTAGACGACGTCATTGTTTTCTCGTCCACTTTTGACAGACACCTCCCTCGCCTTTCTACCATTCTCGAGCTATTCCGCCGCACCGGCCTTCAACTCAACTCAAAGAAGTGTAGTTTCGGCCATCGGGAAATCAAAGTCCTTGGTCGCTTGGTTAATGCTTCCGGCGTTCAGCCTAACCCTGACAAGATCCGTGCCGTCAGAGAGTTTCCCACTCCGCGTTCATCCAGCGATATCCGAAGCTTTATTGGCCTATGTTACTATTTCCGACGATTCGTCCCGAACTTCGCAGTCTTTGCTCGTCCGCTCACCCAACTCCTCAAGCAAGACGCTTCATTATATTGGGGGCCTGAACAAGTTGCAGCTTTCTAAGAGGTTATTGCTGCTCTAACTACTCCACCAGTCTTGGCCCACTTCAACCCTTCCGCCAATACCGAACTCCGTACCGACGCAAGTGGCCATGGAATATGAGCTATACTCGCTCAGCGACAACACGGCCGCACAAGGGTGATTGCGTATGCCAGCCGCCTCCTCTCAACACCCGAACAAAATTATTCTATCACAGAGCGAGTGTGCCTGGCGCTTGTCTGGCGATTACGAAATTCCGCCCTTATTTATTTGGCCGCCCTTTTATTGCGATAACAGACCATCATGCCTTCTGCTGGCTTTCCTCTGTCAAAGATCCTACTGGCTGTTTGGGGCGCTGGGCGCTACGATTACAAGAATACTCCTTTTCCGTCGTCTACAAGTCAGGCCGGCTTCACCAAGATGCAGACTGTTTGTCACGTCATCCCGTCGACTCGCCTAGTCCTACAGACTCTGACGATGGTGCATGTGTCTTGTCTGTCTCGACCTTTGCTAACATTGCCAAGAAACAGCACTAAGATCCTTCTCTGCATTCCATTATCCTCTGTCTTATCTCCGACCACCCTGACCCATTTCTCTCCTTATTTGTGCTCCACGAGAACACCCAATACCGACATAACATGCGACCTTTTGCTCGTCGTTCCCCAACACCTGCGTTCCACCATCCTTGAACAGTTCCATGGTGCTCCCATGGCTGGCTACCTGGGTGCCTCTCGCACATACGACATCCTGCGCCGACGTTTCTACTGGCCGGGGCTCTACCACTCTGTCCAGTAGTACATTCCCCGCATGTGAACTGGGTCAGCGTCGGAAGAAGCCCACAATTTTGCCTTCAAGTCATATGCAGCCGATACTCATACCGACTTACCCGTTTTCCCGTATAGACGTTGACCTCCTTGGCCCTTTTCCAGTTTCCGCCTCGGGAAGCAAATGGATCGCCGTCGCCACCGATTACGCTACTCGGCACGCTATTACCCGAGCCATCCCGATGAGCTGCGCCACAGACGTCGCTGACTTCCTTCTAGAAAACGTGATTCTTCATCATGGTGCTCCTCGTGAACTACTAACTGACCGTGACCGCTGTTTCCTGTGGCGAGTGGTTGACGAAATTCTCCGTTAGTGCTCCGTCCGCCAGAAATTCACCCCCGCCTATCACCCCCAGACCAACTGCCTCACGGAACGTCTAAACCATACCCTCATAGAAATGCTGGCCATGTATGTGTCTGACGACCATCGAGATTTTGATGGTCATCTCCCCTTTGTGACATTCGACTACAATTCATCTGTCCATTCCACTGCTGGATACTCCCCATTTTATATATTATTTGGCCGACACCCGTTACTACCCTTCGACACCTCCCTACCCGCGGCAGACGCCACCAGTACTTACGCCAGTGATGCCGTCGCCCGCGCTCATGATGCCCGCCGGATAGCCCATGCCAGGCTCACTGCATCCCAGGACTCCCAAACGTTCTGGTACGACAGCTGCCACCGTGATGTCTACTACACTCCTGGATCTCTCGTTTTGCTGTGGCTCCCGTGCCGTCGAGTAGGCTTGTGTGAAAAGCTTTTGCCCCGTTAGCGTATTGACAAACCATATCCCGTAGGAGCACTCGACAGACGACGCTCTGACGCCCAAGCACGTGACACGACATCACTTCCTTTAAGTTGTTTTTTGCTTGTTTCTATCTTTTTTACGCCAACAGAAAGATGGCGACGCACACGCGCGCGCCGTTGTTTCGCCGACGCTGGCGTTGGGGCGTTGGTTAGTCAGACAAGCGCGTATCCTTCAATAATGGCTTAGAGGTAGTACCTGTGGCTTAAGGGGTGCTGCGGCCGCAGTTTTTAGGCTTTAGAAACGCAGTGGCCCAAGCCGTGCCATTTGGATGCTGGATACTGTGATGCTTGCAGTTCGAAACAGGTGTTTTGGCCGTCATCTCGAAGTCTGGTGTTTGACTCTGACAGCAAACGATTTTGTGAAGCCACGACTGCTGAACTTTTGCTGCCTAAGCATGCTGGATGCCGACTGTGCTGGATGTGCAAGTGCGTCGATTCCAAGAAAGCTGCGCAGTGCCGTTGGATGCTCGCCTTGGAGCCACTAGTCGCTGAAAGTGCCTTGGTTAGTAGCACTGCAATATTTGGATAAGTACCGCTGGAATATGGGGGGTAAAAAGGGGGGAAAAAGAGAAAAAAACATGGTTACGTGGTGTATTTGTGAAACATTTGCTGTCAGGCTGCATCGCTGCTCGTGGGGGGTCTTCGCTAAGGATGATAAAGCTACTGGCCTACCCAAGGGCGTATGTAGACTACTACCGATGGTAACTTACATCTCAAAGACCGTCTCTCATTTTATGCTACCTTGTGAGCAGCTCTTCGCACTCAGGATTTTTTTTTCCAGTTTCGGGCATTTAAACACGGAAATGTTTCTATATGTCAACATGCTGGGACAGCGAAGCCAGTTTTCTGAAATTAGCGGTAATAATCCTTGAAATGAAAACGCTCTCGTTTTGTGAACGCACGCATGATTACGGAGCCCTGGTCATAGCGGCAACCGCCCTTTTCTGAAGCCCATAATCTTTCGACGTCAAACTATTGATTCTGAAAAAAGTGGGATATTAGGTGAACTCGATAACCAAGTACTCACGCTTCTGTGGCTAAAAACTGCGCTGACACGAGACGAAGCAGAGGGGACACGATGCTGTTTCGTCTGCTTCGTCTCGTATTAGCGTTGTTTTTAGCCACAGATCATGCACCAACCAGCCAGAATTTCCACCCTCTTAAAGTACTCACGCTTGTTTGAGAGCACTGCGTTGAATAGGCATTTGTTGAGCGCAGCAGCTAACTTAACTGCACCTGTTAAGCAGAGGCAGTGGCATAGCATGCTGTGTAATTTGTTTTTTTGTAACTCTTTATGGTATGTGATTGGTATTCTGCTCAAGTGTCATGGCAAGAAGAAACAAGAGTGTTTATTTTTGAAGTCGTGGGCACCTCATAACATGCTTACGCAGAATGGTGGAGTTCAATATTGAGCCAAATAAATAAGTGCTGGCTTTCACAACAACTGTTTATTCCTTGTATATATCTCAAAGTGACCTTGGCTAACTTGAATTCCAAACTATCTTACAGCCACTTGAAAAGCTTCTGAATTAGGTGACATGTTGTACTTGCACCATTATGCCTACCAATATTTTTGAAGAGGGAAGCATTGCTACAAAATAAAAGGACTAAGCTCACAAATTATAGCACCACTTGAAGAGGGGAGAACCAGAGTATTTTGACATCACTCCCTTATGGTTTGCACACTGGTCAGCTAGCAATCCAACATTTCAAGAAACGCTTGTGGTGGTGGTGGTAGTGGTTATTTATTGTATATACAAAAGGAAAAAAAAAAAAGATGTTTGCCAGCCCCGGTGTCTGCTATCTGATATCTGAAGCACCTGAACTGAGGCGGCGGAAATAAAGGGATAGCAAGGAAAAGGTAGAGGAAATCAAGAAGAAACGCTTGTTTATGTCATCATCATGTGCCAGAAGTGTGCTTATAGTACTTAATTTACTATAAACACACTTCTGGCACAAGAAACGCTTGTTAATGTCATCATCATGTGCCAGAAGTGTGTTTATAGTAAATTAGTTACTACAAAGACTTGTGGCTATAGTAAAATAGGTACTACAAGGCTACCCCGATGAAAGTAGTCTAGGAAATAGTATGAAACAACCAGTTTTAGGCATTTAAATTTAAGGAACCTGAGTTCGATTCCAGCCATAGCGACCATGTTTTGATAGAGTAAAATGTAAGGCACCCATTTACTGTGTGATGTCAGTGCATGTTAAAAAAAAATAATTGGTCAAAAATGAGCCGGAGACCTACACTACAGAATCGTGTAGAGCCTAAGTAAATTTGGGACACTATACTAAACAAAACTGAAATGCACTGCTTCTAAATTTAGGTGAAACAATGCCTTTACTGTTTAGTAAATGCACGGCAAGCAATACGTTGTAAACCATTTATGCAGAAGCAGTTTGTTTTACTGGCAAATGCCTTCAACTTTTTGGCAGGAAAAAGTGGAAGATGTGACTGCAGTTCTACAAATGACACTGGGCAGCCATGCAGCCATCAAAGAACCTACTTTGAAATGCAAATAGCCATATTTGTGTTTGCAAGGAGGCCCAAAGCACAGTGAATAAGCAAGATAGCGATGAAAATAATTCAATGAAAAGAACGGTGGAGAGTTCGACCAGCAGCAATATGACCCTAGCGTGCTGCTCCACACTAGAGAAGGGAGAAAAAGGAAATAAAAGGAGAATGAGGATACAAATGGTTGATGGCAATGTTGTAGTGCAGTGAATTGGTTCGAGTTATAGAGAAGACCACGCACAAAGTGGATTGCACTCGTCTTGCATAGTCGACGTATAACACATCAAGTGCATGTTCTCCACATGCACCAGTTGTCATTGCACACACTTTCACTCTCATATTCTGGTCCAAATGCATACACAGGCTCGTCACACACTGATTCTGAATAAGCTCAAACTAGACAGAAACATGATTGATCGCACTGTAGGCAGCTGTATAGGCATGCGAAGCACAGCACTTACAATTTGTGGTGTGTCACATATGGAATGGTTTGACTGTTAAATTGACAGGGTACCATGCCATCAACTAATGTCTAAAAGCTGAGATGATGGCTTTGGTTGGAAGTAATCTAAGCCCTTGGCGATGCAAGTACACAAATGTAATCCAAATGCATTGTTCTTGACTGGCTGCTTTCAAAATTGTTGATATTTAAATTAAAGCAATGTGGTGTTGCTAGCATGTTTTTCTGAAAAAATCTTTCTGTGCAGCTAACTTCATTGCAACATCTGATTGAAGCTGGAACACCTGAAGCAGTACCAGACAACAAGACAAAAGTGTCCATGCAGATTGCAGAACTTTTGTAGACATGGAAAATAATAAAGTATGATTCATACTTATGAAACCTTTGCCCTTGTCTTCGTTTTGATAGTGCGGCCCTAGGCAGCTGCACCAAGATTTTCATAGGTCAACAGGCCCACCAGAACCAATGCACCCAATCGACCTTCTGCAGGGAGACCCAGCCGCTACCGATTCCAGTGGCTATGGGGAATGTGTTAATAAACCAGTACTACTGGAACTAGTAGGATCCCAGCAAGAAACAAGTAGGAAACTTTTACCATGGATAAACAATTATCATCTTTGGCATTTTTCAGCAATTGCTCTGATTGCTCTTATTATAAAGTGCTGTACTCTTACTACACAGCTCACAACCCATAAAAAGATGTTGGCTACATATTTACAGAATATCATTTAATATCTCATCAAGAGATGTGTGGGCATATGTGGGTATTTGGTACATGTCCACTTTCTACTCTCTTCAACGTGGACATTACAATGTATACTATAATGATATACTATTAATATTTACGGCAGATATTCACTGGATGTTCACTGAGTAAAGTTCTTTGGCTAAGATTTTTTTTGTAAACTGATTTTTCGAACGTTTACAAGGGAAAGTTATCAGATTGACGGCACGTGACTAGCACTTCGTGTCATCATTTCTACAATTAGTCATTTAGCTTCGAGGTGATGACTTCCTTCAAAAGTCTCTTCTCTCGTGCTTGCCAGCTAACTGCATAGGTCTGCATGAAAACTATCGCCTAATATATTGCGCTCGTGTACTTTCGACTCCAGTATAAGCGAGAAGTGTAGCTCCGCTTTTTATTAAATTGACTAAAATTCAACCCACATATAGCACTAGCCGAGTATAAATTATTTGACAATGATTGAAATATATTGCTCAGAGCAATACGGGCTGATCGGCAATGTACGTACCTTTCTCCATCCCTTTGAACCTTTGTTGGTTTCGACGCTGTAGGCTTCCAGCCATTCGTTGACGGCTGCCTCGTTTGCCAGGTTCGCCCGATACACTGATCCGTGCCCTTTTGACGCGAGTTCGTTTTTTACGAGCTCGAGCGGCTCTGGGAGCTCGTCCATCATCTCTAATTATCCGCAATTGACACATAAGTTCGCCAAGCACAAAATCACCCTGGTTAGCGCAGCGCGCTACGGATGAGCCAAGTGCACGTGCGTACAACCCAGAAGCACCGGACGAAGTGCGCGGAGCTATGCGGATGGGGAGAAGTGCA
This sequence comes from Amblyomma maculatum, assembly GCF_055883805.1. NCBI lineage: Eukaryota > Metazoa > Arthropoda > Arachnida > Ixodida > Ixodidae > Amblyomma > Amblyomma maculatum. The sequence goes on from NW_028146743.1 coordinate 1,247,107, forward strand.
AACTTCGGGGTGAAGCCGAGCCGAGCGACGATTCCAGAACATACCAGAACAAAAACAGCCGCGAAAGTGACCACTGGGCTGAAATTTACGTGACACGTGACCGGTAATCGACCGACGTTTACAGAACACCAGAGCCAAAAGCCCGCGCAGTGGTCAGTGGACTGAAATTAACGTAATCGCGTGACCGAACTTTTAGCCGACGGCAATTTGCGTGACTTTTACGTGAACTTCAGCTGACAGCCGTGCGGAAATACGAGCCCTGCGCGAAAACGACAACGAGACATCGTACTGTTAACAAACACCAGTGGGGAAAAAACGTAAATGCGAGCTCTGCGCGAAACGAAACTGAAACTCGAAACTGAAGGCATGAGGAATCTCGTCATAAGGCGCGCCCGAACTTTTAGCCGACGGCAATTCGCGTTATTTTTACGTGAACTTCAGCCGACAGCCGTGCGAAAATACGGGCGCTGCGTGAAAACGACACCGAAACATGAGTACCTTTGACAAACACCAGCGGGAAAAAAACGTAAATGCGAGCCCTGCGTGAACCGAAACTGAAACCATGAGTAGTCTCGCCACAAGGCGCGAGGGAGAAACAGCGTCGCTGCTACTCGCCGAAGTGACATTGTGTCACGTGCTAGTGCGTCAGAGCGTCGTCTGCTGGAGTGCTCCTACGGGATATGGTTTGTCAATACGCGCCCCGTTACACTAGTCCTTACCGTGTTTTGCGCCCCGTGACCGGCGTCAACTACCAAGTTGAATCTGTGTTTCCGTAGTCCCCGTCCACTGCTCCAACCTCCGAAATAGTGCACGTGTCGCGTCTAAAGCCTTATTATCAACGTTCTATTTCGCTAACGTAGACCGCACCGGGACTGTGCTTTTCCCGCGGGGTGGGGTGGGGGGGGGGGGTGGGGGGGGGGGTATTGTTAGCTGTATTCGCTGCTCGTGATGAGAATGAAGAAGTGCAACAGACTCCGAGAAGACGTCGACACTGAATGTTGTGAAATCGGTGCCCTCATCAACGTTAGCATTGCGGAGAGCTTTCGGACTATAGATCTTCCACGTAACAATATAGAAAGAAGCAGTGCTCTAAAAGGAGGGAGCCCACAGGCAGAATTATTCAGACTAGAGAATTCGGTATACTTAGCTACAGCTGCGGTACGCTTGTTTACGACGGCTGACATCGTCCAAGGGTATAAACATTGATTGCGCCAGGGAATAACTAGATTCATTTGTTACGAAATTGCATGCAGATGTAAAGAATTACTCTCACCCGCTCCCAGCGGCGTTTTCGCAGAGTTCAGGCTGCCAGGTTGGCAAGGTAACGTCGAAGGACAAACCTGCACACCCCCAACTAGAAAAGTGGTAGAAAGCTAGAAGGAGATAGAGGTGACTGGCGGGTAGCGGTTGTGTAGGGAAGGTAAGTTTGCTTTTGCGTGATAGCGCGTGGGGTCGCTCAGCCGTACACAAAAAATGAGAACCGCAATTTGGAAACGAAGGGCAACAAATCCGCAGCACAATGATACATAATTTGTCCCCATGCGGGTTGAAATCCCGGCCTTGCGCATGACAGGCGGGAACGTAAAGCGTAGGCTGCAAAGGATTTGCGTTCTCATGTATTCCCTGCTCACAATGCAGAATACAGCGGGGTAAACGTTTCAAAGAACAATACCACAAAGATGTCCCGCGAAAAGTAAGACTGCGACGTGTTTCAAAAATCTTTTAGGTCAGCCAGCTGAACTAAAACTGGATTTCATTCTGGTTCCTCACTTTGGGAATTATAGCTTTCATCATGTAGGCGTGCTGAACTTTAAGTCAAGACAAATCACTAACACAAAACAAGACTGGTACGTCCGCACGTACCAGTCTTTTCTTGTGTTAGCGAATTGTCTTGAGTTAAAGTTCAGCGCGCCTACATGATGATGGAAAACCAACTAGCCTCCATTACAGCATTATAGCTTTCCCTCCAGGTAGGTCACACTTTCAATTAGATACTCATTCTCTGAGCGAGCATCCACGTCAGCGTGTTCCACAGCCATCATCGTTTTCCATACACTGTGGAAGCAAACCAAAACAAAGCACAAAACTTCAGTCGGTGCGTCTCCAACACGCTTTGTACCAACAACCTTCTGTACGCCACTAAATTTCGCTGGTACAAAGCGTATTGGAGAGGCACCTAGTGAATGCGTTGCAGTGCGCATAACTTAGTAACGGGTGCTTGAGATGTGCCCTCATGTTTCAGTAACAACAACTTCCACAATTCAAATTAAATTCAATTTATTTGCCATCATGGTAAAAATATGGGAGGAGTTTTGGGTAAAAGCTGCCGCCTCACAGCTTGACCAAGCCACGCGGATCCCCACTCAGACAGCACTACTGTGGTCAGTCATATGGATAAAAAAAAGAAAAGTACATTTCAACGCAAGATAAGGAAACAGTGAGATAATAAGCTCTCGTCAGTTTACAAGTATCAAGGTACGAACAAGTACACAATAAAAATAATAAGATAGAGGCCGAGACTTACGGCGAGTTAAAAAAAAAGGCAAGCTAGTTCAGCAACAAACAAAACAAAACTAAATTTAAAGGAGAAATCACGAATTGAAAAGGTGATGTTAAAAGCGCTTTTGCATATGGTCTTGAAGCAAACAAATGCGTGCTTCGAAATCTTTCTCTCTGCGGCTCTGAAATCACGTTCGCCGCCGTGGTTTCATTCCATCGCAACCAAAGCTCTGTTAGAGTAAAAGGGGCTGCTCTCGTATAGCTGTTGCATATCTTTAGTGAAGTGGAATATGTAACTCGTGTACAGTCAGAGGTACATCGCAGTGTGTTGGCTGCTCGCATGCAGCAGTAGATGAGCGCATTTTTTCTTTTCAAAAATTCTTTCCCAGGCCAAATTAGGGCAAGAACAGAAGAGGTGCTTCCGCTGGCCCGCAGGAAAGACAGCCAATATCAGATCAGCACAAAAACATTTACATGGTGGCGCCAAAGCCTGACCGCAAGCCTGCACACAATTAAGTCGTTGCTTGTTGCAGTAAGACGCGGATAATTTCGGTATGCAGTAAATAGGCACTCAGTGCACTGGAAAATCAGCAGGAACTGATTGTTCTTCCACGGTTGTAGAAGAGATGTTGCACCAGTCGCAATTTCTGGGCTCGTAAAAATAGGCAGTTACTTGCAAGCCAAGTGGCCGCTTTTCCAAAACTTCCTTTCATTCCAGGCTATGGTGCACTGTTACTTACGCTTTTTAATGTTGCATCACAATTCTGCAGACTAGCAACCCTTCCAGTCTACGGCAGTAGTGAGTGCATTAAAGGTCTGGTATTTCACAGTGGTAATGAATGAAAACAGTACAAAACAGAACTGCTGGTATAGAGTTGCAGAAGTTCGTGTGGCGTTTTTGCTGTGATAACATCGCTGGCCGCATATCTAAAAATTCCGGGGGTGAACTTCAGTCTTCCGGACGGAGTAATGGGAAAGCATTTCTCTGTTCTGCTGCCGATCATGTTTATAGCGAAGACGGCTGAATTATGTCGATGTCCGTTACTATCGCGACGTCGAAGTCTTTTCTCGTAATGTCTCCCAGAATTGTCGAATAATATATCAAGAAATTCACTAATTGAATGTCAATAATTCCGCCAATTAATTACCCAAATTCATAATGCTTCTGTCATTGTTACTGGTTTAATAAAATGTAATTGATTAAATAATTAATTATTTTATTCAGTTACTGGTTCAACCATTAGAATAAATTACCGATTAATTTGTCAATAATTGAATGAATGAACTAACCATTTATTTTATTTTGGCAATTATTTATTGTTTATCAAGTAATCATTTTGGTGACATGTCTGCAGCATAGATAAAACCTCTGCAGGAGAAAATGAGGCAGCTCGCAGTAATTGAACTTAAATCCTTATGTAATCAGTCATTAGGTAGATCAATAATACAATTCAATTACCTATTAGTCTGTTTACTAACTGAATTGAATTATTTCGATATTTTATGCAAATATTTCTATAAATTCCTATAATAGATGATTTACACTTCGCTCGAAAATGCTCTGATGACACGTTCCGTCGACTGCTTCTCTACCCGCCACACATGAGGGAAGAAATGGTTTCGCATTAAAAGGCATAGAAAAGCGTATACTAAAAGCTTACAAGTGAGCTCTACGGTCATGCTACCAGTCTTCTGAAGCCAAGATCTCCTGAACGCTTTCCCGTTCTTTTTTTTTTTCTTTCTCTCCGAACACATCAAAACCGGCCCTATGTATCATCAGGCAGAGCTGACTTGCTCCTCTGTTTTGGTTGCTAGGCTTCAGAACTGAGACCATCGGTGACCGACGAACATTCTTTGGTGCATGGGCTAAAGCGGAGAAGAGGTCCAGCTAAGTCCGTGAGGCGTTTTCATTTTACTGCTAAAGATGCTTGCGAATGCATAGAAATGAAATCAAGGACTCCGTGATTTCACAAGATTTAACCATAACATGTGCGCCCTTTTCATGAATATGTTCTTAAGAAACGTGGTAGAGGTGCAGTTTGAAATGTCATCTGGCTACGGTTATTACAATCACCTGATGTAAAATGCATGGTTTTCGTATTACGCTCGTGGTATGGTTGCATATTTCTCGTCACAGTAACATCTGGCTGTAAAGAGGCTTAACCGTAATGGCTGCCGCCATGGTCACGAATAATGTGGAGAGAGTGGTCTTTACAGCAGAGCCGCCCATTTCGCCTCAAAATCAGGAATTTGCCTCTCAAGTATAAACTGTTTTTAGCAGCTTGAATATTGTCAGCTTTTACTAAACAACGTTAATTATCATTGAAATCTTGCTCACGAGTGTGACAGGGTGAATTAATTGCGAGCACTATCATTTTGGCGAGCTCTCATGACGAAGAATACAGTACCGAGTCTTCATTTGGACAGAAGCGGACGGGCAGGTTGCGAACGCTCTCGCCCGAGCGTGACCAGTGTCCCAGCGTAAACGCAAGGGCTTGCGTGTGTATGTCAGTACATGAGTCGCTTGCGACTCATGTACTGACCTGTGTCTCGTCTGCCCTTCTCTGTCCATTGTGAAGTTTGCGCTGTTTTGCTCTGTGCAGTTAGATGACGCCTGAAAGAACACAAATGTTTTCAGTGTGGAGCTGTGATGCATGGGATTTTTTTTTTTTTGCTATATTGCAGCAATTCAGGGCAGTAGTAAAATGTACCAAGCAATGGTCATACAGAAAATGTGATGCATACATGTATAGAGCTGGGTACTTTTAGACAAATAAAGTTGGAAGACATGTATGCGCTCATTCTTGCTTCTACTGCGATAGCCGTCATAGCAAACCTCACTGCTAAGCGCGGTGAGGCTCGCTACAAACGATATTGCTCTGTGCATAGTGTCAAATGGTTGATAGTTTAAAACCCTACCTCATTACACTGTTTTCATGGCGCACCATGAAGGTTCAACGAAGAAACGGCATTATTCAGTAATATGGATAAGAGAAAAGAATACTGGCGTGGTCCAAATTAAGGCGTAACTACTTTTTGATGCACCTCACACAACTCGCCGAAAACAAATCCCGCACTAATAAAAAAAAAAAGCAAACAGCAACAACAATCATGCGAACTCGCGGCAGACGAGAGCAGCTAAACGGTAGGGGCAGTTGCTGCCACGCATATACTCTGACTCATTTCGTTTGCAAGTCGTGTTCTGGAGACGTATCTCAGCAACTGAAGCCTGGACGTAGTCGACTATATTCAATTCATCGATGAATCGAATGCGTAGAGACGTTATAATATCGCGCTGGAATTTAGGTGAGCAGTCCGGCGCCTTTTAAGTGCCGAAACCTGTTCTATCTGGATACCTGGACATACCGGCGAAATCTGTTGACAGCTTGTATGCATGAAACCATAAAAGCTGATGTGAATTAGCGCAACAAGTGAAATCAGGAACAACACTCTTACACATCGTTTATGCGAAACGGCGATGCGCAGTCCGTCTACAAGCATATTCAACGCACCGTGGTCGAGTGGTCGATATATTTCGTCTGCCTTAGCACCAGGTACTGATTTGCAATCTTCTAATGCACGCTAAATAAGATATTTTACAATTCAAGCGCGCCGTTGATCTAAAGTGCGCCCAGCGCGACAACACGCGAGAGCAGATTAACACAAGCCTCAAGAAAAATGAAAATCTCAAGGGATGTAACTTCTGCTTTTCTTCTGCACCCTTATTTTAATTTTGAGTACAACAAGGGGCACAGCAGTATGTCGATAATATCGGCAACAACGAGCATTAACGCAGCCGGCTCCGCATCCCCTTTGCCGCTTGCCGCTCCTCAATGCAGCTACCCTTGAACATGGCGGAAACGCGCGCGGCGGCCGATAGATGGCAGCAATTTTGCATAAAGTGCCCTATTTTTTAAAGCTAGATCAGGGTGCCTTAGAACACGCAGCTACAAAAAGAAATTTAACAATGGAGATGACGCATGTGCTGTATGTGGAAACTCCAGTGAAACAATTGAATGGTAATGGTATCCATCCGGAAGTTGATGCAGGCGAAATCACTGTTCCCGAAGCTCTGGGGTTTAGAGATACCAGTGGCCGGGTGAATAAACCGGCCGTGGAAACTAGCCAAGAACGACTGGAGAGATTGGTGGCTTAAAAGCAGAGAAGTGACATAATGTGAGTAATGTAGAAACAAAAATTTAATAAATAGAATCATGGTTTAGTTCACCAATCTAAATCAATAATTAAGATACAGGGAGAAAAATGAGCATGATAGCTACTGCTACTACCCCGTTTCAAAGGGGGCGCTCCTATATTCCATCCATCCGTCTATATGTTCGGATCACCTGGGCTACGTTTCTTCGTCTTCTGCGCCGTTTCGCCTTCCGCGTGATCACCGCCTTGCCTCTCCATGCTTGGCGGCACAGTTTTCTTCCACATCTTTTTTCATCATCGTGTTTGTTTCTTTGGTTACGTACCGTATAGCTAAAATATGCTCCCCTCTTTTCTTGCTTGCATATAACCAACTTAGTTTCAGGGCAGCACCTCCCGCCGGCATTTTCAGCCATCGCTGGAACGAATGCGGCTTCTCGCGAATATCGGTAGCGTTTGATTCCCCCAGCAGAAGGATCTGCATAAAAGAAGGAGGAGAAGAAAATCTGGTCCTTTACCCGCGACACACGACCTCGAATTTCCCCTTGCGTAGTCTGCCGATAGCCCGGGAAAGCGTGGCACGCCGAGCGACCATATGCAACGATCGTCCCACAGAAGAGAACGCCGAGCGGCAGTGCTGCCCAAGAGGAGAGAGGACAGGAGAAACAATAATTTTCACACTTTGCAAAACGTAACCCGCATACGAAAGACATCTGCATATTTGTGCCTGTTTCCAATCCACTTGAGTAAACAAGCTACCATAGCATCAAATGCTAAAACCGTGGATGAAAAAAAAAAAAAACGCGCGATAGCTACCGTGCAGCGATGAAACCGCACGAGGTGCAGTGAACCTGCGGGCTAGACCTTGCTATAGGCACAGACGGGATACGGCTTCTGCAAGCATACGAAGGTGGCGTAAAGCCAGCAGCAGGAAAAGTAACACGCGCGATGATGGCCAGAGAAGGCCACGTGGCGTGAAGAGAAAGACCATGGGCACGAAGCCACGAGGAAGGGGCGTATTGCCGTTCCCCGAAAACTACAGCAACGCATGTGCCAGTTGCGTCACTCAAAAATAAAACACAACATTATGTTTTTTTCGAGCATAATGCCCAGTACAAAAACTGAAATGCAATATTGATAAAATAGTTTCATGGACTAAAATTATTTGCTGTAACGAGCGTAATACATCGGTGGCGACCATCGCGCCATCTTTGAGACGTTGAATAAGTTAACCTGAAAAATCGTCGCGGCGTAAATCCGTAAAAAACAGTTTAAAGCATGTTAAAAGGCGATTGCAGCTGACAGTTGTCTCTGAACGCAACCTAAATGTAACATGCACTCACTGAAGACAGGGATTGATTACGGTGAATGTAATTGTAACCGTTGTGATACCTTCACATCTTGGCTGCGTTTGCGGCTGGTTTTGCTGCTGTTGAGAAGAAAAAAACATGGTATTAGCAACCTAAAGGGGAGCATACCCCAGGAAATATGGTCGTAATTTATTTGAATGTTCGGATTTAAAAAAAAATAAAAAATTGGCGCCCTACAGGAATTGAACACATGTTTTACAATCAGGTTCGTGGTGTTAATCCATTGCGCCACAGAAGCTTTTTTTTTTCCTTTATTGCCGTGAGACACAAAAATTACACATGATAAAACACGTCAACTACACTTGAGCTAACGCGTACGCGGCTAAAGTCTTTTCAAGTGCACCAACTCATCAAATGGACAATGCCATTGTGATGGATCCTGCTGCATCCTGAAAGTTCCGCGTATATAACCAGCACTTTCAATGACGTTTTCACGCGCAGATCTTGTATATATATCTGCGTGACGCACCTACATTCATGTTTTCCACAAACTATGGAGGCCAAGAAGCATAATTGAATCATAAGGTGCATCATCGTTCTGCACTGGTAGGAATCTGATACCGTAAGCAGTTAAGGGAAGTTCCTTTTTAATTGTCCTTTGGAGGATGTCCCATAGAGAGACAGCACCCCAAAACTATAAAAAAACGTGCTCAATTGTTTCAGGTTTTCTGCGCAACAGGCAATTTGTTGTCCATGGGACGAAGATACCTATATCATTCAGCCAGGTTTTAACAGGGAGCGTATTAGAGTGAAGTTTGAAAAGGAACGTTTTAGCAGATGGCCTCACGGGCATTTTCTTAACTCTTTTTAAAACGTCCTGCCCTGGGCTTCCACAGTGTAATGCCCGGTAATTTGCGCCACAGAAGCGACGGGAAGTGCGGTCTTTAAATGCGCTCTTATTCGTGCTCATTGAACGTACTAAAGATGGCGCGACGGACGCCACTGGCATGATCAGATTACTGCAAGCAATATAAACACAGCAAACGATTTTACTGTGTATGGATAATAATTTATGCACTGCAATGTATACACAAAAAACATATAGCTTTAATTACTTACTTTTTGTTGAGTTTTATTTTTTAATGACGCCATTCGGCACTTTCGTTGCTGGAGTTTTCAGGGAATGACATTACGCGAGGAAGGGCTGCCGTGCTGCTGGGCAATCGGGAGAACGATGCGGGATCAGGTGGTGCAAGGCCTTCAGGCAGAGGTGATGGGAAAAATAAGAGAATATTAGGCGGGCGCTCACGTGCCTGCGAAGTTAACTACACGACGAAGAATTTAATAGCCTTTATGCACGAAATTCGAGGAGAGCGAGCGCGTTCTATTTAAGGCATGCGCCAGGGAGGTATTGCAGGGCCTGTGCCACCTGCCAGCGGCAAGACAGCGACTGCCCAGTGGGATAGACGACGAGGTGAAACGGCCCGCCAAAATAGGTGCTATTCCTCAGCAACTCCTGTGGTTCATTAGATGACGTGAAAAGGGCTGAAACTGAACCCTTCTTCGAGCTCGGGTTGACAAAAAGTTCTAAAAGCCAGCCGAAGTCAGATGCCTCTCCTAGCAAAATTTTCGTTCTAGGGTAAAGGACAAAGCAGCGAATGTTTCCGTTTATCAGATAGCTTGTTATCGCTCTTTGAGATTGCGTTTTCACAGGAAGGTTCGGGTGCTGGAACGAATATTGGGCGGCTTTTCCGCCGTTAGACGCGTAAACCAGAACAATTGCATTTCGCTAATAATATCGCTCGAATATGACAGTTTGATTTGCACAGCCATCAGCGACCATGCTTCAATATTGTCCTGATGTGAAATTGACAGACAGGTTATCATACCTAAGGGCACAATATTATGCAGTATCCCAGTGAGCTTGCGTGTTTTGTGGTAAGTTGTCGTTGGCGTTTTTCGTCGGTCTCATACAAACGCTCCGCACGAGCTTTGATGCCTCGAAGCCTGGTGCCGTATTGCAGCCAACAATTAAAGATGAATGCTACTCATTGCGGCCCTTAGTGAAACTTAATCAAAGGAAATCAGCAAAAACATGCAGGGAGGATGAGGTGAGATACATTAGAAAGGAGCCAAGAGCGAATTACGAAAAGAAAAGCATAAGGAAATGCCTTGTTTTAAGAATTCGAGGTCATCGTGAGATAATTGCCTAGAACGTAGAAGGCAAAATCAACCACTTCTCTGATGTTCAGAGGTCGTGGGTACAGACCTCGCCGGTGATATGCGATTGTTTTTTCCTCTACTTTCTAGGCAATCCCTTCCAAGATTATTTATTGCTTGTTGTTGTTGTTGTAGTGGTTATTTATTGTATGTACAAAAGGAAAAAAAAATGTTTGCCAGCCCCGGTATCTGCTATCTGATATCTGAAGCACCTGAACTGGGGTGGCGGAAATAAAGGGATAGCGAGGAGAAGGTAGAGGAAATCAAAGAGGTGAGTGATGGCAGAAAGAAAAGGGTAGGTAAAAATAACAGAAATATATACACTATGGTACAGTATACAGTAGTTTGCTTGAGGCCCACCCGCAAATGTCTTAGGTCACTGAGCACTCGGCACATCGGGCGGGCCTACGCAATAGCTCTGCGTCCAGGCAACTGTTCACAACGCATGCACTGGCACACTGTACAAAACACTGACGGCTGTCGTGGCCGATCTGCCGTTATTGTGGGAAATAGCCCACGTGGAGCATTCAGTCACAGCGCGCACTATCTGGCGAGGTGAAATATGCGGGTCATCAAGCCCGCCTTTTCGATGGATTCACACAAGCTCACGTGAGCTCGCTCGCGGACGCGCGCACTGCCCGGTAGCCACAGGAGCACAGGTATACGCTGTCCGGGATTACCCCCTGCGCTCTGTAAGCTGCCAGCAACTCACGTCGTGGTTCGGCTAGCGCGGTGCAGCGCAGTCGAAGATGTTCGAGAGTTTCTACCACGCTACAGCCGTCACACATGTCACTAGTGGCAAGTCCGTGGCGCATCCGTCGTTCCCCAGGCCACACACATCCAATGCGTGCAAGGAGGATCATTGCGCGTTGCAGCCGAGTCAGCGAGCGGCCGCTCACACTGTGAATGCGCTCACCTCTTGCGATGCGTGGGTCGGGGTGCTGCATCCGGAGGTGATCGTCGATCACCGCACGCACATCCTCCAAAGCGAGTTGCTCGTCGCTAGGAGGGAGTTCATGTGCTGCGGTCGCGAGCTCGTCGGCACGTTCGTAGCCCTCTATGCCGCAGTGCCCAGGGATCCACTGTGCCCGTATAGCGCAGCCACGCTATACGGGCACAATCTGAGACGCGTGCGAATCTGACACAGCAGCGGAGTTCCGAAAAAATGGTAACTTTTCTTTTTTTAATAACGCTGTTATTGCCTCAAGGCATAAATAAATATGCAAAAAAAATAATAAAACAGGGGTATTAAATGAAAGAAAATAGCAAGAACTTCTCGTACGCAATCAAATAAATAAATCTCGTAGTGTTCGATGAGTATAAAATGCAAGCGACACCATTTCCTACTCTTCAATGCGAGAAGAAAATAATTTTCATCGCAGTTTCGAATGCGTATGTTTGACGTTCGCATGTCGAAGGCTCACGTTGCCGATTAATAAAATTATCAAACTGTACTCAATGTTCACGCAGATGGGGTTCAATTACGTGGTTATATATTGCCTACAACACACTAAAAAATGTGATCAATTAGTGAATTTTAGCGAATGACTCAACCCTGAAATTCTACCCCCGTGTGTTGTCCGCTTGCTATAAATTTCACCTGCGCAGGCCATATAGCCTTATCGACTAAAGTATGGAAAACCCAAATCCGCAAACGTTACAAAAGTCCCCCAGATTTCACAAGGCAGCCTTGGCTCACCAAGCCGTTTTACGAGTCTCGGCATAGATGAGGCAAGCACACAACGCGTGCAGCAAAACACGTACCCTGAGTTTTGAGGTGATTTTCTCTTCGAGAGCGCAGCAGTCGCTGCCTGTGATTGTTATTGAATAGCGTCTGTGTCTTCGTTTCGAGCTATTATTTTTCTATGTTTGCTGCAGCGATTAAATCATGTTGGGCGTTTCACTTAACGCCAGTGATGCTCAAAAAGGCGATGTGTAATCGTTGACATCATCATTTCCATCAGCCGAACTATACCCACTGCAAGAAAAAGGCCTGTCTCATATCCCTCCACCTAAATCTACTGTGCTATAGATGCATCCACTGGACCCTCGCCAACTATTTAAGCGTGTAATGCTTGTTCCGTATAAGATTACACCATCCGGTTTCCACGCTGTTTCCTAACATCGGACGCAATTTTTTCTTCCGCCTTTCCGTGTCTACTCACTCAGAGCTTTAACTGCGGTGGTCTCGGCCATGCTTGAGGAGAGGCGGCAATTTTATTAGGCAACCCACCAGCCCTCTACAAGTTGAAAGGTTTTTTTTTCTGGAGGGCGCGGTGGGGGGGGGGGGGGGGGGGGGGGGGGGCTGCTGATGAGGAGCTGCTTCAAGAACTGCTTCCACGCACTATGAATTCACTTCGGCTGCGTCTGATGATCCTCGACAAGGCCCAGGCTCGTGTCCGACTTTGCATCCTCGCTAAGTGCCGATCGACTGGCATCCGAATCCGATGGCGTAACATCGGTGGCGTCAGGTAAAAGCAGTATTCCCGGCGGAGATGATCCAGATGAAGTGGCTTCCGAGATTGATGGAATAATCGATGGCAGCCTTTGCAGCGCTTCCAACCTGCTGGTGTCCCAAATAATACGCCTTCCGGAATCCTCAGGTCTTATGGGAGTAGATGTCATTAGTAGTTCTGCGTTGAGTGGTGCCCCGAACTCATCCTCGTTAAAGGTCCACATCGGGCTGACCTGCCGTTGTGGGGAAAAAATGGAGTCAGGTTACAGAAGAAAAAGTTAGCTTTGAATATTGCTATAGTGACAAGGTCACTTGAGCCTCTGAGATGTAAGACCCGCAAAGATATAAATCACTTGTTGAACCTGGCCCAATAGTGACAAAAAACTAATCTTAAGGAGGTCCTAAGAGTCGGGGACGCTTATCGTATCAACGGAAAAAGCAAAGGGCTAATGGGTCACGTTATGGCTGCATTTAGGGGCGCTGTCTAGATAAAAAAAAAAAAAAGAAGCCCCTCTCAACTTGGATGCTAATTGTAGAACGTGAGGCCGCTGCTAGAATTCCGCTAAATCCCGGAGACTGCATGCGTTAAGAAATAAATAGAATCAACTGCATTCATTCTCCGGAATTGTGATGGTCGTTTTAGTTCTCCTCGCATCGTATTGTCTCGTTTGATTTCGTACTCTTTCAAGTAATATAATTCTCATTTTATGCCAACACCAAATTTATTCGAATGCTGCTTTTTTTTCTAATTGTGGATACATTCTTATTTTTCTGTTTGCGATCGCATCTTGTATTCAAATGGGCCGTGGTAATCCTAGTCCATAAACACTAAGTGAATTAAGTTGTTCACTTATTACACACGAACGCGACGGAACGCCAACGCACTTTTGTCGTTCATGGCTCTCATAACACTATCGTCCTAACGGAAATTTGAATTGGCAACACAGCTTTTTAGCCTGAGTTTTGCGCAAATCGCCCATAGTGTGCGCACACCATCGCACTCACCGATTCGTCTGGTTCGATGTCGCGCAGAGGCAGTACGTCTGTGAGCCTCCGCTTGGGATGTGCAGCGGTTTTCCCCGCCCACTCTGGCGGCGCAATATTCTCTTTTTCATTTTCATCAAAATCTTCACCGACACCTTTGTTGTCAACTACGCCTTCTTTTTTCTCGATTCGCAGGCACATGGATACCTCCCTCGCTGGCGACCAAGTGCGTTGTTCATCAAAACGGTCTTCTGCCGTCCGTAGGGTAAGTGGGATGGACGATGGCGGTCGCTTTAAGCCATCGCGGTCAGCCTGGTTTCCACGGAAGGACTCAGAAGAGTCAATGCTGTTTTCTGGAGAAGCTCCTTTTTGCGATAATTTTTCTGCAGCAAGTTGCAAACCTTGCTCTTCGTCGAAGACAACAAAACGTCGGGTCGGTATGGCGCCAGGCCAACGTCCGGAGGCCGGCTCCGGACTTGCTTCAAATGGTGTTGGGCTGTCACTGATTTGATGAACTGAAGTCAGGCTCCGATCATGCGGGTCACATCCACCTATGTCGGAGCTCGTTTCCCGTTCATCTGGGATGAGCGGTGCCTGGTCATCTGCCCGAGATTCTTCGGGATTTGACGTGTTCGACATTGCCGTGTCTACAGCCGCTTGGTAGGCCTTGTCGAGATGGCTAACTCCTGGTCGGTTTGGCTCCGTGTCCTGAGGAAGCGTTGCTGCCTAGGAGCGGGGCGAGGCTGGTTCGATTAATTTCATCTTTGTCGTATCACACGGCCCTTCGTCTTCCTTGTCAAATTGTCAGGTGTAGGCGCCTAAAGTATCACTCAAGCATTAAACAAAAATCTATGATTTGACATAGGGGATAGAGAGAGCGCCAGAAAAGTTTTTAAGGAGACTGGATCGCATTACATATCGAGAGTGTGATAGTAACGAAGAGGGAAATTTGCTCGGCCTGCTTCTTCTTTTTCTTAATTCCTGGTCGCCGCATATGCCGAGCATGTGTACCCGCTGCCATAATTCCGTAAGGCTTTTAGCAGTTTTAGACACGTCTGCACAGGGACCAGCGCTACCTGTAATTGATGCCTATCCAGCCACAGCACTTAGCCATGTAGAGTGATCAACGCACTTGATATCTATAGCCCCGGTTAGGGCATCTAACAACTCGCTCATGACACATAACGTGAAACATCACACACCTGGTACACTTTATAGTCACAGGTCGACCATGTGGCGTGCACCATGTGACTATTTTATCACATTGTGCATGATGTCACGGTGTGAACACATCGCAAAACGCCGTGTTACTTATTTCAACAGTATCATGGTGTCGCATGAAATTCACAACGGTTTGGTGTCAACGACTTAGCATAACATATTTCAGCAAACAATTACTCGCATGCAGGAATTTCACCTTGTTGTGCACAAAAGCTCGTTCGAACTTGGCTGCGATGCTCTTGCGTCAGTAACCATCTAAAATTTCGAAATGTCATCATCACATTTTTTCAGCACTTACATTCAGTTTAGGCTTATTTTTTGCTTTCAGAACCCATACGCTATGCATCTAGGAAAGACACGAGCGTTATTGCCATCGCCGGTTTTTAGGTTCTTATGCGGTTTAACGCCTCAAAGCGATGGCTCCGAGTTATTTGTCATGTGCTTCCTTAAATTGCGCAGAGATCCGAGATACCTACCCTAAGTCATCTAACCTGAGTGGAAACGCGGTCTCCGCGGGCGAAATCGAACTCCGGTAACACCATGCAGCTCAGTAGCCGAGCGCCTATATTATCTCCTGCAATACAGTGTGTCAGACGTTTGTCCTGCGACGAGGTGGGCTGAGGAAGTGGGATACGACAGGTTAAATGCAAAATGTAAAATTTAATACTTTGCCTCAATGCTTGAGTCCAGAAAAACTGCTGAACGTGTCGCCCGTCGCAGCTCATAAAGCAAAAATTATGAAGGCACTTTAGTACCTATACTGGAGCAATGCGAAAGGTAAATGCCGCCCGCCGCTATCTGATGGGAGCCATACATGACGAAAAGCAGAGTGGGCAGGGGGGGGGCTGATTTTTTTGGTTGCCACATGATGGCGCTACGACTGCAGGCGAACCACCGAAGGAATTCACAAGAAACGTCCGCTACACGCTTAATTTTGACATCTGCAATTTACATGTCGATATTTACTCATGCGTGCCTTAGTACAGATTTCGAATGTGTGTTTCTAAGAGACTCGCGAGTTAAGATTGCGGCCTTTTCCCAGAAACAAAGCGTTCACCACGGGTCAAGGGGCTACTAGACGCGAGTTTATTTACGACGGTAGCGCGGGCGGCTTCTCTTCGGAAGTGGTATTCAAAAACATGGAAATGGGCGACGCCGCCATGCGGTCCGTTCCGATTCTCGGATAATGGCCCGAGAGTCGCGCTTTGACCATGCCGCGAGGCGAAAGGTGTACGCCTCTGCATGGAAATCGTTGGCCTGCCTGTTGCACGATTGTTCTGCATGCAGCTTTTGTTTTGATTTTTTTGTGTGTGCGAGACATCACGATGTCCCCGTTTCCCCCTGTTGCAAGACTTATATGTTGAGCGTACAGCAAGTGTACGCGCAACATTCTCGATGAGGAAGATTAAGTTTGCGTGCTTCTCCCAGAAACGAAGCATTCACCACGGGTCCACTGTTGCGGGGGAGATTCCGAAGGGGCCGCCAAGGTCAAGGGGCAACTTGACACGAGTTTATTTACAACGGTTGTGCGGGCGGCTGCTATTCGGCATGGTTATCCGATATCATAAGAACGGGCGACCCCGCCATGCAGTTCGTCTCCGATTCTCGGCAAATGGCCACAGAGTTGCCCTTTGGCCGTGCTGCGTGGCAGGCAAAACAGAGCTGTTAGAGAGCACTGCGTAAGTGCAGTTGCTGTGATATCGGCGCTAGCTGCTCTGTTTCTCGCTTCGAGTGAAGAGGGAGCGGACGGCCGTAAATCCTAGAAACACGCGGTGGGGAGAATGCGCGGCATAGGGAACCGCTGTCGGTACTTCTTAAAACCCCAACCGTGGGAGGATTTCGGGAGAGTGCAAATCGCAGATATGTGTGCTTGCGTGCCCAACCACTCACTGCTTATAGTGTGCTTTGTATTTGTTTCACTTATCATTCGTAGGAGAGGGGCATATATAGCCCAGTGATTGGTCAGCACATTTTACAATACAGCATGTGATTGGTCAGAACTGTGATTCGTTCATTGGTCTATGAACTAGAATGAACTTTGGAAACGTTTCGTAAAGTTGGGCACGGAGGAGAGTTGTGTCTGGACGAAAGTCTTGGGCAGACGGGTTGGCTGACGGAGGTCTCAAGGAGCTCCGGCTTAAATATTAGCAGAACGCCAAGGCCTGATTCTGCTAGCCTCTGACCTGCGGTCGTTCACCCATTTGCAGTTAGCTCTCTATATATCGATGTCGCATCTGACAAAGTTGATGTAAATGAGTTGTAAAATGTGTAAATAAACGTGTACAGTCCGAGAAGGGAAGTTCTCACCTCCGCACCGCAATGTGTCGCTGTGCCACGGACACAGGAGTGGTCACCTACACCATTTTGTACTAGCGAATGCAGAAGAAGAAAAGAGCAATAAATACCTGCCGTATAGGGAAACCCATTCCCACGCCTTCTTCTATATATAACTCCGTGTATTCAAAAGACACGCCTTTATTTAGGCTCAAACGTCGAGCCGTCGTCCCTTTTCCGCTTAAATCATCTGTTCGACGCGGCTGTCCTTATTGCCTTTGTTATTCGCATTATAGTTTCACCCTTATGTCGTAGGTAGTATCATCAGGAGCAAAGCAGTTCGTGGTCTGTCACTATCGCAATGTGAAATAAACATTTTGGCTTAGGCTGATGGCATTGCCCTTTTCTGTTACGATAAAAAATTTGCGCGTAACTGAGAGAGTTTTTCTGAGTTCTGGTGCGTCCCTTAACCTTGATAAATCAAATGGGTTCAGGTTAAATCACTGGAGTACAAACCCAACTTTTTATTTCGCATCAGGTGGTAATCGCAAGATTTGCTGAATTTGGGGGTTTCCTTACATCAGTATAGTCGGCCTCACTGAAGTTCTCAGATATCATATTTAGGCGACAAAGTACATGTACTGGGAGTAGCTTTTATCTCCAATATCAGAGGTCCCTTAAAGCAGTGTGTATAACCACGGCCGCTCAGTGGAGGCGCACTTGGGTGCGGCCCGTCGCGTCGCCCAGAAGAGCCGTATTGCGCCTAGTTCTCATCGCCACCGCTGCGGCGCCACCGCTCCGGCACGAGTCCGGGCGGAGAGCTGCGTGCAGCGGCCGTGGCTGTGCTTTCGTTTCGGCGTCCGCGTGGTCGGCGCTTGCTCAATTTAGGATTATGAGCGGCGTTTCACTCAGTATGTGATGCTATGTGCAAGTTTGCTATTGATAAGGTGATAGCGGCAAGTTATCATCACTAGGCTTTTCCAAGTCATTCGTGGTCTTCCGTTTACAACGAGAACGGGGCAGTCGTGTGCATTTAGTTGCGTTTCAACCGCTGTAATAACGTATTAGATATTGCAATCTTGAAATCGGGACATGGTTTGGGGCCATTTATTCAGCGTGCACTTTTCTGGAAACTTACAATTCAGGCCTGTTCCTCCGTTTTCACTGGAAATAATATTCAAGTGGGTACCACCACCAAAACATACTAGCTAACACAAACTGTTGCAAAAGAAACAACACAAGACAGCCAGTTCAACGACACGCCCGCAGGCTCTGGCAATTTTTTTCTCGTTTGATTATGAAGCCGCGTGATGCACAGAAGACACGTAAGCTTATTTTACAAGCGAAGAACTTTTCTCGAAAAAGGTTTATGTGCAAGCGTGATTTTTTCCACTGTCTGATTGATGTTGCCTGTCCAGTTGGTCAGCAGTGGTCGCATTAGTTTATTTAGGTCCTTAGTGTGACTGCGGTCTTCTCTCTCGCAAATCAACTCCGTAAATTGCACAAAATAGGGAAGAAGGGGTGAAATTAACATGTTGCATAGCTTGCTGCTTCTTATGACCTGCAGGAACTTCATCACCTTGCTAACAAAGGTGCATGGTGATTTTCAGATACCTTAGGCGTCCATCATCAAGAAATTTGATAAGTCCAGGGTTTTGCAGGAATCACAAGGCACAAAGTTAATAAATGGATGGGGACTAATAAAATAAAATTATTGACACTCTAAAGTAAGCACTAGAAGTCATTTAAACTTTGGTAATATATAAATAATGAAAACACGGGCAGGCACTGAAAACAGAATAAATAAAAATGTTTCATGAGGTTCTGTAAAACTATTCATACTTTCTCTTCAAATGGACGTGCAAGGTAACCAGCCAAGAATTCAATCGGTGCTAACTCTGCCAGCTGCTGGTTCACACCACTAATGAATGAATCCAAGCTGACTCGAAAACTCTCTCGCAGCAGACGTGATATGGCAGTTGGCAAGGTACGACTTTCATAATCACGAATGCCAAGTTTTATAGCTGTCTATTGTTGATAGGTGCATTTGCAGACTGATGCTTGCAAGATGCCAACCTGCACAAAGCATGGCAAAATGTGTATAATCTCAGTCGATATATATATTTTTTCGCTAGTTGTACCTTCAGTATTTTCTCCGAGGTGAAAACTGCAGCCCTCGCGTCAACTCTGTCGTTCCCGCCTTTGAATTGCCTTAGGCTGCTAAAAAGCGATACTACAGGCCTGCTGTTGAGGGCCTGCTTTAGGGCGTATCGGAAGCTGAAAATAAGATTCGGTTAAACGCAATGCACTGGTAAGGCACATAGAAGACGTTGTAAGATACTTGATGTGATCAAGAAGGTACTTAATTTGCGCCACTGTGGATCTGGTTGTCATGATTGTTGCTTCGTACGTTTGCTTGGTTAGCCTTTGCTTCGACGTCCTTGGACCTGAATGTCTTCGATATGGCAAAGTCCAACTCTAACCAAGAGAGTCACTCGTCATCTGACAAATAGAGCGGCTCCTCTTGGGGTCTCTATGGCTTCACTTATGCGATGTTGGGCAAGGCATACCATTTTGATATCATCGTCATAAAAGTGATTATGGCACAGCTATCTTGAAACACACATGCTTCAGGATGACACGGGGGGTTGTCCAGGAGGAAATGAAGTGTAGCTATAACAAGTGGGGAAAATAAAGCTATTGACCTGCGAACATTAATTTTTTCAAAGTTGTTTGGCTCAACATGAGCCCGCGTGAGTAACTTAACTTGTAATGTGGGCAGTTCGGGAACACGGAGGGGACAGCTGAAGGAAGCAGGATCTTCAGTTTTATGTTCTTTCTGTAATCGTCATCTGTGAAGTGCAGTGAGTATACCAGTGACTTGTCCCTCGGCTCCCACTGGCTTCCTTTTCCGTCTTAACCTTCCCAAGATATGTTTTTCATCCATGCTGCTCGACGTTGTGAATCGCACGGGAACCCATGGTAACCGATCTTTTCTTGCTTTCGTGGAGCACAGCGGCACACAGCAGTTAACTGGCATGTGCTGCATACGCTTAGGATGCTGTTGACACAGGCACCGATGACAAGCATGCAGAACTATCAGAACCACGTGGTTATGCTGAGTAGTGAAAACGATAACACGCGCCAACCCAGCCAGCGCGCTCCTTCCGCGTCGTCTGCTCGTCCGTGCCGGCGGCGCCTTGTCCTGGAGTGGTGGCGCCCCCGCGGAGAATGACGGCGGAAACTGTAACTTCTCCCAATACGCGCTTCCCCAGCCATTGAGACGCGACGCGACGGGCCGCACCAAGTGCGCCTCCATTGAGCGGCCGTGGTATAACCCCTTTCCCTAACCAGACCTTATTTCGACCTAGGCATCCTACTACAAAAATGCGCAAAAATGAAATGTATATCCCTTAGCATAAGCGTTATTATCGCTTTGATTTACATGTTGCCTTTCCTTGGTGGACCACCACACACTGAACACAATTCGCAACTTTCTTATATTATTTGCGAACTGCGTTTGAAGCGATTGCAAAGTGCCATCGCGATGTGACGTGGCATCGCAATTAGCGATTTCCTACTCTGGAAATGTTATATGTCTGGTAACACTACAGAAACTCAAGTACAAAAAAAAAAGTGCCACGATATCGTGAATGTAGCCAGCTTACCACCAAGGTGCTAGAAGCAGCCAGAACTATAAAACATCACCTGCAGAAGTATCACTCGGAATTTTTTGCTTGTTTGTCAAAGGGTAACATCGGCTGTGAGTAACAAACCTGTGAATGTCGCTACTGAGGCGAAAGATAGAAAAAAAAAAAGCCATCAGGGCATTTCTGAGTGGAGTTGATACCCCGGCTGAATAGCAACCAGAGCAGTTTATTTGTCTTAGCTAGAGCAGAACCACTTCTGTTATGTAGTTTTTTTGGCCTTTGCTTGGCTATGTCTTGCTTCTAGTCACAATGGTTTGTTTACGTCAGCAGTACACGCTGATCGCTTTCTTCGCATTTACCGGATAGGTTGTTCATATTGGAAAGGTAAATCTCGGAAAGACACAAGACGAACTGTAACAACTGTGAAAAAGATGAAAAATGAGAAAAAAAAAACTGACGCCCTTCAGTTGCAAAGACTAAGATTTTATTTCGACTCCGGGATAAAACAACAAGAGAACTGATGGAGGGCTACTTGAGCCGAAAAAGACAGTCGCAATGTTTAAGCCAGCCTTCGGTTATGTTAGCAGATAAGGAGGTGTTTTCGGATATTTCATAATTTTGTCCCTTTCACGGGAGAAGGGATGAAAACACTTTTTTTTTTAAATATATCATCTGGTGGTTGTAACTTATACGTTTTGACCCCTTGCAACGCAAATGCTATAGGCTTCCTGTTATCGCTTGAAAGACTTGTATGAAAATGTGTTTCTTCCCAATAAAATTGTTTTGCGAGTCAACGCACGTCTATCCGTCTCCTTCTTTTTGCCTTGTGTCTTTTTGCGCTGTACCTTTCCAATATGAACCAATACCAACTTTCCCGATTGTATATCCTTCTTCAGATAGATTCTGTTTTATACTGAATTTCGACGTAATTGAAAATTCCCGCTTATTCTTCTAGCTAGCGGACACAACACCTACGGTATGCCCTGATATTAAGCTCCAATCGTTGGAGAACCCAACACGTACTGCCGGTATAGGCTTGCATGTGAAGTCGCGCTTGTGCTTCTCGCGGCAAACCTGAGGAGCTCATCTACGTTGCATTGCCACTGCAGGTGCTTCTTTTAGTCACTTGATAGCGGACTGACTTGCTTTTTGCTTGCTTAAGTTATAATTATCATGGTGACGAAAGCGTGTCTCTCTTTTTTGTTTTCACTATAGCTGTGCTATGCGCACGTGCTCCGTGCAATGTGTGTATCCGATATTGTAGCCCCGACGGAGTCTGCCTGATCTTTGGCGCTGGTCACCTTTGATGAGCGTCTGGTCGTGCGCGAGTCCGACACTGTCAAGGCTTGGTTTCGGCTTTACATGTAGAGTTAGAATGTTTAGTTCTCGTTTTCGATCCTCGGGGTTCTATTTTGAATAATCATCTCATTTTATCAACATGTTGGCAGCGTTATACGCTTTGAGGTGCTGGCTATGTATAGTGTTTTGTAAATGTTAGCTCTAAGTCGAAATAAGTGCAGAGAAGATGTGATCGATACCGCAAGGCGACAAGGCTGATTGCTGCATCTAGTCTAGCGAGTGTTGTTCTGTCTTTAATGACCGTCGCTGTGCTTTCTAACTCACGGAGAATTTAAGAAGTGGAACATGTGGACATGGCCCGCTTGATTGAGAGTGTAATTACATGGAGAATTCTGACTGTGTGCTTTGAGCATGTTCCACCCCCCCTCCCCCCCAATCTATTCTGCGCTAATCATCAACATCAAGCTGGTGTATTCTCAATCTAATAGTGTCTTGTTCTTGACCAGTGGGGTCATGCAGTCAAAAGGTGTGGATGGCAGTGCTACTTTCCTAGCACGAAACGGAAAAAATAACGGTGAAAAAAAGGAAAAGCAGAGCTTTCTTTTGCGGTGTGGTGGATAATGGTCGGGCCGTTCAGAAAAGGAAAACTGAGGACTGCCGACATATCTTTGGCATCCAAGTGAATGTCGGCTCTCCACGTGAATTTGTTGGTGATGTACCCAGAGACCCCTTCAGCCGGAAGCTTTGTTCCATTATTTTCATTATTACTCGCAGCCTGCCCTGCGAGGCTAGCTTAAACGGTGGTTGCAGCTCGTCATTCTCAAGGTTGTCGTTCCTGACATGTACTGTACATGTACATGTACAGCTCGATGTACTGTTTAAATTCCAATCCTTTGGAAAAATCTGTTTTTTATTGCCCTGAATTTGTACGCCATTTAGAAAATTTCATCTATGGCTCTACCACAGGGTGATGAGGTTCTATTGCTGTTGTGTAGGATGGCTGTTGTTCTGATTCCTGTGTAATTCATTTTTGTTTTGTTTGTGCGTGTATTCAGAGACAATTTTTGATTGACTATTGATTTTCATCGTCTTCTATATTGCTCATTTTTTGTTTTGTATTTTCCACTCCTGTTACAGCCCCTTATGGTGGCTGACAGTATTAATAAATGAAATGAAATGAAATGATGAAAAACTACGCCATTTTCAAGCAACGTAAGCTGAAAGCAAATGTCTTGATAATATAGCTATAGTCAGAGTGCTATTATACTTACTGATCACTACCGATCTAGTAGACCTCATTACGCCCTAAAAGATGCTACAAACAGCCTACCGCAAGAGTCTCGTCTTGCCCCTTTGTTGTTAATAATACATAGCAGCACTTACTGTTCATAAAGCGTCTCGCAAAATCCGCTCGTACGTAGAGGACTGCATCGAGTACAGCCCGACAATCAGTGAATACGACGTTTTTGTGCCACAGTACGATCCAGAAAGCATCACCAATAACGCATCACGGAGAAATGAACGCTGAATTGAAATGAAAGAAAATATACTGTAGCGACTCGAAAACATAATCCAAGAAGCTCGATGTACTGTTTAAATTCCAATCCTTTGGAAAAATCTGTTTTTTATTGCCCTGGAGTGTATATTAGAGATAATATATCAAGGAGAACTCATATCGAGTATGTAACTAGGAAAGCATGCAGGGTATTGAATATCTTGGCGAAAATTTCAGACAGCCTCAGATGTAAAATATCTGATGTACCTCATGCACATTACAGCTATTCTTGAATATGTCAGCGCGTGTGGGTTTCACGTATGGCTACAACATCAAATCTCTTAGAATGCGTAAACTGTGTGACCCGCTATGTTTTTAGTGGATACAATTTTCAGTAAAGCGTTTCAAGAGTTTGGATGGAAGTTTCTTAGTAGTGCTAGCAATAGCATCCTACACAGCTTTATTAATCCCAGTTTTATCAAAACTGAACTCAAGGAGCCTGTGTTCTATTTTGATGTAACTGATATTGAGAAAGCTCTGTACGTTCAGCTGCCACGTTTCGCATCTGCATGATCATTTTGCACCTACTTGATCATGCTTCTAAGATACAAGAAATCAAATGTAGAACTAAAGAAGGATTGCATTGTAGGACAGTTGATGATCAATACTTCAAGGAATTCTTCGGCGCGGCAGGAAAGGACAAGACGTTTTTACGGCATCGTGTAAACTGTCAGAACTATTCCCGATGGTTCGCAGGGTGCAATGAGAAAGTATAGTCTGTGGCAAAAAAAATGAAAAACACGAAAATTCTTTCAACCCATGTGCAGTAGGTGTTATCTACAAGATCAAGTTCACCTGTGGCATAGCCTCCTTTATACTCTGTGCCTGTCAACGCGCCGCGCGAACAATAGAGCGGCGCCGTTGAGTAAAGTTGTGCGGTCCCCTCGCTGAGGGCGCCGCTGACGTAGGGGTCGAGGCGCACGGGTACGAATGTCGGCGGGGGGCGGGAGGGCTGTTATTCGCTAGCGGGATAACTGTTCCTAAGCATGAGTCGTGCATATTCAGCATATTTACTTGTAAGGCCGACATCCACTAAGCATAACAAGTGATCATGATACTTGTTCGGCAATAACATCAACGCTATATGACATTTTATGCCAATGTCAGGCAGTTTCAAGAAATTGCGCATATATCGAAAAACTGCATGACTGCTCCGCTAGCGTCAATGGTAATAGAAAATTACAATGCTAGTATACGCTGCAATTAAACAAAATTTAAGAAGAAAGGCACCAGCATTTATTTACACATTTCACAACAGCAATTGTGCTTGAAGAGTACCATGTAGAAGTGGTGTGATGAATAGCTGCCACAAGTAGGGAAAGAATTTCACGGTGACTGCTGTCACTGATAGCACTTCAGAAGCGAGCTTGATTTACAGATGATTGGAACAACTGCATCGCAGTATGCCATTGAGATCTGTAAGGAGAAAAATTTTGGTATCAGCTGTTACTTCCAATGATTCAGCGCGTCGTACAAACATTTTTTTTTAACTAGAAAAACAAGGAAAGACAAATATACGCGTTGCATCTTTCTGTTTCGATCACTCCAAAGTAATCGTTACAATAGGCAAAGCTCGTTTTTATTTTTTCACAGAATTGCGCAGTTAGCGAAACAAAAAAACTGCGCTGGAGCACACGTAACATACCACACAGACGACCTAACCAGGGAGGAAGTTCGCATCGCAGTCCAGAGAATACACGTGCACATTTAATATTGTTATTACCCTACTGACGCGTAATAAACACACTTCTGGTGCTGTAATTATTTCTCACATGCCTTAATGCGGTTGAGTGCGAGAAGGGAAACTAATATAGGCTTTACTAGATTTGGTTTAACTCACTTTAAAGTAGTAATCTTCACAATAGGTAAAATTGTGTTTCTATATTATCAGAAATTTTCGTAATTCGCGCATACTGCAAAAAAAAATGCTTCGCAGGAGCACACTAACACACTACGCAGACGAGCTAGGCAGGGAAGCAATTAGCATTGCAGTCCAGAAAGCACAGGTGTGCATCGAACATTACTATTGCAGTATTGACGCTTATTGAACACATTTGTGCTGTCACTATTTTTTACAAGCCTCAAAGCAGCTGAATACTACGCAGCGATAGCCGGAAGAACAAAGCAAAGCTGGCACTTACCAGTTGGTGCAATGCTGTATTCCTGCAGCACTCGAAGGCAGAGAAAAGTGGAAGCATGACCTTGCACACAGCAGAACAGTCCACGAAACAGCGAGACAGCAGCAGCGCGTGGCTATCCGGACCGCTTTGCTAGACGGCGCACCCGGCACTCGCCTGGCGAAGGTGACCCTACGACGCTGTCGCCATCTCTCGGCAGCCAGCGGCGTAACTTGTCAACGGAGGAGGAGCGGCGACGACGGCCGCGGAGCGCGGAGTTGACAGGCACAGAGTGTATAAAGGAGGCTATGCCTGTGGTAAGTTTTATGTTGTACAAACCGTTACCGTTGACCCTGAGTGTTATTTTCGGGTTATCCTGCTTTATACGCCGACGATGGGGCGATCGCATTGACGTGAGAACTAGCGCTTCCGATTTCTCGGCCGAACATCTGAGCCCGATCGGTTCTAAGTATCTTTCTATAACTTCGATTGCCCGCTGGAGTGTCTGTTCAATTTCACCGTCACTGCCCCTGCACATCCACAGAGTCAGGTCATCTGCATATAATGTATGGTGTAGCCCTTGGATTTCGTCTAGTTTTGGGGGGAGACCAATCATGGCGATATTAAACAGCGTCGGGGACAACACCGATCCCTGTGGTGTGGCTTTATTTCCCAGTCGAATACCTTCTACTCTGTGTCCCCCCATACTGATAGTTGCCGTTCTATCGCTGAGGAAGTCGCGTATGTAGTTGTACGTGCGAACTCCAACATCTAATGCACTGAGATTCTGCAGAATAGCCGAGTGCTTCACGTTGTCAAAAGCTTTTGAAACGTCTAGACCAACGATCACCCTGGTGTCTACTGTTGAATTTTGTATGATCTGTTCTTTTAGCTGCAGCATGACATCGCATGCGGCCAAATGCGGTCTAAATCCTATCATGGTGTTCGGATAGATATCGTTGTCCTCCAAAAACCGGTTAAGCCGGGCCTGAACAACATGCTCCATTAGTTTCCCCACGCATAACGTGAGCGAGATCGGACGCAAGTGTTCGAAACCCGGCCGCTTCCCTGGCTTCGGGAGGAATACGAGGTTTGCGGCCTTCCATGTCGCCGGCAGCCGACCGGCCTCCCAACACTCCTGCATGAATGCTGCGAGGTGTCGGATCGACGCGTCGTCCAAGTTTCTTAGCATTCGATTGTTGACTCTGTCCGGACCTGCAGCAGTCTTTGTTCTCAGTCTATTTATTTCTGCCCGGACTTCGGCAACCGTTATCGGGCTATCTAGCTCCGGGTTTTCCTGGCCCTTATAATCAGGCATTTGTTGGCCTATACCCTCTGCACAGTTCAAATACCGGTCTCGGACTTGGGCTATGAGAGTAGCCGCGGTCCCATCAAAGGTATGTATTAGCCTGTGAATTTGCTGCCTGGCCTCCAGTTTAGATTTGTCGGGATCTAGAAGATGCCGAAGTAAGTGCCACGTACTTGCGTTCCCGATATTCCTGTCCAGTTTTTCACAAATGCTGCCCCAGTTTTGCCTCGTTAAAACAAGCGCATATTCTTCAATTTCTTTGTTAAGCAGTGCCAATTCTCTGCGCAAGTTCATATTCCCTCTTTTCTGTGTGAGTCTCGTTTCTAGATCCTTCTTCTTATGCCAGAGCCTGACCATGTGACGGTCTACTCCTTCAATGTCCTCGTCAACCTCCACCTCCTCCGTTGCTTCGTTGACCGACTGAATGACCTTTTTATTCCAATCGTCAATGTTACTTATGCCTTCCTCGTCACCTGTGCGGCCATTTCGGAAAGCCTCCCAGTTCACCAACGTTGCCTTTTTGGTGCGGACGACCGGTGGGCCGTTATCTACTACGATTTCTATAATTTTATGGTCGCTGCCTAAGTTTTCACCTGTGTTGCACCACGTGGCGTAAATGCAGCCTCCGGTTAGAGTTAAGTCCGGAGATGTGTCTATCGAAACGCTGTTACCCTGGCGGGTTGGTTTCAGGGGATCCGTCAGAAGCAATAAGCCATTCTGCTGAATGCTGTTCCATAGTTCGCGTCCTTTTACCTGCGTGTATCTATACCCCCATGCCGTGTGATGCGCGTTAAAGTCCCCTACTATCAACAGGGGTCCTCCTTTCGCGACCACTCGCGCTTTGGCGAATAGCTCATTGAAGTTGCATTGACGTTTTTGTCGAGGCGGGCTATATACAATGAGGATGAATAGACTTTTGAATTTTCTTTTTTGTGGGATTATCTCGATTAGTATATGGTCAACATTTGTTGTCCCGGTATTATGCTGCAGCACCGTTATATTCCTTTTGACAAGGGTGACCACTCGCGTGTTGTCATCTCGTCCCGCGTATGATTTGTAACTCGCTAGCTTAGCGTGCTTACTGCACTCCTGCAATGCGATTACTTCGGGTTTGTCAATGTTCGTCAAAAAAGTTTCCAGTACCGCGCGTTTGCGACTGAAGCCCCTACAGTTCCACTGCCAAATGGTATTTCTACGGTGATGCAGAGCCATTTTTAATGTTATGAATCTCTTGGTAAACCAACTGAATTCTCTCGTCTCTCCTAGCCATTTCGACCCGCATCTCTGCCATAGCACTGTTCAGGCGTTCTAACGCGGTCATAACTTGTTGTTGGAAAATTTTGTCGTCGTCTTCTTTTTTAGCGAATCGTTTTTCCAATCCTTGGACGCGGGTTTCGAGATCCGGCTCGGGACCTCTTTTCTTTTTTGCTGCAGGAGGACAGTCCCTAGGGGTCTTTTCCTGTTCCTTCTGCGGTGCCTCCGCTACCGGCATTTCGGTCTCCATTGGTTGTGAAATTCTGCCTATCGCAATGATTTGTTCCTGCAGTGCCTTAACTTGCGCCTGTAACAACTGATTCTGTTTTTTTAGAGCCTGAACCTCAGCTGAGTCCTGAGAGTCACTACTCACTCCTTTTGATGGTGTCTGCTGCTGCTGCTGCTGCTGCTGCTGCTGCTGCTGCTGCTGCTGCTGCTGCTGCTGCTGCTGCTGCTGCTGCTGCTGCTGCTGCTGCTGCTGCTGCTGCTGCTGCTGCTGCTGCTGCTGCTGCTGCTGCTGCTGCTGCTGCTGCTGCTGCTGCTGCTGCTGCTGCTGCTGCTGCTGCTGCTGCTGCTGCTGCTGCTGCTGCTGCTGCTGCTGCTGCTGCTGCTGCTGCTGCTGCTGCTGCTGCTGCTGCTGCTGCTGCTGCTGCTGCTGCTGCTGCTGCTGCTGCTGCTGCTGCTGCTGCTGCTGCTGCTGCTGCTGCTGCTGCTGCTGCTGCTGCTGCTGCTGCTGCTGCTGCTGCTGCTGCTGCTGCTGCTGCTGCTGCTGCTGCTGCTGCTGCTGCTGCTGCTGCTGCTGCTGCTGCTGCTGCTGCTGCTGCTGCTGCTGCTGCTGCTGCTGCTGCTGCTGCTGCTGCTGCTGCTGCTGCTGCTGCTGCTGCTGCTGCTGCTGCTGCTGCTGCTGCTGCTGCTGCTGCTGCTGCTGCTGCTGCTGCTGCTGCTGCTGCTGCTGCTGCTGCTGCTGCTGCTGCTGCTGCTGCTGCTGCTGCTGCTGCTGCTGCTGCTGCTGCTGCTGCTGCTGCTGCTGCTGCTGCTGCTGCTGCTGCTGCTGCTGCTGCTGCTGCTGCTGCTGCTGCTGCTGCTGCTGCTGCTGCTGCTGCTGCTGCTGCTGCTGCTGCTGCTGCTGCTGCTGCTGCTGCTGCTGCTGCTGCTGCTGCTGCTGCTGCTGCTGCTGCTGCTGCTGCTGCTGCTGCTGCTGCTGCTGCTGCTGCTGCTGCTGCTGCTGCTGCTGCTGCTGCTGCTGCTGCTGCTGCTGCTGCTGCTGCTGCTGCTGCTGCTGCTGCTGCTGCTGCTGCTGCTGCTGCTGCTGCTGCTGCTGCTGCTGCTGCTGCTGCTGCTGCTGCTGCTGCTGCTGCTGCTGCTGCTGCTGCTGCTGCTGCTGCTGCTGCTGCTGCTGCTGCTGCTGCTGCTGCTGCTGCTGCTGCTGCTGCTGCTGCTGCTGCTGCTGCTGCTGCTGCTGCTGCTGCTGCTGCTGCTGCTGCTGCTGCTGCTGCTGCTGCTGCTGCTGCTGCTGCTGCTGCTGCTGCTGCTGCTGCTGCTGCTGCTGCTGCTGCTGCTGCTGCTGCTGCTGCTGCTGCTGCTGCTGCTGCTGCTGCTGCTGCTGCTGCTGCTGCTGCTGCTGCTGCTGCTGCTGCTGCTGCTGCTGCTGCTGCTGCTGCTGCTGCTGCTGCTGCTGCTGCTGCTGCTGCTGCTGCTGCTGCTGCTGCTGCTGCTGCTGCTGCGGCTGTTGCTTTGGTCGAGAGCCCTCCATTATTGTCTTGGACGACGGCGGCTGCAGTCGCGGGAACGAAGAGGAACGGGTTCTTGTACGGCTCTGGGACCGGTTGTGGGACTCACTACGCCCATCGCGACGACTAAAGCGGACCTGTTGCAGCTTCTTGGCCTCCTCCTCGGCGGCTAGCTTCTGTTTGGCTGCCTCCTCGGCGGCTAATTTTGCTTCCCACTTTCTCTTCTTGATAACGTAGGGTGTACGGAAGAGTTCTTTGCAGCGTCTGTCTCCCGTTAGGTGGCCCTTTCCACATAGGCGACATTGGGGAGTGCACTGGTGATCTTCGGGCGGCGATACCACCCCACAACCACGGCACTTAGGTTTTTCACTATCGCACACATCTGAGCGATGACCAAGTTCCCCACATCTGAAGCAAACTTCATATCTTTTTTTGAACAATCGACATGGCATAAGCATGCCTTCAATCCTGACAAATCTTGGGACTTCAGGTTCCAAAAAGGTGATAATAATAGTGGAAGTCTTCCCCATCCGCCGCACCCCAGCGACCGCTGGGTTCTGTGGATCCTTCCTCAATGCTCTGAACAACTGTTCTTCCGTGAATGTATCACAGATCCCATGGACGACTCCTCGGCCGCAATCCTCCGGTGCGATCAGATTGGCCACCACTTCATGCTCCTTGTCATCGAGTTTAAAGCAACGGATTGCGGCTACCTTCACGCCTCGACTAAAGTCCAAGGAATGAAAGAGCACCGTACCTTGCTTTCCGTTGACACACCATGATTCCAGCTCCGACCAGCTGATTCCGGCAGCCATGGCGAGGGCCTGACTAAGCAGCGGGCCCGACGTGCGTTTAATGACGGCTAGACCTTCACGAGGCCTAATAATCACCTTGATACCTTCTTCCGGGAACCTCGGAAGATTCATAGCTATTGACCGTTCAGCCAATTTTCTGCTAGTTGCTTTAGCAGCGCCATGAGCGACTTCCCCGTTTGGAACGCGGTGTTGCACCACCTTGTCCTCCTTGGAATCATTCAGAAGCGTCCGCTTGGTTTTCGATTCAATCTTTTTCCTGAGCGTTTGTACCCATGTGCTGTCGTAGTCTTCTGGATCGAGGTCAGTACCTTCTACGGTCACGTGCATCGTCATTTTTGGTCCACAAACGCGGCGGTAGACCAGCGGTGAAGGGGCCTCCGGGCCGGTCTCCTCGGCCGAAGCTGCGCTAGGCCAAACGGGCGCTAGCGTTTCGCAGGTGGTCCGCACAAGACCGACAATAAAAACCAAACTGCTGCACTCTCAGTCACAAATTCGGTGTCCACAAGCTCACGACGCCTTCCGACGCACAATGGCACCACTGAAACCAAATTCCGGTGAAAATTTCTGGCACATCGAGACAAAAAGTGTGGAGCCGACGCAAAACGCGTCCGCACTCCTCAGCCCCTGGAAAATCTTCTTTGTACCGAGCTGCCTGCATAGTGGCATGTGGGGCTCTCCAGCAGCTCACTCTGAATAATGTGACATCACTAACTCAGCACCACCATTTTCTTTTTCAATCATTTCACTCTGTATAGGGAGTGTGCTCAGTCATGGAGCATTCCATGATGGTTGCATAAGCATGTACAATGAAATTTCACTGCACCTTATCGTGGTGGCTCAGTGTTCAGGGCGCTCGGCTGCTGAACCCAAGGACACTGGATCAAATTCCGGCCATGTGGCTGCTTTTCAATGGAGGCCAGAAGTAATGAGTCCATGCGATGTTCGATGTCAATGCACGTTAATAAACCCCAGGTATTCAAAATTTCCAGCGCCCTCCCACTATGGTCTCTCTCATAGCCTGAATCGCTTTGGAACATTAAGCCCCATAAATGAAACCAAACCAATCAAGTCTCACTGCCCAACTGGGTAGACTGAGGTGTGCCATATATAGCAACGTTTTCACCCAAAGCCTCTAAATATGAAGGGTGAATCTGATAAAATGGAAAATATGGCTAGTCCAAAGGTTGCACAACCGATTAGTGGTCCATGTTCCAGAACAGAGGGCAGGCATACAACTTGTCATTTACAATAAAGGCAACACATTTGTTGCTCACAGCACCAACATTCACCAGTTTGTAATGCTGCTGAGTTTCAAGAAGGTACATGCGAGCAAAGTTACTGGTGAACTTTGACAGCTTTGCTCTTACGTCCTGCAGCAAAAAATACACGTCCTTTTCACACCTGCAGAGCACAGTGCACTTCGCACAAATTGCAAGCACACATTGGTGTCCTTATTAAGTACTTTCTTGCACTTCATGACACATGAAGTAGAAAATCCCATTCTTTTATGGAGTCAGCTTCAGTCATCGTCAGAGTTTTGGAGCAAGCACCAATTGTCATGGCATTTCTTTCCTTGTGAACATTAAAGATTTTCCTGTATCCCCTCGTTAGGTTTTCAAACTGGTGAAAAATTTCAGGTTTTCCATCAAAAGACATATGTGTGCTTGCAAATGTGGGCAAAAATTGAGACAGAAGTAGTTGTCTGCAAATCTGCTGGGGGATATACTCAGTTCCGTGAAAACTTTTTTTGACAATCCCGTTCATGTTTTCAAATGAAAATGCAGAAAAACCCCAAAGTGGGCCCCACTGACGCATACTGTCACACAAGTGTGACAGCAGGTGAATGTTGAACGTCATATGTTGAAACCCATACAGATGCTGATATTCAGACATGAATACAACAATTTCTGCCTCAATTGCTGCCAGGTTGTCGAGGGCAACTGTGTCTGCAAGAAGGACGTGCATGATGTTCGGAAGCCTGCACCAGTTTTTGAAATACTGGAGAGACAACAGGCCATTAAGAACAAATGGTGAATATTATAGCAGCCATGCCCTCCACTCTGTTGCCTTCCAGAATTTGCGCTGGCATAGAGAGCGAGGGAGGCGTGCAAACTCATATGGTGGTGTGAGGCCCTTCAGCCGGTCATTTAGGGCTGAAAGCTTTCTGCCCAAGTAGAAGCCCTTGCCAGAGTGCCCACCTGTCAGCCACAGGTTTGTGGTGGTTCTTACTACACCTAAACACACAGCATGCATGTAGTCTACCACAGTGTTGTTGGTGATGCTAAAGAACCGCATCAGCGACAGCACTGTGGTTCCAAGCACACCGTGCGAGAGTGACCTTGCATCTCTGATGAAGTCATTATCTGTTATGTTTTTTACTTTCATTGCCTCATACACACGTGCATGCCCTCTGCCCTGCTTGACAACACGGCCAGGATGGAAACACCAGGAGCACTCATATTCCCCATTAAATTGCTTCTGATTATGCAGCATGCATCAAGCTACTGTATCCACAGTGCATGGCCCCGAGCACACCTTCGTCAAATGGCTGACATTATTATCAGACCACGACAAATCAGTGCTGCTAAGTTCATTCATTTCCTGAACAAATGGAATCAGGAAGCACTGCATGTCTGGCTTCTTTGGCCCAAACCATAGGCCTGCCAGAAGCACATTGTTCATGCGCTCTTTCAATGGAAGCTCATTCCCCATGAGCTCCAATGGCCATACACTATAGGAATGCCATCTGTATTCCACGTTAGTGTGACATCGTCAGGGCAAAGGGGAAGTTGGCAGTATGCTTGGCTTTCTGTTATATTCCCAACATCGAACTTTAGGCCCGGCTTTTCTACCAGAGGGCAATCTCCGACCTCCAATCCAAAGAAAGAAAGTATGACCCTTCCTTCAGCAATACTTTTGCTGAATGCTTTAAACCGCATGCACAAAGGAGTTCACCACCTTCTGCCACACCAATATACTTATGGAAAGTTGGGCAGTAACAGTGGCTGCTAACTTCCTGTTCTTGGTCTTTGAAATACTTGTCAAACATATACTTGGTTGCAGGTAGATGGCTGCCTTTAGGAAGGTGGCTGTGAAGTAAAGCCAAAAGGCTTTCTGTGGCTTCCTTTGAATTATGGTGCCGCAGACAATGAGCCATAATCAATACAAGGCTCTCATGGTGGTTCAATTGGGCACCAGGAAATAAGGGTTGAGCCTGTAAAGAAAAGTGTATGTTTTTTTTTATAAAAACATGACATGGTGTGACAAACTTGCGGAAATATGTGAATTCCTAGAGCTACAGAGATTAATATAACACAGGATGTTTTTTTTAAAATGCATGGGTTGCATTATTCATTCACATTTGTCATCTCTAACCATTTTCAGCTACCCTGTACTCAAAAATGAGGCATAAAAGTAACTATCTTGTGTAAGTCAAACATATCCAATTTTGTACTGTCGGTTCACAGGTAAATGCACTTTTTGTGTGACAAAATAAATATAAATGTGCACACACCATTGGGTCTTGTTCAATGGATTCCATTTCTGGTGGGTCTAGAACCCCAGCCTGTTGAGGTGGTGTGGCTGAAGGGTTTTCCACGCTTGAAATAGTAGCAGCACCCTTCCCAGCGAAAACTGCCGTATGTTGAATTTCTCCTCTTCGCACTTCTTGAAATTCGTATGAGGGGGAACATACTGCTGATATAAAGTTTCCAGCAGGCATTCCATCAGCCAAACTGCAAAAAGCATCAAGATTTGTGCATATGTCGCTGAAACTGCCACGAGAAGTCAAACTGCAGCATGATTAAAGCTATATTCAATTGCTACATTTTTCTTTTCCAGTACTACATGACCCCTTTTCCATTACAAAATAGAAAACCACAGCAAAAAGTCACACAAGTAGGTATTTCATCCGTATGTGGCAAATGACAAGCTTGTCACACATGTGAAGGTCAACAATAATTCGATATATAAACCTTTAAATCAGCAAATATGGTACAAGTTACCGCAACCTTGCACTACACCATTCATGAACCATGTATTTTACTTACATGGCACTTTAAATTACAAAAACTAAAAGCCATGCTTTCTACATTAACCTTAATATGCATGCCTGTGTCAATTAGAATGCCAATAACTATTTCAGTCAGCTGTCACAGTGTAGTAGCGGAGTCTTCCAATAGCCCTTTATGGTCATGAAACTGCTCTGCAATTATATGGGAAATCTTGGTATGTGCACTGTCAAAAGCAGACATATGATGGTGCTATTGTCAATCATGGAGCATGTTACAGTGAGCAGCATAACCTGACCGAATAAAAAACAAAGTTTGCAGTAACAGTGTTTTGTTCTGGTATCCTATTAAGCACAGTGCCGAAGTTGCAAATGCTTACGTATTTATGAACAAGCAAGCGATGTCATCTTATGTGACAGGCTGCTGCTATAGCTAAAACTGCAACAAAAAGGTGACACATTTTCTCTGCTTAACTGAATACCAAGAAAAGTAGAGTCTGCCGCCTTCTAAAAAGAAATTGGTGGCTTCTTTTCTAGTGTGCCAAATGTGTGTGTGTAAGAAGAATTTATTCCCCAAAACAACATTCTACGTGGTTTTGTTGTGAACATAATTTTTGTGTCACTGTAATCTGTGCTGTACAAGATGAAGCCTTAAAAGGTTGGAAGCTGATCTTGGGAAAAAAAATATAGTGAAGCTACAGCTCCGAAGCCTTCAACAAACACGCATTTTTAAATTCTAGCTTCAAATAAGCCACTTAATTTCATGTAAAGAAGTTCATCTGCACTTATGTAATACACTATGCAAGGTTTTTGTTGAAAGCTTCCAGAAAGTTTTGCTACAAAGAACTAGCGTCTATGAATGCAATAAGGGTAAAACTACCATTGTAAATTATTAAATCACACAGATAGTCAACTCTGACTATTTTAAACTTCAAGAAGACTGAAAATTTATTCAAATTATGCTTAGGTAAAATTAATAGAACCCTTTTAGCATATATTTAGCTGTGCAGAGGTTTCTTCGACGCAGCGAATCCTTGCAAACCTACTGCGACATTTTTTCCACTCGGACTTCAGCCAAATGTTTGTCCCCCCCCCCCTTCCACGCCATGCAGAAGTTTTCTTGACCTTGACCTCAGCAAATTATAACCCACAAGGTAATTAAGGCACATGTTTGTTTTTTCGATTAGTTGGAATTACAATTTCAGCACTGCCAAAGCTGCCTAAGACAGTTTATCACTAGTGCATACCGCGGCCTGCAGCAGCAGAACCTTTTAGTCCATTCAGTGGAACTTTCCTTATCAGGCATCAATGACTTCACTTTGAAAAATTCAAACCTCGTGGCTTTTGGGTGATGCTACTTTGTTCTCGGAATGTATTGTTCTATGTAGAAGTCAGCACATTTTCCATCCTGCTAGCTATCGGTCTTCTTTAGCTCCACAAATGAAAACTGCGAGAATGTAAATGCATTCCGCACCTTTGGCCATTATTCCCCAAACCGTTTAGTACCAACTCCATAAACGAAACTTACTGACTAAACTTTCACACATTATTTTCTGGACATAAATTGAAGCTTACGTCAGGTTCTGTCATGTACATGCGGCAATAAGGTACTGTCTTTGTCAAAAGTGTAGAGCCCAGGGGATCTGCTTTTGAGCCACCTCGTGCGGCTTGTAGTACATTTAGAGTGTTCCGAATCACTTGATGGTAAGATGATTTTTTGTCCTACACTTTCTGATGGGAATGCCCTCCACTAATGCTAAATCAGCGCCACTACACTGCTCAGAAGCAGACCCCCTGGGCTCTACACTTTTGACAAAGGCTGTACATGGCACTAATGAACCATGACAACAGCTTAAATGAACTGCAGCAAACCTAGCAATGAAGCAAGATCAAAGTGTACAATGCTGGCACTCACTGACAACTGGAAAATGATTGAAAAGAATATATAATGTTTAGCTTTTAAAATGCAACAATTCCACTGCAGTAAGAGGGGTCCCACTTGCTCCTCTGGATCTAAACTGATGCTGTTTGCTACAGAGGTAGAGCACAATATAATATCATTTAGAATGTTCAGAAAAGGCAAATGAGTGCAAAGATTTGACCAAGCTTTAAATCTCAACAATATGATAGCGGCTGTCTGTGTTTACTGACATGATGTAGCTACAAACATGACCACAGCAAATAAGTTACCTGGCAGCATGCTGCTTCTTGTAGCGATGTGCTGAGCGTCTGGGAATGCCTGCCGCATCACAGTGGTGATACCGCTTGTATACACCTCCTGGCTTCATCTGAAAAATAAACATTTTTTCATATACTACATGCTATATAGTAGTGACTTCCATGATCTGCTTGCTAAGAGCAAGATTTATGTTGCAGGCAGTGCCAGAGTGCATGTAACAGCAATCAAACATAACTTCAGCCATTTGGCAGCAATCAAAATTCTATCTTGCAATTAAGTGCACTGTTGCTATCACAATATTGCAGGATGTGGGAGTGTGGCAAAGCTGTATTCCATGCCATGCAACGGTGCATGGCCACTTTCTCGTCTACCGCAGGCAGCTCTGCATCTTCACCCCTATTTTACAAATACAGTCTACCGCACTTATAACAATCTTGATGACCACATGGATTCCATTCCTTGTATCCAAAGTTTATAGTAAGAGAACTGGTCCTGTTTCAGCCAAAAATGCAAAGTTCGAAGAAAGTGGCATTCACTTCTTTAAAGATTTGCTTGCAGACATCTGTTTCTTCAAAACTGGCACTATCAAGCTGCTTTCCAAGCTATCCAGCATGATTACTGTATTTTCGTGAATCTAAACACCCTTGTCTAATCCCTCCCCTACTCCCGCAAAAAGCTTTTTGATAAAATGTTTGCATGCAAATCTATGCACGCCCTTTTGTGCGAGAAGGTACTCATATCCAAGCCTACCAAGCGTGCTTGCGAAACCTGTCATCGAGCAGGAACTGTCAGAGTTCCAAGGTGGCGTGATCTCCGGCTTTTTGTGTTGCTGTGTTCAAACAGTAAATGACATATGGAGGCACCAAATGTCAAAAACTGGCAGAAAGCCACCTTGCTATGTCTATCAGCACAGGGATCACAGACTCGCACTGTTTGGTGTGTCAGCTGTTTGAGAGCCATAACGGAAATTGGAACAAGTTTGTAGAGGGCTGCCTGCAGCTTAAGCGAAATGTAATCGCATTTGCCAACTTGTTTGCCAACTTTGTTTGCCAAATAAATTCTATTTCCTGCGCTCGTCTCACTAAGACAGAGCGGGGGGGGGGGGGGGTGGGAAGGGGGGCTTCCTTTTAGATTTTCAAACCTAAGCACCCTCCCTTACTTCGGTCATTGTATTCATGGAAAAAAAGGCAGCTTAGAATCGAGCGATTACGTATACAGTCGTGCCTCGTTAATATGGACACTTTGGTTTCCGACCAAAACTGTCCATAAAGAGAGTCATCCATAATAACGAGTCATGAATAAAACCGAAAAGGATTTTATTGAGAAAAAAGAATTGTAATTAATGACTGCTTTTGTAGATAACGGTGTGCACTGGACTCAAAATTTGACAGAACACCGGCAATTTTGTGTGCATTATCCTATCATTGTTGTCTTCGAAAAATTGTCGTGCAGTCTGAAGCGACTCGCCTACCATGACACCCGTGATGTTGGGCTTTGTGTTGGTCGAACTTTCGAGCACGAACTCCTCACTGGTCGATGAATCAGCGTCCGATTCTCTACTCACCGCCACTTCCAAAATGGCGTCGTCACTGAGTAAATTAGCCTCTAAGTGGCTGCTTGAGATTCTACTGAGGCGAGGAAACAGCCGAGCTGTCGATACTAGTCCCTCACGGCTAAGATTGACTGAGATGGCTTTTGCCGCTTGTATTCAGAGATTGCTTGCTTCGCGTCTACGTTCAGCTCTGTTCTTTTGCGTTTACTCCCGCCATGACAAAATCCAGACTGAAGTTGAGGGCATACAGGCTCCTGATGCTTAGCACTTTCTTGCCTAGTTAACCTTTCTGCCTTTCCATTCTTCTTATTCTCTCTTTTTTGCCTTGTACTGTTTCCGCGGGGAGTCAAGTTGGCAAGCTGCTACACAGAAGGCTATCGAGCATCCCATCTTCTTGGCGCCGTTTCTATGTGCTCCTATAAAACAAACACTGCAAGCTTAATTACAGTTTAGAACAACGGCTAGCTGACTACGAAGAGCTCAGACCTTGTCAAGGTCGCATCGTTGACTTAAAGAGAAGCCGACATGCGGACCGGACCGCCTGAGGTGCAAAATGTGGCAGTTCGGCAGCGCAACAGGGACGAAAACCAGGAGCATGAGAGGGAAGCGCGTCCAGGACGGGACAGCCGGTCTCGGTTGCGTGCTCGTACATCGCCTTTCTTTTGTCGCCCTACTTTGTGAGTGTGTCGTAACTCTCACCGAAAAGCGTTAACGGCTTCATGGAACACATGCTAAAGAAAAGTTCAGTTCCTGCTGCCACTGTAGGCGTTTGTCGTTCTTCCTGTCATTTCTTTCTTACGCTTTTACCGGCCTCTCTGTTCACGTTCAGCAGAATGCGACTGACAAACCTTTTGTCAAGCATTATTTTTGCTGTTCCGTTCACAAAAAAATATAATTTGCACATTCTATTTGTTTCATGTCGCTTAGTACTCCAGCTGTCTTTACGATCTGAGCTGTTTATTGAAATTTGAAGCACCCTTTTCCTTCTGCGAAAATCGCGGCCCCATGAAAGGTGATAAGTGGTCTCCTTCAGAGATTACAACAGCTGACACAGATGATCAATGCTAGCAGTCTTGGTGCACAAGTTATCAAAGTGGCATCTGATGCCGGTTCCTATCTATAAACGGCTGGTGTAAGATACAAGTGAGGATCCAGAGCTGCCTGCAAGTGGCGAGAGAATGGGCATGTGCCATTAGATGACGTGGAATGCAGCTCTGCCAAGCACTCTCCATGTTCCACAATACTGTCATCCCAATAATACACTGTGACAGCTGTACTGCTGCCAAGAGCAGAAGAGGCAACAAACATACTTCTACACTGTACTGAAGTGCTGTCCAATTTATATCAACACTGATGCAAGGGCAATCGTCAATGGTATTCTATAAGTAAGCATGCAATCTCGCAATTCCCATGTCCAGATTCACCTATCTCTATCTGATTCACTGAACACTCGATGTGATACTTAGTGCACCATCACGTACTACTTTCCTTTTTCATTCTATTCCAGGGTTGTGACGAGCACGGGCCGCCCGCTCGATCCTTAGCGAGAGTAGCATCTGCACTTCACAAGTCGGTGCGCAATCAACATAATTGCCGTCCGCACAAATTCTGGTGAAAACGTGCTTAAATTATGCGCAAAATGAGGTGACAGGTTGGACGAGGGCAGAGAGCGAACACGCCTGCCGGCGTACGTCGCGTCGCTAATTAATTCCCACTTGCGTGTAAGACCTGGTACGAGTGACGGTGGTCCCGTCGCGCACAGTCTGCGTGGACTTTTGGAATCTCTCATTATATATGAACGTAATCGCATGCATTTATGATCGCGGGTCTATCGCGCTCGTGGTTATCGTCGCGATGAGCGTACGTCGTCGCTACATCGATTGAACAGCAGCCGGAGATAAAAGAATGGGCGAACTTATATATGCAGCACCTCAAAAGAAGGCGAATGCAAGTGCAAACGCGTCGCACAGAAGATCGCGTAGCACCGGCGCGCCGGCAGCATGACGCGCAAACGTTGAACGCGACTTTAGCCATAACCTAGAGCGACGTCTGCCATACCTTTATGAGCATGAACTGGGTCTGCCTGATGCATCTTCAGACATTTCGTAAATGTTTACGCAGATTACACGTGCATTATCAAACTCGCTCGTAAAACCAAAAATCACTCACCTGTTGGCAGGCGCGATGTCGACAACTGCAGTGAAGCGAACCTTTCCAAACACTGGTAGAGCATACGGAGTGTTTAAGATGCTAAAAGCAGCGGTCGAACCGACGACTCCAATTATATGCGAAAGGTAGATTGAACTGGATTCCAAAAGGATCTCTGGAAAATTACGATAGTCGCAATAGCAGCAATAGCGTGGTCGCAATCGAGCGATCAGCTGGATCCGGATTTGGATTCGTACGTTGTATATGTACAGGGGTGGTCAAAAGTTCCAACACAGAAACAATAAATAGACTGAAGTCAACAATTAACATGACAACCAGGTGAATAATGAGAATAGCCAATAAAAGGCGGGGGGTCAAAGAGAAAGATTTGTGCCGAATTGTTCAAGCTTTTGTGATTAGCAAAATAGTGTACACCATCCCCTATTTCAAACGAAAGGTGGTAGAAAAAAAAATAATAAAAAGAAGACATCATATAAGGCAGGCATAATTCAGCACTGGAGCAAGTCCACAGCACCCCTACAGAAAGACTTCTTAAACTGGGCGTCTACAATAACAGCACGGAACCACCACATCCACCTAGGACTGCCGACCGAAGTGAGGAACGCACTCACTAAAGCCGCTACCAAAAAACATGAACCCTGCCTTTCATGAAGGCAATTAAGAGAACAGCAAAAGGCCCTTGAGGCCAATTTAGAAGGCTATGAATACAATGTTTATAATAAAGAGGCAACTCTTTTGCGGTCGTGAGCGTGAACGACTCGGGTACAACATTACTGGCAGGTTCTATAAAAAGAAGGCTAACTCAGGGACGGCGGAGGATGGTCAGCACCATGTCTGTTGAAGGGCATGCATCTCCAAGGAGACAGAGCGAATTTTAAGACATCTAGACTGGAACCAAAAAGAGTTGGAAACAATATGGGTGCCGGCACACTCGGGAAACAGAGGAAGTTATATGTCAGCGGAACAGCTAGTGAGCCTATGTTGATTCCCCCAATGTCTCGAGATATGAAAGCGGCCAGCTCAGACCCGTTGACGCAGGTTCGGGCTACTTAAGGTCACCGAGAGCAAAGGAGCAGTGTAGTGCCCACATATCGTTGTTTCCCAATGTTTCCCAATCCGAAAAATCCCAGCCCAGTGTTGAATTAAGGCAGCTATGACAGCTCTGAATCTCAAAATATCTGTTTATTGCAAGAACCAGCGACTGAATTCTGGAGGTACATGCATCAGATGAGTAACGTAATTGTTACCAGAAAATTCGATCATGCAACTCCAGTCATGCAGCGGTAAATCGCACATACAAATGGGTACGAAGCGATCTGCGAGGACAGACATATTGCAGTGCGAGTTTGTCATTGTAATACTGGTGCATATATATCGTCACACACGCTTGTTGAATACGCGCCCGTTTATGGAGGCGAAACGCTAAAAACTACTCTGCGATGTAAGTGCAGGTGGTCAGCAAGATTTCAGCTAGATGCATAGGGCTGCCTTTGAAGGGGCCACGGTTTGCTGAACCGCTAGTGTAGTAAAGTTTTAGCATTCATGGAAGTTGTATCCATTTCAGAGGACATGTAGCTCATTCCTGTACTAGCTTCAAAACTGGCATTTATTAGCAAAAACCACTCGGCAAAACCAAGAACCTTCAAATCATCTGTACAGTGTTCTGCAACTTTATCGCAACCGGTCGAGGCGGGAAAATTTTCCAAGACGGTTCCGATAAAGTTGCAGAACGCTGTATATATCATCTATGAGAAGTGCATATGCCATATTAATTAATCCAAGACATTTTCTTTGTTCTCGCCAGACTGTCGCCGTTTTATTTATCGCTCTTTTAAAAGCTTTAATGTTATCGCTCGATCAATTTTCCAATCCAAAAGTGCCGCGGAAGCGACACACAGTTAAGGATGCGTAATATTTATACCGGGAAAACTCATATGAGGCGATTATGGTGGTAACGCAGTGGTAAAGTCGCAGTACAGTATTCTAGCCACTGTAACAGTGACGTAGGAAGGAGTAGTAGTGGTAAACACATTTATCGCACTAATCCGGACTATCAGAACCTAACAAAACCGTTCGCGTGGTGCTGTCATCAACGAGTTAATACGGCTGTCATAGTTATTAGCATTAATAAGCCTATGATAAGCCGTTCAAATCCAACGAATCCAACTCAAGCCAAACACCCAAGAAGGACCCATCCTACCCAAGTCGGCCAAGGCCAAGACAAGACAAGATTTTGGCTACCACGGGCATTTGTATTTGCACGTGTGGAGTCCCTAGAAGTAGCACGTGTTCGGCTTGTCATAGCCTCCTCGTGCTTGTAAGCTCAGCAAAAGCGGCAAGAAAATGCTTTACGCCCTAGTCCAATGGGTGAAAACTGGTGGCGCCGCGGTTTTTGACGTTGTTTCTGTTCGCGATATAGTAGAAACGAAAATCAAGGCGCTGATAATCCAAAATCCGAAAGACTCGGGTGTACTGAACGCGAATGTCAACATCCGCTGGCGCGGGGAAAAACACGCCGCGAAGATAATCGCTGTCGGTAAGTTTGCTTCAATTTTCACAGAACTAGCTAGAGCAGTGCCTTGGATG
Organism: Amblyomma maculatum; assembly: GCF_055883805.1. Lineage (NCBI taxonomy): Eukaryota > Metazoa > Arthropoda > Arachnida > Ixodida > Ixodidae > Amblyomma > Amblyomma maculatum. The sequence continues at coordinate 1,290,446 of NW_028146743.1, forward strand.
CTGTAAGTTTGCGTTTTTTTATTTTGTTTTGTTTTGGACAGGCACACACACTCAGATGGAGAAGTGCCGGCAGCAGTTAAAACGTGTTTAAACGTGTGATGGGTTGGCGGAGGCCAGCGACGAGGTAAATATGCCCTTTGTGTGCTCCGAACTTATTATTTTACTACAAGTTCAGAAGCGGCAGTGTGACGGGGATGGTTATGTCGGCCATGTGCACATCTTTATCTCTTTGCTGCTTTTGCGATGCATGTTGTCCATGAAGCTGGAACAAACTCTTCAGCTTACAAAAAAGACGCTCCATCAGCTTTACATTTGGCAATGATGGCGCTAGAACGAAGGCACGTAGGCATACTATTTGCGCTGACAACTGCACTGTACCATTTACAGAGCAGCCCAGCCAATATTTTACTTTGTTTGCTCTGCAGGCAGCGCAGGACGCATTGCCGTGCTCAAGTTCATAAATTTTGACTGCACACTTCCCCTCAGTAATCAATAATTCCATTTGCTGTCACAACTAGGCAGACATTTTATGGACCGCGTGCCCTCGATAGCCACATTTTGATGGAAGTGAAATAAAAACATACGTGTACTGTGCGATATCAGTGCACGTTAGAGGCCCTCATGTGGTCTAAATTAATCCGGTGCACCACAATGGCATTCCTCGTATTCCATGTGTCCCTTTGGAACCTTCTGAACCCTTTATATTTATATATCTCTTAGCTGAAACCTTTCATGTAGTGTGAAATTTCGTACAATTATGTGACCCGCAGCAGTTTGTGGGATCTGCAATGTAAGGCTGACGGCACTTTTGCACAAGGCGCGTTTTGCGCATGTATGTGCTTTCTTCCCTATCAGGCATATCACTTCGTTCACATCAACGGGATGTTTTTCAACAATCGCGGCAGGCGTTGAGAGCCCTGCGTTTTCCGCGCGTCTGGTTCGCCTGCTGCGATGGGTGACGTAGCTGCTGAGCTTTATTATTGCGATGCACAAATGTTGCATGGATAACCGTTGCCTTCCAAGAGCTGTTGCATTTTGAATATGGACATATCAGCTTTTTCTGCATTTCTATTGGGTGCTTCTTGTTCACATTTGCAAATGCCTTGGTACAACTTTGTCTTCAAAATGGGAACTGTGTGCATAATATGAAACATTTAACATCTGGGGCCACAGTACAGGTTCGGGGCTGCATGCATTCTGTAGCTAAGCATTATGATGCAAAATAGAATGGCAGTAGTCGAAATGTTTTTATGTCAGAATGCGGAAAGGAGCCTTGTTTCATGCAGCAAATGAAAATGGCAATAAGTAAATGAGTCATATCACTAGTTCTGATTTTTTTGTTTGTTTCTTTTTTGCGGTGATAAAAAGCTGCACTTGTTGTAAAAAGGCCACATGCTCTTGAGCTGAGTTGAAAAGAAGGGAGAATAAATTTCCTGCTTAGCCAGCTTCTCTCCTGAAAGATAACATATATTCAGAAGGGTGATGGATTGGGCTAGTTGGTGCTGGTGTGACATATTTTAAAGTGTTTAAAGTGCTAAAGCAACACAGACAGAGAAGTGAACATACTTGTTGTTCTGGCACTTCGAAATATGTCATAACATATTCCGGCAACATTGCGCACCATGCAAAAGGCTGAGGAGAGCTTCATCGTTCATCGCACTAGCAAAAGCAGATGCGTGGCAACGGTCACGAGCTGCATCAGCGGCTGCTGCAACTGTCAGCCACGGCGAAGCGAGTGAAAAGACATTGGCATATCTTTTCGCTTGCTTCGCTGTGACTTTGACGCTATCAGGCGATAGCAAAGAAAGGACGGGCATGCGCAAAGGGCACTTGGCGCACAATTCCTGTGAGCCTTGACAGCAGATGGCACAGCAATGCAATTTTTCTTTGCTCTGACGTGCGTTGCAGATCCTGCAAACTGGTAGCAGTGCAAAGATTTTACTAACAGCAATATTAACTTTCTTTGAAGGGTTGCGAGAACTGTGCCTCATTGGGCATAGAGAATTCAGATCTTAAAGAGCAGGTGGCACTCCTTCAAGAGGAGAACAAGAGGCTGAAGACAACGATTGACTTTATTACGACACAAAAAGAAAGTATTGAAGGTGAGTGACTTTAGTAGTGTTATTGCATATAACAAAAAGCCGAGGGCTTGGAGAGTTTCTTAGGTTTAAGGTAGCTGGTTTTATACTTATCAGGTGCGTTACCTTGAACTGCAGGTAACATACTTTACAGAGGCTAGAAATGGATTTGCAGTTCATGTGCACACTGTCAACTAAAGGTTTATTCTTCTGCTGTTATAAAGAAAGGATGTCAAAGGAAGAAAACACTCGAAAAGAGGGGATTGGCATGATACCTCATGGAAAGGTAAAGAGTATTGGTAACCATGCAATACACAGTGAAAGGAGGGGGATTTTTTTGCCAACTTTCCGACTCCGTTAATGCATGTATGTGGTTGCTCTGTGCTGTCCCAGAAGCTGTTGCGAAAGGCAGGGGTGTGACCTGGCCCAATTATGGTGCCACTCACTCCTGTATACTGTAATACATAGTTATGCTCCAGGGGGGGGGGGGGGGGGCAAAAGGCATGCAGGGGCATCATCTTGTATAAAGGCTGTAACCTTTGTAAATTTGACTTATTCGCTATTATGGTTTCTTCAAAGCTGTCCTCTGAACCAGATCGTGTGCAGTAAAGTATAAGGTTGCATGCTCACTTTGCTCCTTGGTCACTTGTTCATGCAGCGCCTACTGCCTGGTGTAGGAATTGCCTCCCAAAAACGGGTTTCAGGCAGTTTCTTTTTTTTTCTTCGATTTGCTGATCATGATTTCGTTTATTTTTTAGGAGCTGGTATGGCTATTATCCCTTACTGAATGTATACAATTTGTGTGCAGTACTATGCATGTAGGGTGAAACTATGGACTGGTTCCTTCTCTGTTGCGGTTGCTTGCCCACCCTTTTGGGACACAAGCTTCAAGCAGCCGAAACCAGAGGGCCTGTTGGGTGCTCATACCTGTACAGCCTTTCTGCAGACCTTTCTTGTATGGGTGAAAGCAGCTTGAAGAGTCTGTATCCAGACATGAGTCAATGGGCATTAAGGGGAAAGAGGAAGGGCTCATCTGTGGTATGACATGCATGCATCTTATTTAAAGCAACTTGAAAAAAAAATAATAATGGTAAGGGATTTGACATAACCATCATGCTGTCAGATTCAAAGCACCTCATGATACTATGAAGGAACATAAACGTGACTAGCAAACATGCTGAGCTTTGTGGAGTGCCCATTGGGGCTTGGCTACAATATTCACATTTTTTGCATGAACTTATGTGTCAGGCAGTTAGGGCATTGCAAAAATGATTGGCTAAAGGAGCAGAGAAATGCACGCCCGGTATTGCATGCTCCAGGTAACCTTCCATTGCCCTCGTCACAGTGTTCCAAGGCCAGCTTCGAATCTGTTGTTCTGGATAAAATATGCTACAGCTTCTATTACAAGATAGAAATGTCTGTAGTTGCTGCACTGAGTCCTTGAAGGTCCATGATATAGGTTGAAAGGATAGGTTGCATGCGACTTTGAAAAAAAAAACTGAGGTGATTAATTGGAGCTCTCAATGTCATACGAAATTTTAGTCCAGAAACCACCTTGAAAGCAGCCTTTGGCAGAATAGTTTAGAAATGGTAGTTTTCCAAACAGTTGTGATCTTGCAAAAAGTACAAACTGAGAAAAATGAGTTCAAAGAGTTCAGAACACACTCTTCAAGTTTAAGGCCTAAATTAATAGATCAGAGTGGCCTGGTACATATATTGGGCTGTCCTTTTGAACAGGACACCACTATGTAGTGATTGCGTTTAGTTGCTTTTTTTTCCTCAGCTTTATAGCTGTTCAGCGTCCTTGTCTGTGCTCGTGAAATTCTTTGCTTGCTTGGTTGCGGGGCGTGCATCTTTATTTAGGCTCCCTATTGTATCATCGGCTTGATGAGCACTTCGGTTAGCCAGGCTCCCATTGGTTTGAGAACAGTTTACGAGGGTTACATGCCTCGTTTTAACTTAAAAAAAGGGAGCTTCTATTTCGGTTTTTCAGCCAATCTGCTATTACCAAAGCCTAAAATATGCCTCCTCTTACTGCTTTTTGTTTTAACTCTCTGCTTCATTCGCGATTACAGGTCAGTTTTGGCCCGAGAGCGCGAAGAATAATTCTAACTTGGCGATACACTCTGCGTTCAGCTCTTTGCCCGCTATGCGGCTGCGTCTTGAAATCAGTGCTCATAGGCCTTTTGGTGGTGAGTGCACCCCACCTCGCAAAAAAAAAATTTAATTTTTTTCACTGCGCAGATGGTACCCAAATTAGGGAGAAGTTTCTTAATCCAAAACATCAAAAATCTAAAAACGTTTTTGTGAAAATTATGATTTTAGCCCAGTGTCCGCCGTTAAGTTGGTGTCACTAACACCGAATATACTGGCGATCGAAAATTCATTCTTGCCTTAGCTGTCACATTGTAGCCTGATGCAGCTAAAGTCTGCAGTGAAGCTCCATTCACATTCAGATCCATTGTACAGAATTCTTCCATTAAGAACCTTAATGCAAAAAGAATGAAATGCTCTAACATTTTAATGCCTTTAGCTAGTTTAATCAAATCAAACATTAAAAAGTTGATTTTGTTTACTATATGTTGCATAGATGAACTAACTTGCTCGAGTGAGTGAAGAAGGTAATGTGAATATAGCTTTTTTGATTATTATATTCTTGCTTTTGACATAATCGGGTGATAAATTTAAGCAATTTCCTTCATTTTGTGGCTCGTATAGATGTCTGCAACAAAACATAAAACAAATGTCACTGCCCACTGAGTTCCACAGAAAACCTAAGTTTTGGAGCTGCAGGCAATAAACAAGGGGCGGTAATACACATGAGCATTCATATCCAGTGTTGCTGTTACCCAGCAAGTGGGCAGGAAGATGAGATTCTTAACACAAATTAGAGTGAACAATTGGAAAGAGATGCACAGTCTGTTAGCCACCGTTTCAAAAAAAGGACTTTTCATATTTGGGTGAAAGGAAATCATCATTGAAATGTTGGCTAGTGGATGGACACTTCGTTCACATCTTTTATTATGTGCTCATTGCTATGTCCTTTAGCAAAACTTATAAATTGGTAAAATTGGTAGTAACTAAGTGCACGAGCCTGCCACGCTGCTTTAATGCAGAATACACTTACTTTTCTTGGGTGTTTTACTTTCATATCCTCTTTTCGTTTCTCAGAATGCACAGAAGCCATCAGAGACATTCGGCTCCTGTATGGAGAGCTGCAGGCAGCTGGAACTCTAAGGTGTGGCGGAGGTGAAACACAGATGCGTAATTGTTGTTGTGCATTTGTAAAGCAATGGGGAGATCTGAAAAGTGTATAAAGAAAAATTTTGCTTTGACTGGAGCAGCTGCAGGTGTGTTATGTAGCATTCATGCCACAAGCTTACTGCAGCAAGATTTTAACTGTTTGGCAGCATTTTGACCAGTGCACGGCAGTGTGTTATCAAATATATGTGGCTTTTCAGAAGTGGTGTAAAGTAAGGGTGGTATGTGTAGTTGCTCCATCCATTTAGTTGTATGGTAGCAGTGCGCCCAAGAGCCTGAACGCATAGTATACTTGATGACATTTTCTGGCAGTGGAGTGTAAGGTGCGTAGCCAAAACATGCCCCTGGTTAATACACAGTGGAATATATACTCCCTTTGCAGTTCTTAATTTTCTCCTATATTATGGTATGTTGACATCTGTTATTCGAGACATATTTTGAATATAACTGTCAACCTTAATTGCTAGAGAGTTGAGGACAGAAGCTTCCTTGATTACAAGGAATTTGCTAGGCGCATCTGGTTGCAAGAGCCTCCTATTGATGGTGCCAGCTACACCGGAGTGAGGCAGCTGTGAGAAGAACAGAATGCCTGGCAGCCAGGTGCACTGTGGTGCAGCCAAACTGTTTGGCTAAATGATAGTTATGGAGTGCCAATATCAGCTTTTGCAGAGTATATTATCGCCAGTGTCATTTTTACTTGACTGCAAAGCGCTTTCTCGTAAAAATTGGAATATGTTGCTGTGTATTGCTGTGATTTACTTGGGTGGGGATCAGGACAAGTCGAGTAAGCCTGGTATGGTGCTACATGTGTTTAACGTTCCAAAGGTTATAAGGGTGCGGGTACAGTGCACTTCACTTATAATGATATTGAGAAAACCGGTAAATCCAATCGCTAACCAGTTATTATTATATCTGGACTGAAAAAAAAGCACACACCCACGTATCTATCTTCCCATGCATGTAGGCTTGCCTACTTACCAGCGATAAGCAAATCGGGTTGAACGACGCTAATCGTAAAGAGCACTGAACACTTTATTACAGGATACATCAATAGCCATAAAATAACTTAGGCATACTCAAAAAAGTAGGAATTGACAGTCACTTGAGCAGCAGCTGAAGCTTGACAATCGCTGTGAGCACTGCTTCCAGTAGCGCATACGCTGGCAGCAGCAGTAGTTTTTGCGTGCATGAAACCGATTAGCGACTGGATGAGTTGCAGGACATCGCCTGCCTTGATGGCAGTTAAAATCGTAGAGTGCGAATGCCCGTATTTTTTGAAGAGGCTTCCAATTTTGAAACCCTGTCAAAAATCGCAATGAATCTGCCGTTTCATGTTGTATCATGCTGTGAATGGGGTTGGCGCCATTTTCCACGGAGGCACAATCGGCGATGGCGATATGGCCACACCCTCTGCGCTGCAACAGACAGCGTCTGCAATGATGATAGTGCCCATTTCCTAACCACACGCAGTTACGCTCGCGGATTTTTTCACGGCAGTCCGATTTCGCCGCATATGTCGAGTTGTCACGTCATTCTCTCCTTAGTCGTTCATTTTTTATTAAACATTCAGACAAATTTGCGTCCTAAACGTCATCTGGGCGGCGACAAAGCTGTCGCTGTATCCAGTGTACTGCCGATGATCGTTATATCTGGTTTATTTCTACATTGGACTAATGGGAAAATTGATAAATCTGAAGAATATTATCGTTATAGGTGATAAAGCGTTACAAGTGGATTGCACTGTATTACAAAGCTCTAAATCAATTTTAATTGCCTGGGTTCCTTATTGTTCTGACATTGCACAGTGCAAAGGTTTCTTTCATTTCGCCTTTATCGAAATGCAGCCACTGTGGCTAAGATTACATCCTGTGTCAGCAGTGTGCCAAGCGCTTTAACCATTGGGCACCTGCCTGCTTTGAGTCTGATTGGCAGTAATCGTGTTTGCTCAGTCTTATGCTGGGTGCAGTGACATGTGCTATCAGCGGTTAAAGTAAATTGAATGCAAAAATTGCTTCAAGGTGTTTTCTGTGAATAACAAAGACCAATTTTAAGGGCAATAACATTAGATGTTTCTTTGTAATTGAGGAATTATTTTTCATTAGCATCCATCAAAGTGCAGCCATGCAGTCATTGAGGAAAGCTAACAGCTTGCACAGAAATTTCATAGTCGGAAGAAAAATTTGTTATAGTCTACCACTTTAGTGAAGAAGTCGCTTTGCCAAATGAGCTAACATATAATAGAGCGAGGCTAAATTAATCGACAACTTGATACTGGGACACTCCCAACAATTTGCCTGATGTCTCTAAATAAGCTGCCTCTGCCCATGCATGAATGGTTTTTGTGAAACCTGCAGCTGCATAATCGCCCGTGTGACCATCACCTGCCACACTAGCACCGTCTGCATCATCGGCTCAAGCCAAAGTAGCTGTGTCTGGTTACATTTGTAGTGCAAAGTGTAAAGTTTAATTCTCATGTCTTTGAAGTCATGGTGCTATCGAAGCCTGAGAGATACTTGCAGTCCTTGCAATCTTATGTCTGAATTTCTGTGCTTTATGACAGCAAGAAAAGGCACACATTTTGCATTTAGCGCAGGATGTGGAGATGCCAACATGTCTCAAGACAGCAAAGGTGATCGCAAATTGAAACTAGAGCTTAATTTTATTCATAAATGTGCAACACAACCCTCCAATAGCTGCTGCTGGAATGAAGGGCTATCAGTTTCGGAACATGTGTTGAGTGGAACTACTCTGACAGATTTTTTGAAACTAGCAGTCTGCTACTGCAACATCTGTGCAAAAGGACTCATTCGACACTGCCTGAAAGTTTAGCGAAGCTTTCCTTCCCCTTATGTTTGCAAGAATAAATTCTAAGGGTGCAAATAATCTTTATAATTCAATGATATATTTTTTGCTTGTATCCTACTTGAGCTGCTTCTTCACACACATTTTCATTGCCTTGTCTTTTGACACTTCTGGTCATGGAGTCCATTTATTGGCTTTTTCTTTTCTACTGTCTTGCCTGCTTGAACAATAATGCCGATCTAAGCTGTAGTTTGAAGTCGTATGTCTCAGTTGCTTTTTTTCATGTATACGGCCTATTTACTCAAACGTATTATGCCCCGCCGGGGTGGTGCAGTCGTTACGACGCCCTACTACTGTTCCCAAGGATGCGGGATCGAATCCCGGCCTCGGCGTCCGCTTTTCAATAGAGACAAAAAGCAAGGCGCCCGTGTGCTGTGCAATGTCAGTGCACGTTAAAGAACCCCAGGTGGTCGAAATTTCCGGAGTTCTCCACTGCGGCGTCTCTCATAGCCTGAGTCGCTTTGGGACGTTATACTCCACGAACCCGTTGCAGGGCCCCTTTAATACTGCTGTCAGCAATAGTTTTCCATTTTTAGCTTTTCCAATAGGGTAAACCATTACTGCTTTGCTAGGTTTCAAGAAGTACAGTCGAACCTTGATATAACGAACCGCACTGTAACGAAATTCGCAATGTGATGCATTTTTTTATTTCCCAATCTCTGCTATATTGAAAACCATGTGTTTTCTTTTTTTTTCGCGATATTATGAAGTAATCTTATGCCGCACTTTTGACTGAACAAAGTCCTCGCGCATTGCATGCATCAGCAGTCAGTTTGACAATCGGATGAGAACGTAAACTTTAGCTGAGATACATCATATTTTGCATTTCCCCGACATCGGCATCAGTTTGAGGGTAGAGTTCAATAGGTGAGAATAAGTAGACATTTTTTTACGACAGTTGTCTATCCTTCCACCCTTCATTGGTCAAAGAAAGCATGCAGTCAGCCACGATAATGATGCGGGCTTTTAGCATCATTCGCTTCAAATGCTTCAATGATTTTATGGCAGTGGACAGTGCCCACCCCAATCGCTGCGTGATAAAGGGAAGGCAAGGCCCATCCTGCATGGCGCAAGAAGGGGATGGACGCACTAACGATTAGCTTTTTTTTTATTTGTTGGCGGCAAAAATTGGAGGCAAGGTCATTACACATGTAAATATGATACACATACGTGAGGCCTGAACAATTGCCATGCAAAAGTTTCTAGCATGGGTGATGCTTTCACTCTTTGCTCACATGAAACAAAAATGTGTTTGCATCAGTTTGCTACCACTCATTATCATCTGGATGTACAAAATATCTGGTTAGCGCTATTATGGCTATAATCTCTTGCTTACTTCCTGAATTCGTAATTTAAAAGTTCCCATCTACTAGCAGTGTTCCACTAACCTGTTACTTTATTTGGGCAGCCAGAGCATGGGAACCTCGACGTAACAAAATTCGCAATTTAACGATATTTTCGGCTGCAAATAGGCCTTCGTTATATCAAGGTTCGACTATACTGGAATTCACTTCTGTAGTCCATAAACTTTTCCAGCTGATGGTGCCTAATGTGCAGTGTTTTAAATGAGTATATTATTCAGCCATGCTTTTATAGTGCTCTTTTTTATGCATTTAAAATTCAATGAAGCGCAATCAGCATACTTCAGAAAAGAAAATATTTGTTAGATATTTAGGAAATTGGCTAAAGAGAAGCAAAATAAATATGAAGCCTGACCTCGTAGTTCAGAATGTTCAGGTGGGAGACTTCAAAGTTATGCACTCAAAACGTTCACGGAATTTTTTTATAAATGGTTTATATACAAAATGCAGGATGAGAGCACCGAAGACCTGGAAGATATTGGGGGATATATGATGTCCAGGTCGGTCCTGAAAATGCTGGACATGGGGCCATTGAAAACTCCCAGCACATATGCCCGCGACCTGCTCAGACAGGTGTTTTCACCAGCAGAACTTGTGGGCAAGTCGATAAGCGGGAGACAGTCAAACGCCCACAGAGATAAAGAGGCGAAGCCGCAACTTGATCCGTTGCGCGCGAATGCTGTATTAAGTATTTGTGCAACTTTCCACAGTATAAAGCTTGAGGTTTAAATGCAAGAGATGTGGTAAGAATCTTGAGCATTGTGACCAGTGTAGATGGGAAGGGTCAGTGGATAGTGCTAGTGGCATGATTTTGTTGAATGAGCCATGCCAGAATGGCCCATCTAGCTGCAAAAGTGTGCAGTCTCGGTCGATTTGGCGAAATATAAGCTGCATTGTCAACCTGCAGTTTTGCCGATGGCTCATCCAGTCACTGATAAGCAACTCCAATCCTATTTCGCAATGCGTTTATACAACCTTTGAGTACTGTCCGACAGCACAGTAGCAAGTGTACTGCAACTGTAGCCTTGTCCCGTTATTGCAGTATCGTGTTTGGTATGTTAAGTGGGGTGCGGAAAAGGCATGGCTCTAGCTGCGTCGTGGCCTCAGACAAGTTCAGATTGCCTGCAACACCAGATGCTGTGAGCTTACTACAACGACCAGTGTAGAAGTGAGGGCAGTAGACGACAGAGCTCTGGCTGAGCGCCACATCCTGGTCATAGCTAGTGATATTTTTTGCATTGAAGCCACTAGCCGATGAAATTGTGGAATTTATCAGCGCTGTAGTAAACGTTCTGCTTTAGAACTGCTTTACTGTCAATCCCATTGTCTCATAATTAGAAAAGATTAATTGTGGTGCCGCCTTAGCAGAGCAACTAACATGTACAAGACCGGGACTCGCCTTGCTTGTATTACATTTATCATTCCTTTTAACTTCTTAGCATGGATCAGCAATCCTCCAAGGGTTCATTGCTTACATTTTGTTTTCTTACAGCTCTCTTCCTTATCTGCTTTCGTAATTTGCCCCCTTTATTTTCGGCTTCATTTATTTTCATTTCTCTCATTTTTTTTGTGTTCGCATTGAAGTTTCTTGCTGCAGACTTGCTAGCTTGTGCGCTGTAACTGAGATGCCTTTAATCCCTTTGGCCTGTAACTCATTTTTTCTCATGTCTGATTTTAAACTTAATGTTTACTTTGCGTTTTGTTTTTGTACTGTGTTTGCTTTTGTGGACAGGTTGATTGGTGTCACTGCTTCGAAATGGGCTTATTTTGAACTGCCCTTCTGCGAAGAAAGCAGTGAAGTTTGCAGGCAATATAAGATTCCTTACGAGTATTGTGTGCAAGATAATGTCCTGTGATTAAGGTTGACAGCCACGCTAAATACAAAAGAAGTGTATATTCTTAGCTTCTATATTCTTTATTTACTGCCCGAGTTTCAAAGTAAGCCACTTTGGTTCTATGGTTCACACTCTTTTTTATTGCAATCACATGACCTGCTGTGTAAAATGGTTATTCACAGTCGAACCCGGATATATCGAACTAGAAGGGGATCACGAAATAGTTCGATATATCGATAATTCGATATACAGAAATTGTCTTGAGACGTCGTTTGCAATCGTGGAAAATGGTACCGTATTTGTCACGTAATCAACCCACTCCCAGTCCTCTACTTTTACCCCGAGAATCTGAAAGAAAAAAAAAAGCGTTAGTCGGTGGCACGTCCCTGCATTTTGGCTGGCAGCGTGCCAAAGTGCTGTTCAGGAATAACGACACAGCCGGTAATCTTTTGACTATACTTTTGGTGCTAGCTCCTGTGGTGGCTGGAAGCGAACTTGGGGAAGTGCCCGTGATGGCTTGATTGCACAAACGTGGTTCCTTTATCACGCTGCGCTTGGGGCGGGGCATAGTCCACTGCCACAAAATCATTGGAAAGTGTGATAGCTGCAAATGCCAACGATGCTGCTGGCCGCGTGCGCTTGTTGATTCATAGCTGCATGAATGGACGACTCGCAAAAAAAGAATGCACTTCTTAACGCCTGCAGCCACCATAGCTTAAGCTACGGCGCTCGTTCAACACGACTACAGAGATGGACGACTCTGGCAAAAAAAAAAAAATACCTGCCGTTTCTTGACGCCCACAGCCGCCACTATGCTGCACTTTCAGAACGACGACACAAGACTTTCATCGCACATCACCCGCCGCATGGAGGGCTAGTCGGGCGCACACTGTAGGCGCCCAATATTCTGTCTACCACGAGCTGAGCTGGCTTGTGGGCGCATGTGTAGTGTGTGCTGCTGCAAATGAAGACCAAGAAAGAGAGAGGAAGGGGAGAAAGTTCGAAAGAAGAATGGGTACACCCTTGCATTTCGTTTTATCGTGTTGTTTCCCTTCTTCCGAACACCACGGCTGCATCTGCTCCGTACCGGCATTTTGCCAAACCGGTTCCCTCTGGTTTCTTCACGCACATGCTGGCGCGCAGCAAACAATAACCACAGATGCGCACGCCTTTGGGGAAAGGGTGAAGCGTTGCTCTAGATAAGCCGTCGCTTTCCTTCCGCGCGTGGCTTGGAAAACGGGCAAGTGTACTGGGATCGTCTCTTAGGGAGGCGCACCATCTGGCGCGGAGTTGGATATACGACGCAACTTTCCTATGCTTTCACATGGGAATTTCAAGGAGATATTCCGTGAGTTCGACATAACCAAAACTCAAATTATCCGGGTTCGATATATCCAGGTTCGACTGTATATGTAGAGGCCAAATTCCCAAAAGAATTCTAGCCAGAGCCGGTGAATGTGACCTTCGCTAGATTTCCTTTGGCCCACATTCATATATATGGTCTGCTATTCACATCTTTGCATTTTTATGCTGAAAGTAATGTTTTTTTGCTGATAAAGTACTCTAGATTTGGATTTGACTTTTCCTGAACTGGAGATTTTCATGATTCAAAAATTTGTGCAATTTCCACTTCAGATGTCTAAGTGGGTGTTTTCTTTGTGATGATTCATAAGGCATTATTATACATGGATTAGCATGTCATATTCCTCTACGACATCTTAATTTTTTTTATGAAACTTCTTCCTCGTGCTGTTTAGATTCCAGCTTCAAAAGCCTATGGCTGATGTCAACGAGTACATACTAAAGCCAGCCCGTTTCCTTTTAAGAGATGGAATGACAACAAATGTAAAAGCAATGATTATATACAGCTTTTTCATGCCTCTCGTAGCCTACAAGTGCACGATGATGTTGTAGTCATCATTGGGCTCTTGAAACAGAAACGGTATAACAGAAGAATTCAATTATAAATGATTTAGCGGTCATGGTGCATATTACTTGGTAATTCATGCATTGTAGTTCCTTCCGCATCCTCACAGAAAAGAAAAGCCTCTGAAATTAGGTGTTTATACTCCTTTAAAGGGCCACTGTCCAAGGAAGAACCTTTTAAGCGAAGGAGCCCAGTGTTTTGATGAGGTACCGGAGATAGTCTGTGCAAAATGCTACAGTGACACGTACGCCGCACAGCAATGAAAATACAAATCAAAGCTCTATACTCTCCTTCGGGAAGCCAGCTTTCCCGTTCCCTGCGCTGGCCCGCCGAGCCGCAGCTATGACGTATTTGTCAAGAACGACGTCTATTGGTCCGTCTCACTGTCTGAGGGTGAAGGATGGGTGTCTACCGCTCGCTGCACGCTTTTCCCTCGCCACGCCCGGACTAAATCCATTGTGCGCGCTCCCTCGCCCGTTTTTCTTTTTTTTCTTTTTTTTTTTTGCGCGCGCGGAGTGCCACGCCACACCTCTCGCCAAACGCAGAGGAGGAAGGGGAATTTGTCTTGCGGAGGCTAGACGACCTCGGGCAGGAGAGTGAAAACCTTTGCGAGGGAACGGAAGGAGAGAAGCACGACAGAATCGGGTGATTGCGGTGGCTGTAACTGTGTTATTAGTTACTCTTTTCAAACACATTTTGCGGCCTTGCGTTCTGGGGGCGAAGTCTCACAGTCACCAGGGAAGAAAATATTTTGGACCGGAGGGTGGACAGTGGGTCTTTAACTAAGCCTTGTACTCTACAAGGAAGGAGTTTTATATGAACATAATGTTACAGGACCAGCTGGATCATTGCAACAGAATATGACAGCGTGGGATTCAGATAATACTGGGGATGAAATCTGTCTACTTGCATAATGAGAAAAGTGCTTCAATACCCCCCCCCCCCTTGTTGTGCTGCAAAGATATGGATTAGTTATGAAATCTTAACATTTTTGTGCAAATTATAAGCATTTTTCTGTTTTCAGAGTACACATGCAAGAAGTATGGGCTAATAAAAGAGGCGCCCATTCGCCAGTCGCTATCATCCATGCTGAACAAGCAGAAGCTCGAGACAGAAGCAGCATTAACTCCTTTGATGAATCGTCTTGATTAAAGTTTTGATTTACATCTTCCAATAGCCATTGTACCTTTAACATCAGCCCTAATACTCTTGTGAAAAAGCAAGCCATCATACCTTAAAACTGCGGTTGTTCGGTCATATAATGTCTATAGCCTGGCTACTAAAGAAATGCATAGGCTCAGCCATAGGAAAGTCTTTAGAAAGCCATACTGTTGCCTGTAGACGGCCAAAAAAAATGAAAAATAAGCTATAGCCTGCAATTGAAACAAATGCAGGCTATCTCTATAGAGAAAAAGGCAGAAAATATTGATTAACTGGCTATAGAAAATGGTTTAGGGGCATATGACGTAACCATACAAAAAGCTAAAGACACCCATCGCTGTGGCTATAGCAAAGGCTAAAGGCAGCCATAAAAAAACTTTTAGCTATTTGGGTGAGTCCTCTATAGCCAACCATAAGGAAAAGTTCATAGCTGACCATAGGAAATGCTAAAGACTGCTGTACATAAAAAACCATAAGTCCATAGAAAAGGTTAAAAACTTCCATAGCAAGGACTATAGAAAAAGCTAAAGACTGGCTTAGAAATGGCTATAAATATTTGGGCAGATTTTCTATAGCCGACCATACAAAGAATATTCTATAGCTGACCTAAAAAAAAGTTGTAGCTGACCATAGAAAATGCTAAATAGTGCAGTACATAAAAAACCATAAGTCCATTGAAAAGGTTAAAGACTTCCATAACAAGAATTATAGAAAAAGCTAAAGATGGCCATAGGAACGGCTATAGGTATTTGGGCCAATTTTCTATAGCCGACCATACAAAGAATATTCTATAGCTGACCATAGAAAATTTTTGTATGGGCCGGGTTAATGGGAGCTCGCAGTCGAAGTGGCGACGGGGCGAAATATTAGCTCAGAAGTGTGAACGAAGGAGCGTGTCGGCGGCAACGGATTTCGCTCGCTCATTCCACCCAATGCACAAGTGTGAACGAGGCATGAGAGTTTACAAGCCGAGGACAAGTCGGAAGCGTTTCTTGTGGGAAGAGAAGACTGCCTGCAAGGACTTGGAAGTACTATGAAAACGGAAGTACGTAGCCTGCTCTCCGCCTTTGAAAAGATGCTCAGAATAAGCAGATCGAGTATTCTGAAACTTTGATTGTGTTGTTTAACATCCCAAAGCGACCGACATTTTGAAAGACGTCGTAGTGGAAAGCTACAGAAATTGTGACCACCTGCGGTTCATTAACGTGCACTGACATCGCACAGCACACGGGCGCCTAGCTTTTCGCCTTTATTCAAAAGCTGCCGCCGAGGCCGGGATGCGATCCCGGTTCCTTGGTCACAGTATTCCAGCTCCCTAACCACTACGCCACCCCGGCGGGGCTTATGAAGTTTAGGAAGAAGTTGCGGAGCCCAGAACTGTATTCACTAGCTACAGCATTCGCTGTGCCATCTACACAAGTCAGCGTCGAGACAGCATCTTCTGACTAAATCAACAGCCCTTGTCAAGCCCGATTCCTCCGGTCTTTCTATGCTGGTGCTGGTAAAACTTTAATCTCCAACAGATACGGGATAGGCGTCAACCGACCTGCCTAGACGGCGGCCTGGAGATTATACCTAGCTGAGTTTCGGGGTGTGATCTGAACAGTAGAGTCTCCCAGAATTCTGTTTTTATGTCGTGATTTATACTTTCGATTTCTGGACACGGCCATTACATATGCACCAGATCCGCCTTATCCTAACATAGTTTGCACCTATCTGAAAACTGTTCTGGGTACCGATGGCTAAGGGTATGGCTTCGGAAAAATCTTTGTTTGCAAGCGCCTGCCGATGCATTACGGGCTGTTATTTAGTGTTCTATCTGCCGAGGGGTATTCTACCCTATTTAGCCCATAGTACTCGGTAATCTCTTCATAGCTGACTTGCTTGTCCCAGCTTACAGGAGGTGCAGAGCCCACCCCGAAGGTGAGACCGCGGGCAAGCTTATGAGCTCCCTCATTTCCTTGAAGCTGGAAGTGGGCAAAACAAAACGTTGGCAGCATTTACTGAGCACATAGTAAAATATTTGCGAGCAGCCATGATGCCATGTCATGGTTGCTGTAAATTATAGGACCAAACATACCAGTCTAGCCTCAGATTGGTTCTAGAAGAAAGTATATAGCGCGCAGGCAACCACGACGTGCAACAAGACGGTGACCGCATCGCGTCGAGGCCACAGGAGCGGGACAATTAATTCAGATTCTTCGGCGAATACGATAATTACTCCGATCCCAATACGTAGCGGAGGGGACAT
Organism: Amblyomma maculatum; assembly: GCF_055883805.1. Lineage (NCBI taxonomy): Eukaryota > Metazoa > Arthropoda > Arachnida > Ixodida > Ixodidae > Amblyomma > Amblyomma maculatum. The sequence goes on from NW_028146743.1 coordinate 1,307,182, forward strand.
TTGTCAGCGCCTTTCGGCCTACGACATAAGAGGTGCATTTGAATTTCACCTAAACAGACGAGAAATGCAAAGGCATCCGCGTGCTGCGTGGTATACAGTCACAAATATGGTATATACATCTTTGGTCTTGGCATGTGTGCTAGGTTTGACATTGGTATGATTTGAAATTCTTTGAATAGGAGCCGGACGAAGAATTGTTTTACAAGTAGTAGTAGAGGTCTCGCTCTAAATTGACTGAAAAATGACTGTTGGAGTTCCTTGTCCTAAACTTGTCTAGGGCATGCGGTTGTGATCCGGTAGCTGAGTAGTACTAGTGCGTGCTGCGGTGTGCGAGCAAGCGGGGAGAATGAAGAGGAGTGGCCTGCTGAGAACACTGACTTCGACGGAACAAATCAAAATCATCATCATTATCATCAAACGCAGTCAGTACAACGACGTGCACCGCACTCTTCGACACAACAACTATGCGGGAGTGCGAGAGGGCGCACTAAAGCCGCATGCGCTGATAACACTCAGTCACGCATTTAAGACAGCAGAAGAGCAAGTGTACTAGAGCAAATACCATGGTTGGGGCGTGGAGGGTCAAAGATATTACTCGCGAAAAGGTGCTTGGCACTGTTCCGTGTCAAAGTTTCGTAGAACCGTCAATAATTGTGCAAGACAACGGCGTGAAAAACGGTGCAGAGAGGCAAGAAGCGACTAACACAAAACCGAACGAACTGGGTATATTTCGCACACTTTTGCATTAACTGCAGAAGGAATACAGCAAAAGCAAAAAAAGAAAGCAAACAAACTAAAACAGCGAACCAAAACGATCACTCCGAAGTGGTTCATATCTAAGTAGCCAATCTCTTCTTTGATAAGCGAAGCGAAGGCACGCTCAAACATTTAATCAATGTTTTTGGACATCAAATGCTTCGCACAGTTCATGTGGTTGGCTAATACAAGTGCGAAGGATTTATACTTAAAAAAAATAAGGAATGCATTCACAGGTTGCCACATGCATGGTTAGTGCGATTCATCTGTCTGTGACATCGACTGCGTGCTCACTCAACCTGTCGCTTAAGCAGCGGCCGGTCTGGCTGACATACGCAGTTCCACATGGCAGAAGTCAGAAATATGAACCAACGGCATGGCTCAACAATCTTCCGTTTTGTAGGTTATTTAATTTACATCGGCAACTTTTTTCCAATGGTTGTTTTGCACCATTCGCCAACGTACGTCCGATTCCTAATATTGGAGACCTGACGTGCGACGATGCTTGCGTATTAGACCAAGAATGATTTCGTTCCTTTAAAGTTCAGCAGGCTGGCAAGACCTTTCCCTCCGTACCACAGGCAAAACGTCGGTCTCTACAAGATTTTTAGTTCCGAATCCCAGAATAGAGTCCGGCGCTCGTGCGTCTCTTGTCTGCTTTAGAGAACCACCTGAAGGTTGAGGCAGAAGGCGCTTTTACCAAGCCTTACAATCTGCTGCCCATGTCGGTGATTGCACGAGGCGCAAGATCGCAGCCTTCATTCCCAGGGAACCTCGTTGTTCCCAAGCCCAGTAAGCTACCCACATATTGGGCAATCCACAAGTTTCTTATGAACCCAACAAAGCGCTTAGCCAAGGACCAAACTTTTGGCTACACTCTCAGCTTGGCAGAGTGGAGCTGCTTTCGCTTGTGAGAGAGCGCATGGCGAGGAGGGATGCTGAGGAGCTGGATCAGCGAAGGCGTCGACGTCGTAAGGGCAGCTATATACAAAAAAGCCTCAAGGCACAGACGACGATCGCCTTACTCCAAGCCGGTAGTTAATGAAGGCGGTTCCTCTGTGATGGAATGGGACACTTAAAAACAAAAACAGTCGTGAAGCAATTGCAGCTAACTTCCGTGCTTTGTAAAACGTGAAAGTTCTAACTGTCAGGAGATTAAAAGCGGTGCAACGAGTTAAGTGCAGTTAAGCAAGCTGGCTGATTAATTAGTCATATAAAGAACTTCAGCTAGGCGGTATTACACTATATAACCCGTAAAACCTAATTTCCTTTTTTCTAGCAAGCTACCTGACAGCACTCGGTCAGCTCTCTTGCAACGGGCTCTATCAATAGTGACGGTTGACGATCCGTTTCTGGTTAAAGTGCTCAAGAGACCACTGATTTTTTTTTTTCAGTAGCAAGAGTCTGGAGGAAATGAGTGCTCTTTCAGTTCACTTAAATAACACATATTATTCCTTGCCACGAAGTGCGGAGTGCGATGTCGTCACTGAGCACAATGAAAAAAAAAATCAACCACCCGATTTCTAAACTCCTGCGGCGTAGACACTGGAAGTTTTTACGAGTTGCCATCCTATCTGCGCTTTACCTACGCTGAATTTGAAGAGGTGACGTTCAGCATAGAAGACGTGCATAGGATCTTGTATGGCACACTGACCAAAGATGCATGACGTCTATCCTGATCATCGTGAATTCGGGCAGCGGCTACTCAAGAAGTGGCGTAGCCAGGGGGTTGTTTCGGTGTCCGCAAACCCCTAAAAAATTTTTGAGCTCTGCATAGCCCCCCCGCTCGCCCCCAACAATTAGAAGGGTGAATGAAAAGGTGGAAAAGCTGAAGCGTACACGGCAGACGAAAAGTGGAAGAAATAACTACGACATCTTGCCGGTTGATAGGCAACCACACACCTTCGCACGTCGGATACGATGAATAGATGAAGGTTTGGTTCTAATGACAGCCAAGGCGACTACGCCTATGAGGGACGCCGCAGCAGACGACTCGAGATAATTTCTCCACTGACATCGCATAGTACACGGCCGCTTTGCTTTGAGCCTTCGCTGACGGATAAGATTACATCCGCATTCTTGCATTCAGCAGCGGAGCGCACTCACCGCTAAGCCAGTGCGGCGGGGAAAATTTACGATTTTGGGGGCTGATGGCACAGGGCAAAAATAACCACAGATCTTTTATATTAGCGGTTAGCATGGTTTAAAAACAATGCCTGATGAAGTTCACGTATTGTAACCGGATGTTGAGGGGAAAAAGAGAGGCAGCGGAGCTATGTCGTGTATACGTTAGCCTATCAACAACGACCGCACAGCTGCGGAGGCTCTCTTAATTGTTATACTTCTGAGAACATTCGAATGGCCTGACCTAAAAAAAAAAAATCTAAAGAGCGCTTTGAAAGTTGGGCCACTAAAGTGCGATGAGGTGAAAGCCATTATAGCGCGGTGGATCGTAGCCCTCCGCTACGGCATCTCTATCTCCCTCTCTTCTTTCACTTTCACCTTCCTCCCTCCCTTTACGGGTGGTACATCTGTCCGCGGAGAATTGTGACAGATACTGCGCTTTCCTATCCTGTAAATCAATTTAAAATGCCGCTGATGCCTGATGTACTAACGCCTTCTAGACATCTTGGTCTGCTTCTGTTTGCTGTGTGGTGCGGCGTTCGAGGAAGCATCAAATGAAAGGCGCTGCACGGACGCCTGGCGGGGTCAGCTTCATCTATGCATGAATCGCGTGGTGATGTCATGACCAGTCATGACGGTGCATGGCACGCCTCTTGTCGAACACAACCAGCATTCCACTGAACGTATCAAAGTTCACCGGCGTTCTATAATTCGTTTACAGGAAATCAAAGACGCAGTATCTGTCACTCGCGGAATCCCGCTATCCTCACGGTTGACAAGGAGAATTATGATGAACGTTTCACGATCCGGGGCATCGCGCTGTTAGTACAGCGCTCAGCTGGGGATCCAAGGGATTGAGGTACGATTCCAGATGGAGATAAGGTTTATTTATTTTTAACTGAATTTGCATTGAAAGTGTGACACCCTCTTCCGACAAATGCTGACAACGATGAGGTATTAAAGGCTTTTGCCTTACAATAAAAAATCCCCTCTGCTTCGCATTGTTTTATAGAGTGCTCATTCCTTCCATCACAGAAGGCCCCTCACCCATCGTCATCACGCATCATCACCTACTTAAATATCGCATGCAAAACCAGTAGTATTCACACGCTCGTGGCCACCCATGGAGCCCGTATAAACACAACTGCGTCACCGTAAGCGTCATGTGCACGCCTTCACACACGGCTGATACCAAAATGAGACGCGCCGCAGTTTCCTCGGGCAAAGCTACGCCTGAAGGCTTCGCAGAATGCGGAAGTATGATTGTAGCTGAATGCTGGAACCTGCGAGAGAGCGCGCTTGGATGTGGTCGAAAATTTCCGGCCTATGGGAGCTTTGGCCGAAATGCAGAACACTGTACTGCAATGAACACTACCGACGTCCCAGTGGTGGCGCCTCCATTTGTGCCTGCATGAGTTAGCCAGAAAACTAGTACATGACTGCTTTTTCCATTAGTTCTGCAGACGCGAATATGGCAGCAGGACCGCGAGGCACATATAAGCGAAGAAAATGCCGTTCCAATCCGCGCTCCCGCGTGAAACCTTTGTCGAGTAGCGGTGCATTCCGCCGCGCGCTCGGGCCACTTAAACACTCCTGATGGTGCACCAGAGCAGCATCGCGTTTGGATTCGAGCCGATCACCAGGCAAGCTGCACGATTTCCAGGACGAGGACCCTGGGGAGAAGAAAACGAGCCTACGAGATTTGGCATCAAAATGCCGTCAAACCACGCGTCCCACATGTGCTCGGCGTTAGTGTCGTTCACAAGACTTCCTGTCGGGCTGCGTCCTATGCGATAGCATAAAGTGGTCGAGTCTACGAGAGTGACATAAGCCAATTAACTACCTTTTGGGGGTGAAACTTTCGTCCCGTCTGTAGTCAACTTACATACACACCGCGTGAATTGGCATCTTTTGGTGAAACTGAATATTGACTTCATGTGGCAGAATCCCGTCCGATTGCCAGTAGGTGTCAAGGCAGTCGTCAAGCAGCTGTTGGATCCCATACCCTGCGAAAGCGTGCGAAGAAGAGAGGTTACTTCAGATTCGCCTGACGGAATTCGATGTTCACTTGATACTCGGGATCCAGAACTCACCGGGCATGCAGGATGAGAAGCACCATACGGCTTGTTCTCCGACGTCCCGGACACCGCCCTCAATCTCCAAACGTGCGACGACAGCGTTCATGGTTCTAATAGGAAGAGAAGGAAGGATAGGGGACAGAGTCAAACCCGTCAAACAGTTGAGACACATTACAACGCTCGCACGGATCTAAAAAAAAAAAACCTACTCTCCCATCCACCCTATGAGCGGTATGACACTGATGAGTATACATTCAGATGTTGTGAGGATCAAAACGCCTCTCGTGCAAGGCGGATAACGTTACAGTGAAAAGAAAAGAACGAGCTGCGTTTGGCAGCACGCCAATATCCGCAGGTGGTCGTTATTCAACTGTCATTTAGGCGGACACGCGAGAACGAGACCACGACGACATGTGGTTCGGATCTGCTCTAAAATACAGGTGCCTCATCAACTAGCCCACACTTTTTCTAATTCAAGCGATATTCAGCTTCATAAGCAATTAGATAACAGCGGGGTCCGACTGCGCGTCACTCGAGTTCGGGTCACTCGAGTGACCCGAACTCGGGTCACTCGATGCGGGTCAATGCGGGTCACTCGAGTTCGTGCTGCGCACCCGCAACCTGGTCCAAGCGTGGAGGCATTCCTTTTATTCTTTAAGACCTCCGCATAACGAACGCAGTCCACGACTGATAAATTATTCATCGTCTAAAAATATCATAATTACCTATTTATTTCTGAAAGAACAAGCCGAAAAGGAAGAACGTGAGTGTATATATATATATATATATATATATATATATATATATATATATATATATATATATATTGACACATGCCATTCATAGACGACGAAGATTTGAACCGCCGATTCAGAAAAGACGACGAAGCAATACGGTGCTGCGCTTTTGTGCTGTCTTGACTGGCTGTTGGTGTTCTTCGGTGCCAGAGTGCCAGAGTGCCAGAGCGCCTTCTCTGTAACGTTACGTTACAAATCTGGTGGAGGAATAGCCAGGTATCGATCCAGCCCTGCATAATCAACCTGTCAATACGGAGCTTACCCCCGTACGTCAACGCCTCGGCCGCCGCCTACGTGGAGAGCCCCCTGAATTTGGATCCCTTCCGGCCGCTACCAGGACGACGCACCCTCAGACGGCCGTAGAACCTGCTGCAATGACATCTGAGAGCAGGCTTCCCACCCACATTCTGTGTCATCAGCCGCGAACACCCCCCTCTTTTCATGGCGACGTGTTCGAGGACGCCGAGGACTGGCTTGAGAACTACGAGCGAGTTGCTCGTTACAACGGGTGGACTGATGAGCGTAAGCTCCACAACGTGTTCTTCGCTCTTGAAGAGTCTGCACGGACATGGTTTGAAAACCATGAGGCTTCCTTCCCATCCTGGGCAGCCTTCTGTCGTGATTTCAAAGCCACGTTTCCTAGCGCCGACCGCCGGGAGCGAGCAGAAGCTGCGCTACACTCACGCATTCAGCGCCAGAACGTGAGCGTGCGTATGTTCTTTGAGGACATGACACGCCTTTTCAACCGTGCAGACCCACAAATGTCAGAAGATAAGAAGCTGCGTCACCTGATGCGGGGCGTTAAGCAAGAACTTTTCGCGGGACTGGTGCGCAGTCCACCACGCACTGTGGCGGAGTTTCTCAGCGAGGCAGCGACCATGGAGACAACGCTGCAATACCGAGCCCGTCAGTACAACCGTGACGTGAACATAATTAGGTCCGACGCACCCCCTGTACATGTCGGCAGTGACATGGACTCACTACGCAATATCATCCGTTCGGTCGTGCGGGAGGAACTGCAAGCGCTCCGGATGCCTTGCAACACAGCATCTTTTCCTTCATTGGCTGAAGTCGTCCGGGACGAGGTGCGTATGGCAGCTCAGCAAGTTGCTGACGTTGTTCCCCAGCAGCGCGTTCCTCACCAGACGTTTGACGCGAGGCCCACCTACGCGTCCGTCCTGAGTAAGGCTCCCCCGCCAGACCATAGTATCAACGCCGCAGCTCCAGCAGTGGAGCCGCAGGGTCCCCGCATGGAGCACCTCGCATGGAGCCGCATGCAGCCTCGCTACTCCCCTCCGCCTTTCTACCAGCCACCCCGTAGAAGTCAAGTATGGCAGCCCCGGGATCGTCGGCCCCTGTGCTATCATTGCGGTGAAGCCAGTCACCTTTACCGGGCGTGCCCGTACCGCCGCGTCAACATGCGGGGTTTCGCCTCGGAGGGCCTCTACCCTCGGAATGCAGAACGGCCTACTGAGATTGCAAGCGACCTTGCAGCGCGACAGTACCCCGTCACATCCGGTTACCAAGAGCGTCGGTCTACGTCCCCGACGAGCAACCATTCGACAAGTCCCCACTCTTCCCGACGCCACTCTCCCAGCCCTGGCCGGGAAAACTAATACCAGCGGCCTTCGGAGGCAGGGTCGCTGATGTCGGGAAATGTGAAGATCCTCCGTCATCGTCAGGCCGACCCGACGAGATTTCACTTGTGTCAGGTAGCGACAGCATCCGGCATACTACCTCCGATTTGTGTGTAACGATTGATGGAGTGGATGTCACTGCGTTACTCGACACTGGTGCCGATTATTCTGTAATGAGCCGTGGTCTCGCCCGAGAATTGAAGAAAGTTTTGACAAATTGGTCCGGCCCGAAAATTCGTACGAAGGGAAGTCACTTGATTGAACCTGCAGGCAAGTGCACAGCGCGGGTCGGCATCCGTGGTTTTGTGTATGTCGGAGAATTTATCGCGCTTCCTGAGTGTTCGAAAGACTTGATCCTTGGTCTAGACTTCCTGCAGACCAACGGCGCTGTCATTGACCTGAAAGAAGCGCGTGTTTCTTTTTCGACGAAACGAGCCGTGGCGCGCATTGAAAACGAAGATCCGGGTCTGAACGTTTTGCGTATAGTCGACGATGACGTGAGGGTTCCGGCACGTTCTAGTGTGCTGGTTCTTGTAAAGCATGATTTGTTCCACGATTACGAGGGCATCGCCGATGGGCACCTTCCACTACTACTCGAGAAGGAATTAGCCGTTGCTCGAGGACTCGTACAACTCCAGAACAGTTGTGCTACTGTCCTCCTGAAAAATTTTGCTAAGGAGATGCGGCATCTCGCCAAGGACACGGCTGTTGCCGTCCTTCACGATGTTACTGCCTTACCTCATTTATGCACCGCCGGAACGAACCCTAAAGAAGAGGCCGCACCTTGTCATGCTCTGCAAACCGTTAAAATTAGCCCCGCCTTGAGGCCCGATCAAAGGAATCTTCTCTCGGCTCTTCTGAGCGATTTCGCAGACTGCTTCGCCACAGGCTCGAAGGTCGGTCGTACTCCTGTCGCCAAGCACCGCATCATCACCGATGAGACCACGTTACCGGTATGCCAGCGCCCGTACCGGGTTTCTCCTAAGGAACGTGACGCCATTAAAACGCAAGTGGATGAAATGCTTGCGGACGACGTGATCCAGCCTTCGACGAGCCCATGGGCGTCGCCAGTGGTCCTTGTCAAAAAGAAAGATGGCACCTTGAGATTCTGTGTCGATTACCGAAAGTTAAATAACGTGACCAAAAAGGACGTCTATCCGCTGCCCAGGATTGATGACGCCCTCGACCGACTACGCGATGCCAGGTACTTCTCCTCATTAGACCTCAAAAGCGGATACTGGCAAATCGAAGTGGATCAGAGAGACAGAGAGAAGACTGCATTTGTGACGCCCGACGGCCTATACGAGTTTTTAAGGTGCTTCCGTTTGGTCTTTGCTCTGCACCGGCCACGTTCCAACGTATGATGGACACGGTTTTATCAGGTCTCAAGTGGCAATCGTGCTTGGTGTACTTAGATGATGTTATTTTCTCGCCTACTTTCGAGCAACACTTGGACAGGTTGCGCATCGTACTTCAAGCACTCAAAGGCGCGCAACTAACGATCAAGCCTGAGAAATGCCACTTTGCTTTCAAAGAACTACGCTTCCTCGGCCATGTTGTCAGTGCACAGGGCGTTCTCCCTGATCCCGAGAAGACTACCGCAGTGTCAAATTTTCCACGTCCCACCGACAAAAAGGCACTTCGACGATTTCTAGGTCTTTGTTCGTACTATCGACGCTACTTCAAAGATTTTTCTAAGATAGCTGAACCACTGACAGCACTAACCAGAGATGACATACCCTTCCTGTGGGGAGACGATCAAGAGCAAGCCTTCCAGGAGCTTAGAAGCCGCCTACACAAACCCCCAATTCTCGCCCATTTCGGTGAAGACGCCGCAACAGACGTACATACTGATGCCAGCAATGTTGGCCTCGGCGCGGTACTCATTCAGTGGCAAGGCGGAGTAGAACGGGTTATCGCCTACGCGAGCCGAACACTCTCACGATCAGAGGCGAACTATTCGACAACGGAGAAGGAGTGCCTTGCTGTAATCTGGGCCATCAGCAAGTTTCGACAATATTTGTACGGGCGATTCTTCCGTATTGTCAGCGACCATCATTCCTTGTGCTGGCTGGCAAGCCTTAAAGACCCGTCTGGACGCTTAGCTCGTTGGAGCCTCCGTCTTCAAGAGTATGACGTTACTGTTGTCTATAAGTCGGGACATAAACACCAAGATGCGGATTGCTTGTCACGCGCGCCATTGGACTCCACCGCAGTAGAAAACGCCGGACGAGTTTCCCCTTATTGGCGCCATTACTCAATCCCATATGGCTGACCTTCAACGCAAGGACCCGGAGCTGGCGCCGCTCATCGATTATCTGGAAGGACGCTGTGGTAGAGTACCGCTTGTTTTTCGTCGTGGCTTGCAGTCATACGCTCTACGAAGTGGAGTTCTCTACAAGTGCAATTTTGAAAGATCAAGAGAGACATTTCTACTCGCAGTACCTACGCACCTACAGCCTGACATCTTGAGCGCTTGTCACGACGAACCGTCCGCCGGCCACTTGGGAGTTAGTCGTACGCTTGCAAGAATTCGGGAGAAATACTATTGGCCGAAATTATTACCTTCAGTACGATCCTACGTTAAAACCTGCCATGACTGTCAACGCCGAAAAACTCCACCCGTGAAACCAGCTGGATTTCTTCAGCCGATCGCTCCACCGCAAACTCCATTCCAACAAGTGGGAATGGATCTTCTTGGTCCTTTCCCGAAGTCAACTAATGGAAAGCGTTGGATTGTTGTCGTCGGGACAGACTACTTGACCCGATATGCTGAAACCGCGTCGCTCACAAATGGAACTGCCACCGAAGCAGCAGAGTTTTTTGTCCACGACATCGTGTTGCGTCATGGCGCTCCGGCTGTTATCATTACCGACCGCGGGGCAGCTTTTACGGCCCGCCTGACTAAGGCTGTACTGAACCTTACACATACTAGCCATAGACGGGTCACGGCATACCACCCGCAAACTAATGGCTTGGTGGAACGGCTAAACAGAACTCTGGCCGACATGCTGTCTATGTACGTGGATATAGAGCATAAGACCTGGGATCAAATCCTCCCATATGCCACGTTCGCATACAATACGGCACTTCAGGAGACGACGCGGCTCACACCCTTCGAGCTTGTCTTCGGCCGTCGAGTGACCACTCCACTGGATACAATGCTGCCCGTATACACCGACGACGAACATGAGCTTGACCTGGACATTGCTAGTTTTACTCAGCGTGCGGAAGCGCGGCAGCTGGCAAGACAGCGCATATACCTACAACAGCAACTAGACGCTGACCGTTACAGCAAGGGACGGCGCTTCGCTGCGTACGAGCCTGGAGACTATGTCTGGATCTGGACGCCCGTTCGTCATCGTGGGCTCTCTGAAAAATTGCTGCGTCGGTACTTCGGCCCATACCGTGTCCTCCGCCGCCTCAGCGACGTTACTTATGAAGTTGAATCCGCGACCCAAGATCCCTCAAGCCGCAGACGACGCAAGTTCACTGATGTTGTGCACGTCGTCCGGATGAAACCCTACCACGATCGCCCCGCTGACTAATCTTGAGACTGATGGCGCCCCGTTTTGTGCTGTGGTATCCCATACCAACCTAGCATACTATCTGTCAGCTCATCGCATCAAGCAGCATTTGCAGCATCGAGGCGATGCTGCCAAGAAGGGGGCAATGACACATGCCATTCATAGACGACGAAGATTTGAACGGGCGATTCGGAAAAGACGACGAAGCAATACGGTGCTGCGCTTTTGTGCTGTCTTGACTGGCTGTTGGTGTTCTTCGGTGCCAGAGTGCTAGAGTGCCAGAGCGCCTTCTCTGTAACGTTACGTTCCAATATATATATATGTGTGTATTTTTTTTTCAGGGAAAAACTTGTGCACTTGTGAACAAAGAGCAAGCAGTTTTCTACAGATAAATTTCCGAATAGAGACAATAAAAATAAAAGGCCACATATAAACCACAAGAAAGGCCAACTTTGAGCGCCTAGAAATATTTCGTCCTAGCGAGCACAAATAACTAAAAAGAAGTAACCGGTGACTGCAGGGTTATAACGTGGTGGAAATGTGGGATATAGCACACGTATAGCATAGCGGAACGACCGAGAATTGTGAGAACTGGTAGATGTCGCGTCTTGTGGTTCAAGTTCTTTTCCCTAGTTCCGGAAACAAACTCAGCATAAGGAGCATTTAAAAATCTGAACACGCACAAAACAAGTGCACTTGCATGCTCACGAATGACACAGAATAAACAGTCAACCCAAACAATGCTAGACTACGTGATCACGTTCGCAATAGTCAATCCACGCCTTCAATGGCCACCCCGCAAAACTCAAATTAAGCTTGTAAAAGGGACAAGCGCATAATTAAGTCTCCCGCGCGTACGAAATAAGCAGGCCCCTTCTCGATGCATCCATGAAACGATGAAAAAGCGGCAGCTGTAAAAAAGAGGGAACACACTTATCTGAGTTGTTCGAGGCACGTTGTGGGCAGCTCTTGAGGGCGACCTTCTCCAAGTTCTCTGATTGTGGAATCAGAACGACCCGAGGGCCCGATTACCGAATGTCGAATAGCGACGTCCGGTCGGGCGAAAGCCGCAGAGGCTCAAATGCCATCTGTGGCTTGGACAACAGTAACGTTTACTTGGGTATACATAAATCGCATATTTGTAAGCATGAATGATATTTCGCGGGTCGCGTCTATGTATGTAGGAGGACTGATCATCTCCACTGTCGAAATAAGTTTAGGAGGGGGGAGATAAAAAGCAGGTGATTTTAAATGGAGAGAAAAATGAAGAAGAATAAGAAATGGTAGCCAGGAAATGGTTCATCTTAAAACCACCGGAAGACAAAACACAGAAATAAGGAGCACAACACGATGCTGGATTTGGCTCTTGCTGGCGGTAGTAGACGGTCACAGGTCAGAATACACGCGAGCTATAGTATTTATTTACTTATTTACATACACTGCGCTGACTGCAACCGTTCTGTGGCATTTTTTTTTTCCTGCTTGGGCCTTGTTCAGCCTAATGGAGCCAAACGCGAACCATTAATAGGAAACATTCCATAAAAGTGTCATGTTGCCGATATTCAAAACAGCTACAAATTGTGCCGAAATCTGACAAATAAGGTTTTAAAGCAAACGGAAGTACGAAGCTGACAAGTACAGTCGTCAAGACACTTAACCGGAATGCTCGACAGCGTGCCCTTCACGACGCCAGCGCCGCGAAGCGTTGTCCGCTGTTGAAAATTGCCTTGAAATGCTTGCGGCTGCTGTGAATATCTGGAGCGCAAATTTATGACTCGCATTATGCCGATAACCGTCTTGATGGGCTCGGGTCGCTCCTTTCCGCCCGTCGTTGATGTCAATGATAAGAGCGGAAAACAAGTTAGTTTGCTTATTTGGGCAAACTGACACGGCTAGAGACTGCTGGCGTGTCTTTACGTTTGGCCGTGAAGCTCAAGAAGCAAGCATGCAAGCCTCAAGTTGAACAACTCATATGGTCCCGCGTCTGCACTGCGTTTTTTTTTTCTTCTTCTTTCAAGCGGCTCCTCTGAGCACAAATTTGAAAGACGCGCGAGCAGCCGCACGCCACGTCGGGTTGCCGAGATAAGCAAACTGCACCGTGTTTGCTGTGCGCTGCTTGACCTGGGCCACCAGGGAAACGTGGCGACACGGGCGCAACAAGGCCGCGTACAAAGCGGCCGCGAAAGACAGTCATTTCAATCTGCGCTCCCCCTCTGACAGCTGTGCAGCTGCAACGGAAAATAATTAGCACAAGTGTCTCGCAACCGAACCGAAAAAATCGCGATACGAGGCGCTATTGTTTCCGTACGCGCGGCTACTGACAGCATAGTCTCTATGCCGACTATTTTGCAAGGTATTCTTGGGCGGCAGAATTAATTTAAAGCCGTCGATCAAATGAAACTCGAGCTTTGCTGTTCATTTATTTATTATTTATCCACAGCGAAAGTTCGGCATTACTCCGAGGGGAGTGGGATAGATACATGCAGCATAAGACGTTGCAAATATGACAAAATACAATATGAAATCAGACCGATCAGCCAAAGATAACAAAGTAGCAATAAAAGAACGCAGCACACAAGTAAACGTACAGGCAATGAAACAAAATTTCTCATCTGCATTTCGCGCAGGCAAACTGCGCAAAGATGACACCAAAGTGGAGTACACTATGAAAACACATGAAACAGGAAAGATGGCTGATGCGCACAGATAACACTTCCTAAGCTAACGATTATTTCACCCAGCAATTAAAAAAAAACTGCGATAAAGACACCGTTGCTCACAGTGCTAGCTAATAACTTAATAGGTAAAATCATGTGGGCAGCCACATCGGCGCATGACTCCGCCGATAAGCAATGCACAATTGTTCATTCATTATGCGGGCTGTCGCATTGTCCAGTGCTGGTATGGGCTGCTTTCTACCGAACACCCCCGCTTTGGGAAATAGGACGTGCCTGGCACACTCGACGGCAATCGGCGTGTAGGGCACCCATAGCGCTGCCGCGTCTGGCAATTTTTACGCCTTAACAAGTCATTTGTACTAACCTTTTTTTTTTCCGTTGGAGCTGCACATAAGTTCCCTTCATCGTCGTCATTATCATGACTTTTAATTAAGCAGTCCCTAAAGCTGGACAAATGCCCTCCTGTAAAGTCCATGCTAGCCATGCTACTCCGGCTGCGTCCCCTCATTCCGGTAACCTTCCTGATCTTATCTGCCAACCTCACAGTTTCCATGCTTGCCTTCTAATGGAATCACTTCCGCTGAGGTACGGGACCACGGTTACCGTGATTTCGCGAAACGTGCCGTGCCCATGGTATCAACTAAGATATCAATCGCTAGCAATCGCTCCTATCGCATTCTGTCGCTTTAAGTTGCGTCACAAAGCTAACATGGATTACGCATACGCCTTCAAAAGAAAATAGAGAGTTTAGAATAGGGGGCCCCAAGCTTTGGGGCCCCCAAGGAGCTTGGGGCGTCGAAATGCGCATGCGCAGAACGTAAGGCGCGCTTGGGGTCTTGGGTTAACGCTAGGGGCGGCCCCTATTTTTCGGAAATAGCGTTCGCCCCAAGCCGCCGTTGGGTCGCTTGGGTTACGGCAACATGGCGGCGACCGGCCAAGCGGCGGCCGCTCGCCTCGGCACACATTCGTCCTCACCGCTCCATGGTGTCACGCGTTCATGGCAAACGAAAGGCCAACGAAGCTCATGCTATGTCTCATGATGCCCGCACCACCAAATTTTAGCAATAAAACGCCCTATATTTTCTGATTGCTTCCGGATTTACCGAGCTGCTAGGCCTAGCGAGTTCGCCTCGTTCGGTTGCCATGGGGACCAGACGGCGGAAAGCGCGGATATAGTGCTCTAGAATATTGGGCAGTGTGACGACCGGCGCCGGAGAGCGGGCCGCTTTTGCGATGACAGGAACCGACTCCCGCGAGAGGGCGCGACGTGCAACAGGGGTGCCACGTTCGCCGCTCGGCGCGTAGCGGCCGCGGGGATAGCGGGGGTACAGAGGAGGAGCGCGGTTCTCTTTGGAGCTATTTTGACACGCTACGCAAATGGTGCGATATTTAATAAAGGGGCTACTTATTACAAGTGCTTAAACTCATCCCTGCCATTCCATTACGTTAATCTGGAGACTCCGTGCTCGCTTGGGCAGTCCTACGGAGCAGCGCGCGATGTTTGAATCGCTATTTAAAACTCTTTCAACATTTCTTCCTGCGGACAGCTATAACTCATCCAGATGAGCTTGTACTTAATGTTTTCAAGGAAGCGTGGTGTTTTGCATTGGTTCTTCCAGTAAGGGAATAAAGGCTACTGCCGAGGAGCGCTATTAACACGCGGAGAAAAACAGTACACGCGAATCAAAGCTTGTGCTTCGTAAGGTCTCTTAGGAACAGCTTATTTTTTACGAACCTTATTTACGAACACCTGCTTACATTTTGCAGCTTGTGCTTATTAATGCATAACAACGTTTATCTTAAATCGTCAGTAATCTTTAATATATCTCTTTAATAGGTGTTCTTTATGTGCCCTAATCACCGCTTATAGAAATTACAAATACAGTGTGCGAGCAAAACACATTTATTTATTACCGTTCTAACATAAAGCACTGCGGTATTTAGCGGCAAAATAAAAAAAAAAGAGGAACATATACACGACTCAAGCATTTATTCTCTGTTCGTAATTAACAAATACATATATCGCGGACATTTGTTTACGTGCCGCTGACCAAAGGGTGAACCAGCTGTTTAGATTTAAAAAAATGTCAAGTACAGCTAGGGCAATACTTCAGATAAAATATGAAAAATTAAACCTGTCACATATGTATACGAGGGAATACGTTCATAGTGGGCACTTGAGAGCGGACGCTTTGCTGGCATCAAATGGTACAGAGCAAAAAAAAAAAAACACTTTTAATTGCGCGTCGTATTGGCAGATATGATGAAGTTCTTGGCGCGCACCGCAAGAAAACGAAAAATGCGAAAACGGTGACGGGCACCAAATGCACATGCAATAATATAAGGCCAATTCAGATGCAGACACTAATGAGTGTTTATTCGAGTGTGTGGTATGGAAATGTGAGTAGTCGACTGGATATACTTGCCAACTACTGCTTACCGGACTATAATCGGGCTACTTGCCGCGGGTACTCTTTGCAGAACTAATCACGCTATAATTGTTAACAAGTTTGATATTACGCGTGGAATACTTCCAAGGGAATTCAATTATTTTCCCTTTGAGAACTCTTGTCGTGGTTCGCTTACTTCGCAAAGAGCGAAGCCGCAAAAACACATGAAATTTCATTACTTCAAGTGTGAACTTTCTGGTGCTCTAAGTAGGTAAAATTTTTGAACCTCCACATTTTAGATGAAGGTTGCAAAATCTGAAGTGCAAAGGCGTCCAAAAGGATCGTACACCCGAGCCAATTTTTTGGGTAAATTGCGACTATAGCAGCCTATGGCGCAGTTTTTGTTCGTGGCGAAAAACCGTGCCGGCCTCACAACCTCTCTTTCGCTGAAGGCTAATGTAGCGGAAGCGAATTAGGCGTACACTATAGCCTCTGCATCCTCTATTTTTCATCGTTCTTTCTTTTCCAAAGCTATTCTTTTTTTTTTATTTTATATGTGCACCAAAACAGGACTAGAGCGATCTTTGGGGTCAATGACTTACATATTGCCGGTTGCTTGAGCACGCAGAATAAAAACTACCTAGAATTAAAACATTTTCTGGAACAATTAAGTCATTGTCAAACTATAATGCATTGAGATTAAATGCCTTAAGTATAGCGCGCATCTCTGGGTACTTAAAGCTACCCGTCACAACGATGTTTCAACTTACGGAACAAAAATAAATGGTTTGTTCTTATATTAGTGTACAGTTTTACAAAGTTGTTGACTTAAATTTCGACGCTTATATGTACGCGTTCGATTGCAGCCTTTTTGTGCACTGCTTTCTTCTTAATTCCCAGGCCTCCATTTGGTTCTTAAACTCGATTGTTTCCCCTTTTTTTTATTGCCTGTCATATTTCTCAATTTTTCTTCGTCTTTAGCTGTCTGCTTTCTTCTCCGTCGTGCGTTTGCCATGCCGCACGACAATTCCAAACCTTTGTTCACATTTGCGGTTGCTCTTTTCACGGCACTGCGGGCCTCCTTTCTCCCTCCCTTGTAGGCGACACGTTTTTATTTTTTTTTTCTCTGCATCCTTTACTTCCCACTTCTTCCACTTTTCCTGACCCACTGTGTTTAGTTATTTAGTAGCCGTTTACCTGGTGTAGTGTCGTTCGTTCGTAGTGTAGTCTGTACCTCTATGCGGGGTAGTCCATATTTAATTCATTCGAACTGAATGCCAACTTTTCTTGTGGCTTCAGGTGACTTACTGTAGTCGGCATAGTCTGCGCGTGGAATAACGCAATATACCATTTTTGACTGTTTTGATAATGGGGTTACTCTGGCCAGCTTTAGTGAGCGCTCGAACGCACATGTTGCATGTTTGATTTCTTCATACATCCTGTCTCCGCACTGCCTTCTTTTCAAAACGAGCGCATTTCTGGACGTCAATTAGGTGCTTCAGGAATGCTAAAGCAAGCTGTACGGCGAGTGAAGCGTGGTAGTCTGAATTTGTACGCCCTCTCCAAGCTGTTTTCTTCAGAGCCCAGCTCCTGTCATGTTGCTTCCGCGAGGTGTTGCCGACGGCCAAAAGGGAAAATAAACTAGGTGATTGCTAACAGTACTGAGCCCTATTAACCGGCATATTTATAAAATCTTGTCGCGAACAGCTCGAGACGACGCACAAGCAAACAAGAACGTACAGTGCGCGCGCTATCCACCCTGCTGCACAGCGCGCATACGCAGGCGCCCGGACAGCTGACACACCAGTTGCTGGTGGCGCCCTCTGCGCTGCGGCGCCTCCGTCATCGCAAAAGCGGCCCCCCGCTCCCATGTATTTCGCGGCGCGGTCGACACACTGCCCAATCTTCTAGAGCACTATAGCGCGGAAGGTTCAAATGAGTTTTCCCGGCCTCGGCCTGGATTGACAATTGGCCGATTTCGTCTTGTATGACAAAAACAGTTTATATAACTGGTAGTTCTAATATAGTTTTATGCAATAGTAGCACATTTTAATGAACAAAATAGCGTTGTTGGCTCTTATATATTTAAATGCTTTTTCTTGGTTTACCGTCGTGGCGCTGCAATCGACGAACGCAAGCCCGGCTCCGCTGCGTCGGGAAAAACCCCTATTCTAAAACTCGCCGCACGCTATTTCCTTGGGGGACCCAAGCCTTGGGTCCCCCTATTTTAAAACTCCCTAATCACGAGATTCGCTCACCTCTTATTCCAGTCGCAGATAGCGCTGTGCAGCAGGAATGAAAATGAACGTCGTCGACGTCGCCGCAGCACTTCGCTGAGCGAGGCTGGCGAGGCTTACGGCACAGTCAGCGCAGCTTAGACACGAAGCGGGGACACAAAGACGACGAAGCTTCGCCTCCAACCTTGGCGTGGCCTGGTTGCTGCTCGCTCTATTACTGCGTTGGATGGGCGCCGCTCGCCGTCGTTTCAGCACATTCGTCAGTTCAGTACGCGGGCTATCTACTCTCGGATTACCACCAAGCTATTGACGCGCTTCTGAGTGCACTGGTAGCCGCAATCGGTGGCGATGGGGAACGGGAATACAAGCTTCTATCCTGCCTCTGGTTGCACAAACACAGGTACTACATTCACCATGGCGGAAGTAGAATGGTGGCGAAGGCTGGGCTCAAAAGCGGCTCAGCGGTACCGCAGCATAGCCACAGGTCGGGGGGCCAACCACTCAGATGAGGAAATTATACTACTACAAATTAAAAAGTATCAATCAACATAAAAAGATTAAGCATTTGATAACTTCGCTTGTGAATGAGGTAAGGTATTTTTTAAATACATTCTTAATTTTTTTTTAATCTTGCAGCACTCTTATCACCCCACCCCCTTGATGTTGCATCGTTCAGGAGGCGCTGCCAGAGGTAACCAAGGCAACGGAGATAACGAAGCTGACGAAGCACGAAACGGTTTCTTATCGCTGTCTGCTACTCGTCTGCTGTGGTGCGGGCCTTGGTGCGCCCGGAAAAGCGTAATTTAGTTCGCAGGTCCTAAAATGTCCCTTTTGTGAAGATTTTGACGTTCTTCCTGGTCGCTGCTCTGTCGCCGTTTGGTGAGATTTAATATCCCCTGCAGCAGTGTTTTTTTCTTCTTTGGTTTCCTTCGTGGTGCGGGCAGTTCGAAGTCTTTTTGCAGCATTTTATTTCGCTTAGCGTTTTATCGCAAGATGAGCCCGCACAAAGTGAGGAAGCGATGCTCTGTGGCACGTTGCGACAGCGTGGACTCAACCGTCGGTATCCTACCGCTTGCCGGCTGACTTTCACCGGTGAGCAGATCTGGAGGTTGCACACAGACTCAATGTATGCTCTGATGCTCCTGTGTTAAGCATGTTTGTTGATGCTAAAGCTGTCTGGACTAGTGCAACCTTGAAATTGCCTTGAAAACTGCTGTAACTTTCTGCCGAAGCATTTAAATGCGAATAGTGATCCCAGTGCTCTATGCTCCACGTATGTTTTGATGCGCCTACTAATTCATGACATTTTTATTTCAATTGCAGCTGTCATAGCTTTGTTTTCTGTGCATGCATGTTTCGTTCTGTGGCAGGCACTTCAAACCTTTTCCATGCCTCGGCTGTGATCATTGAGATGATTAGCCCACTTAAACAGCGCTACTGTTTGTGCTGTCTGCGACATGCATTTTTATTGCTGTGATTTGTTGCTGTATTTTATTGGTTGATGCAATAATCCATGAACATGAAAACCATAATTGTTCACTTAGTACACTTTGTTGCAAACTAGGCACGACTGCCCCGTTGCACTAGTGTTTCTGGACCGCACCTTACTTTGCTGAGGGACAAAGTAAATGGCCAAAGTACTTGCATGATTTTCAGCAGCATTTGTATTATGAATTTGCATGCGTGGTCTCTATTTGGAAATATTGCTGCCTTTCAATGTCGCTACCTTTGCCAACCACTTTCATTGTGCTGAAGCAACTGCTTATGAAAAAGGGCGTAAACAACAGAAACTCTAGTTCTTTTCTTGCTATTACTTCAGCGCTGAAAGGGGATCTCTAGATCACATAACATGGGAATGTGCAAAGTCACCAGGCAGGGCTAAAAATATAACTAAAGACGCCTGGGAGACCCTTCTGCGAAGCTCAGACCCAAGAGCCCAAAGAGAAATTGTTCGACTGGCCGAAGATGCCGCCGGAGTCCAAGCGGCCTGCAACTAAGGCGACTGTCCCACCTTCCGGGTCTAACCCCCGAAGAGCAGGATAGTCGTTCTGTTGGACGAATAAAAGTTATCTGTCTCTCTCCCTCGAGTTCTTTTAGATGGCAAAGGTTGGCGCGCGCTGAAAGGCAACAACCTTCAAAAGATGCAGGCTCGTCAATGCAACGCGGCGCTTTTTTTTTAAAAATACTTTATAATTCGCCCCAAAGTGAGAGAAAAAGTGATGCGTAACACCTTTGTGCGCCACTATTCGTGCGGTATAAACAATCGTCTTAACATGCGGGGTATTCAGTTATGAGCCTTCTTCGAACAGATAGTTGTGAACTGCCCGTCCCTCTTCTAGTTATTTTATATACTTGCGTAGCTCAGTGCGTGTGTCTGGCGCTACTAATGAGCAAGAAATATACTCCATAACTATCCCGAATACGCACGTGATCCTCGCCCACGGTGTGGATGGCGTCATTAATTAGAAAATTGATTGCGGGAGAGCACATACGTTCCAGTACAGGGAGAAAGAAACTCTCTGATTACGTCTGAGCTCCGTGTTTTGTGGCTGAACTTCGTCTCTGTTATTTACTGAAATTTTTGGTACAAAAACATAGAATGAATATAGCTTCCACTGAAGTGTATCATTTTTTTTTTTTGCTTTTGAAAAACATGCAGAATGCACATAAAAGGCACACTCAGTGCGGCATCTCTGTCGACGAGACAATTGAATGAATTCTTTTGCACGCCTCGTCATTACTTATGTGTATAGAAACATACTTAGCTTAGCTAGCCACAATTTCGTAGGCCAACATTCTTCAACACATTCTCAAGAGAATATCTCGAAGCAAGTAACAAGGGTTGATGAATCCTACAACGCTCCTGACACCACCAATACGAGTACCGTTCTTGCTATCAAGCAGTGCGGAAGAGCTCACTAGTCTCCGCAAAAGGTGCACGAAAGAGCTTGCACAATGTTAAAACCAAACGACCAACGGACTTCAACAATTTCGTGTTCGCCACAGTACTCACTCTAAGGATCCAGTACTCTCAAGGGGTTAGCGTGGGGTTGGTTTAGTTTGGTTTGGTTTGTAGGGTCTAACGTGCCAAAGCGACTCAGACTCTTGACAGAGGCCGTAGTGAGGGACTACCGTAAATTTCGATCGCATGGGGTTGTTTAAAGTGCAATGCCATTGCACACTACACGAGCGCCTTGCTTTTCGCCGAATCGTAAAAGCGGCTGCCGCGGCTGGGATTCGATCCCGCATCCATGGCTGCAGCTATTGAGCGCCCCAACTAGCTATCCGCCGTGCCTTTTTTTTTTTTATTTCTGGCCTTTAGGCCGACATGGACCGCTGAACCAATGTGGCGTGTCAGATGTCAGTATCGTTCACGGCGCCGAGGAAATGCTGATACGTACGCGCACCTCTCAGTACGAACAAGTGCATTATATATTAAAACCATTGGGCTTATAAAGCAATATATGCAGGAACTATCGGCTTAAACCACTATAACGGGCGGACGTTGAGCTCTTCCTACTATATTTTAAGATCTATAACGTTCACGCTTATTAAATTAATAGAAGAAAACGGAGGAAATTAACTAAACAGTTGCACAGATATGCAGCAGGTAAACTGAGTGCACCAATCCCATATAAATATCTGAGTTTCAGAAGAACAGTGACGCACGATGAAAACTGAAATACCTACAACGTTAGTTGCCACTTGGAACGGAACCGTAGGTCGACAAATTGTAAAAAAGAATTGCATAATTTGTGCTACACCTTGGTTCACCCCCTGCACGAATGCGTGTCTGTTGTCCAAACTTCTGATCTCCTTACATACGCGATGTATGCAGCGCTGAGGAGGCTGTCTTTAAGGAAGCAGTTAGTCTGCATTCTCTTCATTGCGCCACTTGTAAGTGTCCACTTAGCAGCAGCGATGACTACCCTGATGAAAATGAAATTTGCCTTTTTACTTCCTTTGTTTTTCCTTTTTGCTTCCTTAACAGACTTCCTTTAGACTTTTCCTTTCTTTTGACTAAAGGAAATTCCATTTCAACTCACCCTTTTAGACTTTCCTTTCTTTTGACTAAAGGAAGTTTCCTTTGAACTCCCCCTTTTGAGACTTTCCTTTCTTTTGACAAAAGGAAACTCATTTTTAAACTGGCTCTCTTTGCCTATATGTGAGCACGAATAATGACCTTCCTTCCTTTGTCTTCGAGTAAAAAGGAAGTAATTTCTTTTTACTTTTTTATGCATCATAACCTTCCTTTCTTTGTCCTCAAGTGAAAACATACAAAGCTCACTTTTCTTTTAAGCTATACTTCTTGTTTTTGTTTCTTTCATAAGTGTTCCTTGCACTTTCTTTGTTCTCACTTCTGAACTTGTCTTTAGAATAAACCAATCATACATTGGAGCAAAATAAACACATAACATTCATTTGTTTGTCACGCAATTGGTAAATATCCTTTCATGTTTTTCATTTTATATTGAATCCATGCGTCCCTTTTTTTTGCGGGTTAGATCTTTTATTTTAGCTTTGAATGTCTTCTTAAAGTCATTACAAAAAGACCAAGAATGTTTGCCTTCTTGTCTTTGCCCTTAAGTGAAAAGATAATTTTCCTTTTACATATTTTGTTTTTGTGTGTGGCATTACTTGGTCTGTTTCTCACCGCTCCAAAGTTTTTTAGATATCACATATTCAAGAATTTCCATGCATGTTAAAAAATGCCAGGTGGTTCAGATTGCCAGAGCAGTCCACTATAGTGCCTTTCATAGCCTGAGTTGGCTTGGGATGTTAAAACCCATGTGACAACATTCAAACCAACAACCATCACTTTCCTTTACTTTTATTAGAAACCTCATACGCTTCATTCAGAATTTATGTATCATTGACTGTCATGCAATAAAACCATAAAACAATCACTACTGCACATAAGGCTTGTATTTACCAAGCATACATAACATCCTCATTAGTCTTCACTGAATGACATTAAGTGTTTCCTTTTATAAAGTTTTTATTCATTAATACCTCGAGCGTATAAATGCACATCTGCCTGATGGCACCCCTAGTCACGGTTGCCCTTACTTGACTGAAACTGAGTCAGTCAAATAAATTCCGTATCATGAGGTTACCAACTGAAAAAAACAAGATGGGCATTTCTGGATCAGCACTAAATTGTAGCATGCTTGAAGACAGCCAGACAAAACAATACAAAGTGGTGTATTCATCTGCACTTTCCAGCCCCTCTCTTTGCAAGCACTGATCAGTAGAAATTTAGGTATAACTTCTGGTATTGACACACAACCTAATTGGAGTTGGAAACTGTTTTGGTGATAATGTTGCACAAGTTTTCAGTCCATAGGTCACAGCTATGATGTGCTGAAAGTATACTCAGCTTTACGGCTGTTATAGCCACATCAATCTATATTAGGTTCTTTCTATAAGTAGCAAGTAAACAGAATAACCCTGGCTTGGGCTAGCCATTAAAAGCCCGACTAATCTTTTATAAGAATTCATCTGCAGGAGCTCAAGAAAATAAACAGAGTGATGAAAAACATGTTTTTGCCGTCTCTATCCAAAGGACAATCCCTCAAATCTGCTTAAAAATCTTAACACAAAAGCTAATTTCATTCTGTGCAAACAGGGTTCATATTGCTTGGATGTTTGCAAGCCAACATGACCTGCAAATTAAATTGAGAAGCCTGTACAAACCTTCATGTACAGAGGCGATTGGGGGATCAAATGATAATTTGTAAATGCCTACGAAAATTTGTTTTAAATTTTAGGCAACCATGAACTCCTGCTCCTCTCTTGAATAAACACCTGACATGGAGCACATTAATAGCAATTTCACTGCATAATGATTGAGTCTAATGAGGCCATCAAAATGGGTATTTTTTTACACTCTCACAATAAATTCACTTCATTCTTTGTGCATTGAAGCTTCAAAATCAAAGTTGGTGCAAGCCAACACCATCTCGTAAAACTTGAGATATCGCGCCGGCATATCCTGGTAGCATAAAACTATGTTGTCAGGAGGCTTTAGAATACTAGAATTTGAAATACATTTGTTGGCACCGAAGGCTGTGCCCTTTATGATGAGGTGCACAAATTGCTTACTGACCAAGTCGGAATGAATGGCAGTTGTATTATCTGAATGGTGTGTTATATTTTAAATCGAAATTAAGCATGATACACAAAGGGACAAGGATAAGCAGGGAACATAACAAGCACCGACTCGTGACTGATTTTCATTTGAAAAAAAAAATGCACCCTTTATAGTTTCAAGCCATCACGTCAAAGACAGTTGAGCCCAAAAACCTGCCTTCATTCAGCCAATTTTATTGAAGGGCGTTTACACAATCTTCACCCTTGTTCCTTTATAACAATATGCCTCAGCCAGCTCACGTGCCATGTGGTTACAGCTCCTCAAAACTTTTGTTTCTGCCAACAAAGGCAGGCATGGCTTATCACGTGTATCATCCATGCAGGCATGCACCGCAGCAATGCAGGGGTAAATTCGACCCAGTTCCTGTTTTTAATGAGAGCTGGTATTCTTTAAGCAATCGCTCAAGCATCAGCCTCTCTGACAAATGTATACCCTCTTACAGGCGTGGGGAACTTCATACCCAACACCAGCCGCACACCTGACGAAGAGAGTGGCATGAAGCTTCACGCTCTCAATCATACTCTTCCCTTCATGCATGATCCAAGGGCATAATGAGGCTAACTTGCACAGTGCGGAAAGAACAACTAGCGTAGCGTGGCGCCTCGCCACATTTTTCAGATTCTGGGAAACCCTGGGGGCACAGGGTAGAACTTCTGGCCTCATTTCCTTGCAACTGTCACTATCTTAGCACATCCCAGCCTTCAGTTCGTGCAAAAGCTTCCCTGCCACGCCAACAGTGATTGATACAGGAAACTTGCCCAACAATGCACTCTTTCAAAATTAGGCTAGTCCAGATAACACATTGCCGGTGCTAGGCCATTTTAGACTGATCTTCATAACTTCTAATGTAAAATAAAAATAATTTCCGAAATTTTTCCATGCAATGAATGCAGTCACCTATGCTTTGTTGTTTATTTCTAAAAAACAAAAAAACAGTATGCAAGTTAACATGGTACATTGTTATCACACTTATATCTCCATATTCAAACACAAGGTATAGACTTCTTTTGTGGGACCACATGAGTAATGACACAAAAGAGATTTCTTTGTCCGAGAAAGAAGACAATATATTTGCCTCTAAGCACAAAGAGAAGGGCAGATAGTGTTTTCAACAAGGAGTATTTTTATCATGACGAAAATGTATTGTCGCATCAGCCACACAGTGCTGTCAACATCCTCCATGCACACATACAATACACAACACCTATTAACATATACAAGCTCAAAAGCACCCTGGACACCCCTGAATATTAAAACAATTGAAAATTTGTCAGGTATCTGAGAAACTGTAAAAACATTCCACTGCATCAGCAAACACAATCTTTGTACAGCTCTATGTCAAATATACTGCCATTCCAAAAAGATGTTTCCATTGTCATGATAAATAATATGGTTTGAAACCGTACATTTCCTCTTTCTTCACGGCAGAGATTATTACAACTGGTCACAAATATCTTCTGCAGAACTGATCACTTATACATTTTTCCTGCACTAATATGTTCGTCACAAATGGAAAAAGTGAAAACAAAACCTGAATGAAATAGCCGCGGCAGAACAAGTCATGACACATGGTTTATCACAGTGATTATATGGAAAGCCAGTACATTGTAAACTTGAGACCTGCAAAAGCAATCTCACTGAACAATTCACTTCAACCTCAGCAAGGTCTCAGTATTATGTTGAATACTGCACAAATACACTTATGCTCAGCAATATGTCACACAAACACATGATAGTATACCATCTCATTTTTTTATCTGACAGCCCCTTATAAACAGTTTACAAGCACTAACAGAAAATCAAGAGAAGTTTCCGCACAACACATTTAATAATAACAATCCCAGCCACAGAAGGCCTCTTTTCGATGGAGGCAAAAAACAAGGCACCCTCATGATGTGCAATGCCAGTGCATGTTAAAGGAGCCCAGGTGGTCGAAATACTTGTGTCTCTCATAGCTTGAGTCGATTTGGGAAGTTGAATCCCATGAACCAAACCAAATCATTTTATACTAGAGATAGTGCCAAAACATGTCAATGTTGCACGAAAAAGCAGGAAAGAATGGGGGAAGTTGGGCAGGCATGATTCCGGTGCTCACTGGTCTAATGAAAATTAAAAAAATAGTAGTGAAATATCTGCATAGCATACAGTCTCAGTTGGGTACTAGCGGAAATCTCTGACATAGAACATGTGCTGCTGCGGTGGCTTTGTGGTTTGGCTACCATGCTCGGCTAGACGTAGGTGCAATCCTGGTTGTGTCGGTCATAGTTCCATAGCAGCAAAATGCTAGAAGCCTGTGTGCTGTGCCATGTCAGTGCACGTTAAAGAACCCCAGCTGGTCGAAATTTCTGGGGCCCTCCGTTATGACATCTCTTTACCCCGAGTCACTTTGGAATGTAAATGCCACAGAGGATAAATTTTCTTTCATATCCAACTCATTCCACTCGGTAACTATGTATTACATTTGGAAGCTGGGACGAGACACGAGCTCCATACCAGCAGTGGTGGCTGTATTTATACGAAAGTAAAAATGCAGAACTGCTTATCTAGTGCACATAGTCAGTGTGAGACAGACCCAATACTAACCTTGGGTCCTCCATTAGAGTACATCTCGCATGCTATTGCCAACCTGACTAGTGGAAATTGTTTTTTACTGAAAAGGCATCTGTGGCGAGAATGTCCACGCTTGCAAGAACATCAGATTAAGCTCACTGTGTGCATAAATTTGAAAGGACAAGAAAATAACTGGTAATAATAAATGACTAGAATGAGTTATGATAATGCAATGGAGAACACAACACTTATAACACCTTAAAAATATGAAAATACACAGCTCAGTGCTTGCTAATCAATGTGTGAAAATGCCTTAAATGCACGGCAGCTGCATGCTGACAGTGCCCTGACACATTTAAGACACCTCAATGTAGAATTTCGTAGTCAGCGTGGTACTGCTATTTCTCTTAGCACTGCTGCTGCTACTGATTAAGGAGCTGCACCTTTTACCTTGCAGCACTGCTAAACTCCAACTGGGAAGAAGCAAAAAGTTTGCCAGAAATGTTTTATCTTTGCTATAACAGCTCAGAGCAAAACTAGTATTATCAAGAAAAACAGCTTCACTCAAGCAAGCAGCGTGAAATGCTGATCCGACGTTTAACAGAGCAAAAACCACTTGTTTTGCGCTGAATCATATATTGATTCAAAACCACATGAAAGAATTGTTTCAGAACATATGGCTAGAGGGATCCAACTTTACATAGAGGAATCCAACTTTAAGTTAATGCCTTAGGCACTGACACTTTGATGCAAGGTACCATATTTACGTTACAAAATAAAAATGTAATTAGTCCACTGTGGAGCTAAGTGGCTAAAACACTCAGGTACTGACCTCAAGTAAACGGGTCTGTTCCTGGTCATGGTGGCTGAAATTTTACTGAGCAGAAATGCACAATGTGCCTGTTTGTTATGCAATGTCACTGAACATTAGAGAACACCAGGTGGTTAAAATTATTCCAAAGATCTCCAGCAGAGTGCCTCTCTCTCATTTTTTTTCATCCTTTCCTCCTCTGTGCAATTTTAGGCTACAGCTAAAAATGCAACTGATACACTTTTCCTCTCTGAGAACTAATTATTATTACTACACTGCATCAGGACATCCTGTGCTCAAAATAAACTGAAATTGCCCATACTGAGTGCTTTGTAGTGCCAAAGAAATTTTGAATAGCAGTGTTTTCTAAGTAAAAGGCACAAAACCTATGCAATATGATTGCGTAGTACTAAGCTAAAACTGTATTACTGTGTCACAGGCACACAGCTATACAGAAAACCGTGCAATATGGCATGGGTACAAAGCTGAAAAAGAAATATCTAAAGAAAGGCGCGTCTTGATTTGAACTACACCGTGCTAAATTAGGTTGGTTTGTGGGGTTTAACGTCCCAAAGCGACTCAGGCTATGAGAGACGCCGTAGTGGAGGACTCCGGAAATTTCAACCACCTGGGGTTCTTTAACGTGCACTGACATTGCACAGCACATGGACGCCACTCCGTTTCGCCTGCATCGAAACGCAGCCACCGAGGCCGAGATTCGACCCCACTTCCTTGGGCACAGTATTCGAGCGCCGTAACCACTGCGCCACCCCAGCGGGGCCCGTGCTAAATTAAAGTTGCTGCGGGCCACATAGCTTGTAATGGACACGACCATAAACTGAAATATGCAATGGAGTTCTGCCCATAACCAGCCTTGCCACACACATATGTTGCAGCTTCTGGTTTGTCCGATATACTTCAATCAACTGCTGCCTAAACAGCACAAAAAAGGACAGTGCACATGTAAGGAGCACCTTAATTTTCTCTGTTGTCTCAATGCCAGTTTCTTAACACATGTCGAGCCAACTCACCCAACTGCACGTTCTATACAATTTTGTCAGATATAGCCAAACATTAAAAAGCTGATCGCGTTCACCACTGACATGGGCCAGCAGACCAATACTTCTATTATGGTGAGGCTACCCAAAAAAAACATAAAAATAATGTGCCTCTGCCGGTGCCACTAGGTATTACAGGCTAATACAGGAAGCTGCAAACCACGGAGATGCTGCTGTGGTTAAGTAGTTATAGCACTCAGCTGCTCACCCAAAAGACATGTATTCGATCCTGGCCGTATTGGTCGCCATTTAGCAACGGTGAAATGCTAGGACCCATTAGGGCCCTTTTAATGTGCAAAATCAGTGCACGATAAAGAACAACAGTTGGTTGAAATTATCCGAAGCTCTACAAATACATTGTCTCTCACAGCCTGAGTTGCTTTAGGGACGTTAAACCCCCTAAATCAAACAAAACCAAACAATGGCCCCTTGCTAAGCTGTGTGCAAATTAGTGGATCAGACCACAGGTGTTCTGAACGACCCAGCTACCAAGTAACACAAATGTGACTCGTTCAAGTGACTTGCACAGAGACCAGCTACTGAACATGGCTTCAAGTAGTGCCATTAGTGTCATGTGGCAGCTGATCCTCTAGACTACCCGTGATCAGGTCCCTTTGTCTCAATGCTAGTCCCATTTGCTTTTCTTTTAAGTTACAGTCTCTTACTATTTTAACAGCATGAATCTACCAGTGTTCTATCAGACTGCTTCAATGGCATAGCTACTCTGAAGCGGAGAAAGAAAAAGCTTGTCTCAAGCTTCAGAGCAACTTGTAATGCCATTAAGGCTATGCGCAAAAAAGACAAAACAAAAAACAGAGGCAACTACAGGACGATTGCGCTCGTCCTGTCGTTGCCTCTGTTTTTTGTGTTGTCTTTTTTGCGCATAGCCTTAATGGCATTACATGATTCGAGCCAACTAGCCCGACAACAACTCTCGTTGAGGTTCATTTCATAGCAACACACTTGCAGATCTTAGCTGCATCAACCCTCAGCATACGATTGGTTGCCTCAACACGAAATATACAATTTATAGGACAATTTGTTTTTCTGACAGACACAGTTTATTTCTTACTCAGCCCTTTGAGCATTAAAAACACCTGTGGTATACACTTGCAAGGCTCAGTATGTAGCTGGCATACTGTACGGACAATTGAGGTGATTCGGCCTAATTTTGGAGAACTTGTGCCCACCTGAACGTATGAATTGGCCCGACGAGACTTGTCCAGTTTCTCAGCACGCAGTGTGTATGCCTCTATAGCTAGTTTAGAGAAATGACAGCCTTCATCAGACTGTACACCTTTGCCAAAAAATGTGTGTCTGTCTAATGTGCTACAGTGCACCCTTAGCTTGTAGCCTTTCAACATAGTTGACAAAATATATTGCACAGGGGGTGAAAGGTTGTACTGGGCACAAAGCCTAGGCATTGCAGAAGAAATAAGGAATTTTTCAACTATTTGCAAATGTGCATGTCTTGTTCCATTCACAAACTTCAAAAGGCGCCCGTTCATGTCTTCATAAGGGTACGCTGAAAAATTCCACAACGGACCCCACTCCTGAACGCAGTCTACAAGATGAAGGAGAGAATGAGCATTGAATGACAGATGTTCTTTTCCGTAAAGTTCTTGATATTCTTTTAAGAACTGGGTCATTTCCTTCCGCACTGACCTCAACTGATCCGATGGTGCCGAGTCACCAAGGAGAAAGTGCATGAGGCGCACGAACTTGACCCAGTTCTTTAGTAAACACCCGAAAGAATTCCGCGAAGAACAACTGGTGGGAAATATAGAAGCAAGTTGCGCCACTCGGAAGACTTCCAGTATTTTCCAACAGTGAGTGACCTGGGAAAGCGCGACATTTCACAGACAGGCTTCAACTTTTTCAAGCGCGTGTCGAGCTCTTGTATGCAGCGCCCCAAGCTGTACGGAAAAGTTGCTTTGTGGTCAAGCCACATGCATGCAGTGGCCCTTACAAAGCCAGAGCACACTGCATGCATGTAGTCAACCACGAAACTGAAGGGAAATTTAAAGGAAGACAGCTCCAATAGGATGCTGCTCCCCTTGATTCCATTTACGTGAAAGCCCTTGCTGTCTGCCTCATGTGCATGCCTTCTCATTGCACTGTCAGTCCTCATTTTGTTTTTCAGTAACATGACCGGGTACACTCGAACATGCCCTTCTCCTTTGCGAACAACTTCTTTTTGTGTGCACCAAGCACACCCATGTTTCCTATTGAACTGGTTCATGTTCAACAACATGGCCCTCGCAACTGTGTCAACTACACATGGCCCAGGAAAAACACGGGTGCACTTCGTGACCCCTTCCTGATTTTGCCAAGAAAACCCTATGTCTGACAAGATATTTAATTCTTCAACAAATGGTTTCAGAAAGCACTCTATATCTGGCTTGCTCTCGCCAAACCACAAACCAGCCACAAGAATATGCTTAAGCCGTTCTTTAAAAGCAGCTCATTAATTTATAGTTGGATAGGCCAAATTGAATATTTCGATGATTTGAAAAGTGGTACTCCATCTGTGTTAAATGACAGAGAGACGTCGCCTTCCCCAAGACCAAGCTCATGATATGCTTTGCTTTGAGTGATGTCACAGACATCAATGATTCGGTTTCTCTTTTTGAGTTTAGGATGGAGAGTTGGATCCAGTAACAGGTTCCGCAGTTGCGACTCTATGCCGAGATAAAAGAAGTAGGAGCCCTCCTCAATCAAATCATGAATGCTATGCATTACTTTGTACGCGGGTCACTGAATTTCTTTGTCATTTTCGTGCACTTCCCCCAAAAAACATTTCTCTGTCTTACAATAGAAGACTTTCTGTGGTTGTTCAGCTACAAACTGCTTGAAAAACAAGTACTTTGTTTTGGCAAAAGTTGTGCCAGGAGGAAGGTGCTGGTCCACAACTTGAAGCAAGCTTTCCGTTGCCTCCCGGCTGGTATGATGCCGCAGAATGTGGCCCATCAGCAGAAGGCTTTCTTGTTAGGTTATTTTGCTGCCTGGGTACAGCTGTTCCCCTGCATTTAGCAGTACAATATGTTTTTGTATCACTCAACATATTGACAATACCAGCCACATGCTCCTGACCTTAATACTTTGCAAGATAATGATAATGAAAGCTACATAATGCATGAGTATTGAATGTCACAAGAATTAGCTCTCCAAAGAATTGAATCCTACAAAGTCAGCCCTTTGTGGTGCGGTGTCCGTGACTGTACATGCAACTTTAAAACATCTTTTCACTGCACAGAATTACAGGGTCATTTCTTGCTACGAAAAAAAAAGCTTCTCACAAACAAAAAGGTACTCGTTTTCAATGTCGTTAAACCGAGTGGACATGTAAAAGCGTGTGTTTAACCTGGTCAGCAGTGCTTTTGCACTATAAGTACTGATGGCATAGTGGTGCAATGCAGTAGTTAGGGAAGTGAAAAGGTGCAAGTGCATTCAAAACCCATTTGCATCTTTTCTCGATTCGAGCAAAGTCAATGTTCGAAACTGGACCACCAAATTTTGCAGGTGTCAACCCAGCTTTTCCTATAAAACCAATCGATTTGGATCTCGCAAGTGGTGCTTGCACATTAAAATAGAAGTAGACATCGCGAAAGCTTTTGCGTCTGAGGGGTGCTGTCTGATGCTATAACTTTTTTTATTCTGTCACGGTGGAACTTTTTACTTGTTACTTGAGTACATTGCAGCTGATTTTATGCTGCGGTAACAGCTTTAGATGACAAAGAAAATAATTATTTGCCTTTCTTTTTCCTATGAGGAGGGCAGAAATTTCACGTGCGTGGCACGTGGAAGTCTCCGACAGGCGTGAATACCTTAAGTTGTTGATCCATTCATGTTATTTTTTTGAAATATAAGTAAGCAAATGTATGGCTATAAATTTTGAAACTTTTCGAAAGACAACAGAGCATATCTGCATTGCATGAACATTCGCAAAACACGAGATAGCAGCGTTACGGTAAGGATTACTAGCAATAAAATTTACGTTTTTTTTTCTTACATCTGGTCAATATGAACATCAATGTAATGCTACCACAAATCGAGAATGCGCTACTAATGCCTCGCTCATTTTTTTATTTTTTATTACGCCTCAAATATCAAAAGTGGGAAGAATAAAAGCAACAGTAAATCGTGTCACACCGACTGTCAGCAGAATTTTCTTTATAACACCTGGAAAACATGCCTTACGTACCGTTTCTGCTGGCCGTGAATTGAAAAGCTCTTCGCTGCTGTACTCATCGCTTCCGCTGCCGGTCGCTTCGATGGCGGTGCTGTCATAGCAGACGGTATCTTCGTCCATAGTCCGAGCATCGGCACAGTGCTCATGCGGCTCAATAGCCGACTCTTGGCTGGCAGCGATGCTGCAAACCTGCGCGGCTTGCCTTCGGCGATATTTGGTCCGTTGTGGTATGCCGACGCTAGCGTCTCGCAAGTACGCTTTGTATTGCCTCCGAGGCGGCATTCTGATGTCGTTACCACGTGCACCGCACGTGCACCGGTCCGAAGGCAAAGCGTCGTAGCACACAAGTGACGTTGTTTGTGGGTGAAGCAGTGGAAGAAGGGAGCAGAGCGAGTAGCGACTCGCATCAAGCAATTCGCATGAAATGCAAGTGTGGTAGCGCTTCCTCCTGTAGCGATTATCACAATTTTACATTGCGGCAAATGTCACATATTAAGTAACAAGAAAACAATAACAAAATATTTTTATTGTTTATATATTAATTTAAACAGTATACTAAGCTTACAAGAGGTATATATTTTTGAAACGTTGTTTACCAACAAATGGCGTTTGCTACCTTAGCGCCAATTCTTTCGTATTGTAAGAATGGGGGGTTTATTCAGCAGATCAACAGGATTTGATCAGCAGGACTGAGCAGATGAGCGGCGAACACAGCGGCAGCGAACACAGTCAGATCCAGCACCCGCAGCGATCACGATGCCACTGACTGGCATGTTCCTTGTGCACTTCTTCCTCTTCACAATTACCCGCGGGACGAAAAGGAGACATCCTGGCGACTTACGGCGTGAGCAAGACGGCAGGGTCGTAATAGGGTTTGAGGCGCTGGACGTGAACAATCTCGCGTCCGCGCCGGCGTAGATCATGGGACGGCGTAACAGGTTCCACCACATAATTAACCGGAGAGGTGCGCTCCAGAACTCGGTATGGGCCATGGTATTTAGCAAGAAATTTTGAAGACAGTCGAAGAACAAATCGCTGCAAAATGAAGGAAGCTACGCTGTGGCAGATGGAAGTGCGGCGGTTTCTGCATACCTCGTCAGATGATCAACGGCTACGATAGCCCAGCGGTTGCCGGCCTCAGTGTAGAGAAGCGGCCCGTACAAATCAATGCCGACGCGGTCGAAAGGGCGTGGTGGGCTGGGTAATGGCAGCAACTCTCCAGCAGAACGTTGAGGAGATGGCTTGCGACGTTGACAGGTGAGGCATGAGCGAACGTACTTGAGTACAAAGGTGTACATACCCCGCAAGTAGTAACGCAGCCGGAGACGAGTGTATGTCTTGAAGACGCCCGCGTGACCGGATTGTGGGTCAGCGTGGAAATAGTCACAAATTTGCGAACGTAGCTGCCGGGGAATAACTAGCAACCACTTGCGGCCATCTGCGCAGTAGTTGCGGCGGTAGAGGAGGTTATCACGAATGGCGAAGTGGGAAGCATGGCGGCGGAGAGCACGCGATGGAGAAGCAGCTGTAGGATTGGAGATA
Organism: Amblyomma maculatum; assembly: GCF_055883805.1. Classification (NCBI taxonomy): domain Eukaryota; kingdom Metazoa; phylum Arthropoda; class Arachnida; order Ixodida; family Ixodidae; genus Amblyomma; species Amblyomma maculatum. Next base: position 1,341,713 of record NW_028146743.1, read on the forward strand.
AAATCGAGGATAGAGTTTATCCAAGGATCTTGCCGCTGCGCTGACGGCATGTCATTAATGTGAAGCGATGGCGGGGAATCGTCGGAAGGGGAAAGGCTCGCGACCTCAGCTGTAAGGGGGCAGCGGGAAAGTGCATCGGCGTCGTGATGTTTGCGGTCAGAGCGGTAAACAACACGGACATCATATTCCTGAAGGCGAAGAGCCCATCTTGCCAGTCTGCCGGACGGGTCTTCCAGTGAGGAAAGGCAGCAAAACGCATGGTGGTCCGTCACTACGTCAAAAGGGCGACCATAGAGGTAAGGGCGGAATTTAGTAAGAGCCCAAATAATCGCTAAGCATTCTTTTTCAGTGACAGAGTAATTGGATTCAGCCTTCGTGAGTGTACGGCTAGCATAGGCGACCACGTATTCAGTATAACCTGCTTTGCGCTGAGCGAGCACAGCGCTGAGACCAATACCACTGGCGTCTGTGTGGACCTGAGTAGGCGCTGTGGGGTCGAAGTGACATAGGACAGGTGGTGCCGTGAGGATGTGTCGTAAAGCATTGAAGGCATCGTCGCACGCTGGTGACCACGACGAAAGGTCGGAACTGCCTGACAGAAGTTCTGTCAAGGGAGCAGCAAAGGAAGCAAAATCCCTAATAAAGCGGCGAAAGTAAGAGCACAGCCCGAGGAAGCTACGTAGATCTTTGATGAAAGTCGGTTTGGGAAAGGCAGTTACGGCACGAAGTTTGGAAGGGTCTGGAGATACACCTTCTTTGGAAACAACGTGGCCGAGAATGGTGAGCTGGCGGGCGGCAAAACGACATTTTTTCAAATTCAGCTGCTGTCCGGCATCAGATAGGCAGGTCAAAACGTGCTTCAGACGGTAGAGGTGTGTCTCAAAGTCACGAGAAAAGACGACAATGTCATCTAGGTAGCAGAGGCACGTCTTCCACTTTAAGCCACGCAAAATGGTGTCCATCATCCGCTTAAATGTTGCCGGAGCATTATAAAGGCCAAACGGCATAACTGTGAATTCGTACAAGCCGTCGGGAGTTACAAAAGCAGCTTTGGGACGATCCGCCGCTTCCAAGGGGACTTGCCAGTACCCGGAACGTAAATATAGGAAAAAAAAAAGAGTTCGGCGCCTTGCAAACAATCGAGAGCGTCGTCGATGCGTGGGAGAGGATAGACGTCCTTTTGCGTAATCTTATTAAGGCGGCGATAACCGACACAGAAGCGAATAGAACCATCTTTCTTTTTTACAAGGACAACAGGTGAGGCCCAAGGGCTGCTTGAGGGCTGAATCACGCCATTCTGGATCATTAGGTCGACTTGTTCTTCAACAGCCTGGCGTTCGGTTGCAGACACATGATAGGGGCGCTGTCGTAGTGGTGCGTGGGTGCCGGTGTCAATGCGATGAGTGACTGTAGATGTTTGACCCAAAGAACTTTGATGAGAGTCGAAGGAGGAGCGAAAGTGATTTAGTAGGTTCAAAAGCTGAGTGCGCTGCTCTGGAGGAAGATCGGCATCGATGGAACGGAGGAACAAGTCTGTAGAGGGGGGAGCGGGCGCAGGTGAAGGGGGGCTGAGCGCAGTCACGGCACAGTGCGGCGTGTCGTCAGGTTCCTCAGAGATCAGAAGAGATGCGGTTGGCTGGATACTTCTGAGGTATTCGCCATGGCGCAAAGCAGTAGGGGAGTTAAATGGGTTAGAGACCCATAACATGGAAAGGCCAGCGGAAACAGCGAGCACTGCGTAGGGCAATGGAAGGCACTTGCGGCGCAGGAAAGTATGAGCTGGTGTGAAGAGAACGGTGTCATCGCTAATAGAGGCACAAGCGACACGAACAAGCACTGAAGAGCAGGGAGGAAGGTCGATATCTTCGGCGACGAGGGCTTTAGCACAAGGTTTTGATTGATCAGCGTCTGGTAAGGGATCGGGCACAGTCGAGAACCCCACTTCAGCTCGAGCACAATCGATAATAGCAGCATGACGCGACAGGAAATCCCAGCCTAAAATTACAACGTGCGAGCAACTTGGCAGCACGACGAACTCAATCGTATAAAGGGAATTCTGGATAACTACTCGAGCGGTGCACGCTGCTAAAGGCTTGATATGCTGAGCGCTGACCGTTCGCAACGAAAGTCCCGCAATGGGCGTCTTCACTTTCTTTAAAGTGCGACATAGTTTTGCGTCCATTACCGAAATCGCAGCACCAGTGTCAATTAGAGCCATGACAGCAACACCCTCCACGAAAACTTCAATTAGGTTTGTCGGCGACAGATGAGGACTTGGGAAGTTCGACTGGGTCGCAGTTCTCGCCTCAGGAACTGCGGCCTCTGGTTTTTCTCATGTGAAGCGTTCTGTCGACGTCGCATCGGAGAGATAGAGCGGCGTCGCGGCGACGGTGAACGGCGGTTGGACATGGCTGAGCGGTCTGGGGAGAAATGAGGGCGGGCTGAAGGCTCAGTAGGCGCTGAATACTGAGGCGTCGGAGACCAGTATGCAGAACCATCAGTAGGTGGTGCCGACACCGGGAGATGGTTGCGGCAATAACGAGAAATGTGTCCAGCAAGCCCGCAAGTGTAACAAATTGGCCGATTATCCGTCGTGCGCCAGGGATTACGTGGTCCTGGAGCCGGTCGCATAAACTGCGCAGGTTCTCGCGCAGGCGCAGGAGGCGGCTGAACGTAGGCAGGTGGCGGTGGAGCACATGTAGGTGGCGGTCTGGCCGCAACAGCCACATATGTTAACGGCGCTGTAACAGGCATGGATTGAGGGGCTGGAGGAAGAGATTCAGCTACCTGTTCTTGAATAATGTGGCGCAAACTGGGAGCCAGGTGTGAGGAAGGTTCTTGATGGCAGGATATAAGGGAGAGCTGTCGAGCAACTTCTTCCCGAATGAAGCTCTTAATTTGTGACAGGAGCGCAGAATCCTCGCCTGCATCTGTCAAGCCAGCAAGGGACTCAGAGTGCATGGTATTCGCGCGAGTTATGGCCCTTTGTTTCCGCAGTTCATCATAACTTTGACACAGTGTGACCACTTCCGCGACGGTGCGGATATCTCGAGCCGACAGCTTCTGAAAGGCATCGCCATCGATGCCTTGCAGAATGTGCTTGATCTTCTCGGCCTCTGACATGTGTGGGTTAACGCGCTTGCACAAGTCGACGACGTCCTCGATATAGCTCGTGAAATTTTCGCCAACTTGCTGAGAGCGCGTACACAAGCGCTGTTCAGCGCGGAGTTTCCTCACAGCTGGTCGGCCGAAAACTTCAGAGAAGCTGGCTTTAAACGCGGACCATGATGGAATGTCCGCTTCATGGTTTCGAAACCATAGGTTTGCTACGCCGGTGAGATAGAAAATGACGTTGCTTAACTTTGTTTCCGCGTCCCATTTGTTGTAAACGCTCACTCGTTCATAGGATGTGAGCCAGTCCTCGACATCGTGGTCGTCAGTGCCGCTGAAGATGGCGGGGTCTCGCTGGCGGAGGGAGCCGGGACAGATGATGGCAGAGCCAACTTGTACGGCTTGGGGGTTAACGTCCTCAGGCATCGCAGGAGGTGGTAATGGGTTGGGTTGGGTTGGTTTTTTTGGCACATAGGCAACTATGGCCATCATGCGCCAAACACTAGGTTGCTGAGCTTATTTATGAGTGAAAATGAAAAGTTTAGAAAATTACAGCTGATTTAGAATCCCTAACTCTTTAAGAAAACTAAAAACAGATGAAATTTCAACAAGCGGGTTGTCTCCTAATAGTAAATAGGGGTGGAATGGGATGCGTTCATTATAGAATGGAGTAAAATATTTTTTCCTTAACTGTTCAAGTTCTGTGGACGAGATCAAAATGTGGTTCACGGTGAACTCACCTCCACATTCTTCGCATAATGGTTTTTGCTCTTTTCTGAGTAAGAAATTGTGTGTCAAGTGTGTATGTCCGATTCGAAGACGGCACAAAATCACCTCACTGAAGCGTTTGTTCTGGGTGCATGATTTCCATTCTGCTGCTATGGGTTTTACTGTGTGTAGTTTATTTTGCTCTTCGTTATTCCATTTTTTCCGCCATTTATCTATCAGGCTTCTTTTTACTAACTTAATACAATCCTTGTAGGGAATTGGTATTTTCTTTATTTCCTTAGTTCGAGCTTGTGCAGCACATGAGTCGGCTACTTCGTTACCGTCTATCCCAACATGGCTAGGAACCCAGCAAAAGATTATGGTTTGGCCTTGCGTTGTGATTTTTTCTATGCCGTGAGTGATGTTCCCTACTATAAGCTCAACTGCATTTTTGGAATGTAATGCCGTAAGCACACTTAAAGAATCGGTATAGATTATGCTCTTTTCACAGTTCTGTTGCATAATTTTATTTACAGCTACATGTACAGCGTAACATTCTGCAGTAAATATTGAGGCACTGTTAGGTAGCCTTACAACGTTTTCTCTGTTGCCTTGCACGACAGCACATCCAACATAATTTGCTGTTTTTGATCCATCTGTGAAAAATTCGGTGAAGTTCATATACTTCTCTCGTAGTGCTAGGTATTCCTGTAATATGTGTTCGTGTGCTGTTTGATTTTTTCGGAAGGCTGTCAGTGTGAGGTCACATGTAGAGGGAAGGCTGTACCAGGGCGGAAATGGATACTGTCTCTGGGCTACAGTTGGAAGTGCATCCAGTATTCCTAAATCTTGGCATATTTCTTCGAAGCGGAGTAGTAAAGGCCTGATAGAATGGGGTTTGTTTATGAACAGTGTTCTGGAAGGGCACTTTGTAACTAAGGGGAAACAGAGATGTTTTGGTAAAGATCTTATCCTGAGTATGTGTTCACATGTAAGCATGCTCCTCCTGTCAGCAAGGGATGGTTCATTTGTTTCTACATAGATGCTTTTAATGGGGGATGTTCTGTATGCACCACTAGAAAGATGTAAGCCGAGGTTCTGTATTGGGTCTAATCGTTTTAGTTATGATGACCTCGCAGAGCCATACACAATACAGCCGTAATCTAAACTGGAGCGTAGAACAGAGCGGCAAATGTGTAAAAGGCATGTTCACTGCGCCAAAAAGATGAATGGGCATTAAAATCACCAACTACCAGATAAGGCTCTGGTAGCTGGTCTAAAAGCTCCTCTAAGTCATGGAGGTTTACTGGTAAATGAGGTTGAAGATATATGCAGCATATCGTTATCGTTTTAAAAAGCAAAGTGGTAACAGCTACGGCTTCGTATTTAGTCTTGATAATGATTTGTCTGGTTGCAACACCACTCTAGATAACAATAGCGACACCTCCTGATAATCTACCAGACTGCTCCCGGTCACACCGAAAGACTTTATAATTTTTTAGAATGTTTTTATGTTCAGGTCCTAGGTTTGTTTCTTGTAAACAGATGACAAATGCAGAGAACGTGTTTAAGAGATCTTTTACATCACTATAGTTGTTAATTAGACCTCGACAGTTCCAGTGAATGAGGAACGCCATATTGGGTGGGTTTTGTTAAGAGTTAAAAGTTTAGGTTTCGGGTCTCTCAGGGCCAGTTATTCGGGGTTTCTCCCTTTTTTTCTTTTCAAGGGAGTTGTGCCGGCGCAGAAGCGGCGGCGAACTAAGACTAGTGTCCATCACTTCCTCGGAGGCGCAGGACGTCCGCTGGTCAGCTGCGGGTGCTTGTGTTTCAGGCTTCTTCTGGAAGGAAGCCTTTTGGGCTGGCGGTTGAGAGACCGGTAGGCCCTGTTTTGCAGATGGCAAGGAAGCTTTCGCTGTCCCTGCCTGGGGCGGCGGTGGTCCTGTCTGAGGCATTGCCTGGACAGGAGCCAGATTCAAGCGTGGCGTGTCGCCCCCACGCGCCACCTTGGAGTAGTCTGCCTTCGCTGTAAAAACAAATGGGTTTTTCTTTTTCAGTTTTTCGCGCGCTTCTTTGAAGCTGATGTTTTCTGTTGTTTTTATGGCTATGATTTCCTTTTCATTTTTCCAAGTTGGGCATGATCTGGAGTAGGCAGGGTGCTCCCCATCGCAGTTGGCGCAACGTGGCACAGCTGCACAGTTTTCAGAGGTGTGGTCATTTCCAGCACATCTTGCACATTTTGGACGGCCACGGCAGCTCTGTGAGCCATGACCGAAGCGTTGACAGTTGAAACAGCGTCTGGGGTTGGGGATATAATGTCGCACAGTCACTTTGATATATCCTACTTCAATAGATTCGGGGAGTGTGGAGGTGGCAAAAGTTAGGACAAGGTGCTTAGTAGGTATTTCTTTGTCATCTTTTCTTATTTTTATTCTGTGGACATTGGTTACATGCTGTTCTTTAAGACCCTCAAACATTTCTTCTTCTGTGAGGTTCAAGAAGTCGCTCTCAGATATTACGCCACGGACAGTATTTAATGATGTGTGCATAGACACTACAATTGGGATGTCCCCAAACGATTCAAGCTTTGGAATGTTGTCATATTGAGTTTGGTCTTTGACTTCAAGCAGGAGGTCCCCACTGCCCAGCTTGGATACTTTGTATCCTGGACCCAGGGCTTGTTTGAGAGACTTAGACACTAGGAAGGGAGACACCATGCGGGCTGGCTTTTCTGGTTTTTCACTGTGGATAACGTGGAACTTGGGGAATATTTCTAGTTTTTCATTAAAAATTGAGAGGTTACTTTGGTCCGCCTTTTCTTTGTTTGGCGATCATTTTGTCTTGAAGAAGCCATAAAGTAAGTATGCTGTTCGGTCACAGTGCCAGCCACCCACCATCGAGCCCAACAAGGGGACGGGGCAGGAGTTAAATAAATAAGTCCTACTCTCGCCAGCTGTACACAATAACTATAACCTAATATGGGTAACTTAGGGTAGTTACACCACACACGGTTAACCCTAGCAGCCTGGAAGAAGGAAGATTCCAAGAAGAGAGAAGAAGACAGGACAGCTGTAGGATAGAAGATAGTAAAGTGAAAGATGGAGGGGAGGACAGAAAAGGCGACTGCCGATTTCCCCCGGTCGGGTCAGGCCGGAGGTGCCGTCTGTGGGAAGCGTGGGCCAAAGTGGTGTGTTACCTCCGCCGAGGGGTCTTTAAGGTCCAAACACTCGGCATCGGCTCAACCACCAGGATCCCCTTTTCCCCAGACACGGCGATGCCACGTACGACTAAACGTGGGTTCTCGGGGTCCGTGGTGTCGCACAAAACACACAAACACCTGCTTTAACAGGTGCCCCTGCGGGGCAGGAGGTGGTAATGTACGGCTGCGGAGTTCCAGGGCGAGAGGATCTTGACCGGCAGCTCCACCAAATGTAAGAATGGGGGGTTTATTCAGCAGATCAACAGGATTTGATCAGCAGGACTGGGCAGATCAGCGGCGAACACAGCGGCAGCGAACACAGTTAGATCCAGCACGCGCAGCGATCACGATGCCACTGACTGGCATGTTCCTTGTGCACTTCTTCCTTTTCACAGTATTAGCAGCTGTTGGCATAATTCTACGGAGTACAACTGGTACGACGTCATAACTACTAAAATTGCCGCATTGTGCCCTTCTCAAGTTCTCATTCCCCGATCTCATTCGTATGAGCTGGAGCTGCACGCGATGTCTACCCCGCAATCGATGATAAATCATTTTTGATGGTCTGTATAGTCGTGGTCCTGTTTACGCTTTCTCTATCTTCTATTCCTCTCTCACGAGTCAATAAATTTGTTTACCTACCTAGCCGCGTACAGGAAACACACATATGTTGAGAGCCGATGTTCAATTCGTTTCACTTTGCTCGAATAACTGCTGGAGGAAATTTTAGCAAGCCTAGGTGTTCATGACAACGCGATACCAGAAATTCACTTTGTACATAGTAGATCGCTGACTGGTTTTCACTACACGAACGCCAAGAGTTTTATATCGCTGTCCTTGGCATTTATTGCTTCTGGCCGCGGCCGGAGGCGAAACACGAGTAGCAATATTAGTATAGCAGTACACTTTATTGAACCGTGTACGCAAAATGTAAACTCAGATTGTGCAAGCCACGACGGTTGAGGTAGGCAGGTACAAGATCTCTTATCAAAGGCCGTTTGCTGCAGCCTTGGTGAATCAGCTGTGCTGAAACGTCTGAGTAAACCAGCTTTGTCTGCCACAGCTCGTAGCTAATTTTTGTCTATGTTGCACTGGACAGATCCAGACCATGTGGAAAAGGGTAGTTATGTTTCTACACAGGCTTGGCACTCGTCTTTAAATATTGCGTGAGGTTGGGGCATGTACGCACCTAGCAAGTTATTCGACAAAGTCAGTTGCTGGGTGAGTTGGTGACGATGTTTCATATTTACAGCGCGACAAACGAGACAAGAGAGAAAACATGTAACGACAAACACACAAACACAAACACACTGCTGTGTTTGTCGTTATTTATGTTCTCTCTTGTCTCGTTGTAGTGCTGTAGATATGGAACAAGGTATTCGATTTTAACTGTGACTTCTGTTCTTGTAAACGCTTAACTGGTGGTGCAAATTTCTGGCGTTTAGTGGTGGTACAAGCGGTTCAGGGACAGGACGCAACGGGGTTAAAGTGTTACATCTAGCTGTCCGGTAGGCCGCCTTCAGTCCTATGTGACGTTGGCCGCTCGATACCCGTAAAACGTAGAACTCGTAGAACACGCGTACTGTGCGGCGTTAGAGCACGTTTAACTTAATTTAGAACTTCATTTTTCTGCCTGTCTAACCACCCCAGCCCTCACCAAAGCCTATCTGAAGAAATAAATGTGTTCAGTTCTGATTTCGATATGTTCTCCGCAGAATTAACTTGAGAGAAATTGGTTTTATGTTACTATCATTTTTTATTTGGCGCTTTTACTTCCTTTTTTTATTGAACTCTCGCTCTTAGATCTTAGACTTCTTAATTTTCTGGCGCATTTTCTCCCAAGAACGCAGCAACCCTGAGTGTTGTTGTTTGGTGCACCATGCCTCAGCGCACCAGCGGACCACGTTTTTTAGGGCTGTAATCTCTACTACGGCAACACGCGTCTACACCTGCACGCTGCTACTACTCCTACAATGGGTGACCACATTCTAGTAAAGTGGTCGAATTCCCCGCAGTGGGATGTGTATCCCCTTAGGAAGCTGAAATGTAAACAATGCATACATCAATCTTTTCCAAATTTATTTACCAATGAGAAATGTAGATTTAAATGAATCGGGGATTAGGAAAAACATCCTCCAAAGCTCCTACACAATCTTGCCTTCAAAGCGGCCAAAATCTGGCATACCTCTAGGACAGAAGCGTGCACCAAGAAGCCATCTTTAACCGCATCATTACTTTAGTGCTTGTGAACCAATTGGACGAAGAAAGTTTAGTTAAATTTTCAAAATGCTAAACTCATGAAAACATAGGTATAGGCGGTGCTTGCTGTCCCATTCATATATCCCTGCCTCTATTGAATGGTTTAATATTTTCCATCAGTGCTCCTTTAATGTCCCAAAGTTGCATACATACTAGGAAAGACACCCCAGCCAAGGGCGCCAGTTTAAATTTAGTTACCTATGGTTACTTTTCACACCCAAACATCTGACCAGCATTATGCCAATAGATCCATGACTTCTATTCCAGATCCTGCAGCTCAGCAGCTGGATGCCATACCCACTAAGCCACTGCAGCAACTACTTTCTGCTTTCTCTTTCTCTCGCTTTTTTTACATGACCGCCATCAGTCTTGATAGTGACAGCGTAAAAAAATAAGCCATATTCACATGAATGCAACATCTACACACAGTACTGCATGCACTGCAGATGGTGCTTCATCTAATATGCTAAACCATGTGATGCAACATCTCACACTAATGTAAATAGGGGTGCAGGTGTGTTGATGGTAAACACAGGGACAGCGCATATCCTAACGGTTCGATAGGTGGAATTCTGCTCACTGCAACATGCTTTCCCCATGACATGTCCCAGACTTGGCAACTTATACATAAGATTTAGCACTTACATCTGCTATGCTCAACACAGCATTTGATGACACAGTAAATAATTCCAGTCTAAAAGCAGCAGAAGTTTGCATGCACGTAACTTCGAAAAAAGTGGCCACATACCAAGCATCTGGCGCGCTTCATTTCTTTCAGCCTTGTATTTTTTGGCTTTTTTTTTTGCAGCATCCAGCTGTGTTTCCAATTCCGCTACTCTTTTTTTGGGCCTCGCTGCATTAAGACTGTATACGTCCTGCAAAAGTACATATGGCAATAGGTATGCACCAAAACCTAATTCTGTTGAAATGCATCAAATAAAAGTGGTCTTGTGCACCCATCTGGTTCCACCCACGAAGATTAGCAAAACAGAGACAAATGAAGAGGATGGCAGATAGCAGACCAGTGGCATGGCCAGCTTCCAGGCTAGGGTACAGTGCTAATACAGTCGAGCACCTCCAAAATAGAACCTGCATAACAAAGTAGTTCATATGTCCCACATAAATTTTTGTCTTTCGTGTGAATTGTGCATGCCTCTATTCGCCACGAGATTGACCTAGAGGTGATGCCACCATCGCTCCAATAGTGGGGATTAGCAGCCGGTGGCGCTCACAGAAACGCACGCAGCATACATCTGCTTCTGAGTTTACGGTGGGTTTGTTGGCGACGAAAACCTGCCTTACGCAATGTGTTAGCGATTTATTGTTAAGTGTGTTCCAATATTGCAGAAAAACATTTCTGGATTTCGTCAGTGCAGCAAAAGAAAAAAAAAGAAAGCGTGGATTTTATGAAACCAAAGCACACAACCACCCTTCTTTTAGAGTTACTGGCACCACTTTGCAAGCTTTTTGCGTTGTACGGCACTCACTGGCCTGATACTTGGGCCTGAACATGACATATCACCTTTTCAACAGCGTGCACATGTCTTATTAAAGTGAGACAGGCAAATGTAGTGTCAAGCCCACGGAAATACAAGGTTCGTGCTCTGCCCTGCAGTACTTTAGAATGAATCGAGGCAGCCTGGTTCATTATATTGGTTCATTCACCTTGATTCTTACCTACAAACTGATGTCATATTTTTAGATTTCGCTAAAGCTTTTGATAAAGTACCTCATAAACGCCTACTGATAAAACTTTCCCGATTAAATTTACACCCCGATATATTGAACTGGATTGAAGAGTTCTTAACTAATCGTTCTCAGTTTGTCTCCGTTAACAATGTGAACTAACTCACTCTTAGTAACGTCAGGCGTCCCCCAGGGGTCTGTGCTTGGCCCGCTACTCTTTCTAATATACATTAATGATCTGCCCTCAAACGTAACATCTAACATACGTATGTTTGCTGACGACTGTGTACTGTATCGTGCTATTCTCACCACCGCTGACCAATCTTCTCTTCAAAACGATCTTAATGCTGTTCAAGACTGGTGTAACGAGTGGCTAATGGAACTGAACCCACGTAAGTGTAATCTTTTGTCTATTAACCGTCGCCGTAACCCTCTTGTTTTTCCTTACGTAATCTCTGAAGTTCCCGTACAGCTAGTTCCATCATATAAGTATTTAGACATAACAATTAGTAGTGATCTTTCTTGGAGTATGCATGTTACTAACATAATATCGTCAGCTAACAGGACGTTAGGTTTCTTAAAGAGCCATCTTCATCATGCTCCCGAACACGTAAAGTTATTAGCCTACAAATCATTCGTCAGGTCCAAACTAGAATTTGCATCGCTCATTTGGAATCCTCATCAAGCTTACCTCATTAGTGCCCTCGAATCTGTTCAAAATCGCGCCGCTCGTTTCATTCATTCATCGTATTCTTATGAAATCAGCGTTTCCTCCTTAAAAACAGCATCCTGATTATCCCCCTTATCGCTCCGTCGTCGCATTGCCAGCCTATCTTTATTTCACAAACTTTTCCACAGTCCTATGCGCATCGCACCTTATATTCCTCCTCCCACACGCATATCTCATCGCACCAGAAATCAGCTACAAGTTGCCCGTCCACGTTCACGTACCGTCACGTTTTCAAATTCCTTTTTTCCTCGAACAGCTGCAGACTGGAATGGCTTTCCGGACAACATTGCTCTCATCACTTGCACACCACAGTTCATCGTCAAAACTTTCCTGTTATTGTGATTATGTATTTTTGCTCTTGCCACCCCTTATGTAACACCCCTTTTTAGGGGCCTTTAAGGTAATAAAATGAAATGAAATGAAATGAAGTACTTGGCACAAGGATTATGAAGGTTAAATGTAACACTGGCAGCGTACTGCCCAGCGGTTTGCCGTAGACTGAGTGGACATCAACTCTGGCTAGTCAACAAGGCACAAGTATTCCCCAAAAATGAGATTACGCCGACACTCTACAGGAAACCTCCCCGCACAGAAAAGCTGACTGCTCATGTGTAGAGCGGTGAGTAAATTGAGTTTGCCGAGCTCACAAAGCGGATGCTTCTTGCGGCAGATAACCTGGTGTTGCACTGTGAAATGACTTTAAATTATTCCCTGAAACTGAGGGAAATATAAGGAATTTCTTATGTGTGATGTTTATAAATGGTAAATTAGTAGCGTAATTATTTTTTTTAAATGACAATGAATTTCATAATGTGACAGAACTTTTACACACACAAAATTTAGGACTAGCAGCGATTAATCTTCAGTAACGTTAAAGTGCAAGCTACGAATCAGTAGCTGCGAAGACATCGTAAAAACTGCGCTTGGTCGCTGTCATGTTCTGGCAAGGAATTTGAAGGCTGAAGATTTCTTTATCATTTTAAATATTGTTCAGCAGTGACTTGGGGTGATTCTGTCGTTTACTTCCAAAACAAGTGCAGGATATACAACTATCCTGAAAGAAATGAGTTTATCTTATCATGTGACTATAAATATGCATTTATTCCCAAACTAAACACCGATGGTTAAGCCCATATGAAGCTATTTTACTCCCCGTCAGAAACAACCAGTTTGCTCTAAAGACAGCACAGACCAAAAGGTGTTCTAATGATTCTAATGGACTACCAGTGTACATTGATCTATGTGTATTATGTAATATTTAGTGTAACAGCTGCTGCAAAGATTTGCTTCTCAAACGTTCTAGCATTTCTCTAAAGCGAAATGTGCTCATTATCACTGTGCGGATGCGCAGAATCTTTCAACAGGAAAAAAAAAAAAGAAGAAATGAAATCATATATGGGTTTAACGCGCAATGCGACATCGGCTATATGACGGATGATGTAGGGGCGGGCCTCGGTGTCGTTGACCACGTGGGATTGTTTAACGTGCATGCAAATCCCACAGCCGAGGAGCGCCTTTCGAAACGGCTGGGATCGAACCTCCCCTTCTCGAAATCAGCAGTCCAGCGCCCTACCACTCACACATCGCGAGAGAGGTTGAACAGCAAAAAAAAAAAAAAAAAAAGGAAAGTACTCAGACAACTTTATCGTGGATACTGAAGGCACAGAGTGGCTTGTTCAAATTGGATTTTGCTATGCAGTAGACTAGGGTCGCATGTTTTGAGTAGTTGCGGTATTTCAAAAAGAATAAGGAATATACAATTTTTGAGCGTTTGCATTAAGTTTTATTGACGGCAGCACCCTGCTTTGCTTTGACACGGCGCCTAACGACAGCAGCGTATTGTTTTAGACACCGCTTTTCAAAGAATCTCAAGCGCGGAAGACCGCGACTGATGATATCCTTTCCAGCATCCCATACTCGATATGGACAAGTGTTTTTTTTTAATGAAGTATGGGGGGGGGGGGGTAATAGCCTGTTCATATTTCTTTTGCAAGAGGCAGATAGATAGGTAAGCAAAAGCGCACAGGAACAAACAAAAAGCACTCTTGTACACGCCGCACGCACACACGTAAATCACTGCGGGCTGGCACGCGACGCGAACACACATCCACTTTGGGTAGGGTTCACCGCTATGCCGCTAGGTGGCGACTCTGCTTGATCTCGAGGCCAATATAGAAGACCTCCACAATGATTTTGCCTAAACAATGCAAGGATTTAAGCATCCCTAAAGACTGATGCGTTGTTTTACAATGAACTCATGTAGCACTGCCACCACTGCCCTCCACAGCCATCATTGAACTGCAGTGCACATAGGAGCGCCAGCAGACACCACAAATACCACACAGCATAATCTGAGCTCCTGAGTAGCCAGCTGTCATAACTGCCACAACAATGCAAAAAAAAAAACAAAAGTGCGGAAGGCTCAACAGCCAGTAGGCACGAGCATATAACAGCCAAAATATGAAAAACATGCTCAGCGCAACGATATCTGCATTCCCGCTTGGCGGTGCACTAAGTAGTGAGCTGTAGGAAGCTATAGCGAGTTATAGCCATAGAAACCAACACATGCAAACTCTGTGAACCAGCATAAATGCACCGATAAAGCCATTAGCTGCAGTTTTGTGCCAATCCAACTGGGAGCTGAAAAAATAGCAAAATCAACTACAGCAAGTGCTTCCTGGCACTTTTCTCCCTGCATTGAGTAGAAGTGGGCAGTCTGGGTGCAAGCATTTGCATGAGATGAAGATAGGAGGGACGAAGGACATGCCAGTGGAAAAGGCAATATCGTGATTGACACCGTCTGCAACTGTACTAAGGTGCTTCCGAGTTTCACTGTGGGCTATGCTGCGAATTTTATTATGCTAAGGTCTGCCGCAATTGCACATTAGGATGGAAAAATTGTCCAAAAGAAAATTATCGACTTCTTTCATCAGGCATTGCTTCAGTTCACGTCAAATGGAGTTTTTTTTTCATGAACATGCTTTGTTTGCTCTATTGCATGTGATACAGTGCGCAACAAAGCAAACCTTTTAATCCAGGTTTTTTTGCTAGTACTCTGCATTCTATTATAAATGTGCTCGATAGTACTCCATAAAAAGTAATTTTTTTTTAAGTAGCCAGGCTGCTTTGAACGTTGCGGGAGCAGGCGTATGGCCTTGCGGTGGTGCTGTGCTCGCTGGTACTGGCCAGCACTCATCAGCTTTGAGGGTACAGCAACTGATATAACTCGCACCCTCACTCTCACGTTCTGGAGGGTAAAACGTAAACACACGTATGATGTGTGGGCTGCATTTTCTGGTGCGTGGAGCATGGTTGTGCCAAGCTAGGGTGCACAATATAGCAACAATGCTATTCGTTTTTTTCAACAACTGCCCTAAAACAGATACATGTCGCGTTTTTTTACCATATAATAATACGTGCTTGCGTTCTGTTTCACAGCTGCTGAAATGCATCAGCAAGATAGCACTTTTCTGAACGTTTGATGTGTCTGTGAATAAACGAGGACACCAGACATCGGCATGTAAATACTTTTCCTGCGGTGCTCTGCATACTGCCACCTTATGCAGCTTGAGTACAGACATGAGCGTCAGCAGGTGGGCTACAATAGGGTTGGTTTCTAGGGTTTAACGCCCCAAAGCGACTAGGGCTATGAGAGACACCGTAGTAGAGGACTTCGGAAATTTCCACCACCTGGGGTTCTTTAACGAGCCCTGATATCGCACAGCACACGGACGCCACTCCGTTTCGCCTCCATCAAAACGCAGCCACCGAGGCCGGGATTTGATCCCGCTTCCTTGGGCACAGTAGTCGAGCGCCGTAATCACTGCGCCACCCTGGCGAGGGGGGGGGGGGAGGCTGCAATAGGGGCACGGTGAGCTCGAGTTATTCATTTTAGAACGAATATGTGCTAGATCTACGAGCCAATGTTGCCCAGAAAAACGGGGCGGTGCGTATTAAGAACTATTATCATGTGTGCCTGACGAGTGAGAGAAGAAGGTTTCATCACAGTTTGTTTCTTATGTGAAAAACTTACCCACAAGCAAATGCAAGAAATTATTACAATCAGGCATTTCACTGAATTATGCACAGCATAACCAAATAGTTATGCTATGTATGAATCAGTGAAATGCTTGATTGCAATAACCATAATGTTACTGGTCCCTTGAGGGGCTAGCAGTGTGGTTTGCAAGTATAAAAGAGAGATGAGTGGACTCGAAAGGGCTAACAAGCTTCCCCATCTCTGTACTCGAGCTGCATGAAGTGGCAGTATGCAAGGCACTCCAGAAAAAGCGTATTTAAATCTCGAGGTCCCTTGCCCTTCTTTTTTTACCGACATATCACACACGCAAAAAAAGCGCCATTTCGCTGATGTGTTTCAGCAGCAGTGAAACAGAACGTAAGCGCACATAATTAAAAGACGAAAAACGTGACTTATATCTGCTTCACAGCAGTTGTCGAAGGCCAAATAACATTGTTGCTATACAGAGCGTCCTCGCTTGGCCCAACCATGCTCCACACATCGGCACACACAGGCTGCACATCATCCACGTCCAGATTTTACCCAAAGAGCGAGAGTGAAGGTGTGAAGTTACGCCAGTTGATGTACCCTTGAAGCTGATGAGCGCTAGCGAGCCCCAGCGAAAGTGACACCGCCATATGGCTGCTCACCTGCTCCCACAACCTGGTTACTTTTGGTAAAGATGGTCCCAGAGCAAAACTCTGCACCTTTAATTAAAAGACAGGCAAAGTTAAGCTGTAAGCTGGTAGTAGCACCCGGCATCACTGGTCCTTAGCCAGGCACCCTGGATTTTTATAGGTTTAGTGCAACTGTTATGAACCTGATTAGAAATGCATTTACACAAAAAATGCTATTTCAGCTCCCATGCACACCAAAAACAAGGTCTCTCTTTTTCCAGCCAACCAGAATGTTCAGCCAGAGACCATGCACAATCAGTGCACTGTCTTGTTTCTCTGGCTCACAAACACCAATTTGCACAGTTTGACTTGTCCTAACATAAAAAAAGATTGAACATTCCATCAAATGTCTCAAGAAGGACTCCTATAAATTAGTATGTGTGCTTCATTAACTGGACTACATTTATTTCATTACAGCGAACTTCCCTATATATTACAAAGTAACCCTGTCCTGTGCAAGAAGCAGCCAGATTATTCCGACAAAATTCCTTAACACATCTGACTCTACCATCCCCATGATATGCTGCCCTTCTCTTGGAATCCATAAGCAACACAATGGAATTTACACATTCTTAATCAAATATCATAACTATGAATGTTATTGTCATTTATCTTTCATGCCATCAAGCAATAAGTGTCAATTAGCATCTGTATGCAATGTTGCTTGGCCTTGTAAAGCCTTTGCCGAAGTATGCAGTCCAGCATGTTCTCTTCCGATACTTCACTGTGGGCTGCTTTGCAACCTCACCATTCCAAGTTTCTCAGCAATAAGATGAATCTAGTACAAACACCTCCAAAGCTTAGAACTTCCTTCATAGGATGATACCTTTGCTACAGGGTTGAGATATCGGGAAGCGCATTTATGAAAAGGAGTACACATTCATGCACTGCATTCATGCAAAATATTCATACACTGGACATTACCTTCTGCTCAAAGTCCACAGGACTTTCCGAGACAATGGCTGTCCTTTTCTTTTCCATTGCAGTAGCCGAGCCTAAAGATTAATAATAATTAAAAAAAAAAGACAAACAGTATACCGCAGGGCCGGAGAGAGCGCATGAGGCAGTGGCACTGCCAGAGTTTAGCACTGGTGCGAAGAAAATACTGATAAAATACTTCAATTACAATGCCACTAAACTTGCATATGTGCTATCAGTGTGAAATGAAATACGAAATACGGAGTGAATGAAAAAAGGTCCAGCTCTGGCATGCCTGTCATTCAGAGCTAGCTCTTCCAGTTAGCGATAGTTTTGTCTGTTTCCTTTTACGTTCGTTTTCTCGCTGCGCCACTGAAGCGCCACATTCATTCTTGATGGTAACTTGCACAGCGCGGTTTCACCGTTTCACTGCCAGCAGCCGCTGTAGCCTGCGTCGGTAATCGAGCGCAACGGAAGCAAAATGAAAGCGCCGTACGATATCGAACTAAGAGCTCTCGCTCCATCCACGCGGGTCACAGACAGTGCTGCCGGCAGTCGCAAACCGGAAGAGTGCGCCTATTTCCGGCAACGACAGCGAACTCTGGATCAGAGTAAGATTTTTTTTTTCATTTGAGTTAAGAAAAGGTTCTTCTTTCCTTTTTCTTGTTTTTTTTTTCGATTTTACTCCTCTCCCAATTACATGGACCTTGCGCTGTAATTGAGTCGCTGGAGAAAGATTTGATGTTGGGAAAGGCTGAGGGTCGCCGGAGAAGGGGTAGGCAGCGAACGCGATGGTTAGATGGCATCCTGGAGGCGCTGCAGATGAAGTTATGTGATGTTAGGAAGATAGTGAGAGACCGGAAAGCGTGGCGTGACATGGTCCATAGGGTCACGAAGAGTCGGACACGACTGAACGACTGAACTGAACTGAACTGCACTCTAATTACAGCATACAGAATTTATTTACAGCTATATACACATTGCAGCCTAAATTCACTTCTGTCAGGGTGCGGCCTCTCATCGAAGCTTGTATGCTCGGCCTAAAAACCAACTCGCTCGCTGCTTTTCACGCGTCAGAAGACAGCGCAGTTTCCCGGCAATAGACCTCTCCCGGCCTACGTCACGAATGACGAATCGGAGGAGGAGCGAAGGGGGCGGCCGCCCCGTGATGGGCAAAACATTCCGCTGCTGGTGGCATGGTGCGGAGGATTTGGTCTCGTGTGGTGGCAACCCTCTGTGTTTTTCGCAACGCCGTCAAGAGCCCGCGTGGTGTGATGCGATATTCGATCGCAGATGACCAACTAGTAAATGCTGACAAGATTTACAAATATAAACTCATAACAAATTACTCTAGAGCGGTACAAGGAAAGCTCGGTTCTTTTCTCACACTAGCCAAACTACAGAAACACCATTATACTTACCTTCATCGCCATCAACTGCAATCGAAAATTTCTTTCTCGCGAACGATGGCCGTCAACGAATTGCTCACACACTTCCAAACACACTAAACAACTTCACAAAGAAAAACATACCCGCAATGGAACTGAGCAAAAAGCATATCTTAGAAATATTTCTGTAAACAGCTTGCCTCAAATATTAAAAATGTGTTTCTATCCTGTATTTTTTTTCTCATTGAGAATCTGCCTATAATATTTATTTTACTTATTTTATATTATTCAATGTGTATTGTACGTACAATCATATATTATTTGTATTTTGCATCTGTATATGACAGTGTAATGAATTTTAATTTCTACAATGATTGAAGAAAATGTTATACCAAACAGTGTGTCACTGTTGCCTGGGTGGCCGGAGCGTTGTCAAGCGGCAGACGTGCAGCTCCCGTCCCCCTTTTTGCCATGTATACCTTCCTTGGTGAAAATAAAATGTGCGTGAAAAAAAACTACATGTTTCTTCCGTCCTATACGCGGTCCAAATATGTTTTTCAGCTGTGCAAAGAGCCAAGCGACAAACGTCGTGAACCAGCAGGCCACGACTTTGTTCTCGACCGTGAGCATATTTTTCTGGTATACAAGTGCGTTCGCGTAATTCTAGGAAAACGAATAAGCACTTATTAGTTTGCTTTATTGCCCTTCCGAACGACCCATTCTCAATGCTGGCCAATTGCGCTCTGAAAGGCCCGGGCGGCATGCGATCAATTGCAGCGCTTTTAGAGATTCTTGCTCGGTATTGAATTTATTCCATTTCAGTAGGCCATGTTGAAGGAGCAAGCTCTCTCACCACACGGCTCCCAAAGGCATGCCAGCGGCATGATCGCAGAAGTACAACAGCATCCGATGATGATGAAGTTGGATTTTAATGGCACAAGGGCGTCTCAGGCCAAAGAGCGCCAAACATAAGGTTAACGGTGTACTCAAGTTTGCGTAATGTGGTAGTTGTAATGTTTCATGAAGGGATAAAAAACAGTGGTGTATAGGGCCTAAAAATGCATTTGCTCTGTAATATCACTAAAAACAGTGGTGTATAGGGCCTAAAATTCATTTGCGATGAATAATGAGCTGGGAAAAAAATTTAGGAAGTATACGTAGACGCTTTAAAAGATCTCATCCGTCCTCTCAAGGAGGAACGGGCTGAGACCCATGTCAATAAAAAATTCCATGTAAAAAACCTACTTGCGATAAAAATTTGAGCACCTGATTTAAAGGAAATCTTGGGTTGTCACCAATAAAAATGGATGGGTGTGCAGGTACTTGAAGAGTGTACAAGGAGGGAAAATGACGTCTCCTTTCTGGTTCCAGTTGTGCACATATAATTAAAACATGAATGACAGTGAGCCGATCACCACATCTCGAACAGTGTGGTGCAGGAGAGTTAGTTAAAAGATATGTATGTGTTGTGTATGTGTGACCAATTCTGAGCCTGCACAGAGCTACTTCTTTAAATCTGCCTTGTTTTTTTGTAGTGTACCTGCCTATCCTTGGCTTTATTGTGTGCAGTTTATTTTCTGTTGCTGCGTCCCATTCCTCTTGCCATTTTTGCCGAATCATGCTTTTTATGAGTGGCTGCAGGTCATGATAAGTTATCTTATCAATGTCTGTGTCACTTCGAAGGGCAGCTGACGTAGCAAGCCTATCAGCTGCCTCGTTACTCGGTATACAGCGGTGGCCTGGCCCCCAACACAGTGTAATTTTAATTTCTAGTTTATGGGCAAACATAAGGGTGTTATAAAAAGAATTCAGGACTGGGTTCTTATTATGTCATTTCCAAAAGGATAGGGACGTTAAAACACTAAGGGAGTCTGTGTAGATGATCGACGTCTGTATTTTATTTTCTATAATGTGTCTCACAGCTAAAAAGATACCATGGCATTCAGCGGTAAATATACTAGTATGTCTGTTCAGTGTTTTTGACTCTGAAAACTGTGGTCCATGTGCTGCACAGGAGACTTGAGCAGACTTCGAAGCGTCAGTGTAATATTCATCACAAGTGTACTTCGCCTGAAGTGACATGAAGTGCTGCTGTATGGCAATAGGGGATGCATGTTTCCCCACTTCAAGAAACGACAGGTCACAATTAACAGTGTGCGTTTCCCAAGGAGGAATTAAGTTTTTTTATGGTAGTTGTGTGAAGACTGGTAACTGGAACGTCCAGATGTTCAATATGAGTGGCAACCCTGATTGGATATGGTGGTGTCAGATATGGTTTTCTTGAGAAAAGTGCAGTGCTAGTTTTGTCAAGCAGGAGCCGGCGACATGGATGGTCCAGTTGGCACAGTACCTTCATAGCATAAGTTACACAAGTAAATTCTCTTCTTCGTTGCAGTGACCATCGGTTCGCCTCGACATAAAGACTAGCGATTGGGCTAGTTCGAAAAGCACCCGTGGCGAGGCGAAGGCCAAGCTGGTGCACGGGATCAAGCAATTTTAGAGCAGAGGATGATGCGGACCCATAGGCCATCGCGCTATAGTCAATGCGTGATAGAACTACACTATTCAGAAGGCCCAGAAGGCAGTCGCGGTCTGTGCCCCATGACAGGTGAGAGAAAAGTTTTAGCAGATTCATTGCTTTGAGACACTTCAGTCGCAACTGTTTTATGTGGGCAATGAAGGAAAGTTTTTCGTCAACAACTACGCCAAGAAATGTATGTTCCTTTTAAAGGCTAGTCTTTGACCATTCAATGTAATGTTGAGGTCGGGTCTGACGCCACGCTGCTTAGAGTGAAGTACACAAACACTCTTTTCAGAGTTAAATTTAAACCCATTGTCATCAGCCCACCTGGACAATTTGTTAACACCTAGCTGAATCTGTCTTTCACAGATGGCCAAGTTGCAAAATTTGAAGCTTATCTGGATGTCATCAACATATACAGAGCAAGAAATGGTTTTTGGCAATACACTTTTTAAAGAGTTCATTTTGACTATGAAATGTGTGCAACTGAGAACACCACCTTGAGGGACACCATTTTCCTGTATATACTGCTTTGAATATGCATTGCCAACACGAACTTTGAAGGATCGTTCAGACAAGTAACTTCGTATTGTATTCAACATGTTCCCTGTGATACTAAGAGAGGAGAGATCGCGGATGATACCATAGCGCCAAGTGGTATCATATGCTTTTTCAAGATCGAAAAAGACTGATAAACAATGTTGTTTGTGCGCAAAAGCATCCCTTGCATATTACTCAAATGCAATGAGCTGATCAGCTGTTGACCGCCCAGCTCTAAAACCAGCTTGGTTTTGATGAAGAAGACCACTGAATTCATGGAAATGTAGAAAGCGGCGATTTACCATTTTTTTCAAATAGCTTGCATAAACAGCTGGTTAGAGCAATAGGCCGATAACTTGCAGCAGGAGTGGGTTCTTTCCCGGGTTTTAATATCGGTATAATGATCGCTTCCTTCCATGCTTTAGGAAAGCGTCCTGTGCTCCATATTTTATTATACAGGCAAAGTAGGCTGTCAAGCGTGTCCGTATGCAGGTGTTTGAGCATTCCATATCTGATCCTGTCAGGACCTGGTGCTGTGTTCCCACATGTGCCAAGCGCAATCTTCAGCTCCTGCATGGTGAAAGGGCTATTGTACCCTCCTGTGCACGGTTTTTGTTTTTCGCATATAGGCTTCCTCTCCTCAGTTACCTTGTGCCGCAAAAAGGAATCTGTATAGTGCGCTGAGCTGAATACGTAGTCGAAGTGTTGCCCTAGTGTGTCTGCTTGGTGTTCAAGAGTCACCACTAGTGCTGACAAGGGATGTCGGGAGAGTGCTATATCCTTTGAGTGCTCTTATTCTGTTGTATACTTTGTGAGCATCAGAATAAGAGTTCACAGAAGAAAGGAATGATGACCAGCTTTCTCGCTTGGAGATGCGTCGAACACGTTTGCCATTTGCCTTTGCACGCTTAAATCCTATTAGGTTTTCAGCCGTGGGGTATCGGCGTAACTTCGACCATGCCATGTTTTGTGTTTCACGGGCAGTCTTACATTCTGCATTCCACCACGGCCTTCGTTTGTTTCGTGGCTTACTTGATGTTTGTGGAATGTGGTTTTCTGCAGCATCTATAATGTGCAGCGTAATCAAGAGTTGAGATTCGTCAACGCCTAAGGCAGTAACTGATGAACAGGGCAGAACTGAGTGTTCCCTGAACATCTCCCAGTTGGCCGCATATTCTTTAAATTTCCTGGGACTAGATGCATTTACATTTTTATTGCCTGTGTACTTCACAGAGATGGGAAAATGGTCACTTCCATATAGATTGTCAATAACAACCCACTGTGTAGCTGTCAAGAGCATCGGAGAGCCAATGGCTAAATCAATGGCTGTGTACGTATTATGAGCTGAGCTGTAGTATGTAGGCTGTTTTGAGTTGAGTAAACATGATCCTGAGGACAACAAAAACTTTTCAATTAGTGCACCTCGGAAGTCCGTTCTTGTACATCCCCATAATGGGTGGTGGGCATTAAAGTCTCCGACCAGCAGCCATGGTTCTGGGAGTTGGTCAATCAGCTTTTCAAAATTTTTGTTGCATAGTCTATGATCTGGCGGAATACACAGCGAACATATCGTTGTTATTTTACCGAATATTAAGGCTTGTATTGCCTATGCCCCTAAGTCTGTGTTAAGCAAGATGTTTCGACAAGCGATTGACTTTTGTGTTATAATGGCAACGCCACCGGAGGGGTGGCGTTGCCATTATCTTTGCCATTATCTTGCCTATCTTTCCTGAATACACGATACTGCTTGAGAAAACTTGTGTCTGTTGGTTTCAGATGCGTTTCTTGCAGACAAACTATGTTTGGTTGGTGTTCGGCGACGATATCATATACGTCATCCAGATTTTTTAGAAGTCCTCGACAGTTCCAAAAATGATGCTCTCGGTAGCCATTTTGGTAGGTGTGGAAAGAATATAGAGTAGGGTTAAGACTCGCCGCCCTTATCAGGGGGCTTAACTGGTGTATGTTTTTTTCTTATTTGAGGCGGTCTAGCGGGCCCCGCCTCTCATTGGCGGACTCCCTAGGCGCCGCTGACGCTGCGGAGTCCATGCTCACCTCCATCGCCTCTGGTGAAGGCATGGACGCAGGAGGTTTTTCAACAGGAACCAACTCCCTCTCAAATGTCTTTGGTGTCCCGGACGTCTGGGAGAAAGTGACCTCCGGGATTGCAAAGATTGGTGCAGCCGGTGGCTGCTTAGTGAGGAGCCGTGGTGGGAGCACGTCAGCAGCATTGCACTGCGTGCCCACCGTTACTAGACGCGGCCTGGCCCCTTTGCGGGCTGCGTCAGCATAGGGAGCGGAGGAAAGCATTCTGTGCTTTTTTCGCGCCTCTCCGTATGTTATCTTCTCAGTCACCTTTATATTGATTACTTCCTTTTCGGCCTGAAAGGCTGCATAGGACCGTTAGTATGCAGGGTGGGTGTCCTCACAGTTCACACATTTGTAGTCAGTTGCACTGCAATTATCGGTTGCATGATCATGTGCGCTGCATTTTGCACACGTAAGGCGTCCTCGACATGTCTGGCTACCATGCCCGTACCGCTGACACTTTAAGCAGCTGCGGGGGCTTGGTATGTACGGGATAACTTTGCATCGGATGAATTCCACATTGATAAATTCAGGAATTGTGCTCCGGTTGAAGGTCAGAACAATATGTTTCGTTTTTATTTCTTCATTCTTTGGCCTGGTTGTTATTCTTCGTACTGCTGTTAAACCTTGGTTCTGTAGGCCCTCAAGGAGATCTGATTCTGCTTCGTTTAAGAGGTCTCGCTCAGAAACCACTCCCTGGCAGCTGTTAAGACTGCGGTGGGGTGATACTTGAACGTCAAGGTGAGCAAATGTTTTTGTTGTGAGGAGGTTGTCAGACTGACTTTTGTCTCATACTTCTATTAGCAGGTCACCAGATCCTAGTTTTTTCGCTTTATAGTTTGCCCCAATGATGGCCTTCAGAGAGTTGGCAATCAGAAAGACTGACAGTTCATTTACTGGTTTAGATTCGGTTATAGAGCGCAAGACAAGAAATTTTGGAATGTTCTCAGTTGGTGTCGTGATTTTTGGCGTCACTTCGGTGCGACTCCTTTTCGGGGGTCGATCAGGCTTTTTTAAAGGTAGTTTTTCCATGCAGTATGGATAGTTTAAGGGGTCCTAATATATGTCGCCTCTGGTTCACCCTTATACGCAGAGGAAGGTCCCGGAGCCCCTCGCCTGGTGGACAGGCGAGGAGCCCATCGGCGGAGACTTGACCACGGCCTCGACCGCCACCGTTCAAGGTTTCTTCCCTCCACCTCTCAACCTTTCGCCACGGTACGGATGACAGCTTCAGTATGGGGACTCAGGGTCCGTGGTGGCGCCAGGCACCAACCACCTAGTTTACACAAAGTACAACAGCATCCCTTGACGGAATCGTTATATAGCTCGTTCAAAAACTATCGTGTCCCAAGCGAAAAGCGTTTTTACTGAAATCATTTATGCGCCCTTATGAATACTTGTGCGCCTTGCGTGAATAATATTTTGTGGTACAAACAGCTCTTTGTTACTTCCATACCACGGGATTCACTCGCGTATTATTGCTAGCTTCCTTGTAACACAGTTTTGGTGACAGCACTACACGACTAGGCGGAAATAATTTTGTATTTGTCTGGCCGAACATAACAAAAAACTAAAAATGTCTGTACGTGGGATGGAAATCATCCAGCCAAGCATGAAGCTCGCGCGTGCGCTGCTGTTTTTGCTCACAAGTGCCTACGCTTCGTGGGGCTCACAGTCGATTTTGTGAAGATTCAAAAAAAAAAAAAAGATGCTTATAATCTGCCTGTTTTCCAGCATGCTTACGTCCTATGAGTTTCAAGCGTTTGGTAGGACTTTAGGTCATCTGCAAGCGGCCGTGCCAGTTCATTGAACAAAAATCATAGCATGCATGCTTGCCGAGACTGTCATATTTTTCAACGCAAAAATTGCTAAATAGGTGCGTGCAATAAGGAGTGCCGCATATTGTGCTGGATGCGAATATGGCTATCGCAAGATTTGAAGCAAAAAATTGCACAGCAGCGCAAAGCTTGACGCCGCTCGTTGCAGCAGGGAGACCCGGATGAAAGGAGCGCTTTTGCCCACCAAGCCCGGCGCGCCCCACCGTCACGTGCCTCCCTGACGTCACATTGTTTGGAAATAGGGAGAGGTCCATTGGCAGGATAGCATTTTAGCCAATTTGCTTTGAGGCAATTCGGATTAGCAGCAAAGAACACGAAACAGATTTACCAGCGGCAGGCTTCCGGCGCTTGTGTGCATCGCATGTGCGTGAGACAATAAATATGATTACAATAAAAAAATAAAAACTTCGATAAACTTAACTTGGCTACATGAGTGAAAAATAAAAGTACACAAATTGACACCGACGGCCGTTCTGTTCGGTGTCTTGCAAACCACGCTCTGCGCAGACACTTGGCCGTGTCCCACTCTGAAGGCTTTCCTTCGTTTCCTTTTTCTTTTTGCCTCCTTCTTTGTACTAGTGAGACGCCCAGCTTGCGTGCGCTTTTGGAACCTGGCAGTCGCGGAGCCAATATGGTTCGGAGCCGGCGGTAAAAGGAATCCTCGTCGCCTCATCGGCGCTCGTTCACGGCCCCTTCTCGGTTCGGATGTCTGGGTGGCCTGGCGTACGCCTTTCGTTAGGCAGCCAGCGCGTGCACAAACGCAGACAAACACACAAACTTGCGACCGGCCGCTTGGCCGACGTTGAGGGCGATGAAACCGACGTCTCCTGACAACCCTTTCAAATGTGAAGTTTTTAATTTTGTCCCCGATACGCACTACACACGTTAGAAAGTAGTCCTTCCTATTTTCTAAGATTTCCACTCCGAAAATGGCCTTAAAATTTGCGTGTTTCTGAGAAGCCGTACTTTAGCAGGTATATGGTGAAATGAGGCGCCTCAGCCGCCCGCCTCCCGCCTTCCGCGTTATCAAATTCCCGCCGAAGAGGGCGCTGATCTCTTGCTCTTGGAACGCTGCCTGGCCGAGCTTAGGATTCCTCTACGTGTCGATCGAATATTTAGGGGAATCCCCCAAGGCGAAGTAGATTTGTAATAAGGGAGTAATTATTGATTGGCATCCACCCAAGCGTAGCCATACGGCAACGAAGGAAGCTATACAGATTTCTCAGAATTAAAGAATTCGTCCTGATCCGGACATTGGACCCGAGACCACCGCTTTTCCGGGGCAGTCGCTCTACCCCCTCTCCCGCAGTCCGAAGGTCCTGGGTTCGATTTTCAAGCGTCCTAAATTAACCAAATTTCATTCTCAGCTCAGTGACTTTGCTTTGGTTATAGGAACACCGCTAAACATTCGGCGACAGTCTACATATTTTTACCTTTTCCTGAATACATATGGCACAGTTGAGATAATCATTTCCACGTGGTGTGGACATTGAACGGATAATGAGAGGAGGAAGTGTAGCTGTTAAATTAATTCCGGTATGAACATCGGCAGTGCTGGTTTTATATGGGATTCAAAGTGTAGTTGTGCGGTCAGCTGTGTCGTTCTCTCCGTCACTTCTGAGCGCACAGCCGCTGGACTGAGAAAAAAAAAAGGAAACAATTAAGCGGCTCGGCTTACTGAACACAACGGGCAGAGAAGTTTCCTGAAAAATAAAAATAACAGCATAACCACAAGAGTTGTTCAACTTATCATAAAAGGACTGCTTGCTTTTTGTTAACGAGCAATAAATTTTAGTGTACATAATACTGCGCCATCTGGCGCTCGAAAGCTGTCGCTTGCATTGCGTGTGACTATTTCGAGCCCTATTGTCAACTATTCTTCACTTTGTTAAATTATGACGCACGCGTGACGTGTGCAGCAGGACGGTGTCAGGTTACGTAACGACAGAATCCGGTTGCGTATTTTCAAGAAAAAAAAACGAAAAAAAAAAAACGGCGTTATCTTCTACTGCATATCGGCGCAAATTATGAAAAACGACGACCTTTCAGAAAACGGAGCCGCTGTGGTTCATTCCGCGACGAGGACGCCTCCAGTTGCATTGAGAGCGAGTGAATGTTGTTGCGGCAGTGTTAGAGCTGAAGAGGAAGAACGGCACCGGGTTATTCGAAATCGCTTGGCACAGAGGGGAAAGTGACATTGCTCCTCATAAGCTCTGATGACATCTCGCATTCATGTATCGGCGACATTTCAGTGGAAACACTAAAACTCGTATCTCTTATTAGTGTCGTCGCGAGGGGAGTGCGGTGGTGTGGTGCGCCCCGGGTGCAGCTGGGCAGTGAGAGGGAGGAAGGTGCGGGGGGAGGGGGGGGGGGGCGAAATGAATTATTGCGTAAAGGCGCACAAATGCGCGCATTGGTGCCGCTGAGACACTGACTGACAAGTGTGATCTCAGAAGGAACTATTCTGTTACGAGGGGTGCTTGAAAACACATGCCTTAGTTTATGCCAGATACTCCACGCCATTTTAACCTTGGACCGGGCCTTTGAAAGTGCGTGTACCACGCTGGAAGCACCAGCCTTAACTCGATACCCATCGGAAACCCCATGCGCGGGAGCGTGTTAGCCGCGCCGCCGCATCCACTCTTTTTCTGTGTGTGCATTTCATTCTCCTTTCTCAAGCGAGGACCACTGGCAGATATCTCCGGCATTCTTATGCCTTTTATCCATGATTAAAAATAGCGCAAAATATGCTTTTTGTCTTGTTTATTTGTACCCAATGCCTTTCTCGCTCCCCGGCCCAGTCAAACGTCCACCTCACACTTTCAAAACGGCGAAAGGCACGGAATGCCTGTTGCTCAGTGGAATGGCAAGTCTGATCATTACGCACTGACTAGAAGAAAAAAAAAATAGTGAGATGAGGGCACCTTTAGCAGGGCCAGGTGCTTTAGAAGGGAAATTGAGAGTGAGTGTACCCAAGGGGGATCAGTATTGCATTATACGGTTCTTACATTTTTTTCTCTGAATAAGGTAAAGTCATGATTAAAATGAGAAACGCAAACAAAACTAAGAAAAGTAGTTTCGCGTTCAATATTTTCCGTTGGTATCGCATCATTGTGCGGTGGTAACTTTGCAGTCTGAATGCGGAAGTCAACCTGCAGCTTTTGGAGAAAAGAAAAGGAGAAAAGTTAAATGTAGGGAATGCAAAGTAGAAGGCTTCCACCTATTTATGTGGCATGTGAAAGACTCTGCTTGGGACCCAACTACAACGCGTGCTTTCATACTGGGCAATCACCTGTCTGAAGCCACTTGCTCAGTGAATTTCCTCGCAACTGACACGTGCTAGTGTTTCTGCCGTTTTTGGAAATATCTGCATTTGATGTCATGACTGGCAGAATTATCAGTAGCGGGGCACTACGCTGCATCTAAGTATTAAGACGAAAAAACAAAGCCACTCGCATTGCTTGGTTGGGTGCAGTGAGAACATGACTTCAAAGAAAACCACAACTACAGAGGAGGTAGAAAGGAAGTTGCGACCCGGTGCTTAAAACGCGGGGATGGGAGGCGGGGGGCGGTGCCACGCCGAGCCTCCGCACCGCGTGCGGGTGATCCTAGCGACGCCACTGTCTCTTATGGTCAGAACGATGCAATACAGAACAATAATGGTGGAATCGCGATAGTGATTATGAGAAATGGACAATGGACAATCGCTATACTGCCAACCTTCTCGAATACATAAGCGCAACTGGACTTCACTCCTTTTAACTTTCTATCTCCTGCATCCCATTCCCTCTTTCTCAACTTATGCCTTGTGGCAAACTCTTCGAAAAAAAAATAATAATGGGAGATTATTTTCTGGCTCTGTTAAGAAAAAAATCAAGCAGATCGGAAATCAGTTAACACCATCATGTGATTAGAGCATATCCTCAATAAGTGCTGTGGAGTACTTATTTATGTTTTCCTGAATCTAAGAAAGCGGGCAGCCTGCATGCTTTCTTGAGGAAAATTTGACATTAAGCACATCACACGTAGCAAGCAGACATGAGCCATGTACATGGCACATACCTTACTTTAAAGGGACACTAAAGAGAGAAAGGAAGTGGGTTTGCATCGACAGAATGCCAGTTCCTGATTACAAAAAGGCCACTCTTACTGAAAACAGAGCTGTTATAAGGTAGTAAAGAAGAATAACAGAAATACAGGTATCGCCACCACAGCCAAACGGCCGAAGCTCGCAACTACAAATCACGTTACGCGCTAGGGATCCCGGAGGCTGACAAATGCGAATTACGTTGCATGTTTGAATGCGGTAGTACGTTTTTTCTCAAACATGATAACACGCTTCTATCATACGTAAACGACAGCGAAAAGACAACGTAAACGTTGCAAGGCAAATACAAAAATATACTTGGAGGCGCCACAGGCGCCTACTTCAGTTTTGGTTATGTTTCGGCTCAGGCATTTCGTGCGCACTCGGATAGTTTATTTTAACCTGCAGCGCCTGAATTACGAGCTTGAAGCAGCAGATGCGCCTTGATGGTTCCCATTTGAACATTCGGAGGCACGAGCGAGCGAAATCCGCTACCGCCGACACGCTCCTTCGTTCACACTTCTGCGCCAACATATCGCCGCCGTTGCCGCTTCGACTGCGACCTGACCGCTTGACTGCAGCTACGTACGCCAGGAAAAGCATACATATGCTAAGTACAGAAGGAAAAACGCATTATCATTCAATTGTTCACTAAATCATGGCACATCTGACCAACATATACTGCGTCAACAAGACTTTCAACGTGCTATTTGCAGGCGTCGTAAACAAAAGGGGCATACTTGCCGCTCATACCAAGGAGAGCGTCGATATATTGCGCTCGTCGCCCGGCGAAAAAAAAGGGCCTCGGGTAAAAAGTAAAAACTAAAAATAACGAAGCACCAGAAATGCATTACAAAAGGTTAAAAAAATCGATTTGTTAAAAAAAAGAAAAACGCCAGTAGCGGTAAGACTCGAACTCGCTACTGCTTGCTCCGTAACGTTCGGCGCTAACCGGAACCTTAGAAATATTTCTGGTTTTTATGGCATGGCCCCATTTACAATAAAGTGTTTCTGCTGCCGGTCTAAAAATTACAACTTCTTGATCATCGGCGCATGCTGCCTGCTCTCACGTCTTGCAACTAATGTTCTAGATGCCTATGCGCACTATATTGTGCACTGGATCAATTTTAACATGTGGAATTTCACAGCGCTGGCAAATGTAGTGGCTCCGGCACTTCCGTCATGTTCTGCTACCGTGGACGTAATTTTCGCTGAACACGGAGCTGTAGCACAAACCTTGAAGGAAAAAAGTGCGACGAAGCTTCAAAACTGACTAGCGCAGCAGCGAGGACACTATTTTGCTGGTAACTAAATCTTATTTGTATGTAAACATGTCGGGAAGCGTTGCGATGACCGAAGGCTCGGTTTGTTTATACACAGTGAAAGCAGGAGCGCAGAAGCTTGAGAAACATGTAAAGTATTGTGCATTACAAGCGCTCTATGTTTTTTTTTCTTCCTTTATGGGCCCATCGCTCGATAAATTACTCTCTTCATCGTTTTATTTATTTCGGCTGAGGCCGTCATTGCGAGTACGCTGTTGCCATGTTGGCCCTTGAGGGATGCGACGCCGCGGGCCGCGCCGGCTCGCTAGCTATCACAGAGTCTCCGCTTACGTCATAGTGTGCGTCACTCAGCTCCGACTACGTAGTCGGAGGGCACAGTTTGAATTCGACCGGCGGGAACAAGAAAAAACCTCAACTTCTTATCGCAATATCTCAGCAATTATTCGATTTTTTGCTGCCGGATGTGCGGCGACAGTGTCACCAAATGTAGTTTATTAGATTTTCATACCATCTTTGGCTGTCTTTAGTGTCCCTTTAATAAACGAGAAGAGGCCGCCAGTTATATTGCTTGTTCTTTTCATCGTGGCAAGGCCGTTAATCGTCTGAACATTAAACTGACTGCATATTGCCGCGAAACCTTCAAAACAGTATTTGTTGTTTTTTAACAGCCGCCGGCATACAGGCTTATCACTCTGATTCTGGACCGCGTATCAGTTCCGTAATCTTTGTTTGTTAATGCTCGATGTCGCGAGTCACACCTTTATCAGTTGTGTTGTATCGCAAGATGCACCGAGATCTGTCTGGAAGGTTCTGGCCACTCGGGTGTCTTTCCACAATGTTCCAGCCCGTGCTGGTAGCTGTTTGCGACGTTATCTAGATTGTTCTTTGCAGCCTTTAAATTGAGCGTTGCCAAGTGTGACGAGCATTCTTTGTTCGACGATCGACGAGCACGTTTGTTTCTATCGCCGCCGCCGAGTTGCTTAGTTCTTTTGCGGGCGCAAGTCAGCCCAAATAAAGAGTTTCTTTAGTGCAATCATCGACCCTTCATTTGTGTCGTCGACGTCGTCACCACTACGTGACATCTGGTAGAGGTGCTGCCTCTGATCCTTCAGGCGAAGACCCCAGCCTTGTTCCTGTCGCCCTGGAAAACCAGCCTGCAGGTCACCGATCCAGCCGCCGACTCCAAGGCCTACAACCCGAACACGGTCTGCTGCCTGACCCCCTTCGATCTCGGAAGGCATCGACGCTGACAATGGCCCAGCCTACAGCACCGGTTGTTTTCGTCCAACCCCGTGAGCCCCCCTGCTTCCATAGACGATCGGATGGAGATGCGGGAGACTGGATGGACCTTTTCGACCGTGTGGCAGAATTCGACGGTTGGAACGACGCTGCGAAACTCAGGCAGGTCTACTTTGTACTTCAAGGACATGCCCGAGTTTGGTTTGAAAATCACGAGACTTCTTTCAAGGATTGGGAGATATTCAAAGCACAGTTCTTGATGGCCTTTACAAGTTCTGTCCGAAAAGAAAGAGCTCAGGCCCTCCTCCAATCAAGAATTCAACTTCCAAACGAGCCCGTCCTGGTCTACGTAGAGGAGATGAAATGCCTGTTTCACCGCGCCGACCCTAACATGACCGAAGGTGAAAGAGCGAAATTCCTAATGCGAGGCGTTAAAGAGTCGCTTTTTGCGGGGCTTGTCCGGAACCCGCCGAGAACTGTGGAAGAATTTGAAAGTGAAGCATCGAGAAGACGTCCGACACCCGGATGCGCCACTACGAGCGACCACTTCAACCAGACTATTCATGCCACTACCTCAGCGCATCTGCAAGCGGAGAGAACCTTCGGGACCTCATCCGGCAGAACATGCGAGATGAGCTCCGCCGAATGCTGCCATCATCGCAACAACCCCAGGTGGCGAGGCTCGCGGACGTCGTCCGTGAAGAAGTTAAGCAGGCGCTGGGCGGTCCTAAGGCGACGACTCCGACGGCTCCAGAGCATGAAACAGCAGCGATGGACTATGCAGCTGCATTATGTCGTCCTGCACCCCGACGCGACTTCCCAAACCCTCGTCGCTACCATCCTGCTTCCGAAAGCCGCCCCTTGGCCCCCGCCCGCCAAGTCTACCAACGATCTCCAAGCCCCAGGAAATGCGACGCCTGGAGGACATCTAACAACCGACCGCTCTGTTTCCATTGTGGTGAGGCAAGACACATCCTCCGTCACTGCCTGTACAGGTGGATCGGCCTCCGTGGTTTCGCTTTCGACGCTCCACGACCCCGTCCTGGCGAGCGACCACAGGAAATCAATGACTTCCTGCGCAGCGGAGAGCACTCGTCGCCAAGGCGTCTGTCACGCTCCCCATCATCGTACAATGCCCGATTTGCGTCGCCGGGCCGCGGTTACGTGCAAGGACGGTCTCCTAGCCCCCGTAGGGGAAATTAAAGGCAGCAACCTTTGGAGGTGGGGTTGCTCAACGGCGAAAAGACGAAGATCCTCCACCGTCGACGACCACTAACGACGATACAACCATTTCATCGCCGCTCCACACGACGACATCGACGACAACACTACCAGAGTGCACGCCGACACCGCCGCCCAGCGAAGTAACAACGGTATGCCCCGGCCATGACCTGAAGAAACGACGCAGCCGAGATCGGACGCTAAGGCCCACGTGCAATGCGGGGACGCGAACAAGTGACCTTGAAGTTGATGTCGACGGACAAAGAGTCATTGCCCTAGTAGACATCGGAGCTGACTATTCAGTCATCAGTGGATCGTTAGCCCCCCAGCTCAGGAAAGTTACGACCGTTTGGGATGGCCCGCTAATTCGCACCGCAGGTGGCAACCTGATTACTCCATCGTGATGATGTACTGCAAGAATAACCGTAAATGGGCGTACTTACCCCACTAGCTTTCTGGTCTTGCAGCTGTGCTCCCGCGACGTGATTTTAGGCATGGACTTCCTAAATGAAAATATGGCTATCATCGACCTCCGATCCAAGCTCCCCCCATCAAGCTCTCTGCAGACAAAGCCATACCTGCTACGACGACTTCGACGCAACACGTCGCTCTAAACGTCATCGACGGAGAATTGACCGTGCCGCCCCGATCAAGCGTCGCAGTCAGCGTAGGTAGCACAGATATCGAAACCGCTGAAGGCATCGTCGAAGGAAATATCCAAGTTCTTGGCATCGCAAGAGGCATCGCGAAATTCTAGAGAGGACAAGCTCAGGTGCTGGTAACTAACTTCACTGAAGAATACCGGCATCTCAACAAGTGCACGACCATCGCTTTTCTCGACGAAATAGCGGACCTCAAAGACGTATTCGCCCTCCACGACCAATCACTGGAAGACGCACCGGACCAATTCCGTCAGCCCACATTTGACATCAACCCAGCATTGACCCACAGCAGGAAACCCCAGATTTGCAGTCTTCTTCGAAGCTACAGGGAGTGCTTCTCGTCATCATCGAATGTACGACAAACACCGCTGGCCAAGGACCGCATTATAACGGACGAACACGACCGACCTCTGCGCCAAAGCACTTATCGTGTATCGCCGCGAGAAGGCAGGCCATTCGCGATCAAGTTGAGGAAATGCTACGTGATGACGTAATCCAGCCATCGAACAGCCCTGGGCGGCACCAGTCGTTTTGGTCAAGAAGAAAGACAGCACACTTCGCTTCTGCGTTGATTACCGCCGCTTGAATAGAATAACGAAGAAGGGTGTCTACCCGCTTTCCCGCATCGACGACACTCTCGACCGGCTCTGCAATGCAAAGTACTCATCGATGGACCTGAAGAGCGGATATTGGCAAATTGAGGTCGACGAAAGAGATCGCGAGAAGACCGCATTCATCACACCGGACGGCCTTTATGAGTTCACGGTGATGCCTTTTGGCCTCTGCTCTGCAACCAGCCACGTTTCAACGAGTAATGGACGCAGTCCTGGCAGGCTTGAAGTGGCAAATTTGTTTGGTATATTTGGACGACGTTGTTGTCTTCTCGTCAAACTTTGAAGACCACGTAAAACGACTAAAGACAGTGCTGGAAGCCATAAAGTCATCGGGACTAACACTTAAAGCAAGGAAGTGCTACTTCGCCTACGAAGAACTGCGGTTCCTAGGTCACATCGTTAGTAAGGATGGTATTCGCCCGCACCCGGAGAAAACAGCTGCAATATCACAATTCCCACCGCCTGTCGACAAGAAAGCTGTGCGCCGATTCCTTGGGTTGTGCGCTTATTATCGACGATTTGTCAGAAACTTTTCGCGCATCGCCGAACCGTTGACGCAGCTTACAAAGGCTGACGTACCTTTTAAATGGGAAGCTACGCAAGGAGAAGCCTTCGACGAACTTAAGCGCCGCCTGCAGTGCCCTCCAGTACTTCGCCACTCTGATGAAAACGCCGAGACCGAAATTCACACCGACGCGAGCAGTGTGGGCCTAGGAGCCGTTCTAGTCCAGAAGAGTGCCGGACAGGAGCAAGTAATCGCCTACGCTAGCAGGTCCCTCACAAAAGCCGAAGTCAATCCGCCTTTTGCGCGAGGATGTGGCGCCATCATGCGGGAGCGGGCGGGAAACACATTGAGCGGCAGTGTAGCAGACGACGCGAAAGCTCACCATACCAAATGGCCACGCCAACGCTGGTAGAAAGCGAAAGCTTCCCCCCTTGTTTGGCCTCGGAGCGGAAAGTAGTGACAGTGATTGCAGCGTATCATGTTCACGCAGTATGGGGGAAAGTAGAGCGTTTTCACAATCCACTCATAACGCACGTACGCATATACTATCTTCGTATTGTAAGAGCGTGTAGCGCGGGCCGTGTTCGACGTGACAGAATGAGACGCTCTCAGCGTGCAGGTTTTCGGCAGACAGGAGAGCGTGGGGGCAGAGAGAGAGAGAGAGAGAGAGAGAGAGAGGGATCTCAAAGGGCAAAGCAGCCAGGGGTTTGTTGATGCTGCAGAGCTAGGTGGAATCGTCTCCTGTGACTTTGAGCGGCGCATATGCGCGGGGGTGTCTTGAGCTACCGAGCACAATGCGGTCACCGCGGCGCCGGCATGGTGCAATGGGCGTCGCTTCCTCCTCGCGTCATCTACAACCGTGCAGCTATAGGATTTCATCCACGAAGATCGGCAGAGAGTCACATATACACACCTCGTGAAAAGGGCATTGTCCCGGCCGGAATGCACACCTGCAGGAAACGCGCTGCATTTTTCTGGCAATGGATGATTCAGAGCTGTAGCCGGTTTCTGGCCTCAGGACTCAGAACGGATGTGGTCGCAGTGGTGAAAAGGTTCTCGGTGCGCAGAGAATGGTCATTCTGTTGTGAAAGGATCTCCAACGTTCATTTCTGCCTCCGCCGCGATTTCTGCGGAATCAACAACTTGGTGACACATGTGAATCTCCTACATATCGGATGCGCATCTCGGTCAGGAACCAACCTTGTTCTACGTCCAGAGCGATCCACTCTGCAAGTGAACGAGCATGAACCCTCCAGGAGATTCATTTATTGTGCCGGGCGGTTTCCTTGCCGTTGCAAACGGTTGGACGAAGACGACGATTATCAAGCTCCCTAACGAAGTGCATCTGATTGCGTACATTAAAGGAACAAAGTCCGGATGCTTTGGCGTGCACGAAGGCGAGCCTTGAATTAAAAAAATACTGTGCGTCGTGCAAGTGCGTCATATGCTCCGAGCGGCAAAAACACAGATACTACAGGTATGTATGCATCTAAGCGAAATAGGCATGATGAAAAGTACCTACTGGAGTTTTCACCCAGGCTGTAGCGCACCAGTGATAGCTGCAATGAGGATTTCTTCGGTGCGTGATTGCTGCAGTTGCACCGGGGCCTGAAGGCGATGTATTTTGTCCCTTCTTATCTTTATGTGCGAAAGGGCTGGGTAGCTTAGATATCACAGGCGGCTGTGTGCACTAGGCCGTAATATTTATCATGTTTTATCGCGGCTGCCACCTGACTAACAAGGAAAAAAATACGGCGTTTTAATGCACTGCCGTTCGCGAGTCTCATGACCAGCTCAACCACTCGGCTCGCTAACGGCGGTGCATCACAACAAACACCCTTTTTTTTCTTCTTTTTAGTCAGGCGGCAGTCGCGATAAAACATGCTAAATATTACGGTCTAGCGCACACAGCCACCTGTGATATCTGCGCTACCCGGCCCCTTCGCACATAAATAAAACAAACGACAAAATACATCGCCATCAGACGCCCCGAACAAATGCTCATTGCGGCTATCACTGGTGGGTTACAGGCTTGGTGCAAACTCCGGTAGATACTTTTCATCATGCACATTTCCTTTAGATGCATACATACCTGTAACGAAGTGTTTTTCGCACAGTCGAGAGCACGCAGTCGGCTGCCAAGGTCGCCCATTCAAGTCTTGACGCTTGGTTGCCCTAATCCAAGCTTCACGCCGTTGCAGGTCGCGGCTCGCCGAAGGAAACCTAACAAAACGCGTCTTGCATCCCGGCACGCCTCGAGAGTGGCAGCCGTAAGCGGCACAGGTGGTTGGCATCGTTTTACCGAGGCTGTGAACGTGAACGCGCCTCCAGCCCCCGTGCGTTGGCTATGAGTGCGGTGACGAGAAGCGCCGTCGACGCCGCTCAGTGTGTTTTCATCAGTCGCCACTGGGGCTTCGCGCATGCGTAGAAAACTCGCGCAAAAGGCGGATTACTCGACGACCGAGAAGGAGTGCATTGCGATCATCTGGGCCAATTCTAAGTTTCGTCCGTACCTATACGGCCGACCATTGAAGGTGGTAAGCGACCACGCGCTCTGCTGGCTAATTTGAAAGATCCCTCCGGCCGCCTTGCCAGATGGAGCTTACGACATCAAGAATTTGACATGACTGTAGTCTATAAGTCGGGTCGGAAGCATTCCGACGCAGACTGTTTATCCCGCGCTCCAGTCGACGCTCCCCCGAAGGACGATGACGACGACGCCTTTTTGGGACCGGTAAGCGCCAGCGAA
The DNA here is from genome assembly GCF_055883805.1 of Amblyomma maculatum. Classification (NCBI taxonomy): domain Eukaryota; kingdom Metazoa; phylum Arthropoda; class Arachnida; order Ixodida; family Ixodidae; genus Amblyomma; species Amblyomma maculatum. The sequence continues at coordinate 1,379,751 of NW_028146743.1, forward strand.
TTCGCAGAACAACAGCGATCGGACCCTGAGCTGAAAGCGCTAGCCGATTACTTGGAAGGAAAGACCGCTTCCCCTCCTAGTGTGTTCAGGCGACATTTATCATCCTTCACGTTAAGCAATGGCCTCCTCGTGAAGAAGAACTTCGCACCCAACAAGACCGCGCAGCTTCTCGTAGTGCCTAAAATCCTTCGGCAAGAAATTCTGCAGGCGTTCCACGATGAGCCCACAGCAGGCCACCTCGGATTTGCGCGCACGTTGCGTCGAATCCAGGAGAAGTATTACTGGCCGCGACTGCCTGCCGAAGTTGCCCACTACGTGAAGACGTGTCGTGAGTGCCAACGACGCAAGACGCCGCCGATCAGACCAGCAGGACTACTAAACCCGATTCAGCCCCCAATCCTGCCCTTTCAACAAATTGGGATGGATCTCCTCGGCCCCTTTCCATCTTCGTCTATGGGTAACAAGTGGATCATCGTGGCCACTGACTACCTTACCCGTTACGCCGAAGCAAGAGCACTACCAAATGGTACCGCGGCAGAAGTCGCCAAATTTTTTGTCGAACAAATTCTCTTGCGACACGGCGCCCCAGAAGTGCTCATCACTGACAGGGGAACGGCGTTTACGGCAGAGTTGACGCAAGCCATCCTGGAATACAGTCACACAAGCCATCGACGAACAACTGCGTACCATCCCCAGACCAATGGCCTTACGGAGCGCCGGACAAAACGATCGCGGACATGATCGCTATGTACGTCGAAGGTGAACACAAGACCTGGGACGTCATCTTGCCGTACGTGATCTTCGCGTATAACACGGCAGTCCAGGAGACGACCAGAGCGACCCCCTTTAAGCTTGTGTACGGCAGGGAGCCCACGACGACGCTCGACGCAATGCTGCCGCACGTAACCGGCGAAGACAACCTTGATCTCGCCGCCTACCTGCACCGTGCAGAGGAAGCCCGACGACTCGCACGGCTGCATATTAAAGACCAACAGCGCACCGACAGCCGACGATACAATTTACGACGACGCCACGCAGAGTACAATCCAGGAGACCAAGTGTGGGTTTGGACACCAATTCGCCGTTGCGGATTAAGTGAAAAGTTGTTGCGTCGATACTTTGGGCCATACAAACAATACAAAATCCTTCGCCGCGTCGGACCACTGGACTATGAAGTCATTCCCGACGGAACGTCAGGGCGTTTTGCGACGCGCACGCACAGAAATTGTACATGTTGTGCGACTGAAGCCATATTACGCGCGTTAAAGAATCTGTGGTGTTTAAACTTTACAGTGTTTAAGTTTCTTTGTTTTGGAACATCGAGGCGATGTTTTTTTTAAGGGGGGAGTAATGCCGCGAAACCTTCAAAAAAGTATTTGTTGTTTTTTAACAGCCGCCGGCATACAGGCTCATCACTCTGATTCTGGACCGCGTATCAGTTCCGTAATCTTTGTTAATGCTCGATGTCGCGAGTCACACCTTTATCAGTTTTGTTGTATCGCAAGACGCACCGAGATCTGTCTGGAAGGTTCTGGCCACTCGGGTGTCTTTCCACAGTGTTCCAGCCCGTGCTGGTAGCTGTTTGCGACGTTATCTAGATTGTTCTTTGCAGGCTTTAAATTGAGCGTTGCCGAGTGTGCCTTTAAATTGAGCATTCTTTGTTCGACGATCGACGAGCACGTTTGTTTCTATCGCCGCCGCTGAGTTGCTTAGTTCTTTTGCGGGCGCAAGTCAGCCCAAATAAAGAGTTTCCTTAGTGCAATCGACCCTTCATTTGTGTCGTCGACCTCGTCACCACTACGTGACAATATAGTGCTAGCAGATAAGATGCCCTTCCGGCGTGTCGCAAGTGCAGACCCATCTGAGATGCAACAAAATTTTGTCTTGTGCTCCCAGAGATAGCCCTGCCTGCCCTGCTTTACACATAAACACTGTGCGTAGGGCCCGGAACATTAAGCATTTGCCTAAATATGCCTAAATAGGAGAGTTGTGTACTTGCCTGCCTTTTTGCCATTTTTGGGGGAAATACTACCTTTTTAATCTCACTTGCTATCTGCAGATGCATAATACGGTATTTCGATCCTCGGTGTCGTTTTTCAAGTTTGAAGCTCGAAACACAAGGACAAAACCAACAAAATGCAGCGACGCGCGGCGACGATGGCGATGTGACCTCTCGGCGCCGGTCAGATGTTACGACGGTTGCCAGACTGAGTTTGCTTTCCCGTCCAATACAGCGCTTTTGTCATTCTTTTTCGCTGCTTAACCAAACAAATAGAATTTATGGCCAGATGTATCGATGGAACTAACAATTACCAACGCTTGCAGTTTACTTTAGCAATACAGTGCATATTTTTTGCATCTTTTGCGAATAGTCTCGAAACCAGCACTCTTTTCGGTTCGGCCTCCTTTGCTGAGGCGCTCCTTAGGCAGGGAAGGCGATGGGAAGCTTCTGGAATACGCATTTGCCTTTTGGGGGCACCTTACGTTTAGGGAGCATGGAGGAAACGCTCCTAACTTTAGACCGCTTCCTAACCTTCCGCAAGGAGCTTGGTAGCCGGACGTACTTCGGGAAAGCCGCAGACAGATCAACTGTGTAACTTCCGAGATACATCGGCACACAGAGGGTTGCGATACGCACACGAGGTCACCGACAACAGTTTGCATCGCACCGCTTCCGTAAAAACGTAGCGCGATAAGCACCTTCAACAGAGCAGGCAGCGGGGCTCTTCTGCTGTCCGTGTTGGAAGGCAGTTGCAGCTCTGCCAGTATTGATGTCACCGTTCGCTTTGAGAAGCGATAACGGGATAGGAGTTCCTCTTCTGTGTAGTGCTCGAGTGGATTCTGCCTGTCGGTGAGATGCCGGAGAGGAATCACCGCCGGCGGCTTGTAAACACCGCCGTAAACCAGTTCAGTCGCGCGTCTAAGAAACCTTGCATAGCTCTCGAAGCTGTCGTCTTCGGATACGTAATGAAACGCCATTCTCGCTGCTGGCTGCAGCGAGAACAAATGGCAGAAAACAGCTGTGCTGTCCGCGGGAACTGGCAAGACCCGAACCGAGCGTCAGTAGACCGCGGCCATCTTGTCTGCACACGACACCTGCCCGCAGCCAAGCCATTGCCAAGCGTACCGTGTGCACAGCCGTGCGGAGAAGCATGCGTTCAGGTAGAGGAGCGAGGTTAGGAAGCATGAAGGTAGCATGCTGGCTGCCTAAGCTCGGGGAGGCACCAAGGTGGCCCTAACTTAGGGCCCCTTGTTAAGGGACGTTTCAGAATTGCCGTCAGGTCGCCTTACAGTGTATGAGGCGCCCTCATTATGGTAGGGAGCGTTTCAGAATCCGGGCCTGGACATTTCCCTAAGTATCGTGAAAGGCGCGAGCCGATGCACGAAATAAAGGCGCGGGTGGCTGCAAACGTTTTTCTGGAAGAGCACCTAGCGCAGCCGAAGTGGGAGTGCAACCTCCTTCAGTGTAACCCGACACCCGAATCGGCGCCGTACAGACGGGGACCATCGCCTCAACGCACTCCGTCCGAGCAGGGACTGTCGCCTGAATGCGCGCAGGACTCACACGCTCGGTCGATTCGCGGCCGCCTACACCTTCGCCGAGAATGGCCACGTCTTTGCCTGTCGCTTCCAGAACAATCGATAGTAGGGAGTTTTAGAATAGGGGGACCCAAGGCTTGGGGCCCCAAAAGAAATAGCGCGCGGCAGCGCAACGAGCTAGCCGAGCGGCGAGTTTTAGATTAGGGGTTTTCCCGTCGCAGCGGAGCCGGGCTTGCATTCGTAGGGTGCCTCGATACCAGCGCCGCGCTACATCGAGGCACCCTATGCGTTCGTCGATTGCAGCGCCACGACGGTAGCCAAGGAAAAGCATTTTAATATATAAAAGCCAACAACGCTATCTTATTCATCAAAAAGTACTATTACTGTGAAAAAACTATCTTAAGACTACCGGTTATAAAAACCGTTTTCGTCAGACAAGACGAAATCGGCCAATTGTCAATCCAGGCCGACCGGGAAACCTCATTTGAACCTTCCGCGCTTTCCGCCGTCTGGTCCCTAAGAAAACCAAAGGAGGCGAACTCGCTAAGCCTAGCAGCTCGGTACATCCGGAAGCAATATGAAAATATAGTGCGTTTTATCGCTAAAATTTGGTTGTGCGGCCGTCATGAAACATAGCATAAGCTTCGTTGGCCTTTCGTTTTCCATGAACGCGTGACACCATGGAGAGGTGACGACGAATGTGTGCCTAGGCGAGCGGCCGCCGCTTGGCCGAACGCCGCCATGTTGCCGTAACCCAAGCGACCCAACGGCGGCTTGGGGCGCAAGCTATTTCCGAAAAATAGGGGCCGCCCCTAGCGTTAACCCAAGACCCCGAGCGCGCCGTATACGTTCTGCGCATGCGCATTTCGACGCCCCAAGCTCCTTGGGGGCCCCGAAGCTTGAGGCCCCCTATTCTAAAACTCTCTACTGACTTGATTAGTGATCACAATACTTGGGTTCGCCAGCGCTTTCCGTTTCTGTTCGTGACATGCGGGAAAAGGCATTGAGAGGTATTCGTTGCAGGCAGTGTGTTTCAGTTAGGAGAATTTTTTTTTCGCGATGAAACTGTGCTTTGCTGCAAAACGTGCCAAACCTCAGTGTCAAGTGTAGTCGACGCAGTCGTTTAACAAGACCAAGGGAATAGGTTTCATTGTCCCCTTCGTTTCGTCTACACTCGCTCGAATGGTATACAAACACGCACTGCTTCAAAGGGTCCGTTTCGTCGGCGGCATTGTCTACTCGGTCCCTCTCTAGTCGACGCAGTCGTTTAACAAGACCAAGGGAATAGGTTTCATTGTCCCCTTCGTTTCGTCTACACTCGCTCGAATGGTATACAAACACGCACTGCTTCAAAGGGTCCGTTTCGTCGGCGGCATTGTCTACTCGGTCCCTCTCACCACACCCTCCACCAGATGCCCGAGAGAGAAGAGGTCGAGTAAAGGTACGGACACACTGGCGGGAGAACGCCCGCGGCGTGCCGCCAGCGGCAGGACGCCCGCCTGGCATAGAGGCCACATCAGTTTCGCGCGGCGGTCGCCGCGGAGGTCACGTGACAGCGCTGATCTCTCGTTGTGTCCGCCTACGTGAGCAGATCAGCGATATTCTAGTTCACTGTATCAGCGCTTTTTTGGGCCAGCCGACCGCATTCCAGCTTCTCGTTGTCCCTTGTCATCTACCGCGATAATCGTGTTTGCTCCGCAGCACACCGATCGAGCACTCTAAACAAGTTTACTGTCCTGTTCACATTTTCCATCGACGTGAAATGTCCAGCGGGCGCTCAAGTATTCGGGTAGGGACACACTAGCGGGAAGACGCACGCGGCATGCCGCCAGCGGCAAGCAGCTTGCCGCAAAACCTGCCGCGGCGGCGGGTAGACCTGCCGCGCGCCGAATGGGTCGAGGAGCCATTTTCGGCGGCTTGCCGCGTGCCGCGAATCGGAAGAGCCAATGAGAGACGTCCGGCTCAGCGACGTGCGCGTCAGTTTCGCCATCTCGTGCCTACTACCGAAGTTACCTTCCCGCGGCTGAGGCGGCGAGACCACGATCAAGCGCTCCGTGTTATCAACGACGAAGCGAGCATTCTCCTTTTGTGCCTCCGTGTTGAAAACTTAGCCTCAGTGAGAGAATAATAGAACACTTTCTTGAGACTGTTTGGTTATTCCCCTTTTACGCAAAAATCTACCGATGAGCGATCATCGGCAAAGCATTCGATCTCGCAGGCGAGTTGTTTTCATACGTGAGCGCCCGCTGAACATTCACGTCGGGGAAAATGTGAACAGGGCAGTAGACTTAGAATGCTCGAGCGGTGTGCCGCGGAGCAAACACGATCATCGCGGTAGATGACGAAGGGCAACGAGAAGCTGAAATGCGGTCTACGGTCGAAAAAAAGAATCGCAGATCAGCTCACGCAGTCGGACACAAGGAGAGATCAGCGTTGTCACGTGACCTCCGCGGCGACCGCCGCGCGAAACCGATATGGCCTCTCTGTCGCGCGGGCGTCCTGCTGCTGGCGGCGCGCCACGCGCGTTCTCCCGCCAGTGTCCGTACCAATGCAAGCGAAAACGCTAGCGATTTCTGCCGCGGCGGCGCTAAAACCTGCTTGGAGCTACTTGGAGCGGCGGGGGCAGCTTCTGCGGCGTGAGCGACGAGGTTCGGGAAAGTTGGAATCCCATCGCCTCGAAGAGCGGCAGCACCGCTTGTCAACCAATGAGACGGCCGCGCGTTGCCACGTGACCAGTGCGAAACTTGCGCGGGAAATCCTGGCCATGAGGGCTGTGTTTATTTCCTCGCGTGCTGCTGGTGGTGCTGGAAAAAATGTCACGTGCCATCTTTAGCGAACTGCTTATCGCCGAAGTCGAGAAGCGGCCACTGTTGTGGGACGTAAAGGACAACAATTTTCGAAACAAGACATCAAAGGATTTCCTTTGGGAAGAAATAAGGGACGCGTTGCGAATAATCGACACCGGTGAGTTGAACTAATTTTCATCGTTGCTCTGGGGGACTGCGGCGCTTAGCGCACTCATTTGTCGCCACACACGTTGTTCTTGGTTGCGTGTAGTATCCGAGGGCGAGTGCGCTGCTCAGTTGTGTAAAGGCTGTTGGCTGGTGCGAGGTTGGCGGCACTCACCTACACGATTAAAAAGGCAGCTTAAATTCCTGGGAACACGGAAGACGGACAGGAACGAAGAGGACAGGCGTTGCCTGTCGTAACTCCCGCAATCGCCGCGTTTTTTTTTTCCTTTCAATTTGTATTTAATTATCGTTCTCCTTAAAACCATTACAGGACTAAATCTGCTCAATATCAACTACAAAAGTATATAAAAAGTTCCCTACGTTAACCTTGGACTCGCAGACTGTTGGCTCCTTTCACTGCCCGACCGCATGTTCTCTTTGCGCTATTTTTTCATCATTAATGCGAACTCGCCCACGTGTCAGAATTACTAACCTACGCCGTGCTTCTAAACGCGAAAGCCTGCCTTTCATGTCCGCGTACGGGTGAAAGTTATTTCAGCAGTGTGGTGGCTGATGGCTTATCTCAAAATGCATATGCACGATTATGACCCATGTGTGCGCTCAAAATTCTTTATTTTTGTTGGACACTATGCACACTGCTACACATTTCAGTGACAACAGAAGAAGTTCAAACAAGATGGAAAAATCTTAAAGATACATTCCGAAAGAAGGTTAAAGATGAAATAGAAATAAAGAAGAGTGGGTCGTCAGCAGCATCTGCCAAGACATCATGGCCGTACATGCAACAACTAGAGTTCATAAGGGACTCAGTGGAACCTAGACGGTAAGCAATGAGCAATATTGAAGTAGATGTGAATAGCAGCTAACAGTTTGCACTCATTCTAACCAGAAGCCACAGCAACCTTGAACCAGAAGACCTGTCAGCTGGCCGAACGGAAAACACTATCAGCCCAGCACCAAGTGGTTCAAAAGAACAAGAGGACTGTGGTGAAGGACTAGTAGCGATGTTCCAGTCCCCCAGCTGTCCTCAACAATGTGATCCAGGGCCTTCTAGAGTCGCTTCGAGCCACGTTCCACCGAGGCCCAAGAAACAGAAAAGGCGGAAAGAGCTCGAGGCCACAGACAAAGACTTACAATCGGTGCGAAATGCAATTGCGGCACACAAGCCAATGGACCCGCACAGCCACTTTCTTCTGTCGCTGAGGCCGCAAGTGGATGCAACCCCACCACATATGCTCATGCATTTTAAGATGGAAATGTTAAACATCGCTGAAATGTACAGTAATGGGCAGTATCCAACTGGCCTGGCTGTGCGTGGCCCTTGTGATGAATAAAACCTTATTTTTCTAGTCGTACTTCAGCACCACATGTGCACACACATCAACATGTTGGTGAATGCACTTCAGTGCCGCAGCCCAGCCGATGCCCGTTGCCATGGCTGCCTGGCTGCTCATGAAGTAGTCCTTAAAGAGCTCTCTTGTGGCAGCTGCAGAGCGGCTGTAGTTATGGCCCACTGGCGGCTCGAGGTCAAGCATGGCTGTTGCCTCTTCATCATCTCGCCACTGGCCTTGTGTCACGTTGCCGTAGCAGTCCTCCGTGTCTGCACAATTTGGTGGCATGTAGGCTTCGTCTTCTTTAAGGAAATTGTGCAGCGCACAAGCAGCCATCACTCTGCCTTCCGTAGGCGCCAACGTCTACTAGTGTAAACTTTAGGTTGCTGTCGGCGACAGCCATCAAAACTATAGAGTATGTACCCTGTAAAGACCAACGCAAAACAGTATTGTGGAAAATAAAAAGGATTGGCTAACGTGCGCATTACCTTAGAGTTGAAGTACAGGCTGCCTGAATTTGGGGGGCCTGAATGTGAACATGTTTTCCATCCATGGCACCGAGACACTGGGGGAAGTTCCACTTCTCAAAAAACCCTTCGGTCACCTCCTGCCAGTCAGTGGTCGTTGGCACCTGTAGAGGCATTAAAGCAGGTGCATGAGAGTATTTTCAGAGTAGCAGTGCGAACCGAAGACGGGCATGCAGAGAGAACTCGTCCTGCAATTTCTTAAAATCCCTCCCTTTAAATGAAACATTCGTTCGTGAATAATTCACTCACTCAACCTCGTTTTAGGTTTACCTACTTTTTTGAGGTACAAACTGTAGAGATTACCAACATTGTGCAGTACATTGAGTGTTTCATGGCTCTGATCAAGCATTACTTATGGAGGATGCACAAACGCTGTGCTAAATTTATTAAACCATTCATTTTAGGGAGGGTATGACACACACAATAACAATTCTGGTAGCCGAAATCCCAGCATGGCCATCATGTGGATGGAAACACTGTACAAGTTTGCAAATAGGTTTGTTGTATATGCAGTGCTTTTTATAACTTCTGGTTGCATTACTTTGGACCTTTCTGACATATACTTCTTCCCTTTCTCACTTTAGGGCTTCCTTTTCTTTATCTCGTCTACAGACCAACAGAGTGCATACAAATCGGACACTACCTGACTGGCAGGACACTCATTGCTGAACTATTTGAAAAACTCTTCGAATCAAGTGATTTTTAAAAGGAATCGCATATTATGCATTAGAGCAGTTTCTACATTCCCTTTAGTATACTCCATGTCGAATTCCGTAAAAAAAAAACAGAAAACGAATTGCATATTAATCCTGTCTGAAGCTCGTTGGTCTGGCGCGAGTGCGCCAGCCTCCATCACTGGTGCATTTGCAGAAAAGAAATGTGTTTCAAAACAACGAAATATAGAACACCTATTCCCTATTCCTACCAGGAACGCACCTTCAGAACAATGGGTTGAAGAATCTCCCACAGCACCTGGCAGGTCTCACGGATAATTGTGTCGGCTGTAGACACGCCCACTCGGAAGGCCATAGCAATATCTTGAATCTGCATTCCTGATGCCATGTACCTGGTTGGAAGTATAAAAGCAATTTCAGCTTGGCATAATCGAGTCAGCGATTAGTCGGTGAAAGTGTGTACGCTTCCTAGTCGTACCTTATCGTCATGGCAAGTCTTGCTCGTGACGGTATATAGGTTCCCGCACAACGAAACGTTTCGTGAGCGGGGCTTCAACGAGCGCGTGAAGATCCTCAAACTTTGCTGGCGACATCCTGTAATACTTATTGAAGTAATCAGAGTCCCTGCTCATGAGCAGCGGCATCTGTAGAAATATATTATGACAAAACATCAACACCACGAAAAAAAGAAAAGCACCTTATGTACTACACGGAAACTCTGAACTCACCGCGGTGTAGAATTCGGATTCTTTTTTCCGATTTTCCCAAATGGGTCGCACCCACCAACGCCGCGGAATTGGAAGGCTGACTAAAGCCTTCTTCTTTTTGAGAAGGCAGTAATCCTCCAACAAAAGGAGATGCATGAGAGAGTCGTCATGACTCATGAACGGCATATAACTCCATCGCACTCGACTCTCCAGCGTCCATCTTTGCGAAAAAAGTGTGCTGACACAGCCGCACCGAACTTTCATGCTTTCATTCTCAAAACAAAAAGCATATAAACAATAAAAAGTAATCATGATTTAATTCTTAAAACGCAAGATTTGCATTTATTTATACAAATGTTTAGAGGAAGTGACGAAGTCATATTTAAAACTGAGCTTGTTCGTTCTTGCAAGCCACCGAAACCGAATGCGAGCGTGCGTTGTTTACTAGCAACGTTGGTTTTCGCAGCGATGAAAATCGCGCTGACGCGACGCGTGTGAAACGAAGCCTCGCGAAAAGCTCCGCAGAGCCGCACCGCTGTTCGCTCAGTTCGCTCAATCGCTTGCATGTGAACCGCGCTTAAGTTGAGGTGCTTGCGAGCGGCGTCACAGCGGACCAGATCAAAGTTCGAGTGTGTTTAGAGCAAGCCCTCGCGTTTTTTTTTTTTTTTTCTTGCTCGTAGGTTGCTTGGCGATGGTGGCTTTCGGCGCCTGAAGGCGATTTGTCGCTGGCCGCGGAGCGAGCGAATTCCGCTGCTGCGGTAGAGAATCCGCCGGAAATCTCGGCGGAAAGCCAAATCGGTCCGAATTCCATCAGCCAATAGGAAGGCGAGGAAGTTGAGCAGGGGCAGCCCACGGCGTCGACCGGTTAGCATCCCTTAGGGGCCAACATAGCAACAGCGTACTCGCAATAGACCATCGGCTCACAATAAGTGCATGACTGCCACAGTCGAAATAAATAAAACGATGAGAAGAGTAATTGCCGAGCGATGGGCCCATGAAAGAACAAAAGCATAGAGCGCTTGTTTCTCATGCTTTTGCGCTCCTTCTTGCACTGCCTATAAACAAACCGAGCCCTTGGTCATCGCCACAATTCTCGAAATGTTTACATACAAATAAGATTTAGTTACCAGCAAAATAATGTCCTCGCTGCTGCGCTTGCCAGTTTTGAAGCTTCATCGCGCTTGTTTCCTTGAAGGTTTGTGCTAAAGCTCTGTGTCCAAGCGAAAATTACGTCCACGGTAGCTGAGCATGACCGAAGAGCCGGCGCTCCTAAATTTGACAGCGCTGTGAAACTCCACATGTTACAATGATTCCAGTGCACAATATAGTGCGCATAGGCATCCGCAACATTAGTTGCAAGTCGTGAGAGCAGACAGTAAGCTCCGATGGTCAAAAAGTTGTAATTTTTAAAGCGGTAGCAGTCGCCTGTACACCTCAAAGCATGAAGATCCAACTTTATAAATGTGGCCTTGACATAACATGCAAACATTTCTCGGTTGCCAGTGGAGAAGATACTGCCAGTGGATACTCGCCTATCTTCCTTCGTCCTTGATTCTCCTTAATTCGTCGTTGGAGGGTAACAGTGAGCCGTGTGTGGCGCCGACCTCTGACGCGTCCGTTTCTCTGTCGGCTGTCAATGTGGCAGCGAGTGATATGCTCCATTCAGGTTCGTGGGCCGAACCCTCGAGTGTCTCAGAGGAGGACATGGACAACACAGCGCCTTTGAAGCGTCCTGCAAATGATGAGGTGTGTATCGATGGTGCCGGCCAGAAGGCACACTCTGCAGAGGACACGGGAAGGCCGACTTTAAAGAGGAGGGCGATGTCTGCCCGAAAGGCCGCCAATTTGCAGCCGGACCACTCCATTCCAGGGGATGATGTTTAATAGGACTGGTATCAAGAATAGCTAGCGTCGCAGCATATCAAGTCACTACCCTTAACGTCAGGAGTATGCGTCCTCGTCGGAGGCAGCAGCAGTTAAGGCATCTGTAAAAGAAATGAAGCGTGTCTGTAGCAGCAATTCAGGAAACAAAGTTGTTCTCCGATGAAGAGACGGAAGCTGCTCTCAAGCAGTTTTTGCCGGAATATAACATTTTTGTTAGCCACGCTAGTGGCTTGTGCGAAGAGCGTATGCTATTCCTGGCCAAAACGCTAGAGATGACAGCCATGTCGTATTGCATAGATGACGTGGGGTGACTTATATGCTGTGACCTCGCAATCTCAGGTGTGGAGTGGCGAATTGTTTGTGTTTACGCCCCCGTTAAGCAGCGATATAGAAGGCTTTTTTTTCTGTCATTAGTTAACCATTTCTGCACAGATCACAAAACTATATTGTTGGGATATTTTAATTGTGTTTATAGGGATGACGACCGTTCAGTGTTATGTAAGAGATATGACCCTAATGCTGCATTACTTAACGATTTGGCTTGTGAATATAATCTTGTGGAACTGGGGTATTGAATTGGGGCATTGTGGATGTGGGGGATGTGGGAAAAAAGGCGACAGTATTCATTTCACTCATTTTCAGTTCTCCTCTAATGCCCGCCTTGACAGAATTTATGTTTCTGCAGACACGTTAGAAAATGGGTTTGGTTACTGGATGCGGCCCATTTTCTTCAGTGACCGCTACATGGTGTCTCTTCAGGTAGGGAGGTACAGTCAGCTCATACTTCACCCTCGGTGGGAGCTGTGGAAGATGAATAACTGCCTGATCTGAAATGAAATATTTAAGCGTGCTGTACCTACTTGTTTGAAAGACATACGGTCACGCCATCATCTGTCAGCTTTTCAAAAATGGGACTTGCTTAAACAGGGGACGAAAAGCTTGGCAATTGAAGCCTCTGCAGAATCGCGTTCCTGAAGAGACACCACCTTCGTGAGCTTGGGCGCACTCTAACTGAGCTACATGAACTACAGAGGATTAGCTTGGGTGCCTATGTTGAAGAAATTAATAACGTAAAGGCACGGTTTCAACAGTTTGCGACGGAAAGATACAAGGGGGCCCTGATAAGATCTAGGAACAGAAGGTTTCTTGGTGAGCAACCTTCACGTCGGGCTCTGAGTGATGAAAGAGAAAATGCTCTTACGAAGTAAATATTGGAAATTCAGTATGTTGATTGCACATACAGAGAGAAAGCAGCAAGAATACTAGGAATATATGACTATTATCGAAAGCTGTTCGACAGTTGTGAACATCCAAATCAGGGTTCCGATTATAATCCCTTACTTGAGAACTTGCCTCGACTAGATGGTGAGAAGTGTGCTGTAATAGAGGGCTTAGGACGAAATTAAATTAGCCATTTAGGCCTTCAGAACCAAAAATATCCTGGCCCAGATGGTATTACTAGCGAATTCTATAAAACATTTTCACCTTGCCTAACGCCTATTTTAATGGAGGAGGAGGAAGATGCGGAGGAAAGGCAGGGAGGTTAACCAGTAAAAGCAACCGGTTTGCTACCCTGCACTGGGGAAGGGGATGAGTGGATACAAAAGTTGTGAGAGAGGAATAGTTGAAGTTGTACAGTCACATAACAGACACGCCACATCACATAGCGTCACACTCATGTCATAGCAAAATCATAGTCTTTCGATTAGGCCTGTGCTTTTCATAAAGCGGAGCAGTGCCTGGGAGGCTTTCACCGCAGACGATCGCCGTGGCCAGGGACCTAAAATCTTAATTTCAGTCAATGGGCGTCCATCTAGATGCTCCAGCATGCGTCACAGACACTGCCTTGTCTCGCTGTATATCGGGCACTCACAAAAAATGTGGCCTATAGACTCGTCGCATCCACAGTTTGTACATGCAGGGCTGTTTTCCATGCCTATCACAAAAGAATACGAATTTGTGAATGCTACACCAACCCACCGGCGGCACAGCAAAGTTTCTTCGCGTCGGGGTAGGCCAGGTGGAAGGCGGAGCTTCAGGTCAGGGTCCAAGGATTTTAAGCGGCAGTTCGCAAACTGGCCAGAATTCTACAATGAGAGTGTGTGTTCCCGTGCAAGTGCGCGAGGCCTGCCCGCTGCGTCTGCTCTAGAAAAAGGAGTCACCACACAATCGCCGTCTTGGTGGGCTGTTCGTGCGACCTCGTCCGCCCGAAGTTTTGATGGAAGTTTTCCAAGCATCTTATGATGTGGGTTTCCTGCCTCCCACTTTCTACTCAGGCAACACAATATTAATTCCGAAAAGTAAAGATACTAATCGGTTGAAAACTGTTGAAGGATATCGTACAATTTCCCTCTGTAATGTTGATTACAAAAGTTTTGCAAAGGTTCTTTGTTGTCGTTTGCAGCTGGTCATTAGGGACTTGATAGGTTCGCTTCAAGTATGTGGTATCAGAGGGCGCAGTATTCAAACATACATCCATATTGCACGTTAGGTAATTTAGACAGTTTCGGATGAGACGACCATGTAGCTCTTATTCTAATTGACCTCGAGAAGGCATTTGATAAAGGTTCGCGGTCTTGGAGCATGAAAACATTGGTGACGTTTTGATCAAAGGCATAAGGCTGTGATATATGAACTCGTATACAAGACTAATGGGTAATCCTCAGCTAGCGAAACCAATACCACTGCAATCATCTGTCCGTCAAGGATGTCCACTGCCTCCACTGTTGTTTGCCTTATATCTGGAACCCCTCTGTCTCAGTATAATTAACAGTGCAGCCATCCGTGGTTTCTCTCTGGCTCAATGGGAAGTTAAGATTTTAGCCTACGCGGACGATATCGCCCACTTTTGGTCTGACAAAAAGAGTGTACTAGAGGCTTTACACTTGATGGAAGAGTTCTGCGATTTATCAGGTGCGGCTCTTAATTTAGGTATAAATCCAAAGTTTTGGTTGGGCCATTGGGGCACTAGACCAAGCCAGTTTTGAGGCATATGCTGGGATTGTAGTCCTCTTCAGTACCTAGGGGTTCCGCTGCACCAAGTTCGCAACAGCGCAGCCTATTGGGATTCACAAATGGTACCTATGCGGCGACAAACACAGGCTTGGATGGGCAGGGAACTCTCAGTGTTTGCTAGGGCACAGGTCTGCAACTTATTTTCGTTTGCAAAGCTTGCGTATGTCCTTCAAGTCTTGCATTGTGCGAGGAGGAAGGTACAAGATATACACAGAATATCTGCAACATTTGTGTGGCGCTCTCAATGGGAGCCCATGCGGCGTGACTTGTTCCTTCCCTTAGAATATGGTGGAGTGGGCCTTGTTCACTTGTTTGTGCATCAACCTGTTTCCCGTTTTTTTTTCTTTTTCAAATCGGCAAACCACCCGTTTCTTGTAGCTGTGCTCATTAGGCGTCTTAGTCCCCCTGATTTGCTTACTTATTCGTACCTACTGGGCATGCTCGTGAGGGGCCTTTATGGGGATTCCCTAAGGAGGTTGCTGACACTTTCAATTTTCTCACTGTGTGTTTCTTTGTAGATTGCATGTATAGCATCTCGAGAAAGCAGATGCCCCGGCTCTCACTGAGTCTTTGTTTCCTACACCGTTGTATCGAAAGCCTATCTGGGGTTTTTGGACACCACTGTTCTAAAACGCGTTAGGCAAATGTGCATTCAGGCAGCTGCAAAAACGTTCTTTTTCAAACTACACACAGCAACGTTGCCTGTCAAGACATTTCTTCATGATAAGGAGATGTTTTTGCCCTGCACGATGAATTGCTGTCTGTGTAATGTGCCTGAGACAATTGATCATTGCTTTATTCTGTGCCGTGATGCTATGTTTTTTGGGGGGGACATACTACAAATAACTATTAAGCAGGACAATGAAATTACACCATATGCTATTAGATTTTTGCCTCCTGACAAAAACTCTGTCGCGCCTTACGATCTATTTGTGTTGATGGGACTGTTCAGTCTTTGGAAAAGCCGCATGATTGACAGGCATGCAGAGCCACCAAGATCGTCCAAATCCGTGTTTCGGGAGCCTTGTGCTTTGGTGGGGAGTGTGTATGCTGCACGTGAAGAACCTTCAAACTGGATGCCGTATCTGGATGCTATGTGTTTGCGTCCCAGAGTTTTGATGTTTTGATGATGGTGCATTGTTGGGCTAAGGATATGACGGGCTCGTATTAAGCAGCCCGGTAACTTTAGACATGGACAAGTTTAAGTGGAGCTTTTCCTTTTTTTGCGGAAGTTTTCCCCATGCAGTAAACAACAACAAAAAAAAATCTCGCGTGGCCGAGTGGTTAGCGCGCAACGCTACGGAACAAGAAGTAGTCAGTTCGAATCGCGCTACTGCTGCTGTTTACTTATAGAAAATGTTTTCTTTCTTCAGTATTTTAGCTTGTTTGATGTATTTGAGGTGCTTCGTTATTTTTAGTCTTTACTTTTTATCCGAGGCCCTTTTATCGCTCGGCGACCAGCGCAGTAGGCAAGGATGCGACAGGGGAACATTGATATTTGGATTAAGATTGACGCTCTCCTTGGTATGAGCGGCAAGTACGCGTCTTTTGCTTGCGATGCCTGCAAATAGCACGTCAAAGTTATTGTTGCCACAGTATGTGGGTCAGATGTGCCATGATTTAGTTAACAATCGAATGATAATGCGTTATTCCTTCGGCACTTAGCATAGCTGTATGCTTTTCGTGGTGTACGTAGCTGCAGTCGAGCGGTCAGGTCTGGGTTAATGGAAGGTCGCAGTCGAAGCGGCGACGGCGGCGATATGTTCGCTCAGAAGTGTGAACGAATTAGGGAGCGTGTCGGCGGCAGCGGATTTCGCTCGCTCTTGCCGCCCAGTGCTCAAGTGTGAACGAGGCTTAAAGCCTGTTTCACATGCAAGCGAAAACGATGGCGATTTCTGCCGAGGCAACGCAAAAAACCTGTTCGTAATTAGGCGGGTGCCAAGTTCGTCCCCGTAATTCACTCCGTTGGGCCTTTGCTTTCATTTAACAAAAAATAATAAAATATAGAGGATTATGCCCGTGCACATTTATTTTACTATACTGGCAACCGAGGACTCATGCTGTTACGTTCCAAGCCACCTTTTCCTTTGCGATGCCAGGGATCAATTAAGGAACCGTTGTGAGAAGCGCGTCGTCGAGTAATTTCTCATTCTGCATCCAGGGCAAGGCTCGCTTTGTGTCTTAAGCGCAGAATATTTTCTATTTGTAGCGATTCCATGACATCAAAGTAAATGTTTTATAACCGTGCCTCATCTTCGACCTGGGCCTACATAGCGGCCTTCGAGGAGGGGGAGGGCGCTGGGGTAAAAACTGGCTCCCCCTAATACAGAAACCTGCGCACCCCTTGCTCTGCGCTGTCTTCCGTCACTGGTTGAAACTCTTTATCTTTCTCTTGGTCCCTCGGACATTCTCGATTTTGGCCTCCGTAGCCGAAGCACGCTGGCGCCAAGCTTCAGTGCGATGGCGTCATGAACTGAGTCTGCTGTCACTTTTCGTGCGCGAAATTTTAAAAACTCACTGAATGGCGCCGCCTTCGTAACTGGGTTTACTCTATTGTTGATTCCCATTGGACCTGCGTTAGAGTTTCGTCCTTTTCGTCGCTTCGTTCGATAAACTACCATTGGCGGACGTTATCATTCTGTTGCATCTCTCGACCTGCCCGTTGGCCCTAGGTGTGTGTACGCTGCGTTCTTTACGTCAGTTATGACGAGTAACTTCCAGTACTTCTCGTGCAGCAGGTCGGTGTAACTGGTTGCCAAGGTCGATGCCGAATCTTCGCGGACCCCCGAAGATGGCAACAAGGTCCCCTAGAAAACCATTTGCGTAGCTCAATGCGGTGCTTCTCACAGCGCAAATGATCACGGACTTTGCAAAGCCATCCATGTACACCATGACTTTTGGGTGTTCGAGTGATCCGAACAGCGTGTTTATCATGCGCTGGAACGTGCTGGGTGCGTCGACAAGTCCGAATGACATTCGCGCTACATCGTAGTGGTTGTTGTCCGGAGTGACGAACGCCGTGTTCTCTCGGCAGTCTTCATCGACCGGCACCTGATAACAGCACGAAGGTTTCCCGTGAGAAGTCGTTTGTCGTGTAGCCTCTCAAGTTGATCCTTAATTAACGGGAGCGGATTCCCGTCCTTCTCAGTTATTTTGTTGAGAAGTGGGAATTCTACAGAAAGCTGTTTCTCGTCGTTCTTTTTCGATACACGTACAGGGCTCACGTAGGTGGAGTTAGATTCCGTCACTACTCCAGTCTCTTTAAGTTCGTCGATCATTTTTCTCACGGCCTGCCTTGCCGAGTGTGCTAGGCGGCATGTGCGGAACGTTACCGCAGTTTCCTTGGTCAACTCAATCCTCATTTGAGTTGCGTGTGCGCACCCGATGTTCGAGAGAACAATGTTCTAAGCAAGCGTGGCCCGCATGGAGCGTTTCTCTGGGCGATTCGCCGTCGTCGACGGCAGCGGAGTGTTTTTTTGCCGCCGGAGAGGACGATTTTGCCAAATCGTCAGGATCTGGCTGAACAGATAAAAACGCCGACGACGCACCGACGCCGGAAGTCGGCAGCGGCAGAGGGCCAATGAGAGCGGGAGCAGCCGCCACGTGATTCCGGTCGAAGCCACGCCCACGCTTGCCGAGAGAGGGTGCGTTCCAATACCCTCTCTTAGGACGGCTTCGCGAGCAGCCGCCATCTTGAGACGCGTTCCAATTCTCGCGAAGCAGTCTCGCGAAGACGGCTTCGCCGAAGTCAACATCGATGCAGACTACTTTGCTGTCTAAACATGGCGGACAGAGCGCGTTTCGCGCTGAGCGAGTCGTGCGTGCGGTTGTTGCAGTAGTTGTACAGTGGTCGTGCTCTTTGCGAACGCCGGAGTATATGCATATGAACGATCCTTCAAACGTGAGTTGTTACGTCAATGTATATGCGCTAGCTAGAGGATAATTTAGCTGTCTTTATGGTCGTGAGATTCATAGCACTGCAGATTCTTTTACCGCGCTTAAGAGGAAAGCGTGCGTTGGATGCTGTTGGTCTTCGTTTTTAACTTGACGAGTTTCTTCAGTCGTGATGTTATCGACGAACTCGTCGCTTTCTGGGCACTTCGCCGGCGGTCAGGACGGCTGCTGTACGGCGCACGTGTGTGTTTCTATCTTGCTGTACACTCTTAAAAAAAAGGTTGGTGAATTCACTAAGTAACTACTAACCTTTTACTTGTCACATAGATCACTACCTTCTTAGTAACTCGAGGTAGTAAAAACACAGCTAGTGAAATTTACTACCCCAGGAAGTTAGTGAACAGTACTAGCGCCACTTAGTAGTAGGTTAGTGAATACCAACACCTTCGTGCATTATAGTTTGCCTTTGAAGGGTAGTGGAATATGCTACCTTCTAGGTAGTACGCAGTACTACCGCACCTAGAGATTCGTACTACATAGGTCGTAGTACTTATTACAACATATACCTAGTTCTTATTATGGGTTATCATTGAAAAGGTAGTATAATGTGCAACCTTTTCTTTAGTATAAAATACTACATGGCCTAGAGGTTCTCACTACATAGGTCCTAGTGCTTACTGCGGCAGAAACCTAGTATCAATTGCTACCTGTATTGAGCCAATATATGCATCGATAGGTAAATTATTTCTGAAAATATTGAATATCTTAATAAAGATTTGGTAATTAAAATTAATTGTATTATTCGTAATATGTGGTAAATTGTCATCGGCTTCAAGTTCGGTGCAACATTGAGCTGATCTACAAACAAGATGCTAACTAATTTTACCTTGTACGCACCAGTCTCCAAGCAATGATGACGACAAAACTTGCGGACAACAAATACTCACTTTATTCGTATTTAAAGGCAGTGTGGCTATGCCCTTTTCAATGGCAGAAATGCATAGTGGCGTGAACTTCTTAGGCTGCATAAATACAATAGCACTGCGCAAACGTTTTCGTTGCGCGTTGAATGCCTGACATTAAATATCCAGTAGCTCTCAATGGCATGCGTGAGTCCCACGATGATGTCCAGCATTCGACCTTGATATCTTCAAACCCAGCATATATTGCGTCGGCGTCATCAGGGTTCATCCGGACGCACTCCAATGCTGGGTAGATGTCCTAAAATGCAACATAGAAAGTAATTAAATTAGAAGGCACAAATGAATTTATAGCAAATTTATACTTACTGGCCTCACCCGGAAATGTGGCTTTCAATTCTTTCACAACCATGCAGAGGCAAAAGTTCCACCATTCAATAGCAAAGTGATCTGCAAGTAATACAGAATTGACATATTTTAAAACCACTTCTTCAATGACAATAAAAGGGAGCAATAAAGACTTAGAACTTATGAAATTGTTTTTTTTTTAAATAATTAAGTCCGCAGTTTATTGAACACGCCTAAATTCCACAGAAAATTATTACCTTTATTTCATATATTCCGGTGCTTTCAGATTTACAGGCTGTTTTGTTTTTGCTAAACACAAAGCAACATTCATAGAATTATGATACCACACACAGGTAAAAATTTTGGGATGGGTATATTTTACAATCATTTCCAGAAAAGAAAAGATTTACAGCGCTAGCAAATACACACACATAGGACAGGCACTGAATATCTTTTTTTTTTTTTTTCGAAACACCACAATGAAACTTCTTGAAAAAGAGAATTCTATATGCAGTTCAAAAATTGCTAACCTTGTCGTGAACTGGAAATGATTTAATCAAGTAAAAATAATTGCTAGGCTAGTTGGTTCATTTCACGAAATGAAATTAAAAAAAAATAACTGTAGATACACAGATATACACTTTGAGATGGATATTTTATAGAATAATTTCCAGAAAAGGATAGATTCACAGCACTAACAAATAGACACTCCCAAATACACACACACAAGAAAGGCGCTGACTCCATCTTCTGTTTCGAAAGGACATCAAAATGAAACTTCTTAAAAAAAAAAGATCTGTATGCAGTTCAAAAACGTCCTACAACCTTGTCGCAAACTGGAAATGATTTAGTCAAGTAACACCAGATGTTAAGCTAGTAAGTGCCTTTCACCAAAACGATGCTTCTTCCAAAAAGATATAAACACACAGATATAAATTTTGGGATGGATATTTTATACAATCATTTCCAGAAAAGGGAAGGTTCACAGCGCTAAATAATACACACTCACAAACAGGACAGGCGCTGACTCCAAACTTCTTAAAAAAAAAAAAACATACGTTTCATTTTGCTGTCGTTTCGAAAAAGAAAAAAGTTGGAGTCGGCGTCTATTCTATCATTCTATGTGTGTCTATTTATGTGTCCGTACTTGCTAGCGCTGTGACTCTTTCCTTTTCTGTGAAATGCACCAACTAGCCCAGCAATTGGTTTCACTTGACTAAATCATTTCCAGTTTTTGACAAGGCTGTAGGAATTTTTCGGACTGCGTACAGATTACAGAAACATATTTCTAAAGACGCGCGTAGCTCGAACAGATGCACTAGGATCCAATAATTGTATACAAAACAAAGCAGAAAAACTACGCTCATACGGTCTTGAAGTAAGTTCGTGACCAAGTTATATGTTCCCGACAAATAACAAAAATGTCAGCAAAACTCTTGGATGAAGGCAGCAGAGCAGGTAACACCAACACAAAGCACAAGAGGCACACACACGCACACAAGGACTACGCTGCACTGACAACTATTTCAACTGGAAACCGCACATCTTCTTTCACTTCTTCCTTCACCTGCACACACATCCCTTTAGCCCTGTTTTGGTGCCGTCGGAATGCAGGTTAATAACCAGGACTTCAACTCTGGATGCAAAACTTCGCACCGGACTAGGTACTCAAAGTGTATTCAGGGAGTTGTTCATGAGATTCCCTTGCATTGTGGAAAGAAGTATATTGGACAGACAGGAAGATGCCTCAATGAAAGGATTAGAGAGCACGCTAAGGCAATATCGGACAAGTCTGGCACAAATGTGGCTGTGCACTGCAAAGACTGCGTCGATTGTAGAGACCAAAAATGTCCGGCTGACCTTCACAATGTTAAGGTTATGAAAAGGATGAAAAACAAGTTAGCCAGAGAGATTTATGAAGCATATGCAATCTGTGACTTGGGAGACCAATGTGTCAGCATGCCATCGGTGGTTTTGTTGAAGAAGGAAGTAGAATTTTTGCGCATACAGGCAGCATGTTAACGACAAGAAAGAAGTTGGCTGCAGACGTAAAGTGAAGGAAGAAGTGAAAGAAGAAGATGTGCGGTTTCCAGTTGAAATAGTTGTCAGTGCAGCGTAGTCCTTGTGTGCGTGTGTGTGCCTCTTGTGCTTTGTGTTGGTGTTACCTGCTCTGCTGCCTTCTTCCAAGAGATGTGTGACCAACTAGCTCATCGTTCGACTCTATTAATGCCAGCAAAAGTTTGAATTTACTACAAACCTACAGTTTGCTACAAAATATTCTAGGACTGCGGGTGCCAAAAGATAACAAAGATGTCCACAAGGTTTGGGTTTACTAGAAACCTACAAATTACTACAAAAACACGATAGAACTGCGATGTAATCACGTGCGAAAAAACATGATTTAGTTATACTTGTGCAAACCTGATTTCAAAAAAAAAAAAAAAAGGACATTCTTTCCTTCGTACGAGGCATAATTTTTACTGTGTTAGGTTCGGTTTACTTTCAGCGGTGTTTATGCTCAATAAAAACAGCATTTTCACAAGAAAAAGAAAGGCGACAACAGGACATGTCGTTTTCGTTGAGCATAATGTTTGTAGCAAATGGGTCTACAGCTTACTCTGTTCAATTTCACTTCAACAGTGTTGGCACTATTTCTACGGCATTTACTTCTTGTCAGAATCAGGAAACACTCGGCAACAATTTACTTACAATGGCGATAAATAATTACGTATGCAATACGCAGGTCTTTGCATTCCAAGCAATGAAGATGAAAACGGGCAACTTACCTCGAAGCGCACGTTTTCTGCACCATCCCTAAATCGCCATCCAGCAAAGCATTTATCAGATCTTCCTGCCGATGCTGCCCGCTGGCTTGAATAACTCTCTTTCGGTATTTCCAAATCACTAGACATGGGCGACGAACACAGCGCCTCGGCGTCACTCTTCCCGCCAAAATCAGTATCGGTGGCAGACGGCGAGCACCGACCGCGCGCGAAATGCATGGGAGCGGGGGGCCGCTTTTGCGATGACGGAGGCGCCGCAGCGCAGAGGGCGCCACAAGCAACTGGTGTGTCAGCCGTCCGAGCGCCCGCGTATGCGCGCTGCGCGGCGGGGCGGATCAGTACGTTCTTTTTCGCTTGTGCCTCGTCTCGATCTGCTAGTGTCAACATTTTACAAATATGCCGACTAACGGGGCTCAGTACTGTTAGCGCTCATCTAATATATTTTCCATTTTGGCCGTCGGCAACGCCTCGGGGAAGCAACATGACAGTAGTTGGGCTATAGTGCATGCTCTTGGGCTCCGAAGAAAACAGCTTGGAGAGGGGCGCGCGCACGAATTCAGACTCGCACAGCACGGTTCATTTGCCGTACAGCTTGAGTTAGCATTCCTAAAGCACCTAATTCGCGTTTTAGAATGTAGTCGTTTTGAAAAGAGGGCGGTGTGGAGCCAGGATGTATGAAGAAGTCAAAACGTGCAACACATGCGTTCGAGCGCTGAATAAATACAGCTGGTCATCAGTAACCAATTATTAAGTCCAAAATGGTATATTCCGTTGATTGACATGCAAACCATGCCGACTACATTGCGTCACCTGAAAACACTAGAAAAGTCGGCATTGCAGATCGATTGAATTAAATATAGAGTATCCCGCTGAAGGTAGATGATAGCAAGGAGATGAAAAACGAACGACAAGCAGGTAAACAGGCTATTGAATAACAGAACACAGTGGGTCTGGAAACGTGGAAGAAGTAGGAGGTAAAGACTGCAAAAAAAAAAAAAAAAAAGTGTCGCCTAACAGGGAGAGAGAAAGGGGTGTGTGGGAGGCATGCGACATCGTGAATAGAGCGACCGTGAAGGTGAAGAAAGGGTTGAAATTTTTGTGCGGCACGGCAAACGTACGACTCAGAAAGCGGACAATTAAATATAGAGACATATGAAAGGCAATAAAGAAAAACGGAAACAGCCGAGCTTAAAAACCAATTGAAGTCATGGGAAGACGAAAGCAGTGCACAAGCAATTAAGCTACAATTCGGGCGTGCAATCAAACGCGTGTAGAGGTATGACTGTCGATATTTAGGAGCCAACAACTTAGTGAAAGTGTACGTTAATCTAAGGACAAACCTTTTTTTTTTCTTTCAATAAACTGGAATTTCTAGTAACGGATGGCTTTAAATACCCGGAGATGCGTGTTTACTTAAGACATTTAATTGATTTAATACTCAATTGTCCCAGAAAATGTTTTCATTCTAAGTAGTTTTTTTTTTTTATTCTGCGTGCTCAAGCAACAGGCAATATGCAAGTGATTCTTACTCCCAGAAAATCGCTCTAGGGATGTTTTGGTGCACATACAAAATGAAAAAGAAAAAGAATAGCTTTGAAAAAAAAAAAAAAAAAAAAACGACGCATAGAAGACGCAGATGCTATAGTATGCGCGTAATTCGCTGCCGCTAGACCATTATTATAACGTCAAAACGTTTAGTTTAATATATGGCGGGATTTTCGATCAGCTTTTAACACGCTGCGAAATAGAGGTTGTAAGACCGGCACTCGGTTTCTCACCATGAACAAAAGCCGCGCAATAGGCTAGAAGCTAGGTCACAGTTTGCCCAACAATTTGACTCGGGTGGTCTCTCTGGACTCCTGCGCAATTCATGTTTTGCAACATTCCTGTCGAGTGTTGAAGCTGAAACATTTTATCTGCTTGGAACAGAAAGCTTACACTTGAGGTAATGAAATTTCATGTGCTTTTGCGGCTTCGCTTTTTGCGAAGTCAAAGAAACGCGACAACAGTTCCCAAAGGAAAATATAATTAAATTTCCTTGGAAGCATTTCACGTGTAATATCAACCTTGTTATAATTTTCTTAGGGAAACAATTATAGCCTGATTAGTTCTGTAAAGAGTAGTCGCCAAGTCGCCCCATTATAGTCCTTTAACTAATACATTCGATTACTCATATTTCGTACCACACACTCGAAAATAAACACGCATTAGTGTCCGAGTTTGAATTTAACCTTATATTAATTACTTGCTTATTAGGTGCTCCTCATTTGTTTCGCATTTTTCCGTTTTCTCTCTGTGCGCGACAAGAACCGCAGTACTTGCCAAGGTGGCACGCAATTATAAGTGTTTTTTTTTTTTATTTGCTCTGTACATCTACCATTGATATGCTATTAAACGTCCACACTCAAGTGCCCACTACAACCGCATTCCTTCGTAAGTGACTGGTTTAATTTTTCGTATTTTATTTGAAGCATTGCCCTAGCTGTACTTGACTTTTTTTTTTTTTTATCTGTACAACTGTTTCACCCTTTCGTGAGCGGCACGTAAGCAATTGTCCGTGACATATGTATTTGTTAATCGCTAACAAAAAATAAATCCTTGGGTGGCGTATATGTTCGTTTATTTTCGCCGGTACCCAGTGCAATGCTTCAATTTATATGGTTAAGAATAAATATATTTTGCTCGCGCACTGTAATTTGTGTAAGCGGTGATTAAGGTGCAGAAAGAACACCAATTAAGGAGATAAATTACAAATTGCTGATGATTTAAGATAATTGTTCAGTCATCTATTGATAAGCGCAAGCTGCAAAATATAAGCAGGTGTTCGTAAAATATTCGCAAAGAGCCCTCATAAAGCTCAATTAAGCATTGATTCTCACGTATACTGTTTTCCTCCGCGTATAATACCGCTCCTTACGGGAAGAACGAATACAAAAGTCCACGCTTCGTTGGAAACAATGCGTACAAATATCTCATCTGACGATTTGTGGCTGTCCGCAGGAATAAAAAAACGTTGAGTTTCAAATAGCGATTCAAACATCGCACGCAGCTCTGAAGGAATACCAAAGCGTGCAAGGCGTCTCCACAGAGATGTAAAGGAATTGCATGGATCAAGCCCCTGGAATAAGTAGCCTCTTTATTAAATACTGCACCAATGGCGTAGCGTTGGAAAATAGCTCCAAACAGAACCGCACCGCTCATCTGTACCTCCGCTGTCCCCGCAGCGGCTACGCGCCGAGCGCCGAACGTGGCACCCCTGTTGCAGGTCGCGCCCTCTCGCGGAAGTCCGTTCCTGTCATCGCAAAAGCGGCCCGCTCTCCGGCGCCGGTCGTCACACTGCCCAATCTTCTAGAGCACTATAGCACAACGAATGAAAATAAGCCAGTCTGACAAGTCGTTGCTGGCACGATGCGCGGCAAACGAGCGGCGGCGCTGCTGTCAAAAACGATGGGATCCTGGAGTCGATTTTTGCAAGAGCAACATTTACGTTGTGCTTGATGTGTGGACTTTCCGATGGCGCTCATGAACTTTAATATGTGGGCCAGGACACGCAGACATTTACGAAAGTGTGAGACTCGAGAACCACCATTCCACCAGCACTACGACGACGCTCCCGTCCACAGCGCGCAGTTTCGCACAGCGGAAAGCATAAGCAAAGTGAGAGGGGAATATGCCCGAGTATTAGCCATCGCCCCATTGTTCTTTTTATAGCCGCGCGTGAAACCGTTTCATATTTCGACGTCTACCGTCCGCCGTACTTTGGCCACCTGCAGCGCTGGCACGTTTGGACGGTTTGGATGCCTGGATCAAGTGTCGACGGCACAGCCCGTGCCAGCCGTCTAGCCCACGCGCATTCCCCCCGGCACCGTTCTGTGTGTGAGTGTGTGTGTGTTTTGCTTACAGGGTGTTGATGCTTGGACCACACGAAAAGAAAATGGAATAAAAGTTGATTGCAGGCAACTACATGCGAGGTGGAAAGGTATTGATTTCGTGTCGTTGTGCATTTCTGTTGCACTGGTGGAAAGCACAATGTTAAGATGAACAAAACAACAGCAGTAGACGCAAAAACCTTGTGCTATGCAACGTGAATACAAATTATTTTCAATTTTTTTTTAAGTGTCTTATTGCTAAAATGACGCCATCCGCACTTGAGCGTTTGTCCGTGACTGACTGCAGGTGGTTCCCACAAAGCGTCCCAGTTCACTATACTGCAGGCTTTTCCTGGAAGAGCTAAGTGTCGCTGTGACTTTTTTCGTCACCGCATTACACTGTCAGGAGCTCGCATGGGGCAAGAAAACTCAAATTCTGTAATGTTTTTTCTTTAGCTTGAAGTGTGCACAAAAACATAGATTTCAAAAAAAAACAACAACTAAAACGGATGTCATTAAATGATCGAAAGTAATGTATCTCGTTAATTTCAGAATAAGTTTTATGTATGACTGGCAAGAACAGCCAAAGCATGAATTTCTGAAAATATTGGTAAAGTTACGCTAGCAAGATACCATGGTAGAGTTGCCCAGGGATTCTAGCATTTAACTCGTCAAAACTACTAACAGTAACTCACTTGTTAGTAATGGGAGCCGTTACTACCTCAAAAAGTTGCGAGTTAGTTCAAGGTTAGTAAAAAGGTAGTAAAACCCATTCGAAGTTAGTAACTGCTGCATTTACTAGCTTCTTACTAACCATTTTTCTAAGAGTGTAGTAGCCGTGGCAAACTCTTCCACGGATTTTCAGTTAATCTCGGAAGAACGAACTCGCCTGACGATGCCGACTTGTTGCGCATTGATTTTTTTGTGCCTGTACATTATTAAAACGAGTTGTTGTCTTTGGTTTCCTCGTCTAGTGACTACAGACAACAGGTGTAACGGCACAGTTTTTCGTTCGCTGTAGCCGGTTATCACCTTTCGTCCGTATAATCCCCTCAAGTTTACAGTATTTTGCATGTTTTCATTCTTACAGCTGTGTGAATGAGACATCTGAGAAGCATGTACACTTCAGCATCAGTAATAAAAAGGGAAAAACGGACTAATCTTCTCTCCCGTCAATTCGTGATAGGGCTCATTGCGTGAGAAGTCGGTCTGCTACAAGTTAGCCTATAAAGGGACACTAAAGAGAGAAAGGAAGTGGGTTTGCATCGATAGAATGCCAGTTCCTGATTACAAAAAGGCCACTCTTACTGAAAACAGAGCTGTTATAAGGTAGTAAAGAAGAATAACAGAAATACAGGTATCGCCACCACAGCCAAACGGCCGAAGCTCGCAACTACAAATCACGTTACGCGCTAGGGATCCCGGAGGCTGACAAATGCGAATTACGTTGCATGTTTGAATGCGGTAGTACGTTTTTTCTCAAACATGATAACACGCTTCTATCATACGTAAACGACAGCGAAAAGACAACGTAAACGTTGCAAGGCAAATACAAAAATATACTTGGAGGCGCCACAGGCGCCTACTTCAGTTTTGGTTATGTTTCGGCTCAGGCATTTCGTGCGCACTCGGATAGTTTATTTTAACCTGCAGCGCCTGAATTACGAGCTTGAAGCAGCAGATGCGCCTTGATGGTTCCCATTTGAACATTCGGAGGCACGAGCGAGCGAAATCCGCTACCGCCGACACGCTCCTTCGTTCACACTTCTGCGCCAACATATCGCCGCCGTTGCCGCTTCGACTGCGACCTGACCGCTTGACTGCAGCTACGTACGCCAGAAAAAGCATACATATGCAAAGTACAGAAGGAAAAACGCATTATCATTCAATTGTTCACTAAATCATGGCACATCTGACCAACATATACTGCGTCAACAAGACTTTCAACGTGCTATTTGCAGGCGTCGTAAACAAAAGGGGCATACTTGCCGCTCATACCAAGGAGAGCGTCGATATAGCGCTTGTCGCCCGGCGAAAAAAAGGGCCTCGGGTAAAAAGTAAAAACTAAAAATAACGAAGCACCAGAAATACATTACAAAAGGTTAAAAAAATCGATTTGTTAAAAAAAAGAAAAACGCCAGTAGCGGTAAGACTCGAACTCGCTACTGCTTGCTCCGTAACGTTCGGCGCTAACCGGAACCTTGGAAATATTTCTAGTTTTTATGTCATGGCCCCGTTTACAATAAAGTGTTTCTGCTTCCGGTCTAAAAATTACAACTTCTTAATCATCGGCGCATGCTGCCTGCTCTCACGTCTTGCAACTAATGTTCTAGATGCCTATGCGCACTATATTGTGCACTGGATCCATTTTAACATGTGGAATTTCACAGCGCTGGCAAATGTAGTGGCTCCGGCACTTCGGTCATGTTCTGCTACCGTGGACGTAATTTTCGCTGAACACGGAGCTGTAGCACAAACCTTGAAGGAAAAAAGTGCTACGAAGCTTCAAAACTGACAAGCGCAGCAGCGAGGACACTATTTTGCTGGTAACTAAATCTTATTTGTATGCAAACATGTCGGGAAGCGTTGCGATGACCGAGGGCTCGGTTTGTTTATACACAGTGAAAGAAGGAGCGCAAAAGCTTGAGAAACATGTATTGTGCATTACAAGCGCTCTATGTTTTTTTTTCTTCCTTTATGGGCCCATCGCTCGATAAATTACTCTCTTCATCGTTTTATTTATTTCGGCTGAGGCCGTCATTGCGACTACGCTGTTGCCATGTTGGCCCTTGAGGGATGCGACGCCGCGGGCCGCGCCGGCTCGCTAGCTATCACAGAGTCTCCGCTTACGTCATAGTGTGCGTCACTCAGCCCCGACTACGTAGTCGGAGGGCACAGTTTGAATTCGACCGGCGGGAACAAGAAAAAACCTCAACTTCTTATCGCAATATCTCAGCAATTATTCGAGTTTTTGCTGCCGGATATGCGGCGACAGTGTCACCAAATGTAGTTTATTAGATTTTCATACCATCTTTGGCTGTCTTTAGTGTCCCTTTAATAGTCTGTCTACATTGTCGCGATTACCCATGTTATATTGTTGCTGCAAAAAAATCGGCGAACCGTTAAAAACGTGATTTTCACCTGTATTCTCGTAAATCTTTAAAGAAAACAGCGTTATTATAGTTGTTAAAACGGTTTAGTTCAACCTTTATGCCGCGAGGTGACGCTAGGCGTGAACAGGTAGACGCGTTCCAATACGCGAACCTGTAGACGTCTACGAAGCAGTCTTGCTAGACGTCTAAAGCCGGAACCGCATGGAGCGTTTTTCGCGAGCGAAAAACGTGACGCGCGGCATACAGCCGCGTTGCCGTCGACGCGCGAGCACCCGCACGAGAAAAATTGAGCGGCGGTGTCGCGCCGCGTTTTCCGGGTTGCCAGACCACATAACTCCCAACGAGATGAGTTATCTCTGTTACCGCATATATAATATACCCTTTAAATTACAGGACACTACAATAAAAACAATCATGTAATTATACAGCGACATTTCCTCCAAAGTGTATTTATCAAACTTAATTTCGAACAGCAACATTGCGTGCTAAACACTACGCGCGAACGAACACGATACGTGAAGCACGTGGCTCCTTGGACGCGCGCACCAGCTTTACCGATGCACGGCCGGTCTCGAGGGAGAGAGTGCGCGTGAAGAGAAGCGCTCTCTCCCTCGAGACCGGCTGTGACCGAGGAGTTCCGCCGAAAAGGTTCCGCAGAGATGCGCGGAGAGCAGAGCCATCTGTTGGCGAACCAAAAAACCAAAATGACACGTGACTGCACGCTGATTGGTGGACGCCGGCCGTGACGTCAGTGGACGCGCCACGCGAGGCGTTTTTTTCTACGAAGCGTAGAACCACGCGGCGGCGCGATTTCATAGTGGGAAATAGTGGGAACGCGTCAGAATGACGCGCGCGTCCCACCATCCGCGCGGCAATCGCGCCCGAAATCGCGCCATGCGGGTCCGGCTTAAGGCGGGGGTCCCACTCCGGCAGCGCGAATGTGCCATTTTAGGCAATGTTTGCGTGAGCATTCTGCGCGTTGTTCTTTTTCGAACATCACAATGTAAGCGTCATTCGAAAGCTTAATATACTCTCTCTCAAATGATGTGCGCTGCTTTAGTGTGTCAACGTTATCAACTGCATGAGAGGTGGTTTTGCAGATGACAAATTCGCTAGCGTCGTTGATATACCCTACTTCGGATTAGTTTGCTGAAGAAACTGCTGCACTTAGAACAGTTTCCTTTGCCCTACACATAAAATGGGTACTTATATTATGAAACGTGAAGCGTAATTAGTTTTAATTTAATCAGTCTTTGATCGGCAGCCTTTTAAACATGGTAAAGTTTGGCTATTTTGGGCACAAATATCTGCGCTTTATCAACGTGCACAGCAGTAAAAATTTTACCACTTCGGGCGCACATTATAATAGTTGAGTGTACGAAGTTTCATCGAAATTTATTCGCTAGTTCGTTTTTAATTACCTTTCCAATTTGAAGATTTCCGTAATACTGCCTCACATCGCATAGCTTGACCAGAAAAACCGCTCATTCTACAGCCTAGGAATCATGCATGGCGAAACTAGAATAGTCGTTATTTGTGAACCATGATCGCAAATTGCGCTTTATACAATTAGCACTATTATACTGAGCCTTCAAATATAATCAATTTTTCGTACACGACATTCAAACGAGAAGGCCGTCATACTCAACAACGTGAGCCGTGTTTGAGTTGGCTTTTTTTAATATTGTATTACTGTAAAATAAAGTTAAAATAAGAAGCACAAACCATAGTGATAATTAGTACTTGCACCTGTATTCGGTCATTAAAGGTTTTTCACTGCTAGCGCCATCTAGGTAAAAGCAGCAAAAGTGTGAGTTAATTCAATTGCCAGGAGAGGCGCGCGTGACTACACTTCTTCAAAGTACTGAAGCTAGTCAAGAAACCTAGAAGTCAGCTTCTCTGCAGTGCAAAATCCCCTTCACCATTGCGGCCAAACCTGTTTTGGGGGCACAAAACAGGTGCAGTGCAGGAGACCTCTATTGTGGTAATAATGGCCACGTACATTTCCTGCACCCCTCTTCTTCTTGTCGCAATTATGGGATTAAGAACCCCTCCGTTTGTGAGTGCCATTCATAACACCTCCCCTGCCCCTACCTCCTCCAGGCTCTCAATAGTGAAGGAATTCTGCTCAACACGTTCGCGCATGACATCAGGCTGGACATAGAAGTATTCTGCGCTGCACCCAACTTCTGCCCTCAAAACAGGTTTGGCTGCCATGGTGAAGGAGTTTTGCTCTGCTGACTTCTAGGTTTCAGCAACCCACCTATACTACTTTTGTGCTGTGAAGTGTCTTGCTTGTTGCTATTTGCATTGCTGTTTGTGAGGCGAGTGTCACACTTTTCCAAAATTCATTGCCTGTCGAAACAACTTCTTTCTGCAGCAGATCCGGTTTCAAACATCCCATAGAGGAAGAATTTCGACAACTCTCGCACCTGGTGCAGAGGCTACAATTCATGATATAGAGGAAAGCAGGGAGTGTCAGTGGAGTGAAAGGAATGAATGGATACCTGGAGGCACCACTCGATTGAGAACGTGGTGCGAGACACCGCTGGTTCTTAGCACAAGGAGACGCATCTACTCAAAGTGGAAACACAAACAGTTCATTAGGGAAGGACCACGGAGTGAAAGTTTTTTTTTAGGTGACAAGACATGACACGCACACTACGTGCGAGCACATGTTTTGCGCGCATACATTGTGGTTTATGCGGGGGCTATTCGCTCGCACGAAGAACCTGGACATGGTCACCGCATCACCCTTTGCACCCCTGCATTGTGTACGAACAGTGGACGCTCGCCTGCAGTGCTAAGCCGCTAACCTTCACGCCCAATCGCTGAGGGGCTTTGCGCTATTTTGTGCTTTTCTGAATATGCTTCTGGCCCTGTACTTTTTTCCTCACGCATTCGTATTTCGCCAGGCGCTTCAGGCTCGGATAGCAAGTGACACGGCTAGGAAAATCCAAACAGAATGCGCAGAATCTTCCGGTAAATTTACATGTATCGGGCTTGCTTTTCGGCTGGCGACAAAAGTGCAAATTTATCAAAATTAAGACATGCCTTGACAGATTGCAGGTTGCTTGGACGATGTTCTTCATCCGTGCGCGCAGTTGGTCCAGTGGTATTTCTCGCAAAATGTAGACATTATGTGTTTGACAGCGAGTGCTACGGATATCGCCACGTTATGCTGCATGGTGTGCTGGCAAAATGCTCGCACATGACATCACGATACGCCAGCTGGCATACCACGCGTATGATCCACCGTTTAGATGCTATGTGCGTCATGCGACTCTCAAATATTGGTCGAAAAAGGAATAGGACAGTAGACCAAAATAAATAGTTTCGGCCAGCGGTATCGAGTGGTTGCCTCCTTCACATCTCCGTTGGTGCGTGCTCTGTTCCCTAGAGCTTTCAGTGGCACACGTGTGCTTATTGCAGCTGTCCTCTCGGAAAGCACCGTTTTGAATGTAGCTTCGCAGCCGCTACAAGAAATACAACTGCAAAAGGACGACGTCGCATACGGAGTACAGATAAAAAAAAAAAAAAAAAAAGAAACGAAGGAATTCGACGCTGCTGAACCGAATGTCGAGCGTTAGCTGAAATGAGAATGTACACTGTTTTGGTTCAGTGCTTTTCATGCTTATAAACATTACAAATATGTGCTCATAGATAATCAAAAACCAGGCGTCATCACCGATAATCACCGTAATGAAACGATAATGAAACGTAACAGCCGTTGTACGTCTATCTAATTGTATTTGGTCACTTACGAAGCGTGTATGGACATCTTCGCAAAGTTGGGACAGTTCACCACACTACGCTGCGTGGAAAGAGAGAAGTTTCGACTGCAGACAGCGTAACATAAACAAAGTGACGCCGAGAGGGCAGCTGGGCGCATTTCACTGTGACAAGAGAAAAGTGCTTGCCTACATGTAAACCGAATTACCGGATTCCTTCGGCGCACACGCAGTGGCATTAGTGGGGCCAAGTAGGGCTAATGCGCGTGCACAGCCGGCACTCTCTACTTCTCTGTGCGTCTACGCTATGCTCAAAATAGTAAGCCTCGAAGCCGTGGATTCATGTTTCAAGGCCAGGGGTCTGTTTTAATATTATTATTATTATTATTATTATTATTATTATTATTATTATTATTATTATTATTATTATTATTATTATTATTATTATTATTATTATTATTATTATTATTATTATTATTATTATTATTATTATTATGCAATGCACCGTAAACGCTTTCGCGGACATTTAGTGCATGTGGTGGGTTGACGGAATGAAGCGCGTGTCTGTATCGGGCGGTCGTGCAGAACAGAGTACTGATATCCATCGCGGCACACGCACATCGCCACTGTTTTTAGACTGCCGCAATGAAAAAAATCGAACGTATTTATTAGCACAATGACAGCCTCCCTTTACAAGCGCACATGGTCATCCCCGATTAGTCATCGCAGTGAAATTCCAAGCTTTTTGGGTGTTTCTTGCACCTCATTCCGGTTTTGTACCGGAAAAAAAAAGTAAATAAACGTCGCGTTTGGTTTTGACATAGGACATCGTTTTCTTCACACCTTCGAACACGTCAGTTAGTTTTAGTAAAGTAAGTAGAGGAGGCTCAGAATTTTTGCCTCCGAATGGCTGAATATCGATTGACACCACCGAAATGAAATATGCGACGATGTGTGGAGCGGAAATCACATGACAGTCTGATTCGGCGCGCAGTTTTGACGTCGAGGTCACCAGCGGCATTTTTCTTTTTTTACTGAAAGCATTTCCGATAACAAACATGCAAAGCAGTAAAAGAAAATAAAACGAAAGACTAACGCTAGTTGTAATCCTTACTGCTTAGCATCAAGGAGCCACGTGGTCTTACTCAAAAAGATTCAGAAATATAAGCATAGTAGCACAGCTAGCAGTGCGAAAGCAATTCCAAGCAAACACGCAGAAGACACGCGGCAATATCTACCAAGGCAGCAGTTGTTGCTTCCCTCAGGAGATAGGAGCCTGAGTCTTGCACGAAGGTGCATTCACGAACTGGGCTGAACCTGTTCAATCCGTTTCGAAATGATTTTTGATAACAATACCACGTCAATTCGATGTAGACAGCTGTATGTCGAGACCTTGCGGTGAAACCCACAGTTGACCGCGTCGAGTTATCGCTATAGCTTCGTTCCCACGTGTAGCGAACATCACCCATTTTTGCTGTGCACAGATAACAAATGGCGACCACGCCTTGCAGACAACTTTTTTTTTTTTTTTTAGTGATAGGAAAACAAATTTCCACTCCTTTGCAATGATAAAATCGGAAATAAATGGGAGGGAATGGAAACATAATGTTCAAAAAACAAAATGACTTGAAACAGCATCGCCACAGAAGAAACTGCATAAATATTCGCAGCATCTGCCATTTTCTTGGTTTAGAGAAATTGCTTCAAGGGTCTATCAACTTGCATCTTGAGCGTTCGCGAGCATACTTCAGCCGACTGATTGGAAAGTCATTCTAAGAAGTTCTTGTGTGGACAAAAAAAGGAGGATAAGGGTTAGGTGCAACAACTGGCCCTGAACCAGCTCTGCCATTGTTCAACTCTAATCCTGCTGAAACGCTGCATGGCATAGTGAAACAACAAAACATTGGGGTGAGGTCAACGAATTGCTACCATGATTGATCTCATGATAGAGGAAGAGAGAAGGACAGGGACTGGTCATTTTGGGCAAGGGCTAAAAATATACAGGCACGAGGGACAGGCAAAGCGCTTTGTCCCATGTCTCTCGACCATCCCTGCCTCTTTTTTGCGCTTTGTCAAAATGAGCAAACTCCACCAACTAGCCCAAGAAACAGCATTGCAGAGAGACAGTGTGCCTAAAGCTCATAGCCGCTTTTTGTAAGCCTACAAAAGCTAGTAAATTCAGACTAGATTGACCAAAATTGACCAAAATAATCTGGGCATGCACTGGGAAAATGTTTTGTCTAACATGAAAATGAATACATTCCGATGCCTGTGCTGCTTAGCATTCGTCAAGTTTTTTCTCTCAGTGTGGCTATTGAAGAAAGTATAAAGGCATACCACTTCCCCAAAGTACATCCAAAATTGCGTCATGTTGGGGGTAGAAGTGGCGTGGGGTGAAGGGAACTACTGGAATACATAAGCCCCGACTCCAAACACACATGCGTCATGCACTGCCGCGCTAACGTCGTCGCACGCGTCAGCCAAAGCCGGTCTGCGCATGCGTGCATCGCGAGCTCTGATGCTGTGATCTGTCCCTGCCAGATATCTGGCGCGTGCTACACGCGTCGAAAACTAGCGAGGGGTTGGGACCGCGCGGCTGTCCCCTACTCCGTTCTTCTCGTCCTGAAGTCCACTTAGCTCCCCATGCTTCTTTTCTTCACAGAATAGTTTTCTTCACGGTTTTCAAATTTTCTCAGTCCGCGCGAGAGGGTGAGCGAGCCAGCACCACGAACATGCAGGTGCATTCCCCTTTTGCGACGCCTGCCGTGACGGCGGCGTTGACGTCGCGGCGCATGGAAAGTGCTTTGGAGTACCCGCTTTATTTATGGCAGTTACGAAGGTTTACCTACAGAAGGAATGTGAGGATTGACAGCCATGTTTGTCAGTTCTTCGATTTTCCGTACTGTTTCCTCGGGCTGTTTTTCTTGTTTCCATCAATGATGAAACAAACCCTTCACACATTCGTGGGGACAGCGTTTGCAAACGGTGTAGGTTCGCCAGTACTTGTCTAAATGGGGCGATCCCCCCCCCCCCTCCCCTTTTTCATTGGAACCGCAGATGAACCAAAAAGGGTATCTTATTGTACGATCCCCAGACATGTCAAAAGAATTCCGGGGCTGGCAAATTTCAAATTATGAAATCATTGTCAAGAAACACATGTGCTAGTTGCAAAGCGGCGCATATTTAGATAACTGCTCGTGATGTCGCACTTTTCTGGTCGTCTTATTGCTCAGAATATGTTTTATTTATTTTATTTACATTACCCCTCAGGGAGGCATTACATATATTTTGAATATATTTCAGAAATATGTTGCACTCACGCTCTCGAGTGCTGCTAGTATGGCAGTCCGCTTTCTCAACGCACCTTATAGCTAAAAATGTCGCGACAAGAGCGCAGACTGACTTGAAACTAGAGCTCGCGGTAGTTATTGTAGCTGGAGTACCATTACCAATGTACGCTTACTACCAGCGCTGGTGCATTCGCCTTCAGCCCACCTGCTAATGTTGCTGTATATAGCACAAGGAGCTCAATCTAAAACATCAATCTATTCGTTGTGTCGTCATCTGACCTTGTGCTCCCGTCCACGTTCCGCGCTGTCACCTCAAGATGCATAAGCAACACGCCCAAGCTGCTATTCTAAATAAAAACAAAAATGGGGGAGGGGGAGGGGCGGTTAGCTTACCGTCAACACTATATAGCCTCGTGTGTTTAAATGGAAATGCCTCCACCCCCCCCCCCCCACCCCCACCAGGGAAAAAAGAAAGCGGCCAGCGCGTTATGAAAAGGAAAGTACGCACACCCACATATATCAAGCGCGCGTTTTTTTTTCTACTTTTATTACAACAGAAAAATTACCGACGATTACGTTACTTCCTAATGCGAAATTTGAGCATATCTCATTGGCTGTTCCAGCTTTTCGATAGATTGAGGCAAAGACAACTTTTTTATTTTATTTTTCACACGTATTCTTTTAACAAAGACTCCACTAACAGTTCTTGACTGTCATGAAGGAGGCTTTGTGGATCAGGAGTTCGCGTAATGCAGCGTATGGACCTGTAGAAGCGTTGCGCAGCGAAGAGATAGCAGCGACTGACTGATGCCGCTGATGCCGCTAGCGAGTCAAGTCAACGTGGCTCTGCGTTTCGGCTTAGGATGTATGCACCGCGATCCACTTACACCGGAAAACACCGTCGCCGCCACAAAGGAAA
The DNA here is from genome assembly GCF_055883805.1 of Amblyomma maculatum. NCBI lineage: Eukaryota > Metazoa > Arthropoda > Arachnida > Ixodida > Ixodidae > Amblyomma > Amblyomma maculatum. The sequence goes on from NW_028146743.1 coordinate 1,417,268, forward strand.
AAGGTAGGGGGGGGGGGGGGGACACGCAGCGGCGAATGGTGGCAGGAGCGTGCGCTGCCCTGGCTGCGGAGCTGGTTACGAGGGACAACGCAGACGGCGACGCGAAACGCAGGAACGGGCGCCAAAGAGCTGGGCTCTAAAAAAAAAAAAAGAAAGCTGTTCAGCACGCCAAATGGCCACATCAGGGCAGCGCGAGGAAGTACATGTCCGGACAAATTCTAGGGGCAGTAAGTAACCGAAGGGCGTCTTGCATTATTCTTTTGTTGCACATACAACCACAAAAACGAATCCTTTCACTCCAAAGAATGCCTCTGTGGCAGCCAGTTATGCATTTTACCGTGGTTAGCACGAGTGATTGCTGTTCTATGCTTGTTATGAAAGCAGGTGATGCTGGTAGTGAATAAATAAATAAGTAAATAAATATATAGAAAGTACACTGGATTCGCAATGCAGCAAAGACGTACATCTAACCAATGAAGAGTACAGAGGAGATTCAAAGGGGAAGGGTCGAGAAGGAGCGGTCTAACGCGCTTGCGAAACTAACCCGCTTCTACTGGCGACGTTGCCTCATAACTGTCTGCTACCCTCCCCTCTCCAATTCATTTCCCCCAAAATTTAGCCTGAATGCATTGCGGCAGATGCGTGGTGCTTACCCTTTTGGTAGGTATTTCACACCTATTTCGCAATGCCGACTGTCCTCTCTAAGGTAAAATGAAATTGGCCATCGCCCTTTTCTCAGCTCATTAGGTTACCAACGTCAGTTTCTATGGTTAGAAAAGCCCAAACTAAAAAAAAAAAGAAAAAAGAAAATGATTACTGTTGATTGAAACCGACTTTATTGCAATTTTATTATGTGCAATAACGTTTGATAAAAGTTGTTCTGCACCAGAGAGCTCGCAAGAATATCCTACTATAAATGCCATAACTTCAAAAGCGATAACAGCTCAAAAGATGGGTATCAAAGGAAAGACAATACAGGTGTCGATTTCAGCCAGAGTTCATGACGAAACCACCAAAGATGTATACTTCGTCTCACAAAATGTTTTTAGTACTGTGAAAGGCCGGGGCGCCATGGACCAAGAGCACTTGGACACTTGCGCGCGAGCGAGGCAAACGCGTTTCCCTTTTTGTTTTTGTACTTTGTAACTAATGTACAAAGCTCCCCCTGTAATTTCTTGTTATAGCTCCCCTCTGCACTTCCCCTCGCTTTCCTCTCCCCATCATTTTGCTTTCCCGCCGGCTGCAGCTTGGGCGCTTCAGATTTTAGATAGCAATTGAAGGGGCCGGCAGCACTCTTTTCCTTCCTTTTGTTTGAATAACCACTATCCACACCACCTATAATAGGCAATTGTGCTCCCACTGTCGCCCTTGCCGATTCGAGGGGTGCGTCGGAGCACAATTACCTATTACAGTGCGCATTTGAATGGGCCAGGGAGCCCCTGCCTTTAGCAGTGGTGCAAATCTTTTGTGAGTCAAAATATAGTATACAAAGGCCACATAAATATCTTCCATCATATCGCACCTTTCCATTTTTGGTATACACTTGAGCTATCCTGAACATATATCGACGATGTATCATCAACTCGCTCAAGCTTCCACTCTATCCAGAACAGTGAACAACAAAACGAGGTGGTACTTTTCATTTACGTTACGCACATTCGGTCATGGCCGAATCGAGCGGCGGCGGTCCGCGTCGCCGCTCAAGTTCAGCCGTGGTAAAGCAAGCTAGCACCCCGCAGTCCTGCTATCCGCAGTAGTCAAGCTAAGAACAGGTGAACGCTTCCCCCTGCGCACGGCTGGGAAAAGAATGGGGCTTTGAAAACCCACCCTCCAACAAAAGAAAGCTTCTCTACAAAGCAATGGTTGGCCCCCTCAGCCAACTGGGGGCAAGGCCGATAGGCACTTTCTCAGTCCTGAATCAGTGGCGTAGCCTGGTGGCAGAATTTGAACTAATTCCAAGATGGCCACCGTGGGACCCCCGCCAACGAACCCAGAGACTCGCTCGCGAGAGCGGAAAGAACGACGGGAGTTTGGCGCTCCGACGGCGCCGAGGGTTTCGGGTTTCTCGGCCGAAACGGCCGAGCAGCAAATGTAGTCTTTCGGAGTCGCGGGGGCGCACGAGGCGACGACAGCAAGGTCTGGGCATCGGGTACCATGCATTTCCTTTTTTTTTTTAGGTTTTTAGGTTAGAGGTCGGTGAAGGTGGACCGTCCGCTGGGGCCACGAGTGTTTACGCTGAGCTCGGAGGTTGTTGATGAGCTGCTAGCCTTGCCAGCGGACCTCTGATACCTCCTTGTGCTATGGCTTCTGCATTTAGATCCATAGCAATTGGAAATGATGCCTGTGCCTCTTTTCTTGACACACCTGGCCCAGAAGAAAGAGATGAAACCACAACCTGAAGCTCGCGGCGACAGGGAAAACAAGATGTGCGCGACCTCGACGCACGGCCGGATGGGGGCGCGTGCGTCGCGCAACTGGGCGGAAAAAAAAAAAAAAAAAAAAAAAAAACTCCGCTCGGCTGCTGATCATGCTATAGTGTTCTAGAATTGAGAAGTGTGCCGTCTGCCGCCGGCGAGCTGGTCGTTTCAGCGATGACAGGAGAGAGGGCGCTGTGTGCAGGGGGAGCGCAGTGAGCGCGGAGCAGACAGCAGCGTGAACCGCCTTCGTCACCGCTAGTTCAATCGGACTCCGAAGGCGCGTAGCAATAAATTGTATCGCTTTAGCTCTCACACGCTTGTCTAAATGTATTAAGACGGTTATGTTCATGAACAAAACAACTGCAGTCGTGCCTCGTTAATATGGACACTTTGGTTCCCGACCAAAACTGTCCATAAAGCGAGTCATCCATAATAACGAGTCATGAATAAAAACAAAAAGGATTTTATTGAGAAAAGAGAATTGTAATTAACGACTGCTTTTGTACATAACGGTGTGCACTGGACTCAAAATTTCACAGAACACCGGCACATTTGAGTGCATTATCCTTGTCATTGTTGTCTTCGAAAAATTGTAGTGCAGCCTGAAGTGACTCGCTTACCATGACACCCGTGATGTTGGGCTTTGTGTTGGTCGAACTTTCGAGCACGAACTCCCCACTGGGCGATGAATCAGCGTCTGATTCTCTACTCACCGCCACTTCCAAAATGTGCTCTTCACTGAGCTAAGTAGCTGCTTGAGATTCTCCTGAGGCGAGGAAACAGTTGAGCTGTCGATACTAGTCCCTCGCAGCTTGGATTGACTGAGATGGCTTTTGCCGCTTGTATTCACAGATTTCTTCGCGCCTGCGTTCAGCTCTGTTCTTTTGCGTTTAACTCCCGCCATGCCAAAAGCCAGACTCAAGTTCAGGGCTACAGGCTCCTGATACTGTGCACTCTTTTGCCTAGTTAACCTTTCTGCCTTTCCGTTCTTCTGATTCTTTCTTTTTTTTTTTTTTTTGCCTTGTACTGTTTCTGTAAGAAAGCGAAGGAGTCAAGCTGGCAAGCTGCTATGCAGAGGGCTATCGAACATCCCATCTTCTTGGCGCCGTTTTTATGTGTTCCCATAAAACAAACACTGCAAGCTGAAGTACAGTTTAGAGCGACGGCTAGCCGACTACGAAGAGCTCAGACCTTGTCAAGGCCGCATCGTTGACTCAAAGCGGAGCCGACATACGGACCGCCTAGTGTGCAAAGTTTGGCCGTTCGACAGCGCAACAAGGACGAAAACCAGGAGCATGAGAGGGAAGCGCGTCCAGGACGGGACGCCCGGTCCCGGTTGCGTGTTCGTACGTCGCCTCTTTTGTCGCTGTACTTTGTGAGCGTGTCTTAACTCTCACCGAAAAGCGTTAACGGCTTCATGGAACACACATTGCGCTTTGGGAAAGAAAACTTGAGTTCCCACCGCCACTGTAGGCACTTGTCTTTCTTCCTGTCATTTCTTTTTTACGCTTTTACCGGCCTCTCTGTTCACGTTCAGCAGAATTTATTGCGACCACATGTTGCTGTTTTCCCGACTGCGGCGGCACTTCCGCTGCACCCAGAAGCCTCCTGGTTCCCCCTTTCGGGGTCTTTCTTACGCTGGCCCTCGGTTTGCTGTGTACGCTCCTCTCCGCTCTTGCGCTCCCCCCCACCTCCCCCCTTCCTTAAAACGGCGACACGCTGGCTTTGGTTCTTTCCAACCCCACAGGACTCGTTCAGGCATCCCGCCGTATCGGCTGTCGCGTAGGTTCGCGGGCGACGCGCCCTTCTTTAACTTGCGTTCGGACTACTCTGCTTTTTTTTTCAAGCACTGTCCATATTAACGAGACAAAAATATATGGGCCCAAGTGGGGCGCGTGCATTCTTCCCCTGTCCATTGTCCGGACAGCGAGTTTCCATATTAACGAGGCATAAATACATTGAAAAGGTTTCGTCCCCAGAAAAACTGTCCATAAAATTCGTGTCGTCCATATTAACGGGGGTCATATTAACGGGGCACGACTGTATTTCCTTATAAAATAAGCGGCCGTCGTCAGGGAACGCCAATACAAATACAGGCAATGTAAGATACAGATTACCGACGAACTGACAAGCAACGGCAAGATATATTTCCTGAACGTATTTGGTGCTTTATTTCTCGAACACTAGCGGGAGGTTCAATGACGAATGTCTAACGTATTTCTATGATCACGTAAATTTTTAATATTGGATGCACCGGTTTATGCCGGCTAGACTGAAGTCTTCCATAAACGCTCGCACGTACTGAAAACGCAGTGAATGGTGTTTTAGGCTAGGCTAGCGTACTTTTTGCGCCACATGTAAATAGAGGTATGCGAAGATTGCTTGAAGACAGAAATTATGCCAGCGTTTACTGATGACTTTATTTAAATGTGGGCGAATACATATGAACTGGCAGTCCTACTCAAAACGAAATGAATGAATGAGAGCACATAGCAATGAACGAAACCACATAAGGACGACGTGAAAAAAACAAAATCGCGACTTAGTGCAAGAATATGGTACAAACGTATAAAACTGTACAGAACTATATGAGAATATTAATGAACTGTACTAGGCCGTGAATAAATTAAGCTGCTAAATCTGAAAACACACAAGAGAAAGGCAGAATGATTAAAGTCCTCAAACACGATTACTTGCACCTCCTCAGCTTTAGGTGCTTTACCTGCTCTGCTTTAGAGGTCTGCTATTGGTTTAGCGACTTGGCATAAAAACGCAATCGCATGAGGACGTAGAACTTCACTATGTTAAGTGTCATTTCTTTGTCATGAGTAGGGCAACCAAACTTGGAAACCTCTGCGCTTTGCCAAAACAAAGCAAATTCACGCATGCTATTTGCGTTAATCTTTCTTGAACTAAAAAAAAGAAACGTGAAAGACTCTTAGAGCGTGTGCACGAGCTTTGCAAGCTCCGAGGACGGGTAAAGAAGACCTCCGTGGTCGAAGTTTCAGATAAACTGATTTTCTTCTTTTTGTGCCGCGCACGATTTGCTTGAAATGAGATAAGCGGAGCAAGTACTGCATTTTGACTTCTTCATGAACTTTCTACCGACATATCCTGAAATATAAGCTATGAGACGGCTAGAACTGTGCCTAGTGACGTATCTGTGGTCATCTGAAAGAAGGGAATTCAAAGTAGCTTCGACGTCCTCGAGCCTTCCTTCGTCAACCAAACGGTCAAGCTCATCAATAGGATTTGAAGGAAGCTGGGTAGGTTTCTCGCTTGTACGGCTATTTCCAAGTAAGGCATTCACAATTTCAGCATTACAATTTCCTGTCTTTGGGGGCTTCGCTAAGTGTAAAATGCCAGGGCATCAACTGTCACTAAACATTGAGCCGGCGTGGGATAACCGTTGCAGCCATTAAATTGCCTCACGAAGCAGAAGAGGTTTTCTAGTTTGTCTTGGCTTAGTCTCGATGTGATAATGTATGTAAAACCGCATTTTGCAGATAATTAGTCAACGAGGTCGACTGTGGACTGCAAAGTTGCCCGAAGGCCTTCCGGTGCTGTTGCTTAGGAAACCATGCTTTGAGTCAACCATGCTTTGAGTGTATTTCGAGAAGGGAAGCAGAAAGAGCGCGCAATGAGCAAGAAAGAACGAAAGGAAGGACAAGAGCATTCAGTAAAGAAGGGGGGGGGGGGGGGGGGCGAAAGTCATACGAGACGGACGGAACTGTTACTGTGCTCTCTGCAAACATGTGTTTTCCTGCTTGACCAATCATCGCTCTTCGCTCAACAACGCGCCATAGTACAACTGCCAGAATGCAACAAAATTCACGCAGGAAACGAGCCGCAGAAGCAGACGCCCCAAGCGTTTCCTCTGCGGCGCGCGCGCTTGTGATGCGCTCCTACGGCTGACAGCGCCACCTACGCTTTTCATCGCTCCGGCGACCACGTCGCTCCCATTGCCGCGCGCCGAAGACGGCACACTTCCCAATGCGGGAGTGAGTGAAATCGTCGACGCCGGCGCGGGCGTCGGGCGTGCGAGGCGTTTTCGCGTGCAAAAAACACTCCATGCGGGCCACTCAATGTGCGGCCGTCGCTGTGGTGGCGCCGCTCCGTGGACGCTTTAGCAAACGCTCGACCGCTGCCATGGCCTCCGAGATTTCCTCCGCTCACGCGTTTCAAAGGCGCGCGCGGAGGCAATCTCGGAGGCCATGCCGCCGCTTGTCTTGAAATAGCATTCTTTTGCTCCTTCTTTTCTTTTTTCGCGCGCAACCAAGAATTATGTTTGTTCGCGCGTGAAATTAGAGTGCGCGACGTACGACGCAGTAAAAACGCTGGCGCGGGGTTTCAGGCAAGGAGAACATGGTGAAAGGTAGAGAAATTGTTTCCAGTTTGTTTTCATTATCTTTTAGAAAATATCATCTGGCTCTTCTTCCCTTTTGAGGTGTGAGTACCCCATTGTGTGTGCATTCAGCATGATTTCGAAGGGATACCGAACTTCGAGGCTCCTGCGTCTGTATTTGCGCTGGCTCCTCGTCTTCAGCTATGCGCGCGCGCCGTGCTAGTCCTGACGACGGTGTTGAGTTTCGCTGTTAGCGCTACTAAATGCAGGTACTAACAGGCTGCGCCGTACACACCGAGCCGTTCTTTACTTCACTTATGCAACCAGACCGACACAAAGGTGAGCGAACTGTGCTCGCTCTCGGCGTCCTGTGGATTGAATTTTAACTTGATTCTTACCACTGCAGCTGACATATATGCATGCTCATGATCGAAAATGAGATAAGATCGTATCAGGCTGAATTCTGCTGCAAAAAAGACCTTGCGCTTTCCGAAGTATTAGCCACCTCCGTATATGTGCTAACGCAGCTGCCTTGTATACTAATACTCTCTTGTTCGGTAATTGCAAAGCTTAATTTTGAATGCCGTGTATATGCGCACCTTGGTCCTGCACGTAGCATATAGATGCAATTTCTGCCTGGCGTTGTTGTACGCGCGTTCTTCTCTGCATTCATTTATTTTGGCATACCGAAATTTCCTTCATGACTTGCCATTTTTGCTAAATCTCACTGCGCGTTTTTCCACTTCGCATAGCTTCCTTTTTTTTTATATATATATATAACATGGAACGTTTTTTCAACCATGCACGTTTTCACGACACGGTTGTAGAGACATTGTGGAAAATAGCAAGGCTCATACCTTTCACGTTAAGCAGTTTAGTTCGAGAAGGCATACGTACGCGATTCGTTTAGTAGACACAATGGCATTTTGGGAAATAAAATATTGTAAATTTGTTTCACAGTTTTGCACAATGACAGTTCCGCTCACGTGCGCCAGCGTCACAGCCTCCAGGCAATCCCGGAACCACATCGTCGGAGGTGTGTCGTGTGCTCGCTATACTGGAAGCTTTAAGACAAGGCCGATAATCTCATCGAGACTTTTTCACTTCCAGAGGATATATGCCTGGCGAACATACGTGCATTGAGTGCAATTAGAGACCACTTGGAACACACAGTAGTGCGTCCTCAATGGTAGATTTTGAACACTACAGAAAACTCATCTTGCGAAATGAAGGCTGCAGTGGTAGCCCGCTTTGTTCGGCCTGTCCTGGGCGAATCTCCCAACCGATGGAACGACGCAAATATATATATTTTTCGTAAGTGCATGCTTTTATCTTCTTCCGATGAGCACGGATATTTTCTGCATACAATCTTCACCGTTTACTGTGAGCGTGCATGGCTGCTCTTGGGCGAAAATATGGAACAAACTAATTTGTTATTTGCTAAAATGAAACGTACCTATTTAATGAATCACGTACCTATTCGAACCAAACTAATTAAGCACGAAAGAGCGCGCCATTTTACCATGCTCGTCAATTATACGTACGTCCCCATAATCCGTATCATCGTCAGGTTGAAAAAACTCCCCTGAGAAAATGTAACTCGGCGGCAATTTTCCATGTTATGAAAACAGCACGAAATAAATTAACGAAAAAAAAAAAACGCGTAATGACTTTTGGCGAACTCATAATATATTTTATTTCCTAAAATGTAACGTATGTCCATTAAATGAAGTAGGTACTGCCTTCTCGAGCTACACTAGGCGTGAAAGATGAGCTTTGTCACGCTCCACAACTCTTTTTTCCTATTTAGGACACAACACGAAAACACAATTAAGTATAGAAAAACGCGCAACCATTACAAGACCTCATGATCAGTCTGAGACAAATGAATGCAGAGAAAAATGCACACCAAAGCCAGCTCGAAATTTCACCTAGATGCTACCGGAGAAAGACGTGTATAAACATTTTATTCAAGGTTAAGCTTTCTGGTTAGTCAAAAACAACGAAGCGTTAGTACAAGAAAGCTGCTTGGTGTACATTTCGGAACGCCCGCGGTTTTCATTTTTTTTTTTTTTTTGTCTCGAGAATTCAGCCTAATGGAGTATAAATAAATAGGATCGGCTCCAATTTTACAACATGAAGATGCATGGCAGCTGTAGTGATAATAATTAAGGTAAAATTCAATCCACATGACGGACAGGTACTACGGTTCGCTCATGCATTTTGTGTGCGCCTGTTGCCATAAGCGAATTGTGTAAAAACAGGTTACGTGCAGCGTGTTAGCACCTGCACTTAGGAACGCTGCTAGCGAAATTAAACTCCATCGTCAGGACCAGCATTGCGCGCGCATAGCAGACGACGGGGCCGGAGCGCAAACACAGGGGCGGGAGCTTGGAATTTAACCACCCCATCCCAGTCATGTTGAATGCGCGGTGACCCACGCGTTATTTGATAAATAATAAAAAGGACAGCCGAAGCAAGCCATCAGGCTTTCACGATACTTTCCTATAAAATGTTTGAAAAACCGCGCGCCCAGCGTTACTTCCCCTGTTTTCACTATGTCAGCCATCGCGTACTCACGTTTCATATGTCCAACAAAACAAACGTAACAAAAAATAAATCGTTCGTCAATCCAAGTGATCAAACGTTTACTGTGGCGACTACGGAGCAACGCCACCGCTGCGACCGACACACATTGCGTAGAACTGCCTCCGGTTTGCCGTATGGAGCACGCCGGGCGTGGAGCATTGTTCTTCCTGAGGCGCATTGCAAAGGAGTCGCGGAGAGGTGGGCAACCTCATGAGGTTTCGACCTCGTGAGGTCGACGTCAACCTCAAAATGACCTCAACCTCACGGAGTGAGCTGAGGTGTAGGTGAGGTTGACGATTGCTCGAAATGTTTTGAGTGAGGTCATGAAATTGGACCTCAACCTCACGCGTGAGTTTGAGGTTGGATGAGATCGTTATTGTGTGAGGTCGAAATTGCGAGGTCCAGGTTTTTTGCTCTTGTCGCGGCTTATTTCGTAGAGCGCCCCTTGTGACTTGGAGTTCGAGCGTACCGCCGCGGTGTGCCCGCCGGACGACCAGATGCCGCAGCCACCGTAACGCCCGCAGCCCTAGAACGCTTTCCTCTGGTCTTCTTGGGAGGAGTGCGTTTCTTCTTTTTTTTTTTTTTTTTTTTTACGGAACGAACCCGTCTTGACAGAAGGGGTCGGCATCTCATGCCCCCCCATCTTTCTTTGGCTCTCGGAAGAGTAAAAGAGGGAACTAAGAAAAGCAAGCAACTGCACATGCTGAGACCCCCCCCCCCCCCCCCCCCCTCTTCCCTTATCCGTTCGGCTCTGTAGCTCGGACAGGGGACAGGATGCGTGTCGAGTTTATTATTCGAAAGAAAGAGCGAATATTGAAAAATGAAAACGTGTAACTGGGACTCTACTCTGTTCCTCTACGTTTTCACCCTTTCCATCTCAACGAGTACCCAACATGACTTGAGCAAGCGGCTTCTACTTGAGTCAAGGGCCATTTAGCAGAGCGCTTCCTCTTCTTACATCCACGATTTAAATTCCGCGACCCGGCGGTCAATAATATGGGGACTTAACAAGCCCTTGCAACTCGCATTCAGCTACACCTGTACCAACTAGTTCACCTTGTTAATTTTGTAAATTATCAAGCCCCCCCCCCCCCCTCCCCTCTTCATTATTATTATTATTATTTTTTCTGCTTTCGCTCCCCTCTGTCCTCCTCGCTTCTTTCTCCCTGTACATTTCCTTTCCAGTCGGAAGCAATTCGGGTGTGCCTGAGCTCGGGTCACGGTGGAAGAATACTGTGCTCGCGGGCTTGTGTCCGAGCACTGTTCAAAAAACGACTGCACGCGAGCTTCCATAGCGGTATTAGCAATTAGCGCTGCCGGCAACATTCTTTTTGTTCCTCGTTAGTTAGTAACTTTTGTTTTTTAATAAATAAGGCACTATGACCGGCACCACCACTACATTGAACAAGTATCAGTAGTGGCTTAGTGCCAAAAGGAGGGTGAAATTGTTCTCCGACCGCGGCAAGTGCCATTTTTATCAAGTACTGGAGCTGCAGCCGATGAAGTCACAGAGAGTACTGCTGAGGACGGAACAAGTTAACGCCGTTCGCGCTCGAGTACTTGGACACTGTTGCACGTCCAAGTTCACTCTATAATAAAGACTGCGCGCATATAGCATTCTACTGCTAATGAATCGCGAGAGCGACACATGCACAAATGACTGACGTGCAGTGCCCAGCATCCACCTGCAAAAAAAAAAAAAAAAAAAAAACTGAGCTAGTTTTTCAACGTGGTGTTATCCTACAAGAACATTTTTGGTTGATGTTCATTTCTATCTGAAATTAAAATCATAACCGAGATCACTCAACTAGGATTTGACCCTGGATTCGCAATTTGGGTAAGCGGCTCACTTGCTTAGCAGATGGCCAAATTTCCTGAATAATTCCCAGCATGTCGTCCTAAGCACTCTTCTTTATCGCTACATATTCTACATACACTTTGAAGTGGTTGCCGAAATTATCAGCGATTATGTAGAAGGCGAATTCCCTATCGACGACAAACAATCGAATCGTCGGGGGCACTTTACCAACCTCAGTGTTGTGAACTCTTGAACTACAGACAAATGTTTGCATCGGAGAAATTACCTTCTCCGCACAGTTAGCTAATAAATCAAGCACAAAGCGCAGCACCAGGTTTGACGCACAAAATACTGCAATACTTACAGCACTCACTTCAACGTCTCCAAGCTGCACTTTCACGACATCGTTGAAACTTTCGAACAGCCAACTGCTATTCAGGCTAGTAACATGCGCGTTAAAATGCACTGAGATGCACTGGTGCAAGAACCATGATACACGCATTCTTGTGTGAGCACTAAGTATGAGCGCTTTGGAATGAACCATTTCCCTATTTGAACACAAATTCCTGGAAGTTTTAATGCTTCGTATGGTTAGTGCGGACGCAATTACACTATCAATCACAGCAATTGTGGGTACTTCATTCGTCTTCAGTAATATATTTACCTACCTGTCAAGCAAAGTAGCCTCTTGGCAGTCTGCGCATTAAAGCTTGTGGATGGCTTGCGCTTTCTTGTATAACCCATTGTTCTGGCGCGTTCCGATGGTGGCACTTTCCATAACCCAACCTTCCCAAAGGAAAAAGGCAAAAAAAAAAAAAAAAAAAGTAAAGAGAACAAAGGAGACATATACATGCGCCTCCCCAAACACACCGAGACAGGACGCCACGCGTTTCTTGCCGATATTGATGATGCATATTGAATAGAAAAACAGCGTAGGAAACTCACTGTGAGTATCATTGGGTCAAAAGAAGCGAAGCCGCGATTTAACTGGGAGTTATGGCAGCTTCACGACAATCTACTCACAGATGAAAATTTTATAGATACTGTGCAGCGACGCATAAAATCCTTATTAGAAGTAGAACCTGAAACAGTACTTGGATCATGGGAGCATTTTAAGGAGGATGTTGAGATACTCGCAATTGAGCAATCGGGTTTCTTATACAGAAAACAAAGGAGTAAAGAGAAAGAATTGCAAGGAGATCTTGACATTTTGTTAAGCTTAGAGAGGTGCACAACCAAGCAATATATGAAGGAAATCAGAATGGTTAAAAGCCACCTAGAGGCTATCGATATACGCAAGTATAAAAGGGCTGTCGTCCGAGTACGTGCAGAAATATTATTTTCCCAAGAAGCGCCCACCAAGCATGCAATAGTAGAGGAAAAAAGGTAAGCGATGAAGAATGAAATAAAAGATATCAGCACCAGCAATGGGGTCACAAACGGCAGGGCGGAGATAAAACAAGCGTCCGTAGAATATTTTCGCTCCGTGCTAGGCCACGCAAGGAGAGTGGAGGAAGGATTTGAAAAAAAAACTTTTTGCCACTGATGCCAAGACGCGATAACACCGTGAAAGCAAGCTTGGAGAAGCCCATCAGTATGTGAGAGATAGAGATTGCTATAGACGACCTGACCGCTGGAAAATCACCTGGTCCTGGCGGATCGGGCATTGTTTTTTATAAAGCTTTTAAGGGGGAAGTAGCGCAGTCATTGCATCGACTTTTTAGTGAGGCATATTATAAAGAAGAAATGCCACCGCCATTTAGAAGGACGCACGTGGTGTTGATACCAAAGAGCGATGATCCCGTCAAATTGCTCTCAGTGAAGTCATATCGGCCTATAACACTTGCCAATGTGGATTACAAAATCTTCATGAAGGTTCTAGCGAAACGGTTCCAGAACGTAATTAAAGATGTTGTTGTGCCACATCAAACATGTGGAATTAAAGGGAGAAGAATATATACAAATATTCACATAGCTAGAGGCATTTTGGAATGCTGTGACGTGTTTGGAGATTACGTTGCAATGCTGCAACTTGACCTGGAGAAAGATTTTGACCGGGTTAGTCAAGAAATTTTATTTTGGATACTGGATTATGTAAATTTAGGCTCAGTCATATTAGGTGGAGTTAAAATGGCATATGCAAATTGTCTCACTAGCATTATTGTAAATAAGGAAGTCGCAGAAAGTTTCAGATAAGATCGTCCGTAAGTTCGTAAGACAAGGATGTCCGCTGTCTCCTCTGTTATTTGCCACATATATAGCACCGTTTTGCTTAAAGGTGATTAAAAATGAAAGGGCCCGAAGATTTAGACTTATGGAAAGCCAAGTAAAGAGATTGTCATATGCTGACGACACAGCCGTTTTCTGCGAGATTAAGACAGCGTTTCAGAAGCAATCAAATATGCTTGTCCAGAAACAGCCAGCGAAGTCAACTGGGACAAATGATTGGGGCTGTGGCATGGGGCTTGGTGTAACGCAACTTCCCTTTTCGAAAATGTTTCTTGGTCTGTCACACATGCGAGGTACCTTGGAGTGCCGCTGGAACACTACAAGGATACGAAAGATTACCGGAATGCTGACGTGAACGTATCCAGTCAAAAACAACAAAGTAGGGTGGCCCCTTGATTTATCAATGTTCGCGCGTTCAACTGTATGCAGTTTGTTCATTGTTGCGAAAGTCTGGTATGTTTTTCAAGCACTGTCTATGTCAAGGGTTAGCGTCCAGAAATTTCACCCATCGCCGGCGGTTTTCGCATGGGGTTCAGTTTAGGAGATAACAAGTCGTACAAATTTGTTTCGCTCAGTAAAACGTGGAGGACCTGGTTTGGCTCATTTATTTTTACGACAAATAGTATCCAGGTTTATGTTCTTACGGAACCAAACCAACCCTTTTCTGCATACGGTTAGGCTGAGCCAAGATTTACCCGAAATTCTGGTGTCCTCAAGCAGCTTTAAACACAGAAGACTGAGTGTTTTCTTGCGTGAGGTTGTGGCTTCTTTTAACATTGTAAAAGTGAGACTCTCAATGGAATACCTATGCTCTGTAACCTAAAAACAACTGTATAAGGACCTGCTTGATGTAATGATGCCAGTGCCGCTGTATTGATCATTACACTGTGAAGGGGAAGGTAAGGACGTCCTAAAAAGAGTTAAAAAGATGCCAGCACGGTCGTAAGCAAAACGTGTTTTCTTCCCATTACACAGTGGTACATTCCCTTTTAAACCGTGGTTGCGGGAAAAGGTGTCTTTGTTCCGTGGTCGGTGGACTGCTTGATTTGTCATAACCCGGAATCCATAGACCATATTTTTGTTGACTGCTGGGATGCAGTCTTTCCGTGGGATATCTTGCAGAGGACTTTAAAAAAGGACTTGCCAATTACACCCTATGGTATACGGTACCTGCCGGTTCATAATCAAGGGGGTATGCGATATGACTTATTCATGTTGCTTTGCCTCCACAGTGTATGGAAAACGAGAATGGCTGTGAGACACGCGGACGTCGATGCTCGCTCAGCGAGAGAGTATTTCATTGAGAGTATCAACAATCTGACCGCCATCTATAATACCCAAAGTGAGAAACCTGAATGGATGTCAGTTTTAAGTGAACTGGCCAACCTAAAGCGTTTTTGAAACTTTGTGAACCCTTAATTTGCTAGAGCGCTTTGTAGCATTATACTTCGACTTTGCCAAACTGTAAATATCATTGTTAACAGGAAATAAATTTTAAAAAAGCCGGGTTGGCGCAGTGGTTACGGCGCTCGACTACTGTTCCAAAGGACGCGAGATCGAATCCCGGCCTCGGCGGCCGCTTTTCTATGGCGGCGAAAAGCAAGGCGCCCGTGTGCTGTGCGATGTCAGTGCACGTTAAAGAACCCCGGGTGGTCGAAATTTCTGGAGTCCTCTGCTACGGCGTCTCTCAGAGCCTGAGTCGCTTTGGGTCGTTAAACCCCACAAACCAACCAAATTTTTTGTTCCATCGAAATGAAAGGAAATCTTTGCATTTCCTTAAATATACTCTACCTAAACCTCCGGAAGCTTGCCGATATATTGTCAAGGCAATCTGAGTGGTAAAGTAAGGTAAAGTATGGTATTTTTCCGACATCGTCATAGGCTCCATACTATTCAAAATTTGAAAATTCAAAACAAAAATTTATTTCCAGTAATATAAAGAAAATGGTCCTTGGGCGAAAAGCTACAACGATAGCTTGAGAGATGCCCGAACGTAATGGCCCATGGTAAACACAGTGTTTAAGTCACAGATGTGAAACACCGCTACAATAAACTTAAATACGTTTTTAGCGCACACACCGAAAAGCTTATCTGTAACTCATTCGTGTGACGAGATGTTGATGTTTGATTTCTCATCTCCATTCAGTTACGCGGCTTCGCGCTAGCGGCCGTCGCGGAAGACGCGACCGGTTTCCCGAGGTGCATGGATGGGAATTCTGGGGATGGCAAGCGCGCATGGCAAATAAAAGGGTGCTAAGATTTGCATGCCAACTTTATTTTTCCAATTTTTTTGGGGAAGAAAATATTGGGCAAGGGCGGTGCTTAAAATCGGAAGGTGCCTAGACTGGCGAAACCACCGTATGTCGTCGGTTGGATCGCAAAGTGGCCTCCAGCCTGGCTAGCAGATATGGATTGTAACTGGGAAGCCAAGTGATATGCCCTGAATGCTGCACCAAGAACAGTTGCGTCACAATTTTGATGACAAGTGAGGTCGGTTTTCCCTTTGCAACCACGACGCATACTTTTATGCGACAGGGGGCCTTACGGCGCTATCGCGTAAAATCAAAGGCGGCGGCAGGAACCACGTGCGAGGGCCGCGTCTTCGAGCTCAAGAGCGTACGCTTCATAAAAATACCCAGCGATTTCCGAAGCAATAAGAAATAACCTGATTAGTCACTCTCAGAGGATAATGGGCATCCAAAAAGTTCATATCTCATATCGCACTTGACCTCCCGTCGGCATCACGCATTCCACCTTGATTAAGCTTAAACCAGCGAGACTTCGTGGCCTGTGACACTAGAGCTCCCAACTCCAAGTTTCAATGCGCGACAACAGCGCCAGAGCGGTGCGAGGCGAAAGTGCTGGGGGCCGGCCGGCAGCGAAGTCGTGGAGTGCAGCCATGACGGAATTTGAGTGGTGGCGAAGGCTGAACCCAAAAGCGGATTAGCGGTACCGCACCATACCCACAAATCGGGGGGCCAAAACTCAAATTAAGAAATTATATTTCTACATAATAAAAAGTATGAATCAACATAAGAAGAATATATATTTTGATAACGTTGCATGTGAATGAGGTAAGGTATTTTATTCAATCATTCTTAAACCTTTAAAAATCTTGCAACACTCCTAATGCGTCTCTTGTGATGTTGCCTCGGTCTTGGTGAGACTTTGCAGGCCTTGTTAGGTTCTTGCGAACTTGCGAAGTAGGCAATCATGGAGAAAGGTTTTTCTGTCCTCCATGTAGGCAATCATGGAGGTAACCAATGCAACAAGGCTGACGAAGCCACGGAGCGGTTTTTTATCGCTGTCAGCTTGTGGTGCGCTCGGCAAAGCGTGTAACATTAGCTCGCAAGTCTGAAAATGTTCCTTTTGCGAAGATGTCGCCGTTCTTGCTGGTCGCCGCACTGTAGCCGTCTGGTAAGATTAATCTCCCCCTACAGCCGAGTTTTCTTGGTTTCGTCTCCTTCGGCGAGTGGTCAGTGAGAAGTCTCTTTGAAGCATTGTATTGCGCTTCTCGGTCTTTATCGCAAGATGAGCCCGCGCTAAGGGAGGAAGCTAGGCTCTGTGGCACATTGCGGCAGCGTGGACTCAACCATCGGTGTCTTCGTACACCGTTTCCGTCTGACTTTCACCCATAAGTGAGCTCTTGTTAGTGTCTTGTATTCGCAGCGATTAATTCTCGACCCCCAACAAAGGCACTCCTCAAGGGTGCGTCATCTCGCCACTACTTTTCAACGCGGCTATGATCGGACTCGCGAGACAACTCGAAAAGATTGAAGGCATACAGCACGCCATATACGCTGACGACTTCACGGTCTAGGTTACCTCCGAGTCACTCGGCCAGAAAGACGAACGACTGCAAGCAGCGGCTACCCGCGTGCAAGAATACGTCCGTGCACGAGGCCTCGCCTACTCCACAGAAAAATCCGAACTCCTGCGAGTTCACAAAGGGACACACAAGGAAGGGACCCTCAATGGCTTCCTCGAAGGACAGCTGCTTCCCGAACGAGACAAGATACGAGTCTTGGGAATGTGGCTGCAGATCAACCAGCGATGCGGCCATACGCTCAGCCTTCTAAAGCAATCGATCACTCCGGTCGCCAGGGTGATCACGCGCGTGTCGCAGAAGCGGAGCGGCATGCGAGAGGGGGATACCCTGTGCCTAGTTCAGAGCTTGGTGCTCAATAGCGTGGGCTACGCCCTCCCGTACTTGAACCTCAACAAAGGAGAAGTGGAACGTGCAGATATCATCATCCGCAAAGCTTGCTAGACAGCCCTGCACCTACCAATGATCACCTCCAACGCAAAACTACTAGCTCCTCGAGTTCACAACACCTTCGGAGAGATCAAAGGAGCCCAACTGGTCACGCAGATAGCCAGGCTCCAGCAGAGGGGCGCACGCTTCTTAGGCGACTGGGGATAGGCGAAACTGCGGAAATCGAGAATTGTACTGCGAGCATACCGGGCGCAATTCGCCAGACGCTAAAGGTTAGCTCCCTTCCCGGAACACGGAACCCAATTTGCATGAGGCCCGTAGGGCAGCCTGGGCGAAGTATGTACACCGAAAGATAGCTACAAAATCCACAACGGTATACACGGACGCGGCTCCGTATAGCAGGAAGATCTCATAACAGCCCAGTGGCAGCAGCTATTGATTCCAACCTAAAGGAATTAGAAACCGCCTCAGTCAGGGATTGCACGGTAACCGAAGGGGAGGAGCTGGCTGTTGTTCTAGCGGTGGTAGCCGGTTATCGAAGCAACAAGTCCATTACCTTTCTTACATATTCGACAGAAGCGTGCCGTAACAACACGAACGGCCGCATTGGTCGCGCCGCGCTCTGGCTCCCACAGAGCGCGACCCCACCAAAAGACACGCACAACACTACTGGGTGGCTTCCTCCCAATCGGACAATCTACCCGAGCGAGTCAGCCCTACGTACTCAGACATTCTCAACTACTATAAGGGGGTACGGATCCACTCTTCACTGGTACCAACGACCACAAATTCCCGATTAGCGGGCCATCTAGAGTGCGTGAGCAATTACAATCGGTGGCGATTCCGTTAAACTGAGCAACGTCCTATTCTACCTCACGGACGTTGCCAACCCAAGGTTTTGTGAACGCGAAGCCGGCCTCCCAACCTAGTCTACCTTCAGGAAGAGCTTCGGGGATGTCTTCGGCCGCCCCGCGGTGCGTAAACTCCGCGCCGAGCAACGTATCTGTGCACGACCTCACCTTCCCTCGGAAACTGCTGGCTGCATTAAGGACGTGGTTGAGTAGAACATCCGCCTCGCATGCAAGAGGACCGGGGTTCAAATCCCGGTGTCGCGCAATTCTCCACCGGATTAAAAAAAAAAAAAATCCGCGTGTCGATGGAATTGCATAAACAGGTTTGGGGTGCGACCTGATGCCGTTGAACACCTCCGGCAACGCACTCCCTCACCAGAACAGGAGTTGGCCGCCCTGGTGCAGTAAATGGCCGCAACCTCTCATGATAAGCTCCATAAAACCCCAGCCATTAGTCACCAGCGGCTGCGGAACAACTGACCACGGCGGCTGTCAGACCTGTGACGCAGCAGGGGGTGCTAGGAACTTCTGGCTCCACTGGACAGGCCGCCATTGGAAACTGACCCTGGCAACGTTTAACACTAGAACCCTAGCTAGTGAAGCTAGTTTAGCAGTGCTGTTAGAGGAACTAGAGGGTATGAAATGGGATGTCATAGGGCTTAGTGAGGTTAGGACTAGGCCGAAATGAGGCATATACTGTACTGAAGGATGGGCATGTACTGTGTTATCGAGGTTTACCAGAGAGCCGACAACTAGGAGTAGGTTTCCTTGTCAATAAGTCTGTAGCGGATAATATAGATGAAGTCTACAGTATTAATGAGAGGGTGGCAGGCATCGTAATTAGGCTTAATAAGAGGTATATACTGAAGGTTGTGCAGGCCTATGCACCTACATGTAGTTATGATGACCAGGCAGTTGAAAGCTTCTACGAAGATGTAGAATCGGCAATGCGAAAAGTAAAGACGCAGTATACTGTACTAATGGGCGATTTCAAAGCCAAGGTAGGGAAAAAGCAGGCAGGAGATCAGGCAGTAGGCGACTATGGCGTTGGTTCTAAGAATAGCGGGGGAGTTAGTAGTTGAGTTTGCAGAGCGCAATAACTTAAGAATCATGAGTACCTTCTTCAGCAAACGGAAGAACCGGAAATGGAGATGGAAAAGTCTTAACGGGGAGACTAAAAATGAAATTGACTTCATAATGTGTTCAACCGCCGCCATTATGCAAGATGTAGAGGAAAGCGGGAAAATGCGATGCAGTGACCACAGGATGGTGAGTTCCCGAATTAGCCTAAATCTGAAGAAGGAACACAACAGATTAGTAAGAGAGAAACCCATCAATGAATTAGCAGTGAGAGGAAGGGCAGAAAAGTTCAGGATCTTGCTACAGAATAGATATTGAGCTCCAACCGAGGATGGCGACATTAGTTTCAGAGATATCATTACTGAGTGTGCGGTAGAAGAAGGTGGTAGGATAGTTAGAGAGGATACCGGTAAGCTGTCTAAGGAGACGAAAGATTTGATTAAGAAACGCCAGAGTATGAAAGCTTCCAATCCAACAGACCGGATCGAATTGGCCGAGATATCAAAGCTAATCAATAAGCGCAAGGTGGCCGATATAAGGAAGTATAACATGGAGAAAATTGACCATGCTGTAAAGAACGGGGGAAGCCTTAAAGCGGTAAAGAAGAAATTGGGCGTAGGCAAAGACCAGATGTATGCGATAAGGAACAAGGCGGGCAACGTCATCACGAATATGGAAAAGATAGTCAAAGTAGCCGAGGAGTTCTATACAGATCTCTACAGTGGCCAAAGTAGTCAGGACCATAATGAGATTGGCGGTAGGGAAAAACAGACGTTCCACCAGTGATGAAGGACGAGGTCAAGAAAGCATTAGAAACTATGAAAAGGGGGAAATCAGCTGGAGAGGATCAGATAACTACAAATTTGGTGAAGGACGGGGGGATATCGTACTAGAAAAACTGGCCACCCTGTATACGCAGTGCCTGGTGTTATCGGCGGTACCGGAGCCATGGAAGAATGCAAACGTTATCCTCATTCATAAGAAAGGAGACACTAAGGACCTTAAAAATTACAGAACAATCAGCTTACTGTCTGAAACGTATAAGGTATTTACTAAGGTAAACACTAATAAAATCAGGGCAACCTTAGATTGCAATCAAGCAAAGCAATAAGCAGGTTTTCAGGAACGGTACTATACTATCGATCATATCCATATCATCAACTAGGAGAAAGAACAATGCCCGGAATATAACCAGCCCTTATACATAGCATTCATTGATTACGAAAAAGCATTTGACTCAGTTGAAACCTCGGCGGTGATGCAGGCATTGCGAAATAAGGGGTGGACGAGCCGTACCTGAAAGTGCTGGGATATATACATAGTGGCTGCACAGCAACCATAGTTCTGCACAAAGAAAGAATCAAAATTCCCATA
This sequence comes from Amblyomma maculatum, assembly GCF_055883805.1. Classification (NCBI taxonomy): domain Eukaryota; kingdom Metazoa; phylum Arthropoda; class Arachnida; order Ixodida; family Ixodidae; genus Amblyomma; species Amblyomma maculatum. The sequence continues at coordinate 1,438,167 of NW_028146743.1, forward strand.
AAGAAAGGTGTTAGGCAAGGAGACACAATCTCCCCAGTACTATTCACAGCTTGCTTAGAGGAAGTATTCAGAGACTTGGAATGGGAGCAGTTAGCGATAATGGTAGATGGAGAATACCTCAGTAATCTGCGATTTGCTGATGACATTGCCTTGCTAAGCAACTCGGGGGATGAATTGCAAATAATGATTGGTGACCTAAACTGGAAAAGTAGGAAGGTAGGCTTGAAAATCAATATGCAGAAGACTAAGGTAATGTTCAACAGCCTCGGGAAAGAACAGCAGTTTACATTAGGTAGCGAAGTACTGGAAGTAGTAGGCGAATATGTCTACTTAGGACAGGTAGTAACCGCAGATCCGGACCATGAAAAGGAAATAACAAGAAGAATAAGATTGGGATGGAGCGTATTGGCAAGCACTCGCAGATTATGACTAGCCGCTTACCGGTATCGCTCAAAAGGAAAGTATACAACATTTGCATCTTACCTGTACTCACCTATTGGGCTGAAACGTGGAGGCTAACCAAGAGAGTTTTATTTAAGTTGATTACAACCCAGAGGGCTATGGAACGAAAAATGGTAGGGGTAACATTGAGATATATGAAGCGTACAGAGTGGGTCAGAGAAATAACTCACGTTACCGACATTCTAGTGAAAATTAAGAAGAAGAAATGGGCATGGACAGGACATGTAGTGCGAAGACAGGATAACCGATTGTCGCTTAGGGTAACAAACTAGATTTCAAGGGAAGGAAAGCGTAGCAGCGGGCGCAGAAAGTTAGGGGGGGGGGGGGGGGGGTGATGAGGTTAAGAAGTTCGCAGGGGCCAAGTGGATGCAGCTAGCACAGAACCGGGTTAAATGGAGAAATATGGGTGAGGCCTTCGCCCTGCAGTGGGTATAGTCAGGCTGATGATGATGATGATGAGTTATGCAAGCGTGTCAACGCGTCTATTGTGGATATCAATAAAAGTGAATCACTTTCTGAAAGGCATCGCAGGTGGCGTTTTCAAAATGCTCCTAGCAAAGAATCCCACCTCTCATAAATGCTGCGTTGCTTAGTTGTACACGGACAAAGGAACTGGACAAACGCTGAGGTTAAGCGCAATCTACCAACTGAAGTTTTATTCCTGTTATGATTTTCATATTTTCATTTTCATGGTTTCATTCCTTAGAATATGAGAGAACCCATCTTGAATGTGCGATTGATATCCATGAGTTTTGCAAATAAACCCTACGTGCTACATCTCTATGCATGTTCTGTTCCGATTGTATTGCGCGAATAAACGTTAATAAACAAATATTTCAAGTTACACGTAATTTCTCGATGCCTCGGATAGAGCCTATTTCTCATCTTCCTCGAATCGATACGCGATAACGGTCGTAATTAATGGTCCAAAAGCAGAGATATAGAAGGGCAGCGCCTGAGAAGGCGACAGCGGACGTAACCGCCTTGGCGGGCCGCCAAATGCGCGATTCGACTTCCCTTCTTGCGGCTCTGTTCATACGCTTCCAATGTAACATTTAAGGTGTCATATATGTATCACACATCAAAACAAGGCACCCACGGTACGAACGGCGGTGCTGAAAAACAAGTAATTGGCAAAGAACTACTAAAAAATATCGCATGACGTCCGCTCTAAAGTATGCGTGAAACGCGCATACGCAGACAGCCGGCCCTTGACCCAATGAAAAGCGGCGCTTCTGCTTGAAGCTTGCACGCCAGCAAGTCTAGACGACGGGAAGACGCGGACGTTGCAGCATTGCGTAGGTTGCTTTGTTCTTCAAACTCGAGTTGGGACCGTTCCTGAACCACGCGGTTATTTGGTGGCGTTTCTTCAGCGGTTTGTTTGGGTCGCATCGCGTCAGTAATGCCGCTAAACAGCAGGGCCCTGTGGGGTACGTTGCGCGGCAGCTGCAACGAACATCACTGTGATTGTAGATGCTACGTCGTTATGTGCTCGGCAGACGCCTCTGAACCCAGCGCAATTCGTTGCGACTACTGCAACCATGTTCTAGGGATTCATGGAAGAATAACGGTCTTGGATGAGTGGCCTTTTTTGCCATATGCATAATAACGACTTACGAAGTCATTTATTTCATGCTTGTCAATGTGCGTATTTTCTCTGTTTGCCAGCTTCATTTGTGAGGCGAGGCTCGTTCAGTACACTTCGAAGAGAAATCTGGTTCAGTAGTTTGAGTGCCACAGTCAACTATTGCGCGAGGTTTCGTGTCAATAAGTTTGCTTATCCGTAATATTGGTTTTACACTATTGCTGCCGTATGTCTTTGGGCTCATTGGGTGCAATAATATGGGGGTAATCCAGCACTAATTATTGATTGTTTGCACGCGTGTACGCCTTTGCATACCTACAAAAAAGCACGCTTGAAACGCACGGCGGTGCTCTCGTTTTGAATCTGAATCCTGGAACTTTGCACGGCGTTAAATTATATATCAATTGTTGGTGAGTCATAAGAGTTCGGCAATACAGCTGGGCACACTAAAATGATACTGAACACGTGGCGCCACCGAACTACGCAGCATGTCAGTAAGAAAGCTGAGGATTCAGTGTGGTACAGACAGTGTGCAGCGCGTCCCTATAAAGAGTAAAAAAATTTCTTGCCTAATGATTCCATCGCGCGTTTTAATTCGTATTTTACCTAGGCGGCCCAGAGCATGACAGTGGCGTTGCTGGAGTGCCGCAGCATATTCCGCAGTCAAGTAGCTTGCAAGGTTAGTGGGCTCAAGAAAGGTATTTGTAAATTCGGCCTAAAAGTTCTTGTTTTTTTGTGAAACCATTGTCCCTTGTTCGCCGATATGGGCTGTTATATGGACTTGTGCTTGGTATCAGGGATAGCTTTTTGTATTCATGAAAGTGGACACCTGCAGAGTGGGGCTGCATGCGGTATACGTTATTAAACGGGGCTTCTCTAACTTGATTAATAATTTCTGTGCTGCACGCTTTTGGCGCTTCAATCCGCCTCGGGTTATGATATTTGTGTGGCTGTTGCCAGAACCTATGCAAGCGGATGAGTTCCTGCACTGACGACACCACCTTCTGTATATCCCCCCTCCCCTTTCTCTTATCGAGAATAACGTTTTTCCACACCACTGCATAAGGCGCAGTATGCAGCGACCACGAAATAACACGTGATCTGTCAAAGGCATGATGGACGTCTCTTCCTAACCCTGCCCACACTCTGCATAGGATAGGAAAAAAGTTTATTGATCTAGAAAGGTTTTGTGCTAGTAGCAGACGAGAAAGAAGAGGTCCATCTTCCGTCTTCTCACAGGGTCGGTGCCCCTATTCCAGGGCTCCGCTGAGATTCGCTGCTCGCTGGGCGTGCTGGATCAGACATTGTTGGCAATCCAAATCGCCGCTGGATAGCCGGCTCTCCTACTGTTCCGCACTCAGGTCTTTACGAAAGCTATCGTTCTTACTGCATTCCCACGTGCTGTGGTATAACGAAGGTTTGCTATCACACCACGGGCAGGTGTCCCGATATTGCGACGGGTAAATCTTGTTAAGCATATGCAGGTTTGGGAATGTTCCTGTCTGCAGTATTCGCCAGTACACTGCCTTTTGTTGATTTAGGCCACGATGAGGCGGCGGATAGCGGATCCGTACCCCCTTATAGTAGTTTAGAATGTCTGAGTCCGTAGGGCCGACTTGCTCGGGTAGATCATCCGATTGGGAGGGAGCCGTGTCTTTTGGTGGGGTCGCTCTCTGTAGGAGCCAGAGCGCGGCGCGACCTATGCGGCCGTTCATGTAGTTACGGCACGCTTCTCTCGAATCTGTAAGAATGGTAAGTGACGTGTTGCTTCGATAACCGGCTACCACCGCTAGAGCAACAGCCAGCTCCTCCCCTTCGGTTACCGTGCAATCCCTGACTGAGACGCTAGCTAATTCCTTTAGGTTGGAATCAATAGCTACCGCCACTCCGCTATTATGTGAGCTTCCTGTATACGGAGCCGCATCCGTGTATAGCACTGTGGATTTTGTAGCTAGATTTTGTTGCACATACTTCGCCCGGGCTGCTCTACGGGCCGCATGCAAGCTGGATTCCATGTTCCGGGGAAGGGAGCTAACCTTTAGCGTCTGGAGAATTGCGTCCGGTATGCTCGCAGTACGATGCTCGATTTCCGCAGTTCCGCCTAGCCTCAGTCGCCTCTGCACATACATATCTACACTACAGTTCGATGCGAAGCTGCATGCGGGGCGTGTTTAGTTAATAGCAGAAGCATATTTATCACAGCGTGACTCCACATCTGTCTGCAAATTCAAGGATAATATATTCGCATAGCGAGCTACGCAGATTTCACGCGGAAATTTTTCTAAAAGCGTGGGCCAAGGAGCGGTCTGTTTTCTTGCCCGCAAGGAGTGGCTGTTGCTGTTTCCTCATATGAAGCTAAGCACGCCGTTGTACAGACAGCCTTAAAGGCGGGGGAGGAGGTCACAGGCTGGGGCGGACGCCATCGTATTTGACTCTTCTTTGTGGGGATATGCGTTGCGACCGACCGTCCCCGAAGCCGTTCGAAAATTGGTTAACCGGCTGCAGAGGGGCGAGTCGGAAGTTCGAGTCCCAGCCGCCGAACGAAAGTCGTTTATTAGACGGTCCCCCGGCGGTTCGCTGGCGAGGTAGCGGTAGTTTATGGCTCTGGACGGCGCACCGCGTGACAGACCGGATGTCTCTGGAACGGGTGACGAAGGCTGAGAAAGCGGACGGAGCGTTGCGTTTTCTACCGACTGTGTTTGTTTTTGTTGTGTTTCTGCTGCCGTTTTTCTGTGTTTGTGTATGAAGCGAAAATGCATCGCGTCTTTCTGGAATCCACGCGGTGCTCGAAAGTTGACATTCTCGTGGGCACCGGCGTTCTATCAGTTCTTCACTTCTCCGGTTGGTAACCAAAAGGATACCCAAAATACTGGGGAAACGTATTTCAGGGGGGGGTTTGGCGCCAGGTGGAAGAGGAACGGCGGCCGTCCTAGGTGCTGCTCGAGAGCTCTGCCAGGAAGATGTCGCGTACTATGACTATGACTGACTGCTTTGCTGGTTATATATATATATATATATATATATATATATATATATATATATATATATATATATATATATATATATATATATATATATATATATGTTGTAAGGTAACGCGAAGGTCGGACTTGGGGAATCAGGCTTTATTGCAGACCTGAAGCCTTGGTCGCACACTGCAGCCAAACACACTCCGCGATGACGATGGGTATATACAAGAGGGAGCAGGATGAAGATGAAGCAGCACGTTCAGCCGTGTGGAAGATGAAGCGCCACACAGTGCTCACACTATTTCGCCCGCGCAGTTCAAGCGGCCAGCCTGGCCGCAATTAGTCCGCAGGATTGCGCCGAATAAAAGGTTTCATAAGTGAAACGTGGACAACTTCAGTGCCACGGTAACGACAGTCCGGAGGAGGGTAAACAGGGGAGACGCGATAGTTGACCGGGGAGGCTTTTGCAAGAACTGTGTAAGGACCAATGTAACGGTGCTGTAACTTGTCACAAAGGCCAGGAGTGCGTAATGGGGTCCAAAGTAACATCTCGTCACCGGGACGGAAAGAAACTTGGCGATGGGTTGCATCATAGCGGCACTTGCGGTCTTCCTGGCAAGCTTCCGTGTTGACGCGAGCAAGCCGGCGAGATTTGGCCACTCGGGAAAGGAACTGGTCAGGAAGAGAGGATGAGGAACTGGCATGTGTAGAAAGAAAAGAGGCGTCAAGAACGGTAGCGGGAGAACGGCCGTAAACGAGGAAAAACGGGGTGTAACCTGTGGTCCGCTGTACAGCCGTATTGTAGGCGAACGTAACAAAAGGGAGTATTACGTCCCAGTTTCGGTGGTCCTGGTCGATGTACATAGACAACATGTCAGAAAGCGTGCGGTGGAACCGCTCAGTCAACCCATTGGTCTGCGGGTGATAGCTGGAGGTCAATTTGTGATGTGTAGTTGAGGCCTCAATAACTTCGGCTACAATCTTCGACAGAAATGTCCGACCACGATCGCTGAGAAGCACTTGAGGGGCCCCATGGCGCAGTACGAGCGATTCCAAAAAGAAGGTCGCGACCTCATGTGCTGAGCCATTAGGCAGGGAAGCGGTCTCAGCATAGCGTGTTAGGTGGTCGACGGCGGTGACGATCCAGCGATTACCTCGTGCGGACAATGGAAGTGGCCCGTATAAGTCTATGCCAACAACGGCAAAAGGAGTAGCAGGGCAAGGTAGCGGCTGTAGTAGGCCAGCAGGAGGAGAAGTGGGCCGTTTGCGGCGCTGACTTGGCAGACAAGAGGCGACGTATTTTGCCACACTTGAGGCGAGGCCTGGCCAGAAGAAACGGGTTTTCACGCGGTGGTAAGTTTTATGAAAGCCTAAGTGACCGGCTGTAGCATCATCGTGGAAAGCCGCCAGGATACGGGTGCTAAGCGCTTTCGGAATAACGGGGACCCAACGGGTGCCTTCAGAGCAATAAATATAACGGGAGAGCACGCCGTTGTCAAGTTTGAACTTTTGGAGTTGCCTGCGCATCCTAGCGGTAGGAGGGTGAGAAGCACCGGTGAGAAGGTTGATTAGGGAAATACAGTAGGGATCTGCTCGCTGGTGTGAAATAATGGCGTAGCGATCTGGAGCAGCGGCAGGAGTAGCACAGGTGATGTTTGGAGCTCTGGACGACATTGGGACGTCGAGGGTGCACGCAGGAAGGCTCGAGGAAGCACTAGGTGGTGATTCTGATAGCGGGCAGCGGGAAAGAGCATCGGCATCTCGATGTTTGCGTCCCGATTTGAATATGAGATCAAAGTGGTACTCCTGCAAACGCAGAATCCAACGACCCAGGCGTCCAGTCAAATTTTTGAGGGTTGATAACCAGCACAGAGCGTGGTGATCGGTAACGATCGTGAAATGGCGGCCGTAGAGGTAGGGGCGGAATTTCTGAACTGCCCAAACGACGGCGAGGCACTCTTGCTCAGTGATGGTGTAGTTGCGTTCCGCTGGTGTTAGAGTTCGACTGCCAAACGCAATTACCTTTTCCCGAGAAGCGGTATCACGTTGCAGAAGTACGGCGCCGATACCGAGGCTGCTGGCATCGGTGTGAAGAATGGTGGCAGCAGTGTCGTCGAAGTGAGCGAGAACAGGGTCCGAAGTGAGGGCATTCTTCAGGGTTTGGAAAACTTTTTCGCATCCTTCGGACCAACTGAAAGTAGTACGGTCTGTAAGGAGGCGGTGGAGCGGTGCAGCAATGGTAGCGAAATTGCGAATGAAACGGCGAAAGTACGAAGACAGGCCAAGGAAACTGCGTAGTTCCTTAGTCCGCTGAGGGCGTGCAAAGTTCAAAACTGCAGCAAGCTTGTCAGGGTCGGGTCGAATGCCATCGCGGCTGACGAGGTGGCCCAGGATCTTGATTTCTTTCTTGGCGAAACTACACTTTTTTGTGTTCAGCTGGAGACCGGCGGATGCCAGGCACGTTAATACTTGATCAAGGCGGCATAAATGATCAGAAAAAGTCGCAGAGAAAATAACTATGTCGTCCAGGTAGCACAAGCATGTTTTCCACTTAAGTCCTCTAAGAACATTGTCAATCATGTGCTCAAACGTAGCGGGGGCATTACAAAGTCCAAAAGGCATGACATTGAATTCGTAAAGCCCATCGGGAGTAGCGAATGCGGTTTTTTCTTTGTCGGCTTCGTGCATTGGTATCTGCCAGTAACTGGAACGCAAATTCAAAGTGGAGAAATATTCGGCGCCCTGAAGACAGTCGAGGGAGTCGTCAATTCGTGGCATAGGGTAAACATCTTTGCGAGTGACTTTGTTAAGTGCGCGGTAATCAACGCAAAAACGCACGGACCCATCCTTTTTTTTGACCAAGACGACCGGAGATGACCAGGGGCTAGCTGATGGCCGAATAATGTCTCGCCGGAGCATATCATTCACATTATCTTCTATGATTTTACGTTCTGATAAGGAAACACGGTAAGGGCGGCGGCTAACAATAGAAGTACCTTCTGTAATAATGCGGTGCTGCGCAGAAGACGTTCGGCCCAAGGTCGGAGAAGTGACATCAAAGGAGGCTTGGTGTTTTCGAAGTAATTCGAAGTAATTTTCGAAGTGCTCACAATATGCATATATATATATATATATCAGTTCATTCGATTTAACTAATGTTCGGTCTCATATTTAATAAATAAGGTCAACTATGGCGTCCATCGGCCCCCTTCCTCGACCCGGCGGAGCCGCCGTGCCGTCACGGACGAACGTTTCGTTACAATGGCATTTACTAAAAGCACTAGTTTAGGCTTGTTGGCTCGTAAATCATGAATTCAGATGAGTGCGCGAAACCTAGATGAGTCTCCAGAGCTGGTAACGTGGGCAAACTTTCACATCTCGTACGTTTCGGCCCAATTTCAAGTTAGGCACTGTAAGCACCTTCTGAGTTTTATTCGGAAATTTTCGAGAAGAAGGTCTGTGTCACCAGTTCTTATTTTCATTATTGAAAACCAACAAGAAACACTAAGGTCTTTGAGTGTTGACGCAAGTCGAAACTTTTCCACGCATGTAGATTTGGCGGAGAGAACAACCGCTTGATCACGTGCTGCTCCTATAGCGACGGCGCTTTCTTCCTCTCATACTAAGGGGTCGTTATCTCTGCAAAGCGCGCCACCTTAATTCGTCTTCCGCCGCGGCAGCTGCCTTGAATAGCGTGTCGGGATTCCTCGTATTTTTGTGAAGTATCAATTTTGACAGTCTTTTTTTACCTTGTATTCTGCCTAGGCAGCAAACCACAACAGGCTGTATTTGCTGACGTGCCCCGGCTGAGTCCACAGCCTGGTGTTCGAAAGGTTGGTTGTCTCAAAACAGCTGAAAAGTTTTCGTTTCTGTTAAAAAAGACTTGTTTCTCAAAGCCGTTTTGCCTTACCCACGAAATCACTTACGGCCTTAGTGAAGAAAAGCTTCGGTGCGAATTTCTCACTGCTTTCCGAACTTTAAAGACTACATGTGCACAGAGTGTAGTGTGTTTCATTCTTCGGAATTAGGAGCGGGCAATTAGTGTACACATAAGTCACCACATCCAGTATTCCCCTGGGAACCTATAAAATTGAGGTTTTATCTGATGCTTTATCTTCAACAGTCCAGTTATGATTGTTACCTAGAGTAGGGCAGAAGCCAGCAGAAGCAAAGATAGCTTGTCTGCTCTTTTACGCGATATCAATTAAGCTCTTGATTGAGGCTGACTCACCGTTGTAGTGCAAGCTATGCAGCAAATATTATATGCCTTTACCATAAAAAGCACTTATATATGCTCACCACCAACGACCAAGAATCTGGTCCGTATGATCTTTTTTGTTTATGCCCCTTTGGCAACACTGACGAGCATGCTTCCTCGTGCGGATACATGAAACTAAGTCCGATATAGGGGCTGAAATGCAACGCTTCGAAATTTCACCGCCTTCGATTAGGACCAAAATCGATGTCTAACAACCATAACTGATTGCGCTCCACACAGTGGTAGCCATCACGTTTGGTCATTGCCCAATCGAACATTTGGCCCAGGCCATTACCAAATTAAGCCCCTGCATTCGTACTCTAATTACCGTTTAACAGAGATAACCCCTGCTAACTTTCTGCTACACCTCATATAATCTATGATTGTAATTTTAAGTAGCAGTCATTGTTTGGCTAGTGAAACTGCTGTGAGAAGGGACCTCTTTATGGCCCAAATAGCTCTTGAAGTCAAATTACACAGAACATTCCATTTGTACTAATGCCTTGCGCATCATTGCGAGAAAGAAAATATATTATTCTTCAATCAGGGATTTTTGTTTGGGCGCTTGTTAAAACGCATCTTCAGGTACTCAAATCGCTTCCCAAAAATTGTCTAAATTTGTTATACTCACGTGTTAGGTATTACGATGCGTGATAAGTCCTTTAATACAAAAACATTAACTAAAGGAAGGTAGTCGTGATTTCTTTTGAATTATTGCGTACATGCCATTATGTACAGTCTTGTTCAAAAGTTCTAAAGCCAAGGATTTTCGTCGCAGCCGTAAAATGAAGCAGTGACAGCATCATTAAAGGCCGAAGGGCCTTCAGAATGCTAGGAAATGGGTTCTTGTGACAGCAAGAAACTATACCAAAGCATTTCCTGACCCTATAGTTTTTAACGGTTTCATGGCGGCTTCATTTTGCAGCTGAGACGAAAATCTTTTGGCTTTAAGACTTTTGACCAATACTATACACGAACACCAACACAGCATCCATCAAAATATGAAAGAATAAAAACAAGGAGACAAAGGAATAGTCGACGATGGTAGCGGTCATCAAAGTCACCTTCCATTGTAGATGGATGATCATGGGTCGAAGATCGTCCGCTATCTGACATGTCAGAACTTCCTCTAGACACAGAAGAACAACTTGCCGTTGCACGCACTGCAGCAGGTAAGCAGTGGTGACATTTGTCACACCTTTTATTGCGAAAGCATACTACTCGCACTTTCAAGTCTTCGCGTGACCCGGCCGCAGTTACGTCTTACCCACGTGACGCTGTGACGTCACACCCCACGTGACACACGGGCTGGCAGGAGCTACCAACTTGGGCCTCTAATTTCATATGGGACGGTTATGTCGGAATCAGCCTGCTAGGACCCTGGCATTCACGTTACCTCTATAGGCCACTAAGGCACGTTCATATGGGTCGGTTAAAGCGGGGCTTTATATGTGGGCTGAGGAAGAAGAAAAAGAGAAGAAGAACGCTCGGTCACCCGTAGCTAATACTTTCGCTCAATATTTGATTCAGCAGCGTTGAACCCTTGTAATTTTTTTCAAATCGCAATGCATGCACCCTACTGAGAATTTGCAGAGCACTGAGAATTGGCACAGTCTTTGTTTTGGTATTTGTAATGATGTTGCTTGCACAGAGCATTGACTTTAACCATTATCATAAGAGTTGTGAATTGGTTGTGAAATATTGTTTTTATTTATTTATAAGATGCCTTTAGCTGGCCAAGCATTTATTGTATTCATACTCGCATGTTACTGTGCACAGCTACAGCTATTCATTATGAAATAATAATGAACTAGATACTGGGAGAAATGTATGACATATATACAATTCAAGTCACCATTTTCTCAAGACTAGCACATGGAATTCCCTCGAGCAACAGCTCCGCATCAAAGCGTGAATTAAGTCAGTGAGCCGCCAAAAGGCAAGGTCAGAAAACACATCTGTGTGGCATGCAGATTTACCACCAGGCATTTTTATGCTTTACGGCTACATGTCCGGGAGGTGCACATGAACAAGGTCGCTTTGGTATGCACAAAGTGCAGGAAGAAGTTTCTATACATGCCACAATACAAATCGCATACTAACAGTAAATTCACTATCTAAAAGCAATGATTACTGCTTTATAAGTAGTCGTGAAAAGGAATCTAATGTGCCCATGGCTCGACAGGCGTCCTCAGTTGCTGCAACTGAAAAAAAGCAATACTTTGTTAAGTGCTGCGTCATACTATGGAGACTGTGATGTGGAAAGTTTTGCGGGGTATTCTCACAAAACTCTCATGCCTGGCAAGGCAGCTCGTGTCACAATAGCGCTGTGCAATAGGTGGAGTCGATGCGCTTGTTGCGGCAGTAGCAGATATTTTAGCAACTGCTAGAACACCCATCGATGTGTCTGCTTTTGAAAATGACCGAGCAAGAAGTCCTTGTACACCTCTCAGAGAATTTATGTTCCTGAAGAGGAAGTAAAGCTTGAACATGATGAATGAGCATATTTTGTGCCACTGAAGGGATTGATTGATAATTTGCTACATCATCCAACCTTTGCCTGCCTCTTGCAGTCTGCACTGTACACATCAAGCAATGGGTTGCTTAAAGAATTCACTGACAATACACGATTTCAAATGCACCCAGTTGCAAGGTCTCAAAATAAAAACAGTATTGTAATGCTTCTGTACTGAGATGATATTGAATTGGCCAATCCACTATACATGAAAAGAGCGCTGAGGCAAGCTAACTGTGTTTTATGTTTCTTTTGTGGACCTACCACCATCAGACAAGTCCAACATAGCCAACGTATTCTTGCTTGTAGTAGAGAAAGCAAATGCTCTTAAATCATTAGAAGTGAAACGTGTGCTCCTTCAAGACTTCATTTCCACCTTAAATGAACTTTACAGTGGCTGCATTCTGAAAACTGTCTTTGGTGAACAAGTGTTTTATGGTTGTTTTTTACTTGCCTACATTGGAGATTCACTGGCATTCTACAATATAGCAGGCTTTAATGAAAGCTTCAGCAAGAATGTACGCTTAGCATGCCGGACTTGCAAAGTTCCCACAGTTGAATATCATAACTTGCACTATGAAATCCAATGCCCCCTACGTACACAGCGAAAATATGAGCAGGACCTATTCACACTTAATGCAGGAACTTCAAAAAAGGACCGTGCTGAACTGTCGGCACAATACGGCATTAAGTCCAACTCGGTTCTTACTGAAATGGCTAATTTATTTATACTCACAGACTTGCTATATGACCCCATGCACAGTTTGCGAGAGTCGATCATTCCTCTGGAGTTGTCACTGTTTAGTAAGTTTATTGTAAGGGAGGAAGCATGGATGAGTTTAAGCCAACTTAACACTGCCCTGTCTCAGTTCTGCTTTCATAGACAAGTGAGTAAAAGTGATAACCCTCCAAGATTTTAGTCTGACTTTAGCTTTTTTTGTGCGGCAAGCTCTAGTTTGATACTACGTCTGCATTTTCTCTTTTTATTGATGAATGTATGCCTGAAGAGGCTGTGCAAGAGCCCCTTTGTGAATGGTTTAGGCTCCTGTGCATCATCACACAGCTGTTAATTTATCCTGTTATTTCCCCAGACGCACTTGGGGACATTGAGTGCATGGTAGCCCACCATATTGAACTTTTTGTGCAGCTGTATGGTTCCAACTTATTTAAACCTAAGTTGCACATGCTGGTGCGTATGGTGTCTCAAATACGGCGCTTCGGTCTTTCCAATCCTCACCGGACAATGAGGCTTGAAAGTAAAAATGCTCTTCAGAAGTCGAAAAAATTCTGGAATTTCAATAATATTCCATTATCTGTAGCCAATTACGTTAAGATGAAAATGTCCAGTGACCTGTGGATAGGACCAGGGCAGCCTAATATGAGCTATGCACAGAGAAGCGCTAAATCAGATGTAGGTGCACCAGTGTGCCTATCATCTGCTTTTTTTGCCTTGTGGACTGCATCCCTCTGCTGTTGGCTTAACAGCTATATGCGTTCAGCCTTTGTCTCTGGTGTCAGGATCTCAAATTCTGATGTGTGCTTGTGTTTGAACAAAATGGCCTTCGAATTTTTAGTACAGTAGAAACAATTGTACTTTGGGAAGGAAAATTTTCGTCACTCATCTGATCTTGGCCAAAGGTAGTTATTCACAATGAGTGAATGCATTTGTACTTATGAAGACACCGCATAATGTCATCAAACCTGAACTCCTTTAGTATTCCTGGCCATTGTATACTTATGCAAGAGATGACTGTTTGTATGCTATTACAAAATGTCTTCATGAGTCATACTTGTTGTAATGCTGGTTGCTTTCGAATGTTTTATTCCTGATGTTGCTTACTGAAAGCAAAAAAGATCTTGTGTGTGGTACTGCAGATTTTCATTGAATAAATACTAGTTTGCTTCCTTTTAGGAATTCTGAGACTCGCTCCATGCAAATATGCCAGAATTCTCCGAGTGTGTTCAACCAATCCTGCAAGGGATAGCTCTTTCGGACAGGTCAGAAAAAAAGCCGTCACGGCAGCTTTGGGTAAAAATGGCCCTGTTCCTGGAGTAAGTTTTTCTTGTTTTTCGCTGAATGTAGTGCACCTTGCTGATATACCGAGTGATCAGCGAACACTTTCAATATCTCCTTGAAAAACATTTGGAACACAAAAAAGTATTGAAGCATAAGAGCAATTGACAAATAGACATGTTGAAGGCAATTGCAATAAAGGATTAATTTGTAACTTCAACGACTAGGTTTCTGAGAAACCTATCAAGCTTTGTACTGTAGTTGCATGGCTGTATTGGGGTAAATGACGAGAAGTAATTTTTCTTTAATAAAAAAGCTAATTGCCGGTACGAACTCTCAGTCTTGGCGAGCATAATTGTCAAAACATTCGTCTGCTCACATAGGCAATAATTAGCATACATTGGAGAGGTCAGTGGCGGTGTCACATCAGTTTTCGAAGCAACATATAACCCTTATTTAATGAGCAATAAGCTTGGTGAGAACGTGATCCGCCATTATTGCTGTTACAATAACAATGGCATTCAGCCAAGCAATATTTGCTATTTTGCCATGTCATGCGCATTATTCCGCTTCGCTAGTAGTGCAATGAATACGACACTCATAGCTATCTACGTGAATGTCATTTTTGTGCGAACCAGCAAAAGATGGTGCATGATATAATCCAAGTGAGATGAAGTTTAGTGCTGTATTCACTGCAGTCAGGCATCAACAGACCCGCATTTCCATCTCTTTTTCTGTACATTTATCGCATTCAATTTCGGTTTTGTGCTGAAAAAAGCTCTGAGTTACTTTGAGATAGTGTATTAACGATTAGTTTTTTTTTCACCTTGTCTATTAGTACAAACTTTTCATTGGCACCAACCACCATATTTGGTTACTTTATTAGTTGACTAACAAATTTGAAGTAACTCGCAATAAATATGATTTAAACAATGGCTGCAGTATGTTGTACTTACCGTGGCTCAGAATTTGTTCCTGAAATATTTTTTGTATTATGACTGATATTTTTAGCAATTTTCCAAAGTAGCTGATGAAACGTTTCCTTCATTATAAGGGGACCGCATGACTTAATTTAGGGTTTAAAAATGCACTACTGCTCTGTAAGACGTCACAAATTAGGACATATGGTAGAAAATTTACAGATCAAGTGAGAGATTTTGAATCCACAACTGGTTTCCGAAATGCTGAGTTAAGCAGTCAAGTCACAATGCACTGGAAAGGCAGTCATGCAATCTTACTTTTTCACTTTTTGCGGTCCCTCTATTCAATGCTGAAAAAGCTAATCCATGCGATCAGCAGTTATATTTTGCCCTCAGCTTAAATCTTTCTTTATGTAAGTGGCCTATACAGATATTGCATAAATGCAACATTGGCTTTTCCCTATGGCAAAGTCTAGAAAGGAGCGTCTAGGTGCTTATAACAGACACATTATTTTTGTTCTAGTGAGCATAATCTTATAGTACTGGGGACCAAGGTGAAAGGCGCTCAATATGCAAAGTCCTTGGTGATGCACCTGCCTCAAAATATCCACTTCTTTTATGGGATGAGCAAAAACCTGACAGCCAAATTTTGGATACAAGGACTCGTGCTTATGTAAGCATACTTTGGCGTAGCATGATTTGTAAATCAAGGTGATGCTGCTTCTGGATGAGATTCCCTGTTCATACTGTCATTTCATGCAGTACTAATATGTATTCACAATTTAGGTCTGCCTCATAAGCTGTGGATGTCAAAGGGGGTGATGTCTTTATTTCCAATTGACACATGTGAGACTGTCTGCTATGGTCTATTTTTACTTACGTATATTTTTACTCCTGTGTTCAACACAGAGTTAATGATATTGACACATGCCATTCATAGACGACGAAGATTTGAACCGGCGATTCGGAGAAGACGACGAGCGAAACAGTGCTCCGCTTTCGTGCTGCCCTGACTGGCTGTTGGTGTTCTCCGGTGTCAGAGTGCCAGAGCGCCTTCTGTGTAACGTTACGTTACAAATCTGGTGGAGGAATTGCCAGGTATCGATCCAGTCCTGCATAATCAACCTGCCAATACGGAGCTTACCCCCGTACATCAACGCCTCGGCCGCCGCCTACGTGGAGAGCCCTCTGAATTCGGACCCCTTCCGGCCGCTACCAGGACGACGCATCCTCAGACGGCCGTCGAACCTGCTGCAATGACATCTGAGAGCAGGCTTCCCACCCACATCCTGTGTCATCAGCCGCGAACACACCCCTCCTTTCATGGCGACGTGTTCGAGGACGCCGAGGACTGGCTTGAGAACTACGAGCGAGTTGCTCGTTACAACGGGTGGACTGATGAGCGCAAGCTCCACAACGTGTAGTATCAACGCCGCAGTATCAACGCCGGACCATAGTATCAACGCCGCAGCTCCAGCAATGGAGCCGCAGGGTCCTCGCATGGAGGGCCTCGCATGGAGCCGCATGGGGCCTCACTACTCCCCTCTGCCAATCTACCAGCGACCCCGTCAAGTATGGCGGCCCCGGGACCGTCGCCCCCTGTGCTATCATTGCGGGGAAGCCAGTCACCTTTACCGGGCGTGCCCGTACCGCCGCGTCAACATGCGGGGTTTCACCTCGGAGGAACTCCACCCTCGGAATGACGAACGGCCTACTGAGATTGCAAGCGACCTTGCAGCGCGACAGTATCCCGTCACGTCCGGTTACCAAGAGCGTCGGTCTACGTCCCCGAGGAGCTACCGTTCGACAAGTCCCCACTCTTCCCGACGCCGCTCCTCTCCCAGCCCTAGCCGGGAAAACTAATACCAGCTGCCTTCGGAGGCAGGGTCGCTGATGTCGGGAAATGTGAAGATCCTCCGTCATCGTCAGGCCGACCCGACGAGATTTCGCTTGTGTCAGGTAGCGACAGCATCCGGCATGCTACCTCCGATTTATGTGTAACAATTGATGGAGTGGATGTCACCGCGTTACTCGACACTAGTGCTAATTATTCAGTAATGAGCCATGGTCTCGCCCGAGAATTGAAGAAAGTTTTGACACATTGGTCCGGCCCGAAAATTCGCACAGCGGGAAGCCACTTGATCGAACCTGCAGGCAAGTGCACAGCGCGGATCGGCATCCGTGGTTTTGTGTATGTCGGAGAATTTATCGTGCTTCCTGAGTGTTCGAAAGACTTGATCCTCGGTCTAGACTTCCTGCAGACCAACGGCGCTGTCATTGACCTGAAAGAGCGCGTGTTTCCTTTTCGACGAAACGAGCCGTGGCGCGCATTGAAAACGAAGATCCGGGTCTGAACGTTTTGCGTATAGTCGACGATGACGTGAGGGTTCCGGCACGTTCTAGTGTGTTGGTTCTTGTAAAGCATGACTTATTCCACGATTACGAGGGCATCGCGGATGGGCACCTTCCGCTACTACTCGAGAAGGAATTAGCCGTGGCTCGAGGACTCGTACAACTCCAGAACAGTTGTGCTACTGTCCTCCTGACAAATTTTGCTAAGGAGATGCGGCATCTCGCCAAGGACACGGCTGTTGCCGTCCTTCAGGATGTTACTGCCTTGCCTCATTTATGCACCACCGGAGCGAACCCTAAAGAGGAGGCCACACCTTGTCATGCTCTGCAGACCGTTAAAATTAACCCCGACTTGAGGCCCGATCAGAGGAATCTTCTTTCGGCTCTTCTGAGCGATTTCGCAGACTGCTTCGCCACAGGCTCTAAGGTTGGTCGTACTCCTGTCGCCAAGCACCGAATCATCAGCGATGAGACCGCGTTACCGGTATGCCAGCGCCCGTACCGGGTTTCTCCTAAAGAACGTGACGCCATTAAAATGCAAGTGGATGAAATGCTTGCGGACGACGTGATCCAGCCTTCGACGAGCCCATGGGCATCGCCAGTGGTCCTTGTCAAAAAGAAAGACGGCCCCTTGAGATTCTGTGTCGATTACCGAAAGTTAAATAACGTGACTAAAAAGGACGTCTATCCGCTGCCCAGGATTGATGATGCCCTCGACCGACTACGCGACGCCAGGTACTTCTCCTCATTAGACCTCAAAAGCGGATACTGGCAAATTGAGGTGGATCAGAGAGACCGAGAGAAGACTGCATTTGTGACGCCCGACGGCCTATACTAGTTTAAGGTGCTTCCGTTTGGTCTTTGCTCTGCACCGGCCACGTTCCAACGTATAATGGACACGGTTTTATCAGGTCTGAAGTGGCAGTCGTGCTTGGTGTACTTAGATGATGTCGTTATTTTCTCGCCTACTTTCGAGCAACACTTGGACCGGTTGCGCATCGTGCTTCAAGCACTCAAAGGCGCGCAACTAACGATCAAGCCTGAGAAATGCCACTTTGCTTTCAAGGAACTACGCTTTCTCGGCCATGTTGTCAGTGCACAGGGCGTTCTCCCTGATCCCGAGAAGACTACCGCAGTGTCAAATTTTCCACGCCCCACCGACAAAAAGGCACTTCGACGATTTCTAGGTCTTTGTTCATACTACCGACGCTTCGTCCAAGGTTTTTCTAAGATAACTGAACCACTGACAGCACTAACCAGAGAAGGCATACCCTTCCTGTGGGGAGACGATCAAGAACAAGCCTTCCAGGAGCTTAGAAGCCGCCTACACAGACCCCCAATACTCGCCCATTTCGATGAAGACGCCGCGACCGACGTACATACTGATGCCAGCAACGTTGGCCTCGGCGCGATACTCATTCAGTGGCAAGGCGGAATAGAACGGGTTATCGCCTACGCGAGTCGAACACTCTCACGATCAGAGGCGAACTATTCGACAACAGAGAAGGAGTGCCTTGCGGTAATCTGGGCCATCAGCAAGTCTCGACCATATTTCTATGGACGACCCTTCCGTATTGTCAGCGACCATCATTCCTTGTGCTGGCTGGCAAGCCTTAAAGACCCGTCTGGACGCTTAGCTCGTTGGAGCCTCCGTCTTCAAAGAGTATGACGTCACTGTTGTGTATAAGTCGGAACAGAAACACCAAGATGCGGATTGCTTGTCACGCGCGCGGATTGTTTGTCACGTTACAATATTAGTCCCAACATTTGTGAAAGCTCGTTAACTTGAACCACGATATTTCGAATTTTTTGATAATACGGAATACACTACTTGGTCCCGCCAAGCTCTATAGAGATATGTGTATAGAAAAGCCCGTTAATTCGAAAGCGAGTGTTCCGATAAGGACAATTGGAACTACGCGCCGCTGCGTCTGGGCGGCTTAAGTGGCACACAGCGCATGGCCAAAAAAAAAAAAAAAGCTCCTCCACAGAGTAAAAGGCTGCGCATTTCCTACATGAGGAGAGAAGATGGAACCAGATTGGATTGGATTGGAAAACATTTATTGTCAGCAATGAACGATTTGTGGGCGCTACACTTAGATGGCCTCAAGACCGTTGCTCTCGGCGACCTTTTGAGCCCACTCAGTAGCCCGAACTTGCGTTAACGGGTCTGAGCTGGCCAGTATAGCCTCCCACCGCTCAAAAAAAGGGACTGGTAGTAGGTCCGCTGGTGGCGGCGCTTTTTTGCAGCTCCATAATATGTGATCATATCCTGTTATTTCGCCGCAGTGTTTACAACTTGGATTGTATTAAGCTGGGTACATGTGCGCTAATTTAGAAGGGCTGAAGAAGGCACGCGTCTGGAGCCGACGCCAGATTACTTCTTGCTTTTTGTCTAGTTTCTTGTCTGGTGGAGGATATATCCGCCTTTGTAGTTTAAAGTGATTAGTGTAGTCATGAAATGAGATTAGTGCATCTCTCGAGAAATTGGGGGAATCAACCTGGCTCACTGCTCGGCTGACATAACTTCGAGCTATACTGTGAGCCAACTCGTTTCCTTTGTTCCCCGAGTGTGCCGGCACCCATATTAATTCCACCTCTTTTTGGTTCCAGTCTTTATATCTTAAAATTCGCTCTGTCTCTTTGGAGATCATACCCCTCGCAAAATTGCTTATAGCAGATTTTGAGTCGCTAAATATGGTAACCGCTTTGGTGCTGACCATCGCCATGGCGACAGCCGCCTCCTCCGCAGTCCCTGAGTAGTTGGTTTTTATTGAACCTGCCATTAATGTTTGCCCTAGTCGTTCACGCCCACGATAGCAAAAGAGTTGCCTCCTTTGTAATCCGCCGCGTCTACATAAACAGTGTATTTAGAGCCTTCTAACTTGGCCTCAAAGGCCTTTCCTCTTGCTTTTCTCCTGCTTTCATGAAAAGCAGGGTGCATGTTTTTTGGTAGCGGTTTAATAGTAAGTGCGTTCCTTACTTCAGTCGGCAGTTTTACTTGTGCATTTCTTTCCGGGGTCCTATCTTGTAGTCTTAATTTACCCAGGATTTTCCATCCTGTGGATGTGGTGGGGAGCCTCTTTACCTGTGTTATTATATGTGCCTCGCATAGTTCCATGGTGTTATTGGACACCCCCAATTTAAGAAGTCTTTCCGTAGGGGTGCAGTGGGATAGCCCCAATGCTGCTTTATATGCCTGCCTTATGATCGTTTCAATTTTGTTCTTTTCTGCCACCCCTAGCTTGAGGTAGGGGATGGTGTACACTAATCTGCTTATCACAAAAGCCTGAACAATTCGGCACAAATCTTTCTCTTTGACCCCGCGTCTTTAGTTGGCTATTCGCCTTATCAACCTGGTTGTCATGTTAATTGTTGACTTAAGTCGATTTATTATTTCTGTGTTCTTTCCATTGCCTTGTATTATCAGTCCCAAGACCCTGATTTTGTCCACTCTGGTTATCGGTGTGCCATTTAATTCCACCAAAATGTCTTCAGCGTTGATACTGCGTTTTTTTGTCCCTTGGATCACCAGAAGTTCCGATTTCCTTGGTGAGCATTTCAGCCATGCCCATTCCGCATATTCTTCAACAATGTCGATTGACTGTTGAAGATTTTCTTGTATTTCCCCATCGTTGCCTGTGCAAGTCCATAACGTGACATCATCAGCATATAGCGTATGTTTCACCCCTTTCACGGTTTTCAGTAATGGTGGGAGGTTATTTAACGCTAGGTTGAAGACGAAAGGGGAAAGAACTGGGCCCTGTGGGGTGCCCTTGTCTCCTAGCCTAATTGTTTCAGACCTGATGTCTCCAAGGCTTATTTCTGATGTTCATTCGGTTAGAAAATCCCTAACGTAATCGTAATTTGACATTATCAAACACGAATAACAGAATAAACAGAAAGTCTTTGATAATGGAACCAGATAAAACCGTGGAAGAGTGGGTAAAGTGTAAATGGCGCCATTACTAGCACGGCGGCCGGCTGCTCCGGAGGGTAAAAAGGCCCCAATATAGTCCGACGTTTTCGACGCGACTGGCAGAGCCGGCAACGTCGGCCATGGTACCATATATATATATATATATATATATATATATATATATATATATATATATATATATATATATATATATATATATATATATATATATATATATATATATATATATATATATTACTCTATGACGGTACGTCGACTACGATGGGCGCGTCAAAACACTGCCGCCTCTACAGTCTGGCGCGGCTGGCGTGCACGGTGCCACAAGACGCCCTCGAGGGCTGGTACACTTTCGTGTGCATTCTCGAGCAGACGACAGGGCACCTGCAAGGAGGGACTGGCTGCCTACCGAGGCACTAATTACTGTTGTGATCAAGGCAATGATGCGATGTGTTTACTGCGAATGTTCAAATGGCACAAAGCATTTACAGCCACCCGTGGAGACGTCCAGCCCAGCAACGGCCTGAGCCCGACGGCTACGGACGGAACGACGATTGTGTACGTGCGTTTTACTGAAAAGTAATTATAAGTTAAGTATATGTACGATTACAGAAGAGTTAGAGATTACACAGTAATGAGGATCACTTTCTCGGTCGGACGCAGTTCCTGTCGAATTCCATCAATTTCGCGAATTCCCTGGTGGCTGAGCCGCTGACGTTCCGTGGGGCCTAATCGAGTATGGCCTTCGATTCCGACGTGTACCGGTCACAACTCTATGCGAAGCCACTTCCGAAGTTTCTGGTATTCTTCCACTGAATGTACTGCAGATAAGTGAAACACCACCATCGTTACACCTCCTAGAGCAATGCATTAAAACGGGTATGGCACACGTACGTACTGCAGCGAAGAACTCACAACTGTGCCCGGCCGCACTGCCGACAGATTCCATCCCAGGCATTTTTTTTTTTTCCTCTGAACGTCTCTGAGGTCAATCCGCTTGGTATTACGGACGCAGGGCTGCCCTCAAATGCCTTCTAGCAGGTTTTCCGCAACAGTGTCTGAAACGCGCGGGCGGTCGCTGCCTACATAGCAAGCCGCCATCTTCACTGCAGGTGAGGAATACTGGTATGCGTGGCTGACACGGCGGACGCGGTCGGCGAGAAATAGGCGAGATTCTATTTGCGTGTCGGCGACGTCAGGCCGCATCGGCTTGCGCTCGCTACGTCCATCACGCCGTGACGTTGGATTATAGACCTCGGTTTTTTGCCGACGTAACGTCGTGGAGGCCGACGTGCACGCGCGCTTGCGTTACGTCGGACTATATTGGGGCCTTAAGGCTTGGCGGCCGCGGTGGTGCACCTGCCTACCCTCTCTTCCGCGCAACCTCCGAAACTCGCAATACTCGTTACTTCCAGCACTAATTCGGAAATACGGATAAGTACTGTCCGCGCGGTCCCAGCCAACGGCCATGAAAGGCTATGACTTCCGACGGGCGCTACCAGTTACTTGCGAAAAACTTTTTTTTTTTTTTTTTTTGCGAGCGTCGTCCCTTTTTTCACGCATCTGTCGCCATCGGAAGCACGCGGTCAGCCGCGATCGTGACGCCAGATTTTAGCATCGTTCGTTCGCTGCAAAAAGCGTTTGCTGCTGTCACGCGTTCCAATGATAAAGTGATAGTAGACCGTGTCCGCCAGTATCACCCATGGCACGATAAGGCGAGCGTACTGAAAACGAGGCTTGCACAACCGGACGAGCGCTTCCCTCCTTGCTAGAGTTAACGTCGAAAGGTAAACACACCGTGATGTTATCGCTGCGCAGCATCTTAGCGCACTGCCATGAAATGCGTTGTGGACCGTGACGGTGCGAAATGAAGGGAAGCGTTGACTGACGCTTTTTTTTTTTTCGAATTCTTAGGCAAACATCAGATTTGGGTAGGGTCATTATGGGAGTGGGTTCGTTACGCGAGCAAATACGGTACATATACCGAAATACCAATATTGTTCTTTCCAGTTTTTTCGAGGCCATTCGATAATGCGAACATCGGATAATTTTTTTCCTCGGTCCCGTGAAGTTCGACGTAACGAACTTTTACTGTGTTGTCAACCAGTAAGTACTATATAAAAATTTTCTTTCATTAGGCAAGCAACATCAATGATCTATATTGATATGTATTGGCTACTTGCAAAGTTTATTCAGGTGTTTGAAATATATGACTATCAAGGCTGCCCACACCAACGCAGTTAGAAAAAATGTGTATTTGTAATTTACCATAAGGAGGCTGTCAGAAGCCCGAAAGGTGCAAAAGCACAGGAGGATGAAAAATGCAGCACTAGTGACTGATTCTATGCCTGCTCCAGTGGTCACAAAAGAGAATGCTGTTGCCGAGCTAGAGGTTAGCTCTAATACACAAATCTGATGCCATAAAATTGGATACATATACCTCATATGGGCTTCTTATTGTGACGTGTTTCAGGCCTTGGGATCTGTTGACCTGACAACAGTGGCACTCGACGTAGAATGAATACGAATCCTGCTTGAAATAACGTACGAGGACCGTTGCAAACGCCATGATGATCCCTGCCCCAGTATTCTTAAGCAGAAAAAAATGTAAGTGAATATTGCAAGAATATAATCACAGAGCATTGCCATATAGCATGCTGCAGTAAATACCAGGCAGCTGATTACAAATTACGATTTGTGAAGAAATGAGGCCTTGTGATGTGTTAAAATATTATTGAATTTATTACAACCCCAATTTAATTGCACTCAGATTGAGTTGCGTTAGGAAAAACATTTATTTCTTTTAATAATTCATTCATCTCACAGTTTCTTTGGCATCCTGGCTTTTCATTGATGAGCAGCTCATTTTTTATTGTGATCAAATCCTCTTAAAAAATCTCGTGTCCTTTGTGTACCATGTTTCACTCTGGTCGCCGTGGCCAGGGACCTAAAATCTTAATTTCACTCAATGGGCGTCCATCTAAATGCTCCAGCGAACGGCAATGACACTTCCTTTCCTCACTGTATATCGGGCAGCCTCCCAGGCACTGCTCCGCTTTATGAGAAGCACAGGCCTAATCGAAAGACTATGAGTTTGCTATGACATGACTGTAACGTGATGTGATGTGGCGTGTCTGTTATGTGACTGTATTAACTTCAACTATCCTTCTCTCACAACTTTTATATCCATTCATCCCCTTCCCCCAGTGCAGGGTAGCAAACCGGTTGCTTTTACTGGTTAACCTCCCTGCCTTTCCTCCTCATCTTCCTCCTTCTTCCTTCCTCTTTCACTCTGGTGAGAATATCAGCCATGCTTTAAGTATGAATTGTTGTTTACTGGCTCTAATTTAACATTCCACAGATCCCACTGCCTGAAGAGTTGCAAGTCACTGCACCTCACGTGTATACCTGTGCTGAACACACCTGCGTTTATAATGGAAGTACTAAAGAAGTGATCTCGATCAGCAACGGCAGCCTAGAGCGTGCCCTCATCATCTGCTTGGTGATGTATTATATAAAGAACCTCGACTATCTGCCGGCGTTTTCCGCTATACTCATCCTGCTGCAGCAGATTGCCCTGCCAGACACTATATTGCAGCGTAGACTATTGACAAACCAACATAAGAGCCTGTTCATGCTCTTGAAAAAGAATAATATGTTGTAATTTTCTAGACAGAAATTCTTTCAATTGTTCATTTTTAATATGTTGAAGTATATTTTCTACAGCTGAATTCAGAAAGTATTTTTTTTTAACTGCAGTACACAAGTTGATGTACTTATGCGAGTGTTTTCAAGTTTATAGCACTGTTAATGTTACAAGTTATTGTTGTGACTGAGCATCTCTTTTAATAAAGTGACTGGAGGAGTTACGAAGGACTTTTGTTTGCATATTCTCGGCAAGTTGTGCTGAATTCGCTGATGTTACGCACCTTTGAAAGCTCTTAGGTACCTACATGTATGTATGTATGCAGCTTAGCCAAGATGTTTAAATATGCCCTTTCTTGGTATCTTATTGCAGTCATTTTAATCTTTCTTTTAAGAAGTGTGATAAAATATGAGATCACAATATTGCCATCTGTGATGTTTTTACCATTTATATTTTGTGTGTGTTGTATCCCTCACAAAATGTCAAGTTGACATGGCGCTTGGTCTTGAATAATTGGGCTTTTATTTTGTTCATTTTGTAGAACAATTACAGTGCCCATTTTTTGATTACATTGCAATAGGTGTCATATGCTACAGACAAGCTCTTTTCGATGCTTTATTGAGTTGCTTGTTCAACGTGGTTCTTTGTGACATGCCAGCAGTAGTGCTGTAAAATGGGCCCACATTTCTGTGCCTTGTGAGCTCATTTATTGTGACATTGTTTTGAAAAAGTTAGCAAAAATGGTGTTCAGCATACCTGCATCTTTTACATTTCTCAATTTTTCTTTAATGTACACAACATTTGGGAAGTTTTGTTGTTTTGTATTTCCTCTACTGTTTTGATGTTGCAGTCAATGAATAATTTGACTACCATATGTTTGTCATTTTTCTCCTTTCTAAAACCATTATCTTGCTTGGCCAGTTCTTGTTCCATTCAAATCGAAATCCAGCAGAGCTCTGTATATCATCACCTTCAGCAAGTTGGAAAGATATTTTTGCCATTATTAGGCCATCTATTGTGGCGTACAAAGGTAACACATTTTGGATCATGTGAAGTATGCCTAACTCAATGATCTATACTTTTGTAAAGTTTACAGCACCAAAAAGGTGTGTAACCTATTACCCTTTACCATTTGTAACTTTTACAAAGATAAAAAGTGGAAAGGTTACATTCTGTAACATTTAAATTATAGGTATACTTCAATGTGAAAATGTGTACCTTTACAAAGATTACCCAAAGGTTACCATGTTTAGAGCGTAGGACGCTTAAGCTGGCAGCTGTGCTTTCTTCCCCATTCCAGAAGGTCCTAGCGGCTTCCATCGCAGTCTGTCGCCAGACGGCCTGGAGTCCGTGTTGACGGAGGTGAGGAGGCACGAGCCGAGCCGCGGTCAGGGGCGCGTAATTGGTCGCGCTTCTTTCGCGACGCTTCTCGATCCTCCCGTTTGAGCCTCTCCTGGTCCGCCACAACATTTGCAAAATGGCAACCGCGGCCTTACACGCCCAATCATAAGAAGATTACTGGGTTCGGGTTTCATTTAGGAGTTTAACGTCCCAAAGAGAGTCAGTCTATGAGAGATACTGTAGAGGAGGACTTCGGAAATGTCGACTATCTTGGGTTGTTTAACGTGCATTGCCATCGCCCTGCACACGGGCGCCTTACTTTTCGGCTGCATCGAAAAGGGCCGTCGCGAGCGGCATTCGCTTCCGCATTCATGATTTCTGGGATTTTGTTCCCTGCCAAGCCGAAAATTCACAAAGGGCCGCGGCTTTTCGTCTGTAGACATGAAGTGCGCATGTGCAGTCAATGTTTATAGTCAGTGCGTGGCAGCGACGTAAATGCACGCAAATTTCAGGGGGTACACGTAGCTTGCCGTGGCGTCCATCTTTAATATCAAATGTTATTTTTTTTTCTTTCTAAACAAATCAGATGCGTTCCTTTAAAACAGAGTTAACGGCGTTAGGAGATTGTAAAGTTTATAATAAACTATTTTAACCCGTAATTTTCGAGTACTAAGAAAATATCACTAAAACATTCACCAAAGGTGCTCGGTCTTTTTGCTCTCACGCTAAGATTAACGCCGGACCCAGCAAGCATTCACACACTCACGCACACGTTGCATAACGCTTCGTATAAATTATGCGCAATTTATAGCATTTTAGGGGGTTCAAAAACCAAGGCATGGGTAGCATAGTTTCTTGCTCTTACCTAGAGAGAAAGCTGTGCAGCCATCTATGGGATTTTGCATGGAGCTTGCTGACCACCCCTTCAGCCACCATGGGCGCCCAAGACAGAATGGGGCACATAGCTACCTGGTAAAGAACTACAACATTTGGCCAAAAGTAATGCAAAAGTAAACGTTGTACTAGAATAAAAATGTCATAGCATTCAATATCGTTTCTATAAATTGCAAGAAGCGAGCGAAACAGCACGAAAGTGTAAAATTTCTCAAAAACGAACAATGGCTCTCTTTCCTATTGGCTAGGTATTGAGCTTTACCGAAACCAATATTTCGCACCTAAAGGGGTACTTTAAAAGGAAAAAAATATTTGAAAAATTTTTATGGTTGCCCAATTATTTTAGGAAGTTTTTAGTGCCATTCCGAAAAACAAGAATCTGTTATTGGCGTCGTCTGTTTTTGCGCCTTCGCTACTATGGCATTTGCGCTCTATTTTCGCTTCTCGGAATGATTATGACGATGATGATGACGGTAATGACACAGCTTAGTAATGCCGCTATGTGTTCAACCCCCCCCCCCCCCCCCCCTCTCCTCCAAAAGAAAAAAAAAGAAAAATCTGACTGTCCCGCAGTAAGCAGCACACTGGCCCGTGATGATTAGCGCTAGCGCGCCCATGGTGGCTGAAGTGCAGAACCGTCAGCTTTCCCTCTAGGTAAGAGTAAGAAACTCTGTGATGGATAGGATAGATAAAAGGTGTGATGGAGGAGGGAAGTATAAAATAAAACGAGGAGGAGGAGGAGGATTGATGTTCTGGTCGGGGATGGAAGAAAGGGGGGTAACGTGGTGCTTTCAACTGTCTCCTCTATTGAGGGAATCACCGCCGTTGCACCACACGGGTAGTGGGAAAAAATGTTTAAAATCAGTGGACGGCTCTAGGAGAGAGGTGCGCAGACAGCATAGCCGCGTAAAGGTTCGAAGTTTACACAACGCAGAATTGGCACTGGCACTGTGCTTTAAAAACGAGCCGCGAGGTTTGCGCCGTTCAACAAACGCTCGAGCGCACGCAATGGCCACTAGGAAAAGTGAGCTCCCCGGCAGTGGTCTTTCGCCCGAACTGGCAAATTTGGGACAAACACAGAGGAGGTGTTCTTCGATGGTTTCCAGAGCACCGCAATCACTGCATGAACCGTCGCCTACAGACCGCAGATGAGCTTACCGGCGCAACGTCACTCGACTCGCGGTTTCTTTGTCTCAACTGCGGAGCTAAGCATGTGAGTCGCATCGTGAGACGCGCCTGAGTCAGCACGCATGCTGCTATTCCATGAGGGGCCCCGTCGCATCGCGGACCGTCTGGTATTCCCGGCAGCGTCAAGTAGCCAACTCTGCGTACACCTGTTTCCTATCCTGACCGAGGCCGCTGTTTCGGAAATCACTTTCGCCGCAGTTGGCAATCCCGCTTCGGGAGGTTGCCGTCATATACCTGTCAGCCGTGGCGCCTTGTTCTCCATTTCCGACCGCGCCTGCTGATGTTGGTCCGCTTGTCTTCGTTACCGCCAGTGCGTCAGAATCGGCTTCTTTACATCCTGTAACTTCTAGGTTTAAGATCGTGTCTCCTCTTAAGTTTTACCTTGATCGCTGCTTGCAGCGTGGTTTTGGGTGTACCTGACGTGACGTTCACGGCCTCGGCTAGCTGATAGCACGCGGGCGCTTTGGCATCTATGGCTCGCGCAGCGCTTTCTGCGTCGTATGCGGTCCGGAGAGGCGCCTTTTCGCACACACCGATTGACTCATTCGACCTTTCCCTGCTCAATGCGCGCGATACGGTCCATCGGGCACTTGACGTTTGCGTTGGTCCTCTCGTCTCGCGTGAGGGTGAATGCGTTCACTTTCGCAGTGTAACATTGGCCGCCGCGGCGCTCTGCGCATTTCTGCAGCTTGGCCTGCTTCACGCTGGATCATGTGGAGTCCTGCTGAATTAATCACGTCATAGTCATATAAATCTAATTCCTCTATGTTAATGTTTTGCAGAGGGTACGTATATCATCCGAACTTCCTTACATCAACTGACTAGAATGGAATGCGCTCCATGTAGCCCGGAAGCTCAAAAGCCTCAACAACCTCCGCGAGCTCTGCCACCCGATGTAATCCAAAACGCACGCGGCCATCTGGGCATGAATCCGTGGTCTGCTTACCGCGCTGCAGCTTCGACTGGGTATTTCAATTTGACATGCATTTCTCAGTCTCAGACTGTTTCTTCGGTTGGCTTCTTCTTCTCTAATAACTTTAAAACCGTTTCAATAAGGCGTCCTCGAATGGCTTGCTCTAATTGTTTTTTTTTTCTGATTTCTACTTCCGCTAAAGTCTTAAGTATTGAACTCTGGCCTTCACGCCTCGATATTTCTTCTATCTCCACCTTTATAATTTGTAACTCGGTCTCTCCCTTTTATCCGCTCCTTCGCCTTTGTCTCTCGGCGGTTACTTAGCAGGGCAATGAGATCCGGAGATCTAAGGGTAGTGTCAAGTGCTGACCATTAAATGCACTCCTCCAAATCCAATTCTGTGAATAGCTCCTGTGAACACGCTTCAATGAGAGCGAAGAGCTGCGTCTCCTTGCCTCTCACCGATCCTGGCTGGAACGAGGTGAACAGTACAGCTCTCGCGTATCCCTGTATGCGCCAGAGAAAATTTCAGGTCCCTGTCTTGGCTGCGTTGCCTGCTGATATCATTCGTGACGGGATTGGTTGCATGGCGCACTCTTTATGCAGGAGGTTCACGTCAGCTCACTGCTATCCGAGCGTGGCATGGCTCTCTTCCACCGCTACGCCTACTCGATCGAGGACGGGAACGAGCCGTTCGACTCCACTTAGGTATGAAATGCTGAAAGTTCTATAGGGAACAGTTGAATGCGCTGCTTCCCATTGCTTCCCATCTCTGCGTGCGATTTGTCAGGAGGCGGGACGCATCGGACGAGCCTCGGAAGTGAAGTGAGAACTCGTTCTATTCGCTACCAAACCATTTAAACGGGGTGGTCATCACAGTATAGCCATAATGAATGTCACACATAATATATTCAGCTGCACGGCGCTGCAACCTTTCAAAGGTTTTCCAAATAAAGCAGTCATTGGCAGCTGCTCTTACAAATGGTCGATGTAATGTGCGTTTTCTTTTTCGCTCCTGCACTGCCTGGAATTCAGCCAAATTCAGCCAAGTTCCACAGCGATTACCAGACTGCGGATCATGTCACCAGTGGTCTTATGGTACAGCACCTGCAGCTTTAGCTTCGGGAGGTGTGGGTATGCGTCCCACTGCCGGCAGGTTATTAACCGATCTCCGCTGCGGCTACAAACCATCGCTCAGCGTCTCAGGGCCCACAACTTGGAAAAGGAGCCTATACATCTTCAAATCCCGTAACTGTCTGCTTCAATTCGTCACAATGGGATTGCGGTACGTGGAGGAAAGATTTTCCGTCTAGGGAAGGTCTTAATGTTCTTTCTTATGCATTTCACTCCCCATAATAACTAAGCACAAGGCTGGGAAACCATCCACCCGATAGGCGGCACAGGGGACCGAAGCTGGTACCACTCTTGCGGATGCTCTGCTGTAAAGTCAACAAAGTGCTCCGCGACATCGCCTCGGTGGCTTCACAGTATTGCTGTCGCTCGGAGGGAGTTAAGTCCAAGACAGGTGGTCCGTGCGCACTCAGAACAAAGTAGCTTAGATTTAGTTCTTAGCATACATACGGCTTGCTGCTCATACCTGACGCGTTTGACCTCTGCATGCATGGCAGTTGAGTTGTGAGGCTTTCGCTTCCAGGATCTTTTCACAGAGTAAATAACATCCCTTAAGTATTGCGCTCGTCGGCTGGGGCGATCCTCTCCTCGCACTCTCTCAAGACCGCTGGCAACACTGGAAAGCACGAAAACCTCCATGATATGATAGCCAGAGATGGGCATTTGACCTCAAAAAGTGCAACCTCACCTCAACCTCAATAAAAATTTCTTGACCTCACTCAACCTCAACCTCATGCTTTGAGGTTGAGGCTTGACCAGGTGACATCACCTCAATTTTTCTGATGTCACCACCGACCTCACTCAACCTCACCTCAAACTCAAAGTGCGAGTTTGAGGTCGATTGCGCGACCTCAAAAAAAAAATTAGAAAAGATTTTTTCCTTGAGAACACTAACTATGAAACGTCAAGGCACAGGTTCTGTGCAAGTGACACGCCAGAATGATGGCAGAAATTTTAAATAACATTGAATATGATGAGGCTTACTCGTAAAGTACAAAAAAAAAATTGAAATGAACATTTGCCGGCGAGGCTACTGATTTATAGCAGGCTGACTTAATAACGGCAGCATAATTGGTCAGTTTCAACTCTTTAAATTTTATTTTTATAATTTGTTTTGATATGGTGACTTTTGGCCTAATTCCCGCTGTAATGCTTCTGCGTCCTTGGCGCTGCTGGATGCGAACACCCGAAGGTCTACAGTGAAACGCCGCACATATTTGTGACCGTCAAACAGTGTTTCCTCTATGACAAGCAAGTAATAATTTCTTGGTGAAGACAGTTTTCAGCGATTTGAAATCGAATCGTATGACAAAATCACAAGCAATCTAATGTTTCTTCAGTGTTACGTCTCTGTTACAAAAAAAAAAATAAATAGATCGACCACTTACGTATATATGGAAGTTGTAGTACCATAACATTCTTTTATAATAATAATAATAACTTTATTTCACCACCACAAAGTACATGGTGGCAGGATGCCTACAGTAAAAGCTGCCTCTTGGGCAGCTTGACAAGGCCACAGGCACCCAGCCGTTTACTTTGGCAGCAAAAGTAGTACACAATATTTAGAAAAACCACAATACATGTATTACAGAAAACTACATAAGCACATGACAAGTATTCGTCACAAAAACAAAAATAAAACCACATACATAATTATTCACATGCAAAATAAAATCACCATGTAGAATTTTTACTTTCATAATGGAGTGTCGTTCAGTAGGAAATATTCAAGCAGTTTTTTGTATGAGGTATGTTCAAGTGGGATATTAGTGAAATGAAGGGAATTCAGGAGACATGGCAGCGTATTTTCCAGTGTTTGACAGTCGTATGTTGTTCTGTATGTTTTAATATGCCACTTATCGATGTATCTCGTTTCGTAGACTTTGTAGTTGAGTTCAGAGTTAGCCAGTTTATGAAAAAAAAAAAAAGACGTGTTATTAGTAATCTCGCGTTTTAAAGCGTATTGACATTCTTTTATCAAATTGACTTCTCACGTTGGACTGATCACAAGACGCGGACGGAACAAAATGTTGCCATATGAAGAGACGTTGCGCACGTAGTCTGAACGCGGCTTTTAGGAAAAGGTAAAGCGTGCTTGACTTTTGACTTTGCGCTACTTTCGATAATCCTGACGAGTGGGTTGTGCTGTATAGAACAAACGCCGTGACAAATTATTGGAAAGATTATCCTCCCTTCTATTTATAATAACTAACGGTGAATTTGCAGCCCCAAAACAGTCATTTTTTTATTGATGTAAATTAAAGAGAGATAATTCGCACATTACCTTGAGATGCTGAGAGAAGCTCAACTCCTGGTTTCCTTGTCCACACAGCTTCATGTCGCAGTGAATGCATTCCAAGTTTACAGTGCTTTTCGTTTATTTTGCGTAGCTATTGTAACGGAAATGGCCTTCGATGTCTTCGTCAATTCGACAACTGCGCGCGTACACATCATTATCGGCATATTTAGATTTTTTCGCTATATCTGCCATAACCACATCTGCCATAACTTAAAACCATGTCATGCACCCTCGATGCTGAACGCAACAATGCGATAGACCTCGAAGAAGAAGGGCAGACCTGAGCTGGAAAGGGCGGAAACTTCCGTCATAAATTACAGCAAGTCGCCGACCACGGCCATGGCTGCGTGTCTTCGCTTGAAAAAGACGGCCACGGTAAATGGCGAAGAACACAGCATGTCGTTTAGATGCTGCTTTTTTTTTTTTTTTTTTTTTTTGTCGATTTCGGGCGGCTCACCGACGCCGTTTGGGGGCGACTTCCAAGCAGACGTTCCAGGAACGATTGGTGTCGATGAGAACGTGGGGCTAAGACACCAGCTTCTAGTCGCGACGAGAGAACCACGCCCACTGGGAGAAGGAAGCGCGAACATGCTACGGGAGTTGTTTCGTTTTTCTTCGACTGCATAACATCAGTCAAGAGAGGAAAACTAGCGGGTGGTGAGCAGGGTGGCGACGAGTCTACGAGGAAGAGCAGAGTTTGAACACTGACTGGCGTGTCCCCCCTGCGAAACGATGAGATGGCTGCATGGTCGACAAGAGACAGAAGTCCGCGCAGCCGCCGCGGTGTTCCGAGAAGCGAGAAGGGCCTGTCTTTATATTTCTTTAGACCAACAGGAATACGCCAGTCGGAGGTAGCGCTCAACCAAAAGCCAAATAAGTAAAACAACAAAAAAAAAAAAAGACTGTCGCGAGAGAAAGAATCGTTTTTTTTTTCTTTTTTTTTTTTAAGGGAAAGAGGGCGGGGGGGTTACAATCGGCCGTACCGCAGAAAAGCGGCTGGTTGTGAGTAAACGGGTGCACAAACGCGAGAGGGGGCACTGGTAAGTGACCACACAAAACGAAATTAGGAAAGGAGGAAAAATAGGGGTGTACAAGTGTACTGGAAAACTAAAGAGAAGAGGAGACGCAGATCTTCACTCGCGCATTCACATGCTCGAGCACTGCGCACGCATCTCGCTCTCTCGCCCACACTGCCACTGTCCTTGTAACTCTCAACCCCGTTGACAGAAACGCACTTAAAAATACCTAAAGCTCACAAACTCACAGAAGGAACCCCAAAACAGAGGCTGAGGCGCGCGTATATGCAGTGGCTTACTTTCCAAGAAATGCCGAGGGGTTCCCGGGTCCGCGCTTCGTCCGCTAGTTGAGATCGGACACCGGCTGCGGAGCCGAAAGAACACAAGCCAACTTACGAACAAAAGGCGCGCCCGCCACTTTGGCTTCAAGCTGTAAAACGGAGGGGAGGCCCTCGATAAAGAAACATTCAAAAAGGCGCTAGCTCACATAGGGTATGAGAAAAGAATGACTGCAGGCAGTCGTCAGTCACCTGTTTGTTTCAAGTTTCAAGTTTATATCATACATACATAATAAAAAAATAATACAGTAAGAGTTGCACAGAAGGAGGTCCCGTAGTACAAGACTGTCGGGGGGGCGTGCCAGAACAAAGCAAGTGAGGTAGAAATGTAGAGCAAAAATGGGAAGCAGTGTAACAAGTAATTAGTATAAAAGTACAACCTACAAAACAACGTTTAAATATACACCAATAAAAATAAAGATAAATATACAGATGATCAACTTCAGTGCAAGAACAAACAAAATAGCACATTCAATTGTGAACTATAACGGTTCTTCAATGATTTTTCGAGAAGGGCACATAAAATTAAGCTTTTTATGTGAGGGTTACTTAAATGTCTAGTGACATAAATAATAATAATAATAATAATAATAATAATAATAATAATAATAATAATAATAATAATAATAATAATAATAATAATAATAATAATGAAAGAGTGGATTGCACAGATACAACCAGTCCTATTGCTGTCTTTCGCGTTAACTCGTACAATATACAATAGCAAAAGCAGATTTTATTTACTAATTCGTGGGGCGACTTATCGTCAAGCCATTCATCTTTCGTTTCTTCTGCAATCATGTTCTTTCCATATGCCTCTGTGAAACCTCCTCTCTCAGGCCGTCCTCCCCAAGCAATTCCTTGGTTGCTAGATCTTGCGCTTCCCTCTTCTTTACTATTCTAGTTTTTCTTTTCTTTTTTTTTTTTCCAGAAGTCGGCACACCCACGTAGGTCTGGAAAGCCTTCGAGTTTGCGCAGACTTTCTTCACTTCCCAAACTCGCTCAGAGTGGTGGCGGGATCTTGTTTCACTTTCTTTCAAGTTTGCAAGCGTCGTCCGACCCCACTTGTTTGCCGCGCTGTACTTTACACCCCCCCCCCCCCCTTTTTTTTTTTCGTGTCGAACACAAACGCACAGACGCAAACCGTTCGTTACGTGCGCGTTGGTAGAGCCAAAAGAGTGTACACGACAGGTATTATGAAAGGTGTTTTGCTGGCTATTTTATCTCTGTGGGAAACAATAATTTCGACCTCACAAACCGACCTCACTAAGTTACGACCTCACTCAACCTCAAACTCATGCATGAGGTTGAGGTTTCATTTGCTGACCTCACTCAAAAATATTTCAGGTGTGGCCGACCTCACCTCAACCTCACCTCACTGCGTGAGGTTGAGGTCATTTTGAGGTTGAGGTTGACCTCATGAGGTCGAAACCTCATGAGGTTGCCCACCTCTGATGATAGCACATTATAGGCTATTATGATCTTTGTAAAGCCGGCGAATGTATTATGTATATGGCTCATCGCGGCGCCTGCGCTTACGAAACGAAACCATTCGGGAAGAACAAGCAGCTATTTTGATAGTTTCGTCACTTCCTGGCTCCTTTTCGCTCACTGACTTTGGGCATCCGTAGAGCGCTAGAGACACTGCCCACTTAAAGGCTGAATCGCATGCACGCGAAAACTCACGCGAACGCGAACGCGACGGCGGCACGCGTCGCGCGAAGCCTTCGCGCGAACAGAAATGCATGTGTCGCTTGGCTCGTCGCTCGGATCTGCCGAAATAGAAAATTTCGCTCGTTCGCCCGGAAGTAACCGTACGTCACTGCCGCTCATTTCGCATGCTTTCTTTATTTTGTCGTGTTGCATTGTGATTGTGCATTACCGCGTAAACATTTCGCTTTGTACGAACAATGGTGGATAGCCAAGGATTCAAAGAACGTCTAATCGCAACCGAAACAGTAGAAACAAGGGGTCACGTGACTATTCGTGCCGTTTACAGTGCAAGTTCACACACATTCGATACAGTTTGCTGCAAATACATTTTACTTTGCCATGTTGTCGCAAAATAACGTCAATTCTTGCAATCGTTATGACTCTTGTTAGATTTGGCAATAGTTTTGCGGTGTACTAAGCCACTAAGCCAGCCAAATGCCAGCGTTGTCGTCGTTTCGCTCGGTTCGCGCTGTCGCGTGCATGCGTCTTCCCCAGTAGGCGACGGAGCGAACCATGATCGCTTACGCCGCGCCGCCTTGTCGCTTCGCTCACTTTTTCGCTCACATGCGTTTCCTGCTTAATGCTAGTGAAGACGACGACAGCTGGCAGGAACACACTCTCCAAACCTAAACACCCTTTCATGAATTGCAGCTAAATTTCCTGTAGCAAACAATGTACGCCTGCATTTGGTGTCCCTCCGGCGACCATCTGACGGCGGAAAGCTATCTGCGCGGAATAAACTCCTTGAATATTTTAATGGGAAAGATGCTACGTATACGGCGACGAAGGGCTCTGCGTCAGAAGACGAGAAAGACGCCGACGAGCTTCAGGGCTTTTCCTCCTCCACACCACCCACTCGCCGCTGCCATGGCGTCCAGCTGCAGTGTGTGGGCTTCTAAAGGAGTGCTGGCGTCAAATGTGGGCAAATTCGGCGACCCCGACGTGCAGTCTGGATAGGACGCAGCACGACG
This sequence comes from Amblyomma maculatum, assembly GCF_055883805.1. NCBI lineage: Eukaryota > Metazoa > Arthropoda > Arachnida > Ixodida > Ixodidae > Amblyomma > Amblyomma maculatum. Next base: position 1,474,632 of record NW_028146743.1, read on the forward strand.
GGAGCGCCTGTTGAGTATTGGTGACGGGCAAAGCCTCTGGTCTGACGCGGCTCAGGTTAGCCAGCACAAGGATAGGGGGAAGAGAGGGGGGAGCTGAGGCCTGCGTGGGTCCATATGCTTTGTCCTGTGCTGCCATTAGCCCTAGTAGCTGATAGATCCGTTCTGCGAAGCGACGGCCTCCAGCACCCTGTAAAGGGCGAGGCCATCAGCCGCGCCTGTCGCCGCCTTGCGCTGCGCCATGTACATCACCCGATGGCGGAACTCGTCTGTAGGCCTTATCCGGCGCTCGGCAAAGGGCGCGAGTGAGCGGCATCCTGTTGCTGCTGCCACCAAATGTTACAGGTCAACGGACGCCCAGAGAAATCCACTCAAAGTCGCAGGGAACAGGAAGTAGCCCCTACCGGCGGCGGCAACTGTCCAGTCTGTGACTCGAGCGCGTCACCTTCTAGTTTTTTGCAGCTCTCTGTATCCTGTAGCAATATGCAGGGTGTCCAAGCTAACTTTAGCCAAGGGTTAAAAAAATGGAACGCTCGAGATAGGCCAGAGAAACCACCTGTATACAGCCGCCCCGCCAGCCATCTGGTGCACCAGAGGCAATTTTTTGTTTTGCAATTAATCAGTAATTAAGATTATTTTTCTAATTTACTAACTATTGCCTTTAGACAACAAATGTGATTTGCAAAGTTGGAGAGCATCTTCTAAAACCCCCATTCCACCCATTTACGATAAAAGAAGCTTCACGTGTATCGTTTTTCCAAGCCTTAAAGAAAGCCCGCTAAATACAAAAAATATCACGTGACTGGCGCATTTGTGCGATACGATTGTGCTGCTCTTAACCTGACTTTCACTGAACGAAACCAGCTGCGGCATCGGCTCCACGACCCCGCTGAGCGGCAGGCCGATATATGTCTGCGGTGGTTCTTCGTCCGCTTCAGGCAGTCGGCGTATGGTCGGCGCGCCTGAGATGCAAGTCGCAACGAGCTCATCGCGCCGACTGCAACCAACGACAACATATCAGCCTACCGCTGGGACTGGGCTGTCGAGTCACAGTCGCAGCTGATATCTTTCACTCGGGCCACGATTGAGTGAAAGATATCAGCTGCGACAATCGTGGCGCACGAATGCGCCAGTCACGTGATATTTTCTGCATTTCACCGGCTTTCTTTAAGGCTTGGAAAAAGATACACGTGAGGCTTTCATTATCGGAAATAGATGGAATAGGGGTTTCAGAAGAAGCTTGCTAACTCTGCCAAACACATGTGTTGTCTAAGCGCAATGTTTAGTAAATTAAAAAAATTACCGTAATTACTAATTAGTTAATTGCAAAACAAAAATTGCCTATGGTGCACCAGATGGCTGGCAGCTGTACACAGCTGTACACAGTAGACGTTGACTAGTCCCTAGTTGATATTTGTAAGCTCTGCAGGGAAGCGCGCGAGTGGGAGGAATGGGACAACTACCCCGCGTTATTGGCCCAATCGAAGAGGTCTTTATGCTTGAAGTTATGCTTTTGTGTGAAGTAGCTATGACATGCTTGGTACTCACAAAGAGACGTGATGGTGAAGTGCCTGCTTGTTTTTAGAGCCGAACCCTGAGAACAACTCGAGTTGTTCTGCGCTGTTAGACAACTTTCCTAATTGATCGAGGAACCCGAAATGACCGCTTTGCTCGCTTCTCTCACCATCGGGAATTAAAAAGGCTTCGAAAAGGTGCTATGTCAAGTGCAGAAAACATTTTTTTCGTAATTATTTCTCTGCAATCGCTTGCGACTTGTTTTATATTAACTTTCAAATTTGTTAACTCTAGTTTTTCTAGTTCATAAAACTTTTATATGCATTGAGCTCAGTGCGGGGTGCATTACAACTACCACCATTATAGTGCCTTTGTTTCGACTAAAGCGGCCCCTAGAGCGTGTACACGGAGCTCGCTGCATGCCGCTGACACAATGTGCTTATGGAAACTTAATAAAATTGCATGGAATCACTTTTTAGAGGCAATATCAATTACGCTGTGTGTAGCAAAATCCGTGTTCTGCTATATTTGATGGCAGAACAGCCAGGCGGCCGGTATGGAGCAGTTGTGGAGCAATAGTGTGTGTTGGAGCAGTATAAAGCAGGAAAAGCAGTTTAGGGTGGAATGGAGCAGTGACGTCCCGATTATAGGGCTCTTTTCAGGGTGGAGAGCAGTAATTACACACGAAATAAGACCAACAACAGGTTTAATAGAGATGAACGCCCCCGCTCACCCGACGGTCTTAAGGCTGCGTCTGGACGCCACTGCGGTAATCCGGTGGGAGATGGAGACATATAGGTGCGGGCAGCACTGATGATGATGGTTTACACGGCGAGTTCAATATACGGAGCTGGCAGGACTAGGGAGCCATCTTCGTATTTTCAGGCAGTCGTCCCTCGGGAGACGAGGCTGGATCGACATCCCCTAGCGCGTCTCTCGTTCCTCTGTGCCCCACGGTCCTTTTGCGCCTTTCTATGTCATCTCGGGTCCTTTCTTCCCGTTCTCGGAACCTTAGCCATCCTCGCAACAGCGCCCATGTAGCAGTCATTAGGGCGTCGTCCCCGCATTCCAGGACGTCGTTCATCGACCTTCCTTCGACGCCGGTTTTCGGACAAAAAGCGACATGGGCAGGCAAAAATTGTGGAGGTCCTTATCTCCCGGCTCACCGCGCAGCTCGGATCACAAGCTCCGGCACAGGCAGGCAGCCATCATAGAGGAAATAGAGCAGCGCTTCCATCTCTGTGAAATGTTTTCACTTGACGGAGTTTTTTCTTGTTGGTTGCTATACAGTATATCTAACAGGAGGTCACCGTTTGCTGACTTCTTAATCTTGTAACCCTGGCCTGTAGCCTCAGTTAAGGCCTTAAATATACAATCGGGGACAAAAGTGGTTTTTTTCAGGGCCTTCCTTGGACATTTCTTTTGCTGGGAGGGATATCATAAGAAAAATGTTTGGAAGCCTTAAAAAGTACGATGTTCTACTCGGTGCCAGCCGCCACTCAGGGTAGCTAGCCACACATGGTTAACTCTCACCGCCTGGAAGTAGAAAACGTCCAAGCAAAAAGCAGACGGTGCAGTTGCGATAAAGAATATAAAAAAGTGAAAGGTGGAGAAAAGGACAGGAAAGGGCGACTGCCGATTTCCACTCGGTCGGGTCAGCCAGCGCAGTCTACGGGAAGCTGGGGTCAAAGTGTTGCTGCCTCCGACGAGGGAACTTTAAGGACCAAACACTCAGGATAGGCTTCCCCCTTTTTCACCGAACATGGCGATGCCACGCACGGCTAAGAGTACGTAGTGTCGCACAGTACGCATCAACACATACTTTAGCAGCTGCCCCTTGCGGCGAAATTGACATCTAAGAATTAATTGTTCCCTGGCTGCATAGAGTAACTACAATAACAATGTCTTGGGCTTTTCCGAGAAGCCAGTTATTATGCTTGAACCTGAAAGAAAGTAGAGGCGGAAATGACCAAAATGTAAACAAAAGGCGTCAGAACAGGAGGTGAATACAGAAACAAATCTCTTTATTTACCAGCTTACATTAGTAAAACCTGCCATCAAGGCTGCGGAAGGTAAGGTTGAAACACACCACGGTAGGCTTGGCATTACTGAGTGGTGAATGTAACGTTATAGCCAAGAGGTGTGGAGAGCGGCGGGAGAGGCGTGAACACCTTCATATGCCGTATGTGAGTGTTCAGACCGTTCATGTGATTTTCCAATACAGCGATCTGCACATGGAAGGCACGAACAGGGCGTCCAGCCGAATCTCGCGGAGTGATGCGCACCCATCCTGTTGGCTGATTGAGGACGATAGTATCGACCTCCCGAAGATCATGGAAAGTATATCCCACTCTCACGGAAATCCTGAAAACACAGATCAGAACAAATGTTAGCAGTACACAACAGTGGCACTGTGCGTTCGTGGTGCTATGCATGCATGGGACAGAGGCTGAATTTAACCAGCTCTAGCTGCTTCGAGCAGCCTCTCTAGCCAGAACAGGGGTTCTGAAACGGTTCCTCGCACTGCTTCGCGGGCTCTGCGAGCACCTACTGTGCTCTGGTTCCAATTCTTCTTAAGCGTACGGGACGGACGTAGTGTCTGGTTCTTCGAAACCCATTTTGTAGCGTTAGATATTGTTATTGCATTCCTCAGTTTCGCGCCGTCAGCGAAAGCACTGTCCACAGCACAGACCATCGGATCGCACCAAGTTGCTGTGCGCCGCCTGCCTGCGTAGTTGCGACAGGAACGCTGGCGGGGGGCGGTTCGCCCGGTGCACAAGGCGCGCCAAGTTGCGTTTTCGTCATACCTATCTCTAGACATCCGGCTAAAAATGTGAAGCTGGCATGGCTGAAGAGGCGACGCTCATACGTGCGCTCAAGCGCGCGTGGCGGCTGGAGTGGAGAGCACAGCCGCGTTAGTCCACCAAAGCCAAGAAAGAAAACCTGCGCATCTGATAGCGATTTTCATGCACAAGGTGCCCAACCGGAACCCAACCGAAAACCGGAACCGAGCCCGCTTTTTCGCCTGGAACTGACTGAACCCGAATTTTTTTTCCGCCACGAAATGAACCCGGACAGGAACAAATCGAAAGAACCGTTCCGAACTGGCTCGCGGTACGGAATTCAGACCCACTTTTGCTGGAACTTACGTTCATAATTTTCTAGTTTCTGGCTGCTTGTAAAACGTTCTCGCTTATTTCCAAAGCGCCACTGCGCACCGCAAACTACGCAACCATACTGAAAAATTGTCTTTAGCAAAAAGATGAAAAGAACGAAGGAAAACATGTCGCCACATGCATGGCACCAATCTCTGGCATCAGGCTATTGTTTCATCCCGAACACGGGAGGCCGCTGCACTGCGCTATGGCGCAGCGCATGGACAAAGTTGCCTCATACGAGAGCCTTTCTAAGCAGTGAACGAATAGCATATAAATCATAACTTAACTGCTGATTTAGATAAATATTTATATATACATCTACAAAGGATCTGTTTTCACAAATTTCACACAGATAATTTTATTTTCCTGTCGTTCGACGACGTCGCAATGACTCGCATGGCACATGCATAGCCGCCATATGTGATGCGATGCCAGCAGATGCAATTTGGTTGACGAGACTTCAGCAGCCGATGCTGATGGTGGGAAGGCCGCCTTGGAGGGCAATTTACCGCTTTGTTCTCGAGTTGTACCTACCTTCAGGACAAAGACGATCCCATAAACAGGATTTCCCCCTTTGCTTTCTCTTGATTTTGTCCATATCGAAGTCTGCTTGTTTTATTTGCCTTGGAAAGTGAACCTATGCCACGAGTGAAGCTCCGATTTTCAACTGTGAAGACTAGGTGGAGCAAGGAACTGAGTGGCCTTACTGGTATGAGTATTAATTCTCAAGCTCTGTTTAGTGTGCTGTAGTTTTTGCCTGTAAAACCATGGTGTCGAAAAAAATACGAAGACAGTCTAGAAAGGTGGCACTGAAAGCTAGATGTACACCATTGAGAGAAAATGTAACTATGAGTAACCCGAGGAAAAAACCTTGAAAAGCAGGGAGAGGGACGAGGTCAGGTGGGCCGAAGGAACCTGCGCCTAGGCCTTAAGGAAAATAACAGACGAGGGAATGGCAGTAATTGTGCAATCGGCAAACTGCAGCATGAGACCCTCGATATTCGTTACGTTGGCAAGCGAGGAAAGGTGCGAAGCCAAACAGCATTTGGTCACCACATGGAGGCGGCTGCGTAGGATCGCCGGCACCGATAAGAGTTTACAAGCCCAGTATGAGTCTGAAGCGTTTCCTGAGGAAAGAGAAGTACACAGCTTGCTCTGTGCATTTGAAAAGATGCTCAGAATAAGCAGACTCGAGTATTATGAAACTTCGCTTGTTTATTTGTCTCTTGTTTGTTTGTGGGGTTTAACATCCCAACGCGACCGACGTTATGAGAGACGTCGCAGTGGAAAGCTCCAGAAATTTCGACCACCTGCGGTTCATTACCATGCACTGACATCGCACAGAACACTGCCGACTAGCTATCCGCCTCGTTTCAAAAGCTGCCGCCGATCATACATGGCAGTAATTGAATTACAGTAATGGAATTACTGTAATTTAATTACTTTTCTCGGTAATTTGTAATGTAATGAATTCCTTTTTCGGGTTGGTAATTTAGTAATGTAATGAATTACTTTTTGGAAGTAATTTCCCAGCAAAAGTAATTATTTCCTTTCGAAATTACTTTTACTAAAATGCGCCACAACTCCTTCAATAGATGAAGTAGAGTGCCGCGAAAGCAGGAACGGCGTGCGGCAAGAGAAGCCAGCGTAACGGATCGGCAAAGGGGGACAGAGTTGAGCAGAACAGTGCGTCTGAGACCTCAACCATTCTCCAAGCAGCAGGATACAAGGCGTCAAGGGAATGCTGAAGGGAGAGATGGTGCCAGAAGGCTGGAGCTGAAAACTAGTTTGGAGCGCGGCGTAGCGCCACTCCCTGTTGCGTCGGCTAGGGCACAGTGGTGCCTGGTTACACTCAACACCACGGGGCGAAGGAGGATTGGGGTTGGGGGAGATAGGCAGAAGGGTCCATGACGTGAGGCACCGGGGCTTGAGCATTACTAACCACTGAGCACAAATGTGCCGACATCGATTCTTGGGAGTGCGGAAGCAATAAATAAGCTAGCTTCTTCGGGGCCTTCAAATGGCGGAGACAGCTCCGGGCCAGCAAGACGCTGGGTTTGCCGGTCATTTCAGGACCGTTCGACAGTGTTTATTATTTTTTTGCGGTAGTCTTGTTTTTGTAATGGCATGTACTGTAGGAGAGAGAAGGCATAGCTCTCTGGGACGGAATATGGCGGGAAGACGAAAGATTGTGTGTGCTTCGCGTCTGGAGAACAAGTTTTTGTTTTGTTTACTAGCTTTGCTTATTTTTTGCATGGATGGGAACTAGAAAGTAATTTAAAAGTAATTTAATTACTCAGTAGAAGTAATTGTAATGTAATTTCATTACTTTTTGGGAGCAGTAATGAGTAATGTAATTTAATTACATTTCTGCGATTTTCAGCAATTAGTAATATAATGTAATTCCTTTACAAAAGTAATTTTGCCATGTATGCCGCCGATGCCGGGATGCGATCCCGGTTCCTAGGTCACAGTAGTCGAGCGCCCTAACCACTACGCCACCCCGTTGGGGCTTATGAATTTTAGGGAGAAGTTGCGGAGCTAAGAACTGCATTCACTAGCTACAGTAGCGTTCGCAGTGCGATCTACACAAGTCAACGTCGAGACAGCATCTTCTAGACTAAATCCAACAGCCCTTGTCAAGCCCGATTCCTCCGGTCTTTCTATGCTGGTGCTGGTAAAACTTTAATTTAGAACACATACAGGATAGGCATCAACCTACCTGCCTAGACGGCGGTCTGGAGTCCTTGGACCCGGCGGCCTGTTCTGCCAGTCGGATGACACGTAGCTGAGTTTCGGGGTGTGAGCTCAACAGTAGAGTCTCCCAAAATTCTGTTTTTGTGTCGTGATTTACACTTTTGATTTCTTGGAACGTCCATTACATATGTACCAGATGCGCCTTATCCTCACATAGTCTGCATCTGTCTGAAAACTGTTCTGGGTACCAATGCATGGCTACGGGTATGGATTCGGAAAAGTCTTTGTTTGCAAGCACCTCCAGATGATTTACTGGCTGTTATTTAGTGTTCTATCTGCGGGGGTATTCTACCCTATTTAGCCGATAGTGCTCAGTAATCTCTTCGTAGCTGACTAGCTTGTCCTTGCTTGCATGAGGTTCATAGCCTACCCGGAAGGTGAGACCGCGGGCAAGCTTATGAACTCCCTCATTTTCTTGAAGCTGGCAGTGGCCAAATCAAAAAGCTAGCAGCATTTACTGAGCACATAGTATAATATTTGCGAGCAGCCGTGATTTCATGTCATGCTTGCTGTAAATTACAGGACCAACCATACCAATCTAGCCTCAGAGTGGTTCTAGAAGAAAGTATATAGCGCGCAGGCAGCCATGACGCGCAACAAGACGGTGACCGCATCGTGTCGAGGCCACAGGAACGAGACAATTAGTTAATCCGGATCCTCCGGCGAATACAATAATGACTCCGATCCCAACACGTAGCGGAGGGGACATTTGTCAGCGCCTTTCGGCCTCCGACATAACGGGTGCATTTGCATTTCACCTAAACAGACGAGAAATGCAAAGGCATCCGCGTGCTGCGTGGTATATACAGTCACAATTATGGTATATACATCTTTGGTCTTGGCATGTGTGCTAGGTTTGACATTGGTATGATTTGAAATTCTTTGAGTAGGAGCCGGATGGAGAATTGTTTTACAGGTTGTAGTAGTGGCTTCGCTCTCAACTAAAATTTATGCGAAATCTTGTTTATCTGAAAAGCGCAGCAGCAAACGTTTTCTTTTAACTCTATTTCAACACGTGACTGCTTTAGCTGGTTATGGGCCAAAGAAAAGAAATCATTTTCTCCCATCCTGCTCTAATTGTCGGTCACTAATATAGATATTGTAAGGTAACGCGAAGGTAAGACTTGGGGATCAGGTTTTATTGGAGACCTGAAGCCTTCGTCGCACACTGCAGGAAACCACACTCCGCGATGACGATGAGCATTTGCAAGAGAGAGCCGGATGAAGACGAAGCAGCACGTTCAGCCATGCGGAGGATGAAGCACCAGACAGTGCTCACAATAGTTTGCTCAGGTCTGGAAGCAAAGTGGAGCGCGTCACACCTGACGACAAAAACAGCAGAGGGACTAGAACATGAATTTACAGCGGTTACTAGATACAGAAACAGGAAATAATACTGAGCATTAAAAAAGTGGAGTAAGAAATGCGGCCGAACGTTTTTTTAGCCCGTTTGAACCGGTTCGGGCAGGGTCGAATGGGATCAAACCAGAACGGAATGTGTCTCCGGAGCCGAAATCGATCTCGAATTCGATCCCAAACCGAACCAGAAAAATTTTAGGTTCGACACTCTGGTTCTCCGGGAGTTTCGATAGGCACTGAAAAATTTGAGAAAGTTGTAATAATGTCTAATGGAGTTACTTGACCTAAACTTGTCTAGGGCAAGCGGTTGTGATCCGGTAGCGGAATAGTACTAATGCGTGCTGCGATCTGCGAGCGAGCGGGGAGAACGAAGAGAAGTGACCTGCTGAGAACACTTTTGACTTTGACTGAGCAAATCATCATTATTATCATCGCACGTATCTAGCACCGGACCTCCACCGCACTCTCGGACACAACAATTACGCGGGAGTGCGAGAGGGCGAACTAAAGCCGCATGTGCTGATCACACTCAGTCACGCAGTGAAGACAGCAGCAGAGCAAGTGGACCAGAGCAAATTCCACGGTTGGGGTGTAGAGGGTCAATGAAATTACTCGCGAGGAGGTGCTTGGCGCTGTTCCGTGTTAAAGTTTCGCAGAACCGTCAATAATTGTGCAAGACAACGGAGCGAAAAACCGTGCAGGGAGGCACCAAGCGACTAACACAAAACCGACCGATATGGGTATATTTCGCACACTCTCGCATTAACTGCAGAAGGCATACAGCAAAGACAAAAAAAAAAAAAACTAAACTAAAAAAGCGAACCAAAACGATCACTCCGAAATTATTCATATCTAAGTAGCCTATCTCTTCTTGAATAAGCGAAGCGAAGGCACGCTCAAACATTTAATCACACTTTTGGACAACATATGTTTCGCAAAGTTCATGCGGTTGCCTAATACAAGTGCGAAGGATTTATACTTTTAAAAAATAAGGAATGCATTCACAGGTTGCCCCATCCATGGTTAGTGCGATTCTTCCGTCTATTGTGACATCGACTGCATGCTCTCTCAACCTGTCGCTTAAGCAGCGACCAGTATGGCTGACACATGTAGTTCCACATGGCAGAGGTGAGAAACATGAACCAACGCAATGGATCAATAGTCTTCCCTTTTGCAGAATAATTTACCTTACATCGGGTACTTTATTTCCAATGGTTGTTTTGTACCATTCTTCAACTTACGTCCGATTCCTAATATCGGAGACCTGACAAGCAAGGACGCTTGCGTATTACGCCGAGAATGATTTTGTTCTGTCGAAGTTCAGCCGGCTGGCAAGACCTTTCCCCCCGTACCACACGCAAAACGTCGGGCTCTACAAGAATTTAAGTTCCGAATCCCAGAATAAAATCCGGCGCTCTTGAGTCTCTTATCTGCTTTAGAGAACCAGCTGAAGGTTGAGGCAGAAGGCGCTTTTACCAAGCCTTACAATCTGCTGCCCAAGTCGCTGATTGCATGAGGCGCAAGATCGCAGCCTTAATTCCCAGGGAACCTCGTTGTTCCCAAGCCCAGTAAGCTACTCACATATTGGGCAATCCACAAGTTTCTTATGAACCCAACAAAGCGCTTAGCCAAGGACCAAACTTTTGGCTACACTCTCAGCTTGGCAGAGTGGAGCTGCTTTCGCTTGTGAGAGAGCGCATGGCGAGGAGGGATGCTGAGGAGCTGGATCAGCGAAGGCGTCGACGTCGTAAGGGCAGCTATATACAAAAAAGCCTCAAGGCACAGACGACGATCGCCTTACTCCAAGCCGACAATAAAGGCGGTTTCTCTGTGATGGAATGGGACACTTACAAACAAAAACAGTCGTGAAGATATTGCAGGTAACTTCTGTGCTTTGTAAAACGTGAAAGTTCAGAATGTCAAAAGATGAAAAGCAGTGCAAAGAACTGCAGCTGAACAAGCTGGCTGATTAATTATTCATATCAAGAACCTCAGCTAGGCGGTATATACCTCTTAAAACCAAATACCAAATTTCCTTCTTTCTAGCAAGTTAATTGATAGCACTTGGTCGGCTCTGTTGCAACGGGCGTTATCATTAGTGACGATTAACGACCCGTTTCCGGTTAAAAGTGCTCAAGAGGTCACCGATTTTTTTTTTTTTTTCATAAGCAAGAATTCGGAGGAGATGAGTGCTCTTTCAGTTCACCTAAAGAACACGTGTTACTCCTTTCCACGCAATGCGGGGTGCGATGCCGTCACAGAAAACCGTGAAGAAAAATCAGTCACCAGATTTCAAAACCCCTGTGGCGTAGACACTGCAAGCTTTCTTGAGTTGCTGTCCCATCTGCGCTCTGCCTTCGCAGAATTTTAAGAAGAGGTGACGTCCATTATAGAGGATGTGCATAGGATCTTGCATGGCGCACTGACCAAAGATGCATGACGTCTATACTTATCTTCGTGAATTCGGGCAGCGGCTACTCTAGAAGCGGCGTAGCCAGGGGGATTGTGTCGCTGTCAGAACACCCCTCGAAAATGTTTGAGCTCTGCATATCCCCTCCCCTCCCGCCCAACCAAGAATTCAAAGGGTGAAAAAAAAAGTGGAAAATCTGAAGCGTACACAAAAGACAAGTGGAAAAAATGACTACGCCATCTTGCCGGTTGATAAGAAAGGATTGGTTCTATTAACAGTGTTTACCATACAAAGCAACTAAGTCTATGAGGGACGACGCAGCAGAGGACTCCAGATACTTTCCCCACTGACATCACACTGTACACGGCTGCTTTGCTTTTAGCCTTCTCTGACGGTCACGATTACATTCGCATTCTTGAATTCAGCAGTGGAGCGTACTAGCCGCTGAGTCAGTGCGGCGGGGCAAATTTAAGAATTTGGAGGCTGATAGTACAGGGCAAAAATTAATAACCACAGATCTTTTATATTTGCGGTTGGCATGGTTTAGAAACTATGCTGGTGGAAGTTCACGTATTGCAACCGGATGTTGAGAGAAAAAAGAGAAGCAGCGGAGCTATGTCGTGTATACGTTATCCTACCAACAACGACAGCACTGCTCCGGAGGCTCTCTTAATTTTTACTTCTGAGAACATTAGGATGACCGGAGATGAAAAAAATTCTAAAGGGCACTTTGGACCACTTAAGTGCGATGAGGCGAAAGCCATTATGGCGCGGTTGATCGTAGCCCTCCATTACGGCAAGTCTATCTCCCTCTCTTCTTTCATTTCCACCTTCCTCCCTTTCTTTACGGCGAGGTAGATCATATGTGTGAGCGGAGAATTGTGACAGATACTGCGCCTTTTCTATCCTGTAAATCAATTTGAAATGCTGATGATATTTGCGGTGCTAACGCCTCCTAGACATCTTGGTCTGCTTCTGTTTGCTGTGTGGTGCGGCGTTCGAGGAAGCATCAAATGAAAGGCGCTGCACGGACGCCTGGATAGGACGCCCGGCGGGGTCAGCTTCGTCTATGCATGAATCACCTGGTGACGTCATGACTTGTCGTGACGGTACATGGCGCATCCCTTGTCGAACACAACCTGCATTCCATTGAACGCATCAAAGTTCACCAGCGCCCTATAATTAGTTTACAGGAAATTAAAGGCGCAGTATCTGTCACTCGCGCAATCCCGCTATCCTCACGGTAGACAAGGAGAATTATGAGAACGTTTCACGATTCGGGGCATGACGCAGTTGGTGAAGCGCTCATCTGCAGAATCCAAGGGATTGAATTTCAAATCCAGATGGAGATAAGGTTTATTTATTTATTTTTAATTATTTGCATCGAAAGTGTGACACCGACAGCCTCTGCCGACAACTGCTGACAACGATGAGGTATTAAACGCTTTCGCCTCAAAATAAACACTCCCCTCTGCTTTGCATGGTTTCATAGAGTGCTGGTTCCTTCCATCACAGAAGGCCTCTCATCCACCTTCCTAACTCGTAGCAGTGGCGTCGCTAGGATTCCCCGCACCCGGTTTATCTTTGTGAATAGAAAACTACGCAAGTAGTCATCATGTGGTGATTGAACTTTGTAAATGACAATGTTTGTGTGTACTTCTTGATTGTGTTTGCCCATATTGTTTTTCTCTTTGTCCACCTCATGAGTTTTGTAAATAAAGAAACATGACTTTTTTAAATTGCTCACAGTTTTTGCCTCGTAATTTTGTTCAGAAAGTGACTAGTATCATTACAACCGGCGGATGTTTAGTGCTAAAAATGTTCTGATAAGTTTCGCATATCATTGAAAGTTAATGAAAAATTGCTAACTAGTGGGGCAGGCGTGTATTATAGTGTCATTCTATATCTAATCATAATTCGTTTGAATTAACCAGTTTGCTCGGCTTGGCCCTCTGCGTGTATAGGCACAGGAGTAAAAATGAAAAATAAAATCACTGCACCCAGTCTGTAGCATATGCAAACAAGTGAAAACAAGAAATAAGCGGAAACTCGCGTGATAATTGCGCACATTTATGCTATGGCGGGCGGCATAGTTTAAAAACGAGGTAATAGCTTCTCCTCACTTTCCATCGTATAAGCTGATCCGCTTTTAACGGGATCACTTCCGAAAATCTCGCATATACTCATATGACGGCAGAGGTGCCTGAACGTGCTCCGATAACCCTTCACCTTTATCGAACTTTTTTTTTTATTACGCAAGCTTGCCATAAGGCATATTATAAAAACACATGTAAATTGTTTTCCGTAAGGACTCTATCGAACTTGCGTGCTTACGACCTTCCAAGGCTGCTTTTAAACCGTGCGAGAAAAAAAAAAAAAAAAAAAAGCTATCGTGAGATGCATCTAAGTAACCAATAATCATGTGGCTGTGGCGGAACTATTTAGAGAATTGCATTCGTGCGATAGATGTTTATGCATGTCGCCACGCTCGTAAATACTGTATTTAGCGAGTTAATGAACTCGCAAATGTACGTGGCATTTTAAAGCTTGCAGCTCGACTGTGTTACGAGCGCAAGCTGAGGAAACTCGTGTTTTATAGTTTGCGCCAAGCTGCGGCGGAACACTTGGATGGATGGATGAAATATAGGAGCGTCCCCTTTGAAACGGGGTGGTAGCAGTAGCTATCATGCTCATTTTTCTCCCTATATTTTAATTATTGATTTAGATTAGTTAACTAAACCATCATTCTATTTATTAAATTTTTTTTTCTACATTACTAACATTATGTCATGTCACTTCTCTGCTTTTAAGACACCAATCTTCCAGTCGTTTTTTGCTAGTTTCCACCGCCGGTTTATTCACCCGGCCACTGGTATCTCTAAACCCCAGAGCTTCAGGAACAGTGACTGCGCCTGCATCAATGCAAAGGTGCATAGGTGGCATAAGTGGCGAGCGCCGGGGTGCGGCGAAAGACGGTGCCACGACCCTTTTCCAACTTACGCTCTCTCCGGCCGTTCCATTCGGCCGGAGAGAAACGTGCGCGCGGAGGTGATCTCGGAGGCCATGCGTAGCCGGAGCAGACCCTCCGCTAGCTTCCTGTGCACGTGCGAAGATCGAGTTGCGCCTGGCGGTTATTTGGCGATACAAAAACGCTTCCGCTGATGCCAAACGGAGGTACTAAGTAGCATTGTGTCATGGGCAGCCATAATAGTAGGCAAAGCGCCGAAATACGAGGCTCACGTGCGAAACTTTGCAAATTCCTTTGGAAGATTTTATGCAAGACCTGTTTTCCAACAGCATGACAGCGTTCTGTGAAGTCTCCTGCTCTTTGTGGAAACGAAAAGAGCCAATTTCCCCCTTCTCCATAAACTCAGAAATGTTGACAGTTGACAAAGACAGCTTGGAGAGGCGTCAGAAAAGTACAATGGTTTAACACAATGCATACAAAGGGAAGGGGGTGGAGGATTATCCTGCTCTTCGCTCCCCGCGTGTCTCTTTGCCGATTTCCTGTGCTCTCTCCCTGCTTTGCATGTGCTCTGAAAGCAACCAAATCGACAGATATCCGGCGTGCGACGTTTGGAAAACATGTCTTGCTGAGAAGCTTTTACAGATTTTCACAAATTGGCCAATAATTGAACCAACATTAATATTATTCATAACGAAAATAAAATATGTCGGAAGTGCCCTACAAAAGCGATCCTATAGTTATGGCTTGATTGACACTACTCGCACAGAGCACCCTATTCGCGCCATAGGTTTCGTGAATGCAAACCAAATATAAATGAAGCACAACCATTTAATAAGAACCGAAATAAAACATGATTGTAGTACAAGCTTGGATTTCGCTTGCCTTCCGAGCCAGCGAGCCGGTTATGTCGCGTACAGCGCGCGGAGCACTCACGTGTTTTTGAGACATCTAGCGTTCGTGCTTTTGAAGAAACACCTCCTTTGGACTATAACTTATTCTTCTACTGCAAGATTTGCATTAGTAACGTCGTAATAATAAAAACAAGACCTTATATAGATCTGATGCTACAGGCCAAAACGATAATCAAAGAGCGAGCCGCTTTATTTCAGAGTACTGATAATACTTTTGCAGTTATTAAACATATTATATAAGACAATATAATTACATAGCAGACCTCGATATACACTTCTTACATGTCCGCTACTGTGGCAAACGCATTCACAATCAATAATTATTCATCGCCGTCTCCTATACAGTGCAGACGTGAATAAAACTTTTCTTGCCTCTAGTTATGTTTCCTCCGTGGAAATACGCGGCAGGTTGTCCAATCATCAAGACGGAATGCAGGCAGCATGTCACGATGCAACTGCGAGGCCGCATGCTCGAACGAGAAAGCGCGCGGCGCACGCCGCGAAGGCAGCGAGAGTCGACGGCAGCCCAGTGTGTGTTTTTCTGCCACAGACTGGAGCTGCCCATCAGAAGCCGCAGGTATCGGTTATGAGATAACAGAGTTCCTACAGCAAATATACCGGGATAACAAAGTAGAAATTACATGGGAAGCGATAAGAAGTACGGAAGCTGTCAAGGTATGCAAAGAATTAAGACAAGGTAGTCCTCTATCACAGCTGCTGTTCATGCTTATGAGATAAACATGGAACGGAAGATACATGAAAGTAACCTAAGTTTCAACCTCTCATATAGATTAGGTGGAAAGGCGGTAGAGCAACGCCTCCCCGGTTTGATGTATGTAGACGATATTGTGCTGCTAGCTGAGTCTGGAAGAATTGCAAACTCTAGTTAAGTATTGCGGAGACGAAGGGGACGCTCTAGGCTTCAGTTATAGCGCAGTTAAGTCGGGTCTGATGATTTTCAACTGCTCAACTGATCAGGATCTTAAAATACAAGGTCATAAAATACCGAGAGTAGCAGAATATAAATATCTCGGTATATGGGTAAACGAAGGATTGGCATGCATTGGAAAGCATGAGCAATCACTTAAGGCCAAAGGGCGAAGAAATGCCGGGATAATGAAACATAGGGCATTGTGGGGATACAAGTATGAGGTTTTGAGGGGTGTTTGGAAACGAATTATGGCGCCCGGGCTTTCTTTCGGAAATGCGGTTTTGTGATTAAAATCAGAGGTACAGTCGACATTAGAAATAAATCAGAGAGCCGTCGGAGGATTAGCACTAGGTGCCCACGGCAAAACCACAAATGAGGCGGTACAGGGATACATGGGCTGAACATCTTTCGAAGTACGGGAAGCTAAGAGTGAAATATTATATGAGGAATGCCTGAGGAAATTGGACAATAACAGATGGGCAGCTAAAGTATTTAAATAACTATACCTAAAAAGCGTTGACTCAGAATGGAGGAAAAGAACTAAACTAACCAGTTAGTATGCTGGTCACAAGGACGAAGAAATAAAGAGCGTTAAGCAACAGGTGAAAAACACAGAAGGTAAAAATTGGATAAATTTGATGGAAAAGAAACAGAGTGTGGAATTATACCGAAAGTGGAAAAGGCAGGTCAGGAAGGAAGCTTTCTTTGATAACTCAAGAGGCAGTGCCCTACTTTTTGAAGCTAGATCAGGGCGCCTTAGAACACGCAGCCACAAAAAGAAATTTAACAATGAAAATGACGCATGTGCTGTATGTGGTAACTCCAGCGAAACAATTGACCATATTATACTCGAATGTAATGGTATCCATCTGGCAGTTGAGGCAGGCGCAGTCAGTGTTCCTGAAGCTCTGGGGTTTAGAGATATCAGTGGCCGGGTGAATAAACCGGCGGTGGAAACTAGCAAAAAACGACTGGAAGATTGGTGGCTTAAAAACGTAAAAATGACATAATGTTAGTATTGTAGAAAAAAAAAATCCAAGAAATAAAACGATGGTATAGTTATCCTATCTAAAACAATAATTAAGATATAGGGAGAAAAATGATCATCATAGCTACTGCTACCACCCCATTTCAAAGGGGACGCTCCTATATTCCATCCCATCCCATCCATCGCAGCGCCGCCCAGTGATGCTTTGGGAGCCTGTTGCGTTTCTCATTAGTATCATTATTTTACGTTTTTCAGAGAAAAAAAGGTTAGAACGGCATAATGCACTACTGAGCACCCTTGGCTACACTCACTTTAAATTCCCCTTCTAAAGCACCTGGCCCTGCTAAAGGTGCCTTCCTGCTCATTATTATTTTTTTTTTCTAGTCAGCGCGTGGTCAGACTTGCTATTCCACTGAGCAACAGGCATTCCGTGCCTTTCAGCGTTTTCAAAGTGCGAGATGGATGTGTGAGTGGGCCGAGGAGCGAGAAAGGCATTGGAGATAAATAAACCAGACAAATTTAAAGCACAAGACTATAGGAGAAATCTGCCAGTGGGTGTCGGCTAACAAGCTCCCGCGCATGGGGCTTCCGATGGGTATCGAGTTAAGGCTGGTGTTTCCAGCGTGGTACACGCACGTGCACATTCCCGGTCCAATGTTAAAAGGGCGTGGAGTCTCTGGCATAAACTAAGGCATGTGTTTTCAAGCTCTCCTCAGGCCAGGATAAATCCTTCTGATAAGATCACACTTGTCAGTCAGTGTCTCAGCGGCCCTATTGCATGCATTTTGGCATCTTTACACAATAATCCACTTCTCCCCCCGCACCTTCCTCCCTCTCACTGCCAAGCTGCACACCACTGAGCGCTGCACCCGCACCCCCCTCGTGACGCCACTGACTCAGACAGTTCTACGACGTGTAATACCGCCTAAGTGCTAGATTCATTCGTACAGGTCGATTACGAGGAAGGCGGAAGCCAAAGGGAGACAAGGAAGGCAGGCGACTGTTTGCCAGTGTCAGGGGAGCAACCAACACGAGCTTCAGCCCGCTACATACGGCAGCTGTAAAGAGAAACCGAGCGTGCAACAGCTCCATGACGTCACGAAGCACCGGACTCTGCTACGCTACTTAAGAACTGCGTCAATATGGCGCGGCATGTGGTGTCCGGCGTCTCATAACTGCATGCATCATGGCTTCACGAGGCACCCTGATGAAGGTTTCCCGGATTTTTTTTATCGCCTGGCTTATTTGACAGACTCATCGACACATGAATATGCGGTCAGCAATGCTACGATTGCATACGCGACCTTGATATAAGCATAACCATCATCATCATCGTCATAATCGTCAGCCGGATTATACCCACTGCAAAGCGAAGGCCTCCCCGTTTAACCTAGTCCTGTGCTAGCTGCAGCCATTGGACCCTTTTGAATTTCTTAATATGGTTCATCCACCTAATTTTATGCCGCCCCCCGCAGCGCTTACCTTCCCTTAGAATACAATTGGTTACTTTTAGTGACCATCGGTTAACCTCTCTTCCAGCATGTCCTGCCCATGCCCTTTTCTTCTTCTTAATTTCTTCTAGGATATCAGTATCTTGAGTTATTTCTCTGATCCACTCAGCACGATTGCTACCTCTAAATATTACGCCTACCTTTCTGCTACTCCTGTCTAGATCCTTTATCATTAGTTGCAGTTGGTCCACTGAGTTTCTTAACAAGGCAATGTCATCAGCTAATTGCAGATTACTGAGATGTTCTCCATTGACCCTGATGTCTAACTGCTCCCATTATATGTCTCTGAATACACTCTCTAGGCAAGCTGTAAATAGCACTGGGGAGATCATATACCTTCTTGCCTAACACCTTCCTTAATAGAAATTTTATCAATTTTTTTATGCAGAAGTATTGCTGCTGTGCAGCCCCTATAGATATTTTCCAGTACTTTCACAGATACCCTGACCTCGCTATGCCTGCATGAATGATGAGGTTCAGACCGAATGAAATGTTTTCTCGTAGTCAATGAACGCTAGGTATAGGGGCTGGTTATATTCACAGCACTTTTCTATCACCTGGTTTATAGTGTAGATATGATCGATGGCACCCTTTCCAAAATCCTGCTTGATCCTTTGGTTCATTTAAAGTCTAATGTTGTCCTGATTCTACTAGCTATTGCATTGGTAAATACTTAGCACGGAACTCATAGTAAGCTGATTCATCTGTCCTTAGCGTTCCTCTCTTCTGAATACAGATAATATTAGCATTCTTCCATGATTCCGGTACTTCCGATGTCGTCAGGTATTGCGTAGACAGGGTGGCCAGTTTTCCTAACACATTATCCCCTCCGTCCTTTGAGAAATCTGTAGCTAACTGATCCTGCGCGGCTGCTTTTCCCCTCTTCATAGCTTCTAAGGCTTTCTTAACCTCGTCCTTCGTTACTGGCGGAACGTCTGGTTGCTCTTCTTTACAGCCAATTTCATTCTTGTCCTGACTACTTAGGCTACAGCAGAGGTCCGTTTATAACTCCTCGACTACCTTAATTATCTTGTCCGTGTTAGTAATGGCAATAGTCGCCTTGTCCCTGAGTGCATACATCTGATTTTCGTCTATGCCTAATTTCCTCATTACCACTTTCAGGCTACGATCGTCCTTTAGAGCATGCTCAATTTTTCCTTATGTCGGTCACCTTGCGCCTACTGATTTGCTTTGATACCTCTACCACTTCTATCCGGTCTGTTGGGTCGTGATATAAGCAACCTACCGTCAAAGAGACCGCGGAGGGGACAAAAAATTAAAAAATAGGTGACACACATTATGGCACATTCATATTGAAATCTTGCATCCCTCACAGAGATAAAGGCTTTTTTTTTTCTTTTCCTCAGACAGTAAGCATGCATTTTCTCTTTATATTTGGACGCATCATCGCCTACCTAAATATCGCATGTAAAACCAGTATTTACACGCTAGGGGCCACCCATGGAGCCCGTATACACACATCTGGGTCAACGTAAGCGTCATCTGCACGCCTTCACACACGGCTGACACCAAAATGAGACGCGCCGCTGTTTCCTCGAGCAAAGCTACGCCATAAGGCATCGTAGAATGCGGAAGTATGATTGTAACTGGATCGTGTAACGTGCGACTGAACGCGTCTATATGTGGTCGAAAATATCCGGCCTATGAGAGCTTTGGCTGATATACAGAACACTATACTGTGGAGAACACTACCGACGTCTCAGTGGTGGCGCCTCCGTTTGTGCCTGCATGAGCTAGCCTCAAAATTAGTACATAACAGCTATTTCCATTAGGTCTAGAGACACCAATATGGCAGCAGGTCCGCGACGCAATTATAAGCGAAGAAAATGCCGTTCCAATCCGCGCTCCCGCGTGAAACCTTTGTCGTGTAGCGGTGCATGCCGCCGCGAGCTCGGGCCACTTAAACCCTCCTCACGGTGCACCAGAGCAGCATCGCGTTCGGACTCGGGGCGATCACAAGGAAAGCTGCACGCTCTCCAGGAGGAGGACCCGGGAAGAACAAAACGGGCCTACGAGACTTGGCACCAAAATGCAGCGACCACGCATCCCACATGTGTTCGGCGTTCGTGTCGTCCACAAGACTTCCTGTCGGGCTACGTCCTATGCGATAGCGTAAATTGTTCGAGTGACATAAGCCAAACTAATACCTTTTGGGGGTGTAGCTTTCGTCGCGTCTGTAGTCCAGGTACAGACATATCGCGTGAATTGGCATTTTTCTTGCAAACTGAATGTTCACTTCATGTGGCAGAATCCCGTCCGATTGCCAGTAGGTGTGAAGGGAGTCGTCCAACAGTTGATGGATGCCATACCCTGCGAAAGCGTGCGAAGAAGAGAGGTTACTTGAGAATCGCCTGCTAGAATTCCATGTTCACTGGTACTCTGGATTCAGAGCTCACCGCGCATGCAGGATGAGAGGGACCATACGGCTTGTTCTCCGACGTCCCGGACACCGCGCTCCATCTCCAAACGTGGGACGACAGCGTTCATGGTCCTAATAGGAAGAGAAGGACACTTCCGTTGACCTTATGAATTGGATGACATAGATTAGTGTACATTTACGTGTTATGCGGATCAAAATGCCTCTCTTGCAAGGCGGATAACGTTACAGTGAAAATAAAAGAATGGGCTGAAATTGGCCGCGCGCCAATATCCGCAAGCTGTCGTTATTCAACTGTCATTTAGGCGGAAGCGCGATGACGAGACCACGACGACATGCGGTTCGGATCTGCTCTAAGATACACGTGCCTCATCAACTAGCCCACACGTTGCCTAATTCAAGCGATATTCAGCTTCATAAACAATTAGATAAAAGCGGGGTCCGACTGCGCGTCGCTGCGGGTCACTCTAGTTCGTGCTGCACAGCCACCACCTGGTGCAAGCGTGGAGACATTCTTTCCCTTCTTTAAGACCTCCGCATAACGAAGGCACTCCATGAATGATCAATAAATAATCATCACATAAAAATACCATAATTACTTATTTTTTTCTGAATCGGGAAGCGCGTAGGTGTTTTTTTGTTTTTTGTTTTTTCAGAGAAAACCTTTTGCACTTGCGAACAAAGAGCAACCGGTTTTCGACCCATGAATTTCCGGATAGAGACCATAAAAATAAAAGGCCCCATATAAACAACGAGAAATGCGAACTTTGACCGCCTAGAAACATTTCGACCGAACGCGCACAAATAACTAAAACGAAGAGGTGACTTCTGAGGTATACCGTGGTGGAAATGTGGGCTACATCGTACACGTATAGCATAGCGGAACGAGTGAGCACCGTCAGAACTGGTAGATGTGGCGTCTTGTGGTTCAAGTTCTTTTCCGTAGTTCCGGAAACAAACTCGGCACAAGGAGCATTTAAAAATTTGTACACGCACAAAACAACTGCACGTGCAAGCTAACGACTGACACAGAATAAACAGTCAACCAAACAATGCTAGACCCCGTGATCACGTTCGCAAGGATATGCATAGAAATGGCAGTTGGTTGGGTGTGGTTTGTCGGGTGGTTTCACGTTTGGCCGTGAAGTTCAAGAAGCAAGCATGCAAGCCTCAAGAAGCTGGACAACTCATGAGTTCGCATTTGCCCTGCTTTTTTTTTTTATTATTCCAAGCGGCTCCTCTAAGGACAAACTTGAAAGACGCGCGAGCAGGCGCATGTCATGTCGGGTTGCCGAGGTGAGCAAACTGCAACGTGTTTACTGTGCGCTGCTTGACCTGAGTCACCAGCGAAACGTGGCGACACGCGCGCAACAAGGCCGCGTTCAAAGTGGCCGCGAAAAACAAGTGATTTCAAACTGCGCTCCACCTATCGACAGCTGTGCAGCTGCAACGGAAAATAATTAGCACGAGTGCCTCGTAGCCGAACCGAAAAAATCGCGATATGCGGCGCTTTTGTTCCCGTACAACAGTACAGGTCCCACTAATTTGCCAAGTCGGGGTGGGCGGCAGACAGCAGTCCATCAAACTAAGCCCAAACTTTGCTGTTTATTTATTTATTCTTTACCCACAGCGCCAATTAGGGATTACTGTGGAGGGAGGGGGATAGATACATACAGCATAAGAAACGGCAAATATGACAAAATACAATACGACAGCAGCCCGATCAGCCAAAGATAACAAAGTAGTAATAAAAGAACGCAGCACACAAGTCAACGTACAGGCAATGAAACAAAATTTCTCATCCGTATTTCACGCAGGCATACTGCGCAGAGATGAAACCAAAGTGGAGTACACTATGAAGACACATGAAACAGGAAAGATGGCTGATGTGTACAGATAACACTTCCTAAGCTAACGATTATTTCACCCAGCAATTTTTTTAAAAGAAAAACTGCGATAAAGACACCGTTGCTCACAGTGCTAGCTAATAACTTAATAGTTAAAATCATGTGGGCAGCCACATCGGCGCATTACTCCGCCAATAAGCAATGCACAATTGTTCATTCATTATGCGGGCTTTCGCATTGTCCAGTGCTGGAATGGGCTGCTTTCTACCGAACACCCCCGCTTTGGGAAATAGGACGTGCTTGGCACACTCAACGGCAATCGGCGCATCCGGCAACTATAGCGCCGCGTCTGGCAATTTTTCTGCTGCCTTAACGAGTCACTTGTACTAATCTTTTTTTCGTTGGAGCTGCACGTAAGTTCCCTTCATCGTCGACATTATTATGACTGTTAGATAGATGGATTTATTGAAAGGAAAAGGCAGAGAGGTTGGCCCGAATAATTCAAATCTGGCCTGCTACTCTGCACTGGGGAAGGGGAAGGAGAGAAGAAAGAAGGTCATGATGGGTGACGATGTGGGAGAAGGCATATGAAATATATATACAGACACAGCAGCTTGCATTATGACTGTTAATTAAGCTATCCCTAAAGCTGGACAAATGCCTCTCAAGCCCTCCAGTAAAACCCATGCTACGCCGGCTACGTAATCTCATTCCGCCAAACTTCCTGATCTCATCCGCCAGCCTCATAGTTGCCATGCTTGCCAATTCTAGTGAAATCACATTCGCTGAGGTATGGACCATGGTTGCCGTGATTTCGCGAAACGTTCCGTGTTCATTATCTCAACTAAGATATCAATCGCTAGCATTCGCTCCTATCGCATTCTGTCGCTTAAAGTTGCGTCAGAAAGCTAACATGGATTACGCATACGCCTTCAAAAGAAAATCACGAGATTCGCTCACCTCTTATGCCAGTCGCAGATAGCGCTGTCCAGAAGCAATGAAATGTGGACGTCGTCGACGTCGCCGCAGCACTTCGCTGAGCGAGGCTGGCGAGGCTTACGGCACAGTCAGCGCAGCTTCGACACGAAGCGGGGACACAAAGACGACGAAGCTTCGCCTCCAACCTTGGCGTGGCCTGGTTGCTGCTCGCTCTATTACTACGTTGGATGGGCGCCGCTCGCCGTCGTTTCAGCACATTCGTCAGTTCAGTACGCGGGCTATCTACTCTCGGATCACTGTCAAGCTATTGACGCGGACGACGCTTATGAGAACACTGGGTAGCCGTTATCGCTGGCGAAAGGGAATGGGGATACAAGCTTCTATCCCGGATCTAGTTACACGAACCTAGGTACTACATTCACTCTCGCAGTCACATGACGAACGAATAGCAGAATGTTTCCCAGCTCAATGCCACTTGTCCCTAGAAATCCCCAGCCTCCCCTGTTTGCCGCGTGGAACCTGGTGGTGCTCGGCGAAGCGACAGCCGTCCGATTCGCTGCGGATTCTTGTTCGCTCGCGAGAGAAAAAATGATGCGTAACACCTTTGTGTGCCATTATTCGCGCAGCATAGCGGGTAGTCTTAACATGCGGGATATTAAATTATGAGCCTTCTTCGAACAGTAGTTCTGAACTGCCCGTCCCTCTTCTGGTTATTTGACATACTTGCGTAGCCCAGTGCCTGTGTCTGGCTCTACTAATGAGGAAGAAATGAACGCCATAAATATCCCGAATGAACGCGTGTACCCTAGCCCACGGCGTGGATAGTGTCATTAATTAGAAAATTGATTTCGTGCGAGCACATACGTTTCAGTACAGGGAGAAATGAACTCTCTAATTACGTCTGAGCTCCATGCTTTGTGACTGAACTTCGTGCCTTCTATTTACTGAAATTTTTGGTACAAAAACATAAAATGGATATAGCTTCCACTGAAGTGTATTATTTTTTCGCTATTGAAAAACGTGCAAAAAGCAAATAAAATGCACACTCAGTGCGGCGTCTTAGTCGACGAGACAATTTAATTCTTTGGCACGCCTCGTCATTACTTATGTGTATAGAAACATACTTGGCTTAGCTAGCCACAATTTCGTAGGTCCACATTCGCCAACACATACTCCAGAGAATATCTCGAAGCAAATAACAAGGGTTGATGAATCCTACAACGCTCCTGTCACCACCAATACGAGTACCGTTCTTGCTATCAAGCAGGGCGGAAGAGCTCACTAGTATCCGCAAAAGGTGCACGAAAGAGCTTGCACGATGTTAAAACCAAACGACCAACGGGCTTCAACAATTTCGTGTTCGCGACAGTACTCATTCTAAATATCCAGTACTCTCAAGTGGTTAGCGTGGGGTTAGTTTAGTTTGGTTGGGTTTGTAGAGTCTAACGTGCCAAAGCGACTTAGACTCTGACAGACGCCGTAGTGAGGGACTACCGTAAATTTCGATCGCATGGGGTTGTTTAAAGTGCAATGCCATTGCACACTACACGAGCGCCTTGCTTTTCGCCGAATCTTAAAAGCGGCCGCCGCGGCCGGGATTCGATCTCGCATCCATGGCTGCACCTATCGAACGCGCCAACTTCCGACCCGCCGTGGCTTTTTTATTATTTTTTTTATTCATTTCTGGCGTTTAGGCCCACATAGACCACTGAGCCACCGTGGCGTGTCAGATGCCAGTATCGTTCACGGCGCCGTGAAAATGCTGATACGTACGCACACCTCGCAGCACGAACAAAAGCACTGCATATTAAAACCTTTGGGCTTATAAAGCACAGTGGCACGCAATATATGCAGGAATAGTCGGCTTAAACCACTATAAAGGGCGAGCTTTGACCTATTCCTACTATATATTAAGCTCGATAGTGTTCACTCCTGTTGCGCTCATCAACGCGACATACCACACCGCCGGCTACTGGACTGGCGCCTGCTCGTCGAGAGCACAGCTGCGGGGCGTGCACTTGAGAGCCGGAGCGCCGTGCGTGACTTTTCGTTCATTTCCCGTGACCCTGGATCGCGGATCGCCTGGCTGGCGCGGATTTCAAGTCGCCGACGCAACCCCGCCCGCAAGACGACTCCGGATGTCCCGCGTCGGCAAGGCGAGCAGCAGTATTCCGAACCGCAGATCATCCACGGTGTGTGGAGGTGTGTGTTTGTGTGTGTGCGCGCGCTGGGCTCTTGTGTAAAGGAGCCGCGGAGGCCAGGAAGCTCATTCCCACGGGACTCGGGCTGTCCGGCAAGGACGTACGTGACCACGGCGGTGGATTTGAACTCTGGAATGTCCCTTTTGGCGTAACGATATGGTCTTTGTTTAGGGAGTCTATTTAACGAGCTGTCAGGGGTGATTTAAAAAAAAAAAAAAGGAGAGACCAGTTGCAATAAACATGCTGTAAACCTGGTTCGACTCCGGGTAGTACTCCAAGGTGCCCAGCAGGTACAACTCAACAGACCGCCGGTCAGCGCCACCGAGCACGGCGGGTGAGAGGAGAACCCTTTCGAATGCCAGCAGCTGAACAGACCGTCGCCCTCTGGACGAGCACGGCGGGTGACAGCTTGGAGAGCGGCTTCGAAACATAACTACCCCTATTAAATTAGTAGAACTAAACGGAGGAAATAAACTAAACAGTTGCACAGTAATGCAGCAGGTAAACTGAATACACCATGTCCCATATA
Source organism: Amblyomma maculatum (assembly GCF_055883805.1). NCBI lineage: Eukaryota > Metazoa > Arthropoda > Arachnida > Ixodida > Ixodidae > Amblyomma > Amblyomma maculatum. The sequence goes on from NW_028146743.1 coordinate 1,501,051, forward strand.
AATATCTAAGTGTCAGAAGACCAGTGACGCACCATGAAACCTGAAATACCTACAACGTTATTTACCATTGGTGATCGCTTGGAACGGAACCGTAGGTCGTCAAATTGAAAAAAGGAATTGCATAATCTGTGCTACACCTTGGTTCACCCTCTGCACGAATGCGTGCCTTGTCCAAACTCCTGATCTCCTTAGATACGCGAGGTAGGCAGTGCAAAGGAGGCTGTCTGTATAAAGAGAATGTTACACTGCATTCTTTCCAGTACGCCACTTCGTATTCCCACCTGTCAGCAGCAATGGCGTAGTGTGCATCACGTGGAATACCCGCCTGGAATCGGCGCTATGATTTTTTTCTCTCTATAGTGTCGTACCAGTTGACGTGAGTCTGGTTGACGTAATTTCAATCATGGATATTTTATTCACCAGAAAGAAGTGGAAGGAGGCCGAGGGAAAAGCCGTGTCTGCGGCTTGAGAAGTCCTCGGCCCCCTTAAGGCATGTAGAGCAGCAGGGTGAAACGAAAGTGGGCACACAACGGTTACAGGCGTTAAAAAAGATGAATCAAGGAAAAAAAAAAGAAAAAAATAAATAAAAAAGACAACATAATGCACATCAGAAAATACACGCTGAAAAAAAGAAAAAAGACAATCAACATGCACCCGGCAATATCCTCAGCATAATTAACGTTAATAAACTACAGCATGAAACCTATATAAGGTACGTTGCGAGATATATTTTCAGTGATGATAGGGACCTATTGAATATATCAATACCACGCATTTCTACAATGTTCAATAATCGCGGAAGTGTGTTACAGAGCATTTGTTGTCCATAGGTCTGGCGGCATTTTGGAGCATTCCATTGTTCTGGATTTCGAGTTCTCTAAATTGGATTGTTAGAGCATAGTTCTGCAATTTCTTTCAAAGTCGAACAGTTTCGTTGGGTATTCAAACGGTACTGCCGGCACACCTTACACACGTATAGGTTGTTTATGTCTAGCATATTAGGTGATGAAAAAATATGAGAAGTTGGTGCTGTGTAATCGACATCTACAATGATTCGTAATATCTTTTTCTGTAGCCTGTGCAACTGTAGTAGGCTTGGGTTTGTTGCAGTTCCCCAAACTAAATGAGAGTAGTTTAGGTAGGAGGCAAAGTGACCATTGCATACTATCAGTTTAATTCTTTTCGGGAGAGTAGAGCGGTTGCGATTTAAAATTCCCGTTCTGCAACTCAATTTACTTATTAGACTGTTTATATGATCCTGCCATTGTAATGTTGATGTAAGATATACCTTAAATACCTTAACACTGTCTACCACGTCAATCGGTTCGGATCTAAATATTATGTTTTCCTGTAATGATACTTGTTTTCCTTTTGATCGAAAAACAACTACTTTGGTTTTGTTCGCGTTAATTATCAAATGATTGTTACACCTCCAGGAGTCTAATTTACGCAAAACAATGTTCGCCTTAAGGATTCCTTCAGCTTCAGAAAGAGATGATACCAAGGCACTTGTATCATCGGAGTATATAATGAACTTAATGTCTGAACAAATGTGTACAGTATCATCAATATATAAATTAAATAAGACAGGACCTAAGATACTACCTTGTGGCACCCCAGAGACTATATGCTTTCTTCTAGAAGCGAATCCATTCATTTCAAAATATTGAAACCTATTTGACACGTAGCTCTTCAACCGTGCCAAAACAAGTCCATGTATTCCATAAGGATTCAGTTTTGCAAACACGATTTTATAACTAATATAATTAAAAGCCTTAGTGAAATCAACAAAAATGCCTGTAACAGTGCGTTTGTCCTCAAAATTTTGTAGAATATATTCCTTTTGGTCCAGCAACGCCAACTGTCTAGACCTGTTCTTTCTGAGGCAGTACTGCGAGGTAGTGATAAGATTATTTTTGCGGCAGAAGCGCAATATGCGGTTTATTATAATTTTATCTAGACCTTTAGAAAAAGCAGGAAGAATTGATAAAGGTCTGTAGTTAGATATGACACTCTTATCACCTTTTTTAGATAAAGCTATCACTCGAGCAAATTGCATTTTTGAAGAAAAAACTCCTGTAGAAATACAAAGATTAAATATATGTGCCAAAATATGACTGATTATATGTATGGTATACTTCACAGGTCTTATTTGTATATCGTCAGCATCAACGGTTTGAGAATTACTTAAACTCAAGAAAACAGAACACACCTCATTTGCATTTGTTGGTTCGAAAAATAGTGTATCAGAGTTATCGTGCCCTAAAGTGTTATAGGATGCTGTCTGGGTTGTGTTTAAGTCCCTGTGAACAAAACAATTATTGAAAATATTCACCAGTGCTTCCCCATTCCCCTTTTGTCCTTCGTGAAGAATTTCATCAACTGTCTCCTTTTTCTTACATTGGCCCATTAGCGTATTTAAGTTGTTCCACATTAGGTCGGTGCGTTTTCCGCTAGAACTGAACAAGTTTTGGTAGTAGAAGTCCCTTGCTTTTTTCAACTTCTTAGTTAAAATCATTGCTAAATCTCTTGAACGCAGCGAGATCAGATTGTGCACGAGATCGGATGAAATTCTTAAAAAGAGGCTCTTTTTTTTTTTTTTAATCTTCTTCAATAGGTCCTTTGTCACCCAAGGTTCTCGGCATATCTTGTCTGTCGTGCAGCGTTTAAAACAAAATGACGTTGATATAGACCAAAAGAAACAAGCTTAAAGAAGTATCATAAGCGACATTAGCGTCTGCTGCTTGAAAAACGTCCCAACAGACTGTTTCTAACTCCTTGTGGAAAGCTTCTAAGAGGGTTAGTGTAACAGGTTGATAAATAGTAGCCACTTTGTGGCGGAGGTTTGCCCGATTACCGATTCTTATGCTACAAAACACAGGCAAGTCGTCACTAAATTCATAATTAACAACACCAGCTGTAACAAAGTTCTGATCGTAATTGGTTATTACCAGATCTAGAATTGTTTGCGTTGACAGTGTTATTCGAGTGGGACAGGCTATGTTATTTATACAACAATTAGATACCAACACATTTTCAAAATCTATTTTTGGGGGGCTATTATTGCTCATATCAAGATTAAAATCACCGGCAAATATCACATTGTACCTATTTTGGTTAACAAATGACAAAAGATTATCTAAGAACACAAAGATTTCAGAGACCGAACCATCCGAAGGGCGGTAGCAAGTGGCAACTACGACGTCATTCACTTGCAGACAAACAACCTCATAATCGTCTGTAACGCAAGTAAATTCTGAAAGCAAGGCAGGCTGCAGAAGACAGCTTACTAGCACCGACACATCACCACCTCTACGCGTCGTTCTATTAACATAAAAAGTTTTAATATTAGATTGGTCAATGGAACCACAACTGCTTGTCTGCATGTTTCGGTTACCATCAGCACATCAACAGATTTTTGAAGTCTATTAAACAAATATTACCGCTCAGCAATCTTGTTGAATATGGATTGAGCATTTGAATGAAAGCAGCGTAATAACCGCGTTTCTGACCACCAAGATCGTTTCTAAGTTTTTCCAATGTCACAAGTCCTAGGTCCTCCATTTCAGGATAGAGGTACTCAGAGTTCCAACTGCACGGCGACGTACTCAGCTGCTGATAGGGCACAGATCACTCACGCTCTTTACAACCTTTCCCGAGTCACCATGCTTTCTACGCACCAAAACCTTCCCGTTGGCATGCCACACGTATGCCAAGCCAGCCTGTTTAGCCCAGTCTTTTGTTGATTTCAACAACGCACTCCAGTGGGTAGTCATGTTTTCTGTGATAAATAATGAATCGTCTATGTCCTCCAAGATCTTCCTCTTCTTTAGCCAAGTGTCGCGTACGTCCTGCCTCACAAAACGGGCAATCACACCTTTTATCATTCCGGGTTTCGCAGACAACCTATGAAGGGCTAGTACGTCTTTCTGGGTGAGGTGCTTTATGCCATTTTTTTTTTTTTGCTTCTTCGTTGACCTTTGCCAAAAGGTCCTCTTCGTCCGCCTCAGGAATTCCGTTAATTTCGATGTTCAAGCGCCTGCTGCGCCATTCTAAGTCATGTACGCTAAGCTTTAGCTGGGCTATACATTTTGAGTCCGCATTCTTTTCTAGTTTGTCAACTCTCCTTTTATTACCCTTGATTTCTTTATCCTGCGTGTCAAGGCGTTCTTTTACAGAAGCAAACTCTTCATGTAACATCTGGAGTGAGCTCTCTAAGTCGTCTAGCTTTCCGTTTAGAGGCAAAAGGGAAGTCAGCTTTTTGTTTACTTCCACAACAAGAAGTTTCAGATCGGAATCTTAATTCGGGTCTCCATTTGAGGTGTCGCCCTTCCCTCCACCTGAAAGTCTACATGCCTCACACTTCCATGCATTTTTGGCCGCTTCTCGTTTTGAAGCGAATGTCGTTTCACTCATTCCGGAGCATACCGAGCCATGAAAACAAAATTCACACTCATTGCATGTAATGACATTTTCTTCATTTTCAATTTTTCCCGGCAATTGCAACACCGCGACATGTTGGGCTATACACAGGCAAAGGAAACACTAGCAGGTTGGCAGCAGAGACGGAAACAAAGGAAGTTGCACGAACATATTATAGAAGAAAACACAGTGAAGAACACGGTGAGGATCTCACGTTCGTCCCGCTCCACCGCTGCTGCCAAAATGCCTGGCGAAGTACGCCCCCCGTCGCAAAAGTTTGTGCAGCATTTAACAGCTGCTGCTGAGTGTGCGAAAGTATGCTTAACTGTGAGGTTATTTGTCGCAAAATGAAATAAGGAACTGAGCAATTTAAAAGGGTGGATTGTGATTCCATGTGATATCTCTGCTGATGTTGCAGGAGGCGGGCGGGGAGACATCATGCTAGATGAACCAATCGGCCTCCATTATACACGATGCGACTTAGGACCACAAGCATACAGAAGTCCGGAAATGTACGAAAATAACCTCTGAAACAATGAGTGGCTCAAGTAAAGCAGGACAACCAGGGGTGCTTTGCAAGGCTCCTCGAGAACCGTTCGTATTCCCATCATGTATCACGCTTTTCAGAAACGTTCAAGGGATAACACACATCTACTGTGCCGGAGTACCCGGGCTCGATTCTGACCTCGGCGGATGCGTTTCGGTGGAGGTGAAATGAAGAGGCGTCCGTGTGCTTTGCGATGTCACCGCCCGTTAAAGATCCCCAGGTGGTCGAAATTACTCCGCAGCCTTCCACTACGGCTCCTCTTTCTCTGCTTCCACTTTCACTCCCACCTTCCCCCCTTCCCGTACGGTGCGGTTCAGGTGTCGACAACAACTGTGACAGATACTGTGCCTTTCCCTTCCTGTGAACCAATTATTATTATTATTATTATTATTATTATTATTATTATTATTATTATTATTATTATTATTATTATTATTATTATTATGAAAATATACATTATTGTGAGGGAATTAATATACCATTCGCTCAAGCACTGTCACACTTGTACAAAGCAATGATGCTCAGATTTCGGAGAAACTTTGAAGCTAAAGAAAGTTAGCTTAGATGTTGAAGCGACGCATCACACCGACGATGGCTACAAGTTGGAGCTCTAGTCTTTTTTTTTTTTTTTTTTGATCTGCGAAGCTTTGCAAACAGCATAAATTTCATTTGAGCTACGAAACGACTCTTCTTTTATTTTTCTTCTTTACTTCTGATTTCACTACTCTCCCGATTATATGGACCATTCACTCTAATTACAGCACACATTATTTACAGCTATATACACATTGCAGCACAACTTCGCTTCTGTCAGGGTGTGGCCTCTCACCAAAGCTTGCATGCCCGGCCTAAAATCCGACTTGCTGGCTGTTTTCCACGCGTCAGAAGATAGCGCAGTTTACCGGCAATGTTAAATGAATCTGACAGTGCCGCATGCCATTGGCAGGATATAATTTTAGCCAATTTGCTTTGAGGCAATCCGCATTAGCTGCAAAACAACTGGAAAGAGATTTACCAGCGGCAGGCTTCCAGCGCTTGTGTGCATCGTATGTTTGTGAGACAATAAATATCGTTACAAAAAAAAAGAACACCGGTAAACTTAACTGAGTGACTTGGTTACACGAATGAAAAAAAAAAAATACCCCGGTAAACTTAACTGATTGACTTGGATACACGAATGAAAAAAAAAAATGTACACAAATTGACGCAGACGATCGTTCCGTTCGGTGTCTTTCAAACCACTCTCTGCGCCGACACTTGGCCGTGTCCCACTCTGAAGGCCTTCCTTTGTTTCATTTTCCTTTTTGCCTCCTTCTTTGTACGAGTGAGACGCCCAGCTTGCGTGTACCTTTGGAACCTGGCAGTCGCGGAGCCAATATTGTTCGGCGTCGGCGGGAACAGGAATCCTCCTCCCCTCATCGGCGCCCGTTCACGGCCCCTTCTCGGTTCGGATGTCTGGGTGGTCTGGCGTACGCCTTTCGTTAGGCAGCCAGCACGTGCGCACACATACGCACACAAACACACACACTTGCGACCGGCCGTTTGGCTGACGTTGAGGGCGATGAAACCGACGTCTCCGACGGGTCCATAATATCCGTGCCGCAGCAAGGATGAGATGTCAGCGAAAGACTACAAATTCAGAAACGAGATCGCAGATAGCGGTCTTCTGGGCGTCGTAGAGGGAAACTCTCTCTTTTGCACCTTGCTCGAACCTTGAAACCTTCGTGTTTAGGCTCGTCGTGGTTTTGACTATACGACGCTCCTTCGTGAGAGATAACGATCTATAACAAAGAAAAAAAAAAAAGAAGGGATGAGGAGAAGGGGGCTGCGTAGTTGTGCGCAGGGTAGTTTGTCAGCCGCGGTTCGGCGTCAGCTGACTGCGGGAAAACGGCGAACACGAGCGTCGGCAGGAAGTAAACAAACTGTTCGGTGCCCGATAATGGTCGCGGCATGATTCCCGCCCTGTAGTTTTTTTTTTATTTTTTTTTTTTTTTACGCCGTGTGGTGTTTGTACAGAGCGCACCCTGAAATGTCACGCGGATGGAGCCGCGTCCAAGTTCACCAACCGAGGCGGCCAGGAAAGAAACACGTGAAAACCGAGATAGGCGGTTGATAAAAGAACTAAGAAGAAAAGAGAAGGGACGCTGTCAGGAATAAGGAGATGGAAAAAAAAAAAACGCGCCATGGAGCTTTAACCTTCAGCAAGAAGGGGGCGGGGGGCGGGGGTTACGTGAACTGGCTTAGTCGCTCATAGTTGTGCCCCTTAATCGCTAAGCGATTAGCTGCCGATCGGAAGTGTAAGTTGGTTTTTAGAGCGCAGCTCTTTGGCGTCCGTTCCTGGGTTTCGCGTCGGCGTCGGCGTCGGCCTCGTAACCAGCTCCGCCCCCCTTTCATCCCCCCAGCGCTAGCAGCGACCGACTGATATCGCTGGATGCCGCTGACGCCGCTAGAGAGTCAAGATAACGTGACTGCGTAGAACACCGTCGCCGCCATGCAGAAAGAGGAGGGGAGGGTCCCCCCCCCCCTCCCTGTTCCTGTGTGGCGGATAGGGTGCTCTTCAGTTGCCGACGCGCCGGTTATTTCACGTAGGCCCCGGCACGTCGACGAATACGTGACCACCTTCCCAGGCTAGACCTGGGTTCTTGGCGCTGCGGAAGCGAGGGTATCATATTGTTTGCGTCGGCATCGGCGGCGTTGTCCCTGAAACCAACTCCGCAGCAGGGGTTGACTCACTATCGGCGTCAGCAGCATCAGTCAGTCGCTGCTATCTCTTCCCTCCTCCCTTTATCGCGTTGTCCGCTTGCTGCGCGCTTCTGCCCCCATCGTTTGCCGCTGGGTGTACACGCCGCCCCCCTCCCCCCTCTTCCTGCGAGTCTCCGGTTGTCAAAGCGCCGGCTCGAACTTAATTCCTTTCTTCGCTCCTCCTCCAATGCAACCCCTGTGCGGTGGCAATCAGAGAGCCAGATCGGTAGCGGCGGATCTGTATATGTGCACCGCCCGAGCCGAAATTGCCGCTGCGGTTCGCCACTGCGAAATTATCTGCCAGTTCTTTCTGAGCCATGAGCGAGACGACCGGTGGAAGTCCTCCGTCTGCTGCTGCTGCTGCTGCTAAACGAGCTGTCAGAGCAGAGGCCCAGCGCCGTCGCCGCCAGAATCCAGAGCAGTAAGCGAGGCTGAAGCAGAAGCTCATCGCCGCCGTCGAGAAGACCCTGCCGTTCGCACCGCCGAAGCGGAGGCTCATCGCCACCGTCGAGAGCAACCAGGTGTAAGCGAGGCTGAAGCAGAAGCTCATCGCCGCCGCCGAGAAGGGAGTCTTTGTTAAAGGAATACGTGTGAAAAAAAAAAAAAAAATTCTGTGATAGCGCATACATGTGTTGCTCGATTTCTTTGCCTCAATCTATCGAAAAGGTGAAACAGCTTATTTGCTGCGCTCAAATTTGGCATTAGGAAGTAACGTAATCGTAGGTAATTTTTTTGACAGGAGCATAGACAGGAGTTATACACAGCTAGATTTTTTCTGCGGAAGGGGGGCCGGAGGGGGAGATAACCCGCAACAAGGGAAGATTATTTCTCCAAATGGCTCGCCGACAACAATAAGAGCGGGAGCCTTCTCCGGTTACTAACGGAAAATAATTTACACGGGTTTTTATAATATGCCTTATGGCAAGCTTGCGTAAAAAAGAAAAACAAAAACAGCGCGCGCGATTGCAGCAGTACAACGATCGAGTGACACAGTTTGGCGCAATGTTACAAGTGGCTCACAAATGCACACTTATTTTTGTCTCAGCTATTCCAGGAACAGCAGGTGCAGATCATCAGCCAGCTGGATGGAATGGAAGTGGACCTCGCAGGAGATGGGCGTTGCGACTCCCCCGGCTACAGTGCCAAGTACTGCACGTAGAACGTTGTTTTCATTCAGACTGACCATATCCTACAATGGGAACAGGTAATAATAGGAGAGGTAAGACAATGCTGCGATACGAAAATTGGCAAGTTGCAATTCATATTACCTGTGTGAAGTCAGCTGCAGTGCCCAATAGCGCGAGCATGGGTCCTGGCCTTAACGAGTCTCAATGCAGTCTCTACCAAAAGGCGACAGTTTCTGCGTAATATTAGGAGAAATTATTTTCAACCTCACCAAGAGTGTCCTTGTCAAGTGCTGCTTGCATGTCTATATTTATTTATTTATTTATTTATTTATTTATTTATTTATTTATTTATTTATTTATTTATTTATTTATTTATCCTAAAGGCCCTTTCAGGCATTAAATAGGGGGGGGGGGGGAGCCACATGAACAAAGTTGGTTATAACAGGCACATAAGTAACAATTGCACCTCAGGGTCAGAGAGGAGGAAAAGAAAGGAGAAAAAAAAAACAAGTCATTCAGGTCGCTATTTTTCCCTTTTTTTCTTTTTTTTTATACAGTAGTTATATGACCTAAGTAATTTTACATGCTCTGAAGAAACGAGGTATGCGCGCGCTTAATACCAAGCAGTAGGCTGAAATGAACAAGAAATAACACAGCACTACACATCAAGGAAAACAAGTAATAAGCATTGCAAAATATTATTAAGAAAATTAAGTCAGTTTAACATTCAATTCCCTCCAAAGCCGTGAGGAATGAACTATGGTCAGGTATGGTAGCGACATCTGCTGGCAAACTTCCATTGTGAAATAGCAAGTAGCAGTGGTGAATATTTAAACATATTTGTGCGCGCATGTACGGGGTTGATTTTAAATGGATGGTCTACGCGAGCAGATATGTGGGGAGCAGGGCGGAAGAACGTTTTTCGAAAGTCTGATGAACCATGATATAGTTTGTGCATGAAAGATAGGCGGGCATTTCGTCGCCTAGTTTCAAGGGGCAATAAATTAAATCGTTGCTTGATACTGTTTACGCTAGTTGGGTAGGAATAATCGTGGGCAATAAACCTGGCTGCTTTACTCTTTAGAGATTCAATGGAGTTTGCTAAGTAAGCTTGATGAGGGGGCCAAATGATGGATGCATATTCAAGCTGAGACCTGACAAGTGTTGCTAGGAGTTTCGTTTTTTCATTAACTTGATAGAGAGTGCGTTTTAGAAAGCCTAATGTTCTAGCGGCCTTGTTGATAATGTGTTCAATGTGAGTATTCCAAGTAAGGTCAGAAGATAAATGTACTCCTAGGTATTTAATGGATGATACATGTTCAATGGCAACGTTTCCAATGAAATAGGTATGAAGGACAACGCGTCGCCTTTTAGTAAACGTTTGAGCTTTAGTTTTGTCAGTATTTACTTGCATTAGCCACGTTGTACACCAGTCAGAAATAACGTTTAAGTCATCCTGTAAGATAATGTGGTCACGAGGTCTTTTAATGGGACGGTAAATGACACAATCGTCTGCAAACAAACGAATACTAGAGGAAATGTTATAATGTAGGTCATTTATGTACATGAGAAAAAGAATCGGTCCTAAGACGGAACCCTGAGGTACACCCGATTTCACTGAGACAGGAGCAGAGGCATTTTTGTTAATGTTGACAGATTGAGAGCGATCAGTTAAAAAATCCTTGATCCAATCAATGACCCCAGGAGATAAATTCATTGCATTAAGTTTATGGATTAGGCGGAAGTGAGGAACGCGATCGAAGGCTTTAGCGAAATCAATAAAGATGGCATCGATGGGATCAGTCGAATGAACAGAATGATGAAGATCAGTGACCAACTCAAACAGCTGCGATTCACAGGAACGTCCACGTTGAAACCCGTGCTGATTAGAAAAGAGCTTAGAATTTACAAGGTACTGCATGATTTGAGATGTTATAATGTGCTCAAGGAGTTTACATGAAACGCAAGTGAGCGAAATAGGCCTGTAATTGTGAAGTGAATTTTTGTCTCCAGACTTAAAGACAGGAATGAAATGAGCAATTTTCCAATCCTTAGGCAATTTGCCTGTGTCAAGGGAGTACTGGAACAGCCTGCACAGCAGTGGTCCGGAGATGTGTTGGTTAGTTTTAACAGTTTTGTGGAAATTCCATCGGGTCCGGGACTAGAGTTCGAAGGCAAACGGTCAATGGCACACTCTACCCCATGACAGGAAACAGTAATATCATTCATGAGTGACCAACAGATTCCAGAATGCCCGTGTCGGAAAAAGACTCTTCGTCAGTAAAAACTACTAAAATACACATTGAATTGATTCGCCAAAAGAGTTTCCTCGATTGGCATGCCATCTATATCTAAACTCGGGAGAGCGTTAGAAGAATTGGGTTTTACAAGCTTCCAAAATTTCTTCCTATCATTCCGCATCATGTTAGCAATTTCAGTATTAAAGAAAGCATCTTTAGCTTCTTTTATCTGTTTTTTCACGAGAAGAGACTGCGCATGATAAGCCTCCCAACGCTGCTCCGAGTCCGAGACAGCTGCATGCCTGTATAGGCGTTTCTTTTTGCGTATACTCCGCCTAATTATTGTCGTGAACCATGGGTTACGATGACAAGGGGCTATTTCTAACACAGGTACACATGCGTTCTGACATTCAAGAAGTTTATCACGAAGCAATACCCAGTTGTCGTTGATCGACCGATTCTCGAATTCATCCAGATAAAAAGACGAGAAATCGACCAGCATTGTCGTCATATTTTCAACGTTTGCCCGTCTGTAATCATATATTTTTTTCATTGCACGGTCGCATTTCTCGACTTCGAGGGAGAGATTAACATGAACGGCAAGATGATCACTTATTTTATCAGTAACCATTGTTGTCGAATGCGCAGGGTGGGTCGTGAAAAACAGGTCTAAAACAGCAGTGTCACGACTTGGCGAAGTCACAAGTTGTTGTAAGCAATAAAAGTGAGCTATATCAAGCATTTTTATACATTCACTCTTATTTGTACACTCACTGAGGACAGTGTTTGAAGTCCAGTTGATGCCGGGATAATTAAAATCGCCTGCCAGAACTAACACAGCATTTGGGAACAACGACTGAACTTTAGCGATAGTATCATGAAGACTGTCCGTGAAGTCAGAACTGGAGTTAGGCGGCCTGTAGCAGGCGCCAACTAAGATTTTCTTAAAGCCCAGACCGATATTCACCCATAAAATTTCCAGCTCTGAATCTACATCTACCATAGTAGATGGTACCGAATGTGACACTGCGATCATAACACCGCCTGCTTTGGCGCCAATGCGATCTTTTCTATAAATAGTAAATGCATTTGAAAAAGAAAGTTCCGAGTCTGAGATGCTTGGGTTAAGCCCTGTTTCTGTCCCCAAAATAGCATTTGCATCGCACGTGTCAATTAGAGACAGCAAGTCATCCAGTTTTGGTAGAAGGCTGCGGAAATTGGCAAGAAGGAATGACAACGGACCGAGTTTGCTAACCGAGTTGGTTCTGAAATGACTTTTCTTGATGAACATTAGGACAGCGTTTGCTTTGCTTAAGTTCTACGACACGGTCACAGGACGCGTCATATTTGTAGATGCTGCCGTTTAGTTTTAGTTTGTTATAAGAAAAACTGTACTTTCCTTCATCTTTTTTTGCCTTCGCGAAATCTCTCAACTTTTTCCGTGCGAGTTGAACTTTCGGTGAAAAATCTTCCTCTATCCATACTTTTGGCGCAGATACATCTTTCAGTTTGTGGGCATTTCCTAAAATAGCATTCCTGCTTTTGTAGTTCAGAAACTTAACAATGATAGGGCGGCGAGATACAGAATTATACTTCCCGATACGATGGGCCCGTTCAATTTCGCCAGCATCCACCTTCAAGTGGGTACGAAAAAAAGTTCTAACAATATTTTCTGTCTCATCCCAGGTTTCTGATGCAGACTCAGGTAAACCTTAAATTATTAAGTTGTTCCTGCGAATTCGGTTGTTCAGATCATCAACCACACCAGCCAAACCTTCACTAGCTTGTTTTACGTTCATGTCTGATCTCAGGACACTTATATCACATTTGACCGCATTCGCTTCCTCCGTAAATCCTGTAAATTCACTCATTTTCACTTCAAGTCTTGATACCCGGTTGGTGATGTCAAGCATCCCCGAAGAGATTGTTTCAAGTTGCAAATCAATTTTTTTCTGGTGCTCAACGTTGGAACTGATAGCCTTCTCAAGGTTGCTGATTGTTTCCAGGATTAGTTCTAGTTGGTCAGGACCGGGGTTCAGTTCTACATCACCAGAACATAGCAATAGTTTCGCGATGCATAGTGCAAGCAGAAGTGTTCTCATGCTGGGGAACCAACACCCAGCCTTCAGCCACATCAAGCCACAACTCTTCTGGGCATGTTTTCTACAGTGTTGAAGGAAACAGCCAATGCGAACGCGGTACGTGTTCAAATCAACACGTATCAACATAAAAAGAATCAAATTAATGATTATACAATGCAAACAATTGAATTACAGAATGTTTCATTGTTGTAAACCATTGGGGAAGAGGTACATTTGCTGACATATATTATTATGTAATGCGTTTTTAATTTCATTGTCTACAGACCGACACCCAGCTATTCAGACATGTTGCAAGAATAGCAAATCGCACATACAGCACTACTTTGATGCCTGGCACATCACTGAAGATGCGTACAGTTGCTTGCTTTAATAATTAGGGCTAGCACATGTTCATAACATTATTCTGCACTGGATTTAAGAAGTTGAAAGCTGTCGGCAGGCCGAAGGGCTGTGAAGCAATAGAACCATGGATCCAGACAATCGCAAGTCGTGTTTACTATGTTGCTGCCCTGAGCCAGGGTGATGGTGACCTGATCATCAGCATGTGGTGCAGCCTGTTGAACCACATATGCGATAAGCATGATGGCCATGATGGACCATACAGCAAATGCCTACATGAGCTCTTTGCAAACAAGCAATGGATGAGCAGAGGTAATCTGTTTTGTATAGGTTTTTTTTTTTGTAAAGTTTTCACTTTAATGTTGTTTGGCAGGTGCACGGCTCACATTTGTGGCATTTGTCAACCAATGATAAATTTAAGGGATAGGTAATGCAAATAGAACTTCACGGAAAAAGCTTTCCACACATCTGCACATAAAAGCAAGTTGGCATATGACATAGCCGAGAAAGAATCCCATAATGAAGTGAAGAAACAAAATAATGTAAATGTGACTGCTGAGACTGCAAGATATTTTAATACTGAGGCAACTTGGTTATACATGCAAGTATGGAACACAAATACAATTGGATTTCCCGTACTGTCTTATACTGACAATTTTAAAGGAGACAAAGTGCAGCATGTTTGCTCGACAACATATCTCTTAGATTTCTTTTCACAGTAATATAGTAGTACAAGACCTGGGGTCTTTTTATAAATGTGATGCTAAAACTGTCTTCAGCTGCAATTCAGCATCTACGTTTCACTAGAATACTAGCAACAATGCAACTCATCAGGGATATATATATATATATATATATATATATATATATATATATATATATATATATATATATATATATATATATTCAAACAGGATGTCACACAGCTTTCCCGATTATCTATTTTATTCCAACAGTTTCGGGTGGACCGTCCTTCTTCAAGGTAGAATTGAGAATGGAGAATAAGTCCGCACATTACGCCACTGTGAGGAGAGGGAGAAGGAATTCTCGCTCTCCATCTTTGGAGAAGCAAACATTACTGAATAGATAGAAAGGGCGAAAAGCTCCAGTTGATTATTGGCTGGTAATGCAACAAAGACGGAGAGAGAAGAAAAGAAAAAAAGGGGGGGGGGGGGAGAGAAAAGGGCAAAAAGAGAAAGTGGAGAGCCGACGAATGTTACATACGCGCCGTGCTTCCACGAAGACGACACTAAAAGCAAGACAAGTCTCCCTCGAAGGAAGCCAGAAATTGAGCAAAGGTTCAGCATAACATAAAAAAAAAAATAAAAAATGTGAAAAACAGACAACGCGAGCATGCACACCAGGACGGCCCGCTCCACAGCGGTGCAGGTGTTCAAGAAACCGTTGGGATAAGAGTTATGCGTTCTAGACGGAGTTGTTCCACCCCGCGACACGCCAGCGATCGGAGCCAGGGCGGCTCGCCGCCGCGGCGACGAAAGAGCCGTCGGCCAGACGCGCTCTTCCGAAACCCAATGCCGCAGCCGGGCATTCGCGTCAAGTGGTTCCCGCGAGCGTGTCCTAAGTGAAGACGTTTGTTGCGGGATAGAAAACCGACCAGAGGGGGGGAGGCCAAGGAGCTAAATAACGAACAGTATAGTTTGCGTGAGAAGGAGGAAATTCTTAGGAGCGGGCAAATGGGGGGAGATAAAGGCCTCGTCTGTTAGTCATGTAGGCTTTTCAGAAAGGCAAAGTTGCCCAATGTTTCATTAATTCCATGGGTTAGAGTCTGAAATTTGTGTATGAAGTATGATTCTCTTTGTTCTCTTTGTCGATTTGTTTGGAAGCCTGATTGAAGGAGAGTGACCCGAATGTTTTCGAAAGTGTGGTTTGGAAGGCACAGGTGCTTAGAAAAAGGAAGATTTGGCAGTGTGTGCACGTGGGCCTTGTGGTTATTGAAACGAAATCTGAATGGTGTTTCAGTCTGGCCGACGTATTCCATGCCGCACACACCGAAGCTTAGCATGTATACCACATTGGCACTGTCGCAGTTCAAGGATTCTTTGATCTTAAGGTGAAATCAGAGAAGTTGCCCTTTACAATATTTGTCGCCTGCACATGATTGCAAACTTTACAGCGTGGTTTTCCGCACGGTTTACATCCGGGGTTAGGGTTAGTATTGGCGGTCGTTTTAGATTTAACTGACATGTCCTTTAGGTTTCTAGAGCGCCGATACACTGCTCTCGGTGGCTGTTTGAAAATGGAAGACAAGTGACTGCTTTGCTGGATTATATTGAAATGTTTCGAGAGGATATTATTAACCCGTGGCATGTTTGAGGAATGTGTAAGAACGAGGTTTGTTGGCCTGTCGTTCTGCTGTGAGTTTTCAAAATTGATTATTTCATTTCTGTCTAAGCCTCGAGCTTTCCCTATAGTATCATCAACAATGAAGGGGGGGTATTCCTTTTGCAGAAGATTTGTTTTTAGTTGCTCCGCATGGCGGTCAAAGTCCTCTAGCTCAGAGCAAATCCGTCGGAATCTATGAGCCTGTGAGTAGGGTATGCTGGTTTTACAGTGGTGTGGGTGGCTGCTTTTGAAATGTAGGTACTGCTGGCGGTCGGTTGGTTTCCGGTATATGGTAGTCTTAAGAACGTTGCCTTTTCTCTGTATTGTAACGTCCAAGAAGTTAATTAAGGATTTAGAAAAGCTGTGAGTGAACGATATGGATGAGTGAAATGAATTGTAATTTTGTATAAATGTTAACAGGCTGGCTTCGTCGTGGGGCCAAATGAGGAAAATATCGTCAAGAAAACGTTTATAGAGGAGGGGTTTCAGAGACTGAGTGTCCAGGAATTGCTTCTCGAGGGCCGCCATGAATATATTGGCATAGGCCGGTGCCACCTTAGTTCCCATCGCCGTACCGTTAACCTGAAGGTAGTGTCTTCCCTCAAATTCGAAGTTATTGTGATTAAGCACCAGGCTCAGAATAGTGGAGAGGGTTTCCTCATCCAGGTTCACCGAGGGGTCCGTCTTAAGGTATCCATCCACTGCCGCGCGTATGCCGTCTGAATGTCGTGTACAGGGATGTGTACAGGGATGTGAATTCTTGTACAGGGATGCTACGTCCATTGTGACTAAAAAGCTTTCCGTCGGAATTTCGAGGTTGGACACGACCCTCAGGAAATGATTTGTGTCCTTAATGTAGGCAGGGATAGTTGGTATAATGTCCTTAAATAGGAAGTCAAGGACTGTGGAAATATTTTCGGTGAGTGTACTGTTACTTGACACAATTGGGCGGCCGGGACGGTTGGGTTTGTGAATTTTTGGGAGGAGGTAGAATCGCCCGGGAACCGGTTTGATGGGCTTCATTGCTTTCAACATATCCTGGGATATCTTTTGCTTTTGAAACAGAGACTCTAATTGCATGTTGATTTTGGTTTCAAAATCTTTTGTGGGATCGCTATCCAATTTAGTGTTGAAACGTTTATCTTCCAATTGTCGGAAACCTTATGTTAGATATTCTGCCTTGTCCATAACAACAATAGCGCCGCCTTTGTCCGCAGGTTTGATGATGATGTCGGACCGCTGGCTCAAAGCATCGAGGGCTTGGCGCTCTTCCGGTGACAGGTTGTTACGGACTGCATTAGGTTTTGATTTTGTATACGCAGCCAGAATATCCTTTTGAACAGCAGCGATGTACATATCTAAATGTTTGTCTCTGTGTTCCCTTGGTGTCCATGATTTATCAGATATCCCCGGTATGTTAATTTCACGCTTCGTTTCGTGGTTACTGAAGTATTCACGGACACGCAGACTCCTTGCAAAGTTGTCTAAATCTTGAAATAACTGAAATTCATTGAATTTTCCTGTCGTAGGGCAGAATGTTAGACCCCTAGAGAGCAACGTCGCCTTTTGTTAAATACTGCACTGAGACTCGTTAAGTTAAGGCCAGGCCTCATGCTCGCGCTATTGAGCACTGCAGCTGACTTCACTCAGGTAATATGAATTGCAACTTGCCAATTTTCGTATCGCAGCATTGTCTTACCTCTCCTGTTCTTACCTGTTCGCATTGTAGGATATGGTCAGTCTGAATGACAACAACGTTGTACGTGCAGTACTTGGCGCTGTAGCCCGGGGAGTCGCAACGCCCATCTCCTGCGAGGTCCACTTCAATTCAATCCAGCTGGCTGATGATCTGCACCTGCTGTTCCTGGAATAGCTGGGACAAAAATAAGTGTGCATTTGTGATACCAAGATACTTTGTTGGGCGAGTTGGTACTTATTCATTATTAATATAAACAGCGCGAACACGAAAACAAGGGACAAGAAACAAGAAAGCCACAGTACATCCGCTGACTCACAACTAAGCCTAAGCCGTTTACTCCAAGGCCCAGAAAAACAAACATGAAGAAAACGAAACAGTCACGTGAAAAAAAACCCCTGGGTTCACCTGCTGCATAAAAATTACTTTAAAAATCACTTAAAAAAATCACTTAAAAAAGACACCTCTTTGCTTGAAAGAGCAAGTGACGTCTTGCTGACACACTTATTGTCCGTTGGAATAAAATACGCTTCCACTATCTCTCTCGTTATCTTCTCTTTGTGGCGATATAAAATCTTAACACTGTCAAACTTAGGAGTGCACTTCTTCTTCTCCTTCTTCATTATTTCACATGACTGGAAATGGGATACCAGAAACGTTTTGTCCTTTCCAATTTCCAAGTTGTTACAGTGTTCTTGTCGTCTCTTATTTATACACCGTCCGGTTTGTCCTATATAACTGGCTCCACAAGAGAGTGGAAGCCTATACACCACACCTGTCTTGCATCCAACATAGGGGTTTCTATGTTTCACCCCACATTCTTGCTTCTTCTCTTCTCTTTCCCTTTGAACAGCCGGGCAGATCCTCTTCATCTTGAGCGGGGCGGTCAGTGCGACGTCCACATTATACCTCTTGCCTACATTTTTGAGGCCATGCGAAATCCTGTGCACATACGGTACCACGGCAACCTTCCTCTTCCTCTCACCCATGCTGGGCAGGGATTTCAGTCTGTGCGTTCTTTTAAGGTTCTTCAGTACCCGGCAACTGGCCTCAATAATAATTGACTCCCGATAACCGGCCTTTGCAATTCTCTTTACTTGTCTTTTGAAAGACAAGTGTTTGAAAGACAAGTTTTGAAAGAGTTTTGAAAGACAAGTGAAGAGAATTGCAAAGGCCGGTTATCGGGAGTCAATTATTATTGAGGCCAGTTGCCGGGTACTGAAGAACCTGAAAAGAACGCACAGACTGAAATCCCTGCCCAGCATGGGTGAGAGGAAGAGGAAGGTTGCCGTGGTACCGTATGTGCACAGGATTTCGCATGACCTCAAAAATGTAGGCAAGAGGTATAATGTGGACGTCGCACTGATCGCCCCGCTCAAGATGAAGAGGATCTGCCCGGCTGTTCAAAGGGAAAGAGAAGAGAAGAAGCAAGAATGTGGGGTGAAACATAGAAACCCCTATGTTGGATGTAAGACAGGTGTGGTGTATAGGCTTCCACTCTCTTGTGGAGCCAGTTATATAGGACAAACCGGACGGTGTATAAATAAGAGACTACAAGAACACTGTAACAACTTGGAAATTGGAAAGGACAAAACGTTTCTGGTATCCCATTTCCAGTCATGTGAAATAATGAAGAAGGAGAAGAAGAAGTGCACTCCTAAGTTTGACAGTGTTAAGATTTTATATCGCCACAAAGAGAAGATAACGAGAGAGATAGTGGAAGCGTATTTTATTCCAACGGACAATAAGTGTGTCAGCAAGACGTCACTTGCTCTTTCAAGCAAAGAGGTGTCTTTTTTAAGTGATTTTTTAAAGTGATTTTTTAAAGTGATTTTTTAAAGTAATTTTTATGCAGCAGGTGAACCCAGGGGTTTTTTCACGTGACTGTTTCGTTTTCTTCATGTTTGTTTTTCTGGGCCTTGGAGTAAACGGCTTAGGCTTAGTTGTGAGTCAGCGCATGTACTGTGGCTTTCTTGTTTCTTGCCCCTTGTTTTCGTGTTCGCGCTGTTTATATTAATAGTGCATTTGTGAGCCACTTGTAACATTGCGCCAAATTGTATCACTCGATCGTTGCACTGCTGCAATCGCGCGCGCTGTTTTTTTTTTTTTCTTTTTTTACGCAAGCTTGCCATAAGGCATATTATTAAAACCCGTGTAAATTATTTTCCGTTAGTAACCGGAGAAGGCTTCTGCTCTTATTGTTGTCGGCGAGCCATTTGGAGAAATCATCTTCCCTTGTTGCGGGTTATCTCCCCCTCCGGCCCCCCTTCCCGCAGAAAAAATCTAGCTGTGTATAACTCCTGTCTATGCTCCTGTCAAAAAACCAAATTACACTTCCGATCAGCAGCTGATCGCTTAGCGATTAAGGGGCACAACTTTGAGCGACTAAGCCAGTTCACGCAAGTGATAACGTTGCATTCGCGACACCCCCCCCCCCCCCCCTCCTCTTGCTGAAGGGTAAAACCCCTTGGCGCGTTTTTTTTAATTTATTTCCATCTCTTCACTGCTGACAGTGTCCCTTCTCTTTTCTTCTTCGTTCTGTTATCAACCGCCCATCTCAGTTTTCACGTGTTTCTTTCCTGGCCGCCTCGGTTGGTGAACTTGGACGCGGCTCCATCCGCGTGACATTTCAGGGTGCGCTCTGTACAAACGCCACACGGCGTAAGAAAAAAAAAAAAAAAAAGCTACAGGGCGGGAGTCATGCTGCGATCATTATCGGGCACCGAACAGTTTTTACTTCCTGCCGGCGCTCGTGTTCGCCGTTTTCCCGCAGTCAGCTGACGCCGAACCGCGGCTGACAAACTACCCTGCGCACAACTATGCAGCCCCCTTCTCCTCATCCCTTCTTTTTTTTTTTTTCTTTGTTATAGATCGTTATCTCTCACGAAGGAGCGTCGTATAGTCAAAACCACGACGAGCCTAAACGCGAAGGTTTCAAGGTTCGAGCAAGGTGCAAGAGAGAGTTTCCCTGTACGACGCCCGGAAGACCGCTATCTGCGATCTCGATTCTGAATTTCTAGTCTTTCGCTGACATCTCTTATCCTTGCTGTGGCACGGATATTATGGACCCCGATCTCGAAAAGCCACTTCGGCGAATGAGTGCAGAGATGGGTCTCGGCCCCCATAAGTACACGACGTTAAAGAATCCAGTGCTGAACCCAGGCGACTATAGTATACGGCTTATATGGGTGCACTGGTGCGTGGGGTCGACTAGCGTACCAGTAAAAAATATCAAAATCATATCGTCAGCTCGCCACTGGTTTATTTTGAGCAGTGTAGTTCACAGTGATCATGACAAATCTCGTTTATGCACGCCACAACATCGAGCAAGACCGCCTGAGTTAAAAAAATAAAAACCCACACTGTACAGTCATAACGCGTCTGAAGCTCATATCACAATCTTTTCATTTTACACTTACCGGAAGTGTTGGAAAAAACAGCGTTGGTTCCGCTTCTTCATGCAGACGCAGTCTTGTTGGGATCCCCAAATCGCGAACTCCATCCGGGTAAAATGTATACGCATCGGGAGAGAAATGCCGTCCACAAACGTAGCTAAACGCTTTCTTCACCGATGCTGGCTATCCAGTAAGCTGTAGCCACTGTTTCCGAAGGTTGGCGTCTTGAGGCACTTTATGCAGAAAGTCTTTCCTGCCGTCACTAGCAAAACCTTCGCAGCCAGGGACTGCACACTGTAGCAACGCTCATGTCCCGTCAAAACAACAATTGAGCGCTTCGATAACTGCCTTCGCGAACTAGCTCAGAACTGTCCTGCACCCGTCGCGCACAGCACGTAACACATAGTCGAGGGTGAGGAAGGCCATTTTCGGAGTGGAGATCTTGGAAAACAGGAAAGACTGCTTTCTAACGTGTACAGTGCGTATCGCGGACAAAATTAAAACCGCCACATTTGAAAGGGGTGTCAGGAGACGTCGGTTTCATCGCCCTCAACGTCGGCCAAGCGCCGGTCGCAAGTGTGTGTGTTTGTGTGCGTATGTGTGCGCACGCGCTGGCTGCCTAACCAGATGCGGACCCCAGACCACCCAGACATCCGAACCGAGAAGGGGCCGTGGACGGGCGCCGATGAGGCGACGAGGATTCCTGTTACCGCCGACGCCGAACAACATTGGCTCCGCGACTGCCAGGTTCCAAAAGCGCACGCAAGCTGGGCGTCTCACTAGTTCAAAGAAGGAGGCAAAAAGGAAAATGAAACAAAGGAAGGCCTTCAGAGTGGGACACGGCCAAGTGTCGGCGCAGAGAGTGATTTGAAAGACACCGAACGGAACGATCGTCTGTGTCAATTTGTGTACATTTTTTTTATTCGTGTATCCAAGTCAATCAGTTGTTAAGTTTACCAGGGCATTTTTTTTTTTTTTTTCATTCGTGTAACCAAGTCACTCAGTTGTTAAGTTTACCGGTGTTTTTTTTTTTTTTTTCTAACGATATTTATTGTCTCATGTACATGCGATGCACACAAGCGCCGGCAGCCTGCCGCTGATAAACACGTTTCGCGTTGTTTTGCTGCTAATGCAGATTGCCTCAAAGCAAATTGGCTAAAATTATGTCCTGCCAATTGCATGAGGCACTGTCAGATTCATTTAACATTGCCGGCAAATTGCGCTGTCTTCTGACGCGTGAAAAGCAGCCAGCAAGTCGGATTTTAGGCCGGGCATGCAAGCTTTGGTGAGAGGCCACACCCTGACAGAAGTGAAGTTGGGCTGCAATGTGTATATAGCTGTAAATAAGTTCTGTGTGCTGTAATTAGAGTGAATGGTCCATGTAATCGGGAGAGTAATGAAATCGGAAGTAAAGAAGAAAAATAAAAGAAGAACCTTTTCGTAGCTCAAATGAAAGCCATGCTGTTTGCAAAGTTTCGCAGATGAAAAAAAAAACAAACTCTTACCGTGATCCAGAGCTCGAACTTGTAGCCATCGTCGGTGTGATGCGTCGCTTCAACATCTAAGCTAACTTTCCTCAGCTTCAAAGTTTCTCCGAAATCTGCGCATCATTGCTTTGTACAAGTATGGCAGTGCTTGAGCGAATGGCATAATAATTCCCTCGCTGTAATGTGTATTTTAGTAATAATAATAATAATAATAATAATAATAATAATAATAATAATAATTGGTTCACAGGAAGGGAAAGGCACAGCATCTGTCACAGTTGTTTCTGTCGACACCTGAACCGCGCCGTACGGGAAGGGAGGAAGGTGGGAGTGAAAGTGGAAAAAGAGAAATGAGGAGCCATAGTGGAGGGCTGCGGAATAATTTCGACCACCTGGGGATCTTTAACGTGCGCTGACATCGCAAATCACACGGACGCCTCTTCGTTTCACCTCCACCGAAACGCAGCCGCCGAGGTCAGAATCGAGCCCGGGTACTCCGGCACAGTAGATGTGTGTTATCCCTTGAACGTTTCTGAAAAGCGTGATACATGATGGGAATACGAACGGTTCTCGAGGAGCCTTGCAAAGCACCCCTGGTTGTCCTGCTTTACTTGAGCCACTCATTGTTTCAGAGGTTGTTTTCGTATATTTCCGGACTTCCGTATGCTTGTGGTCCTAAGTCGCATCGTGTATAATGGAGGCCGATTGGTTCATCTAGCATGATGTCTCCCCGCCCGCCTGCTGCAACATGAGCAGAGATATCACACGGAGTCACAATCCACCCTTTTAAATTGCTCAGTTCCTTATTTCCATTTTGCGACAAATAACTTCACAGTTAAGCATACTTACGCCCACTCAGCAGCAGCTGTTAAATGCTGCACAAACTTTTGCGACGGGGGGCGTACTTCGCCAGGCATTTTGGCAGCAGCAGCGGAGCGGGACGAACGTGGGATCCTCACTGTGTTCTTCACTGTGTTTTACAGATTGGTCAATCTCTTTTATAATATGTTCGTGCAAGTTCCTTAGTTTCTGTCGCTGCTGCCAACCTGCTAATGTTTTCTTTGCCTGTGTATAGCCCCACATGTCGTGGTGTTGCAAGTGCCGGGAAAGATTGAAAGATGAAGAAAATGTCATTCCATTCATTGAGTGTGAATTTTGTTTTCATGGCTCGGTATGCTCCGATATGAGTGAAACGACATTCGCTTCAAAACGAGAAGCGGCCAAAAAGACATGGAAGTGTGAGCAATGTAGACGTTCAGGTGGAGGGAAGGGCGACACCTCAAATGAAGACCCGAATTCAGATTCCGATCTGAAATAAACAAAAAACTGACTTCCCTTTTGCCTCTAAACGGAAAGCCAGACGAGGTGGAGAGTTCACTCCATATGTTACATGAAGAGTTTGCTTCTGTAAAAGAACGCCTTGACACGCAGGATAAAGAAATCAAGGGTAAAAAAAGTAGAGTTGACAAACTAGAAAGGAATGCGGACTCAAAAGTTATAGCCCAGCTAAAGCTTAGCGTACATTACTTAGAATGGCGCAGCAGGCGCTTGAACATCGAAATTAACGGAATTCCTGAGGCGCACGAAGAGGACCTTTTGGCAAAGGTCAACGAAGTGGCAAAAAAAAAAAAAAAAATGGCGTAAAGCAACTCGCCCAGAAAGACGTACTAGCCCTTCATAGGATGTCTGCGAAACCCGGAATGATAAAAGGTGTGATTGCCCGTTTTGTGAGACAGGACGTACGCGACACTTGGCTACAGAAGATGAAGACCTTGAAGGACATAAACGATACATTATTTATCACAGAAAACATGACTACCCAGTCGAGGGCGTTGTTGAACGCAACAAAAGACTGGGCTAAACAGGCCGGCTTGGCATGCGCGTGGCATGCCAACGGGAAGGTTTTGGTGCGTAGAAACAATGGTGACTCGGCAAAGGTTGTAAAGAGCGTGAGTGATCTGTGCCCTATCAGCAGCTGAGTACGTCGCCGTGCAGTTGGAACTATGAGTACCTCTATCCTGAAATGGAGGACCTAGGACTTGTGACATTTGAAAAACTTAGAAACGATCTTGGTGGTCAGAAACGCGGTTATCTACTCTGCTTTCATTCAAATGCTCAATCCATATTTAACAAGATTGCTGAGCGGTAATATTTGTTTAATAGACTTCAAAACTGTGTTGATGTGCTGATGGTAACCGAAACATGCAGACAAGCAGTTGTGGTTCCATTGACCAATCTAATATGAAAACTTTTTATGGTAATAGAACGACGCGTAGAGGTGGTGATGTGTCGGTGCTAGTAAGCTGTCTTCTGCAGCCTGCCTTGCTTTCAGAATTTACTTGCGTTACAGACGATTATCAGGTTACTTGTCTGTAAGTGAATGACGTCGTAGTTGCCACTTGCTACCGCCCTTCGGACGGTTCGGTCTCTGAAATCTTTGTGTTCTTAGATAATCTTTTGTCATTTGTTAACCAAAATAGGTACAATGTGATATTTGCCAGTGATTTTAATCTTGATATGAGCAATAATAGCCCCCCAAAAATAGATTTTGAAAATGTGTTGGTATTCAATTGTTGTATAAATAACATAGCCTGTCCCACTCGAATAACACTGTCAACGCAAACAATTGTAGATTTCGTAATAACCAGTTACGATCAGAACTTTGTTACCGCTGGTGTTGTTAATTATGAAATTAGTGACCACTTGCCTGCGTTTTGTAGAATAAGAATCGGTAATCGGGCAAACCTCCGCCAAAAAGTGGCTACTATTTATCAAGCTGTTACACCAACCCTCTTAGAAGCTTTCCACAAGGAGTTAGAAACAGTCTGTTGGGACGTTTTTCAAGCAGCAGACGCTAATGTCGCTTATGACACTTCTTTAAGCTTGTTTCTTTTGGTCTATATCAACGTCATTTTGTTTTAAACGCTGCACGACAGACAAGATATGTCGAGAACCTTGGGTGACAAAGGACCTATTGAAGAAGATTAAAAAAAAAAAAGAGCCTCTTTTTAAGAATTTCATCCGATCTCGTGCACAATCTGATCTCGCTGCGTTCAAGAGATTTGGCAATGATTTTAACTAAGAAGTTGAAAAAAGCAAGGGACTTCTACTACAAAAACTTGTTCAGTTCTAGCGGAAAACGCACCGACCTAATGTGGAACAACTTAAATACGCTAATGGGCCAATGTAAGAAAAAGGAGACAGTTGATGAAATTCTTCACGAAGGACAAAAGGGGAATGGGGAAGCACTGGTGAATATTTTCAATAATTGTTTTGTTCACAGGGACTTAAACACAACCCAGACAGCATCCTATAACACTTTAGGGCACGATAACTCTGATACACTATTTTTCGAACCAACAAATGCAAATGAGGTGTGTTCTGTTTTCTTGCGTTTAAGTAATTCTCAAACCGTTGATGCTGACGATATACAAATAAGACCTGTGAAGTATACCATACATATAATCAGTCATATTTTGGCACATATATTTAATCTTTGTATTTCTACAGGAGTTTTTTCTTCAAAAATGCAAGTTGCTCGAGAGATAGCTTTATTTATAAAAGGTGATAAGAGTGTCGTATCTAACTACAGACCTTTATCAATTCTTCCTACTTTTTCTAAAGGTCTATAGAAAATTATATTAAACCGCATATTGCGCTTCTGCCGCAAAAATAATCTTATCACTACCTCGCAGTACTGCCTCAGAAAGAACAGGTCTAGACAGTTGCGTTACTGGACCAAAAGGAATATATTCTACAAACTTTTGAGGACAAACGCATTGTTACAGGCATTTTTGTTGATTTCACTCAGGCTTTTAATTATATTAGTTATAAAATCGTGTTTCAAAAACTGAATTATTATGGAATACATGGACTTCTTTTGGCA
Organism: Amblyomma maculatum; assembly: GCF_055883805.1. Taxonomy (NCBI): domain Eukaryota; kingdom Metazoa; phylum Arthropoda; class Arachnida; order Ixodida; family Ixodidae; genus Amblyomma; species Amblyomma maculatum. The sequence continues at coordinate 1,527,377 of NW_028146743.1, forward strand.
CTGTTGAAGAGCTACGTGTCAAATAGGTTTCAATATGTTGAAATGAATGGATTCGCTTCTAGAAGAAAGCATATAGTCTCTGGGGTGCCACAAGGTAGTATTTTGGGTCCTGTCTTATTTAATTTATATATTAATGATATTGTACACATTTGTTCAGACATTAAGTTCATTATATACGCCGATGATACAAGTGCCTTGGTATCATCTCTTTCTGAAGCTGAAGGAATCCTTAAGGCGAACATTGTTTTGCGTAAATTAGACTCCTGGAGTTGTAACAATCATTTGATAATTAACGCGAACAAAACCAAAGTAGTTGTTTTTCGATCAAAAGGAAAACAAGTATCGTTACAGGAAAACATAATATTTAGATCCGAACCGATTGACGTGGTAGACAGTGTTAAGGTATTTAAGGTATATTTTACATCAACATTACAATGGGAGGATCATATAAACAGTCTAATAAGTAAATTGAGTTGCATAACGGGAATTTTAAATCACAGCCGCTATACTCTCCCGAAACGAGTTAAACTGATGGTGTGCAATGGTCCCTTTGCCTCCTACCTAAACTGCTCTCATTTAGTTTGGGGAACTGCAACAAACCCAAGCCTACTACAGTTGCACAGTCTACAGAAAAAGATATTACGAATCATTGTAGATGTCGATTACACAGCACCAACTTCTCATATTTTTTCATCACCTAATATGCTAGACATAACCTATACGTGTGTAAGGTGTGCCGGCAGTACCGTTTGAATACCCAACGAAACTGTTCGACTTTGAAAGAAATTGCAGAACTATGCTCTAACAATCCAATTTACAGAACTCGAAATCCAGAACAATGGAATGCTCCAAAATGCCGCCAGACCTATGGACAACAAATGCTCCATAACACACTTCCGCGATTATTGAACATTGTAGAAATGCGTGGTATTGATATATTCAATAGGTCCCAATCATCACTGAAAATATATTTCGCAACGTACCCTATATAGGTTTCAAGCTGTAGTTTATTAACGTTAATTATGCTGAGGATATTGCCAGGTGCATGTTGATTGTCTTTTTTCTTTTTTTCAGAGTGTATTTTCTGATGTGCATTATGTTGTCTTTTTTATTTATTTTTTCTTCTTTTTTTTCCTTTATTCATCTTTTTTAACGCCTGTAACCGTTGTGTGCCCACTTTCGTTTCACCCTGCTGCTCTACATCCCTTAAGGCGGCCGAGGACTTCTCAAGCCGCAGACACTGCTTTTCCCTTGACCTCCTCCCACTTCTTTCTGGTGAATAAAATATTCATGATTGAAATTACGTCAACCGGACTCACGTCAACTGGTACGACACTATAAAGAGAGAAAAATCATAGCGCCGATACCAGGCGGGTATTACACGTGATGCACACTACGCCATCGCTGCTGCCAGTTGGGAATACGAAGCGGCGTACTGGAAAGAATGCAGTGTAATATTTTCTTTATAGACAGCCTCCTTTGCACTGCATACCTCGCGTTTGTAAGGTGATCAGAAGTTTGGACAACAGGCACGCATTCGTGCAGGGGGTGAACCAAGGTGTAGCACAGATTATGCAATTCTTTTTTTTTTTTTACAATTTTTCGACCTACGGTTCCGTTCCAAGTGGCAACTAACGTTGTAGGTATTTCATGTTTCATGGTGCGTCACTGGTCTTCTGAAACCTAGATATTTAAATGGGATTGGTGCACTCAGTTTACCTGCTGAATATCTGTGCAACTGTTTAGTTAATTTCCTCCGTTTTGTTCTACTAATACATTAAGCGTGAACACTATAGAGCTTAAAATATAGTAGGAAAAAGCCAAAGTCCACCTGTTATAGTGGCTTAAGCCGACGATTCTTGCATACCTATATTGCGTGCCACTGTTCTTTATATGCCCAATGGTTTTAATATGCAATGCTTTTGTTCGTACTGCGAGGTGTGCGTACGTATCAGCATTTCCTCCTTCGGCGCCGTGAACGATCCTGTCATCTGACACGCCACATTGGCTCAGTGGTCCATGTGGGCCTAAACGCCGGAAATAAAAAGAAAAATAAGCCACGGCGGATCGGTAGTTAGTGCGCTCGATAGCTGCAGCCATGAATGCGGGATCGAATCCCGGCGCGGCGGCAGCTTTTACGATTCGGCGAAAAGCAAGGCGCTCGTGTAGTGTGCAATGCCATTGCATTTTAAACAACCCCATGTGATCGACATTTACGGTAGTCCACGGCGTCTCTCAGAGTCTAAGTCGCTTTGGCATGTTAAACCCTACAAACCAAGCCAAACTAGACCAACCCAATGCTAACTTTTCGATGGTACTCGATCTTTAGAGCGAGTATTGTGGCAAACACGAAATTGTTGAAGCCCGTTGGTCGCCTGGTTTTAACATCGTACAAGCTCTGTCGTGCACTTTTTGCGGAGACTAGTGAGCTCTTCCGCACTGCTTAATAGCAAGAACGGTACTCGTATTGGTGGCGTCAGGAGCGTTGTAGGATTCATCTAACCTTGTTGTTTTCTTCGAGATGTTCTCTGGAGTATATGATGGCGAATGTGGACCTACGAAATTGTTGTTAGCTAAGCCAAGTATGTTTCTATACACCGAAGTAATGACGAGGCGCGCAAAAAAATTCATTCATTTGTCTCGTCGACAGAGATGACGCACTGAGTGTGCCTTTTATGTGCATTCTGCGTGTGTTTAAAAAAAAAAGAATTTTACTCTTTAGTAAAAGATCTATTGTAAGTTATTGCACAAATATGTGAAGTAAATTCCAGAGACGAAGCTCACCCAAAATACATGGAGTTCAGACGTGATCAGAGAGTTTATTTCTCCCTGTAATGGAACGTATGTGCTCGCCTGCAATCAATTCGACAATTAATGACGCTATCAACACCGTGGGTGCGGGTGCACTAGCGCATTGGGGATATTTATGGAATTTATTTCTTCCTCATTAGCAGAGCCAGACACACGCACTGAGATACGCAAGTATGTCAAATAACCCGAAGAGTGACGGACTGTTCACAACTACAGTTCGAAGAAGGCTCGTAATTGAATCTCCCGCATGTTAAGACGACCCTCTATGCCGCGTGAGTAATGGCACACAAAGATGTTACGCATCCCTTTTTCTCTCGCGAGCAAACAAGAATCCGCAGCGAGTCGGACGGCTCTCGCTTCGCCATGTTCCACGCGGAGAACAGGGGAGGCTGGGGATTTCTAGGGACAAGTGGCATTGAGCTGGGAAAAATTCTGCCATTCGTTTTCATATGATTGCGAGACTAATTGTAGTACCTATGTTCGGGCAACCAGAGCCGGAATAGAAGCTTGTATCCCCATCGCCAGCCATTACGGCTTCGAGTGTGCTCAGATGCTCGTCAATAGCTTGCCAGTGATCCGAGAATAGATAGCGCGCCTACTGAACTGACGAATGTGTTGAGACGAAGACGAGCGGCGCCTATCCAACGCAGCAATAGAGCGAGCAGCAAGGGGCTGAATTCCGTGCTGCTCACAGTCACAAACCACTCACAATGCTCTGCTCCTATTGGTCGGCCCTGTAGCGGCAGACATATTGAACTTTGGCGTCACCACCGACTTCACCGGTGAGTGCGTTTTACGTCACGAACACGACTAAAGTGATGACGTTGCACAAACGCGGAATTGTGACTGAAATTGTGAGCGCAGCGGAGTAGGCACAAACCGCTCACAAAGTTGCGAGCGAAAATAACGGCTGTTTGTTTACCTCGAGACACGCCGCCTGAGACTGTGGCGTCGACGCGATCTACGACGAAGCACACGAAGACTCGTTTGAATCGGCCTTTTGCATTTTCCTGTGCTGCCACTTCGTGCACAACGCCGCAACCAAACTGGCTGGATACTGCGCCGCACGGACACGGTCCTCCGCACGCTGAGCCCCGCTGCGGTGCACATTTTCTCTGCGCACATAATTTTGGTTCTGTCGACGATGGCGTGTCCTGGGCAGCACCTGATACCTGGCGGGTATCTAGGGATAAGTGATGGCTGGGTGTCATGCCCGAGGAATGCAGCGAAGCCTACTGACGAACAAATTCAGCGGTACCTGCAGTCGTCCGGCATGCGATGCGATCGCCAGTTGAGTAAGGGCCACCGCTTCAAAGATGAAGGCTACATACGAAACGTAATGTTTCGAAACATTCGTATAAAGGGGTGTAAGGCAAGAAAAAAAAAAAAACAAAGACCAATGCAACCAGAACCAGGAGTGTTTCATGCTACTATTCCAGCCTTTTTTGCACTGAATTTGGAAGTAACCAGAACATCTGCATTAGTGAAGTGTGTTCAGCTGGGCCCACCCACATTGAGGGCTGGGCAAGTAGTAAAGAATTTCTTTGGGCTCCGCCCAGGCCAATAATTACGGCCCATGCAGTGCTCTAATTAGCAGTGTAAATGAAATACACTGTGCGGTCTGTAATAGTTGTTGTGTACTTCTATCCCACTTCATATGTACTTCATCCCACCTTTGCAAAGTTTCTACGTTACTGCGGAATACACAAATAAACAAAAATGCCAAGTTGAAGTGACTGAACCATGCCATGCTTCTGTACATTATGCTATTGTCTTAAACAATGACTTGTTAACCCTGAGATGTACTGCTGTGACTGCTCCTTGATTGCTGAAGCAGCGGCAACATATTGCCTCGAAACCTTCAAAACTGTATTTCTTGTTTTTTAACAGCCGCCGGCATGCGGCCTTATCGCTGTGATTCTGGCACGCGTATCAATTCTGTATTCCGTGTTTGTCCATACTCGTTGTCGCGATACGACGCGTTATCATTTTCTTTGTCGCGAACGATGAGCCGAGATTTGTCTCGAAGATTCCGATCACTTGCGCATGTTTTTAGAATATTGCACCTTGTGCTAGCAGCAGTTTGCGACGTTATCTAGATTGTTCTGAGCAGCCTTTAAATTAAGCGTTGACGAGTGTGACGGGCATTCTGTATTCGACGATCGACGAGCACGTTTTGTTGCTATCGCCGGAGCCGAGTTGCTTAGTTCTTTTGCGGGCGCAAGTCAGCTCAATAAAGAGTTTCTTCAGTGCAATCACCGACTCTTCATTTGTGTCATCGACCGTGGCCACCACCACGTGACATCTGGTGGAGGTGCTGAGAATATGTGAGAAAAGAAAGTTTAGCAACTATGCTGCAACCACATATCTACCAGTTTCTGAAACAGCCTTCTCGCTCCTCTGAGTCGGCATGTGACACTAAATGTCCATTAAATAATGCAGCAACATCTGTAACCCATCAAGTTTCAATGCATTACAAGCATATGGTAAAGAAACTGAATGTGGATAGTCCAATGCTACATGAAATTTTAATGAACACTCTCAAAGGCAACGAACTTGGTGGTGTTAGGGGACGGCCATCAAAATCTCTAGGGTCTGACTTTGAGAACGGTGTTGCAGCCACTCAAGTTCGTAAAAAAAGAAAAAAAAACAATATTCGACACCTAGAAACAAGCTTCAAATATTGGCAGGTTGACGACAGAAAAGCTTCTTCCATGCTTCTGTTTTAAGTGAAATGTTTACTAGATTCTATAGCTTTTAGACGTGTGCACGTTTGTCCCCACAAGCATTGTTCTGGCAGGTGGTAGCTGGTCGCTGACTCCTCTGGTTACTTTTGTTTCACTGTCCGGTTTGTCGCACGTTGAAAGCGGCTCATAGCATTCGCCCGCTTCGCCTCGTTGCTCGAAAAGTTGAATATTGTCGGGATGAAATCAGGGTGCTGCGGTGATATGGAAGGCTTTCCTGCTCATTAAAAAAAAGTTTCATTACAGCTTCCAAAAATATTTAACCTCAGTGCCTAGTCGAACATGTTACAAAGTGGTTCCCGCACAGTCTTGATGCGCTCGCCGGCTCCCAAGGGCGCTCTTGATCGTCCTGCCGACGAACAGCTTTTATTCAAGCTTTGCGGTGAAGACGGTCTCGTGAAGCGCTTGGAAATCGAAAAAAAGGCGATGCCGCTTCCCTTTAAACATTGTGTATCGCAATCAAACGCTACACAAGTAGTCGGAATCGTCAGGAGCGTCACACTATCCAACAACGACCACTGAAACAACCGCAGAAATGCAGGCGCCGAGGGCAGCCGCCGGTTTGTTTACCCCACCGCCGGAGCCGATCGCGGCGGCCACGAACCGACGAACCCACCAGTCCGCTTCGCGACTAGGCCGCTAGGGGTTGGGCGCATGCGCAGTCGCGTCCCGCAAAAGGCCGATTGCCGGACGAGCTGTCCGACGCTGTAGAACTCGAGAACCGGCTGAAAGGGGAGTTGTGCGACGATTGCCGACGATACGCGCCCGGTTTTTTTCTACTGGAGGCTTCCAATTTCCGTTGGTAGCGTAATACCTTTGGCATCCCACCGCCGTCGGTCAGCAAGAGCGTGCATCGGTAGCGGAAGCCATCGGGCGTCATTTTTATTGCCGTATTTATTCCGTTGGGTGACACTCAAACAAGTCGCAAGGCAAGGGGATCAACGTTGTGAAAATCGCAAACGTGAGCAGACATCGGCTTTTTTTTTTTTTTTTTTTCAACGCGTGTGTCTGGCTACGAATTCTGAAGGTCACAGTAAAGTTGGGCTGTGCCTATTTTCCCTCAGCTCTGCGACGCCTACATGCTTATTCCGCCGGCCGAAGATCCTCGCTGCCTCGAATCTCACGTTCTTACACGTACGTCTGGCGGTACTCTTCCTCTGTGGACGTAGGCCTGCAGAACGCCTGCGACTTTTTTCTGTGCACGTTTTAAAGAAGCCCTGTCGGTCATCGAACGACCTAGATTATATCCATTGAGCTGAGTATCAGAGCAGCAACAGTAGCTTTGTTTTGGTTTATGGGGTTTTAACGTCCCAAAGCGACTCAGGCTACGAGAGACGCCGTAGAGAATAGAGAGTTTTAGAATAGGGGGCCCCAAGCTTTGGGGCCCCCAAGGAGCTTGGGGCGTCGAAATGCGCATGCGCAGAACGTAAGGCGCGCTTGGGGTCTTGGGTTAACGCTAGGGGCAGCCCCTATTTTTCGGAAATAGCGTTCGCCCCAAGCCGCCGTTGGGTCGCTTGGGTTACGGCAACATGGCGGCGACCGGCCAAGCGGCGGCCGCTCGCCTCGGCACACATTCGTCGTCACCGCTCCATGGTGTCACGCGTTCATGGCAAACGAAAGGCCAACGAAGCTTATGCTATGTCTCATGATGCCCGCACCACCAAGTTTTAGCAATAAAACGCCCTATATTTTCTGATTGCTTCCGGATTTACCGAGCTGCTAGGCCTAGCGAGTTCGCCTCGTTCGGTTGCCATGGGGACCTGACGGCGGAAAGCGCGGAAGTATAGTGCCTAGAATATACTGGCTAGTGTGCCGTGCGGAGGGCTCTCTCAATGGGAGGAGGTGTCCGCGCCGGCGATGCCTTCCAACTTTGGCCGCCAGGGGCGCTGCTCATCGTAAAGGTGCCGTCGACGCCGTCGGCCGCCGGCGCGCCCTTGATTTGCCGCAGCTGCGCTGGCCGAGCCATCAGTGGGTTCGAGCGCTTTGGACGCGTCTACGCTGTTCTTTTGTTTTAGTCGTTCTGTTTCTTGCATTCATATGAGATAATTAAATTTGCAACGACTAATGATGCTAAATATAAAGCATCAGGGCAGGGAAAAGACATGTTTCGTGTCGCTCTGTCGGAGTGGCTACCGCTCAGGACTAGGTTTCTATGTTCGGTGTGCCATCGGACCCTGCGCAGCTTGCGTAGTGGAAGCGGCTGATTAAAAGACAGGACCGCAAGCTGACTTCAAAGTGTGTTGTCTGCGAAAAATATTTTGAGGAGAGCTACATCGGGAGAACGTTCAAAGTGTCAGTAAACGGCATCGTCAACGAGCTCGCTAGAGATAGACCACGAATTAAGCCCGAAACCGTGCCAACGCTATTCGACCATTATCCGAACCATCTTCTGCCTAAGAAGACATCGAAAAGAAAGTTGAGAAACCTCTGTGACCAACCGGCCGCTAAACGACTGCAGACGACACAGCCATGCACGCACCGTCAAGGATGTTTGACAATGCTTCCAAGGAGCTGGCAGCAGAAGAGCCGAGCGAGAACTCATGCCCGCAGCAGCAGACGTGCAGCTTTGAGCCTCGGGATCCGTTTGACTCAATTTACATACCTGCGACTTGGACCAAAATAACCGAAGCACCTGCTGGATCTGTAGCCTACGCGCGTTATCGAGCCTAAAAAAAGAAAAAGAACTTTGTTACTTTGTACATAGAAAAAGTGATAACTTTTGGAAGCCTGAACGTAGTTCTGTGGACACTACAGTGTATATTCTCGGAAAAGAAAAAAACAAGCGCGTACAATACAACAATATCTAAAGCTGAAGATAGAGCTATATAGGTAGAGTGCACTGGAGGGTCTTTGTTCCGTATGTGGCCTGCAACCAGCTGATTCAGGAAGCACATATAATTCATGGGAATATATTTTGCAGAAAAAGTGTCGCTTGACCGTCAACTCTGAAGGGGTTAGCTGCGCTGAATGCAAATACCAGCGGAGGCTTACACAAGATGCGCAGAAAGAAGGAAAATTAAAGCATATAGAACTAGCCAAATAAATGCTGCAACATTTCTCGCGCTCTGAGAAGAGCTAAGAGAAAACTGGCATGGAGCGCAGAACAAGTGGCTCTATTGAAAGCGCAAAATGAGGAGCTAATAAGTGAGTCTGTGGTTAAAGCTTGTTTTTTTTTTTTTTTTTTTTTTTAATCACGCGCGTGACCTAGACAATTGTGACCGTACAACAACCGCTCGGCTGCTGAAACCGCGAAGCCGAAACTGGTAAAGAAAGTAAAATTATATATAAATTACTTAGCGGTGGTAAGCAAGAAACCACGTGGAGAATTATACAGGAATATCTAGCGCATCATTAGCAAGTGAAAAAAAAAAAAATACCACAAAAAATTGGTATCAGACTACTTTAAAATTATTGCGGTGTCATATGTGCGGCCTTTCTCCAAAACCTTTAGCGGTGCATTTCTATATTTTTACTTGTTTATTGTTGCTGCGCCTTTTTGCTCAAATTTTACTATATTGTAGACTTTGTAAAAAAAAAAGAATCAGTGATACAATCACCACTTTTGTTTCTTGCCTTTCCTTCTGTTACAAAAGAAAGCACACCGCATAATAATCATTTATGTATGAAGCAACAATTGAGTGACTTCCTAATAAAACAAATGAATAAAGAGTAAGAACAAAAACTGAAGTCAGATTCAGACTGCTTGTGTTTATTGTCGCATGCGATCTTTGAAAACATGCGCGCGTGGAATATATGTTACGAAAAAGCAAGATCGCCCTTCTTTTCTGTAGCATTTATGTGACGCTATAAAACGTCACTAACCTGATATATATCACCTTAGCAATAAGCATGACTGAATTGCAGAAACGTCGACGTAACCTATCCGAAAGCATGAGGCCCGTATTGACGTTCGTAGCACTTGACTGCGGCATCGCGATATACCATGGACCACAAGAAAAGACCGAAGAGTAAATAAAATTCAAATTTGGATTAATGAACAGTGTAAGATATTAAGGGTATTTTCTGATACCTGTGTCACACGGACAATAACAGTCGTCGTCGATCCGTTCCGGGTTAGATCGCGATTGAGAATATATAGTTCCCATAATTCGGGACAACCACCTGGGCTGACTGAGCGCGTCACTCAGAAGGAAGATGCATACGATACCTTACATCCGCAATCGCGATGCGTGGATCGCAATCGAGTGGCTTTAGATCAAATAAAATCGTCATCGGAATATTTCATAGCAATATATTGAATCTGGCCCGGACTCGATCGTTTAATCAAAGATTAACAAACTATTGCAACCAACGTGTCAACTTTAGGTGGTTTTCTCAAATTTCTTCTCTCGCTGGATATCAGGAAGTCAATATGTGTTCTGCTTAAGACCTTATCCGGTTCAGCTGAATAAATAAAACAGATATATAGCAGACATGGACCAGACAGTATTTGTTAAACGCTTCCTCGAGCGCTATTTGAGTGTATGATTTTCTCCGCACAGTACTAGGACGGTATGAATGTCTTCCACCAAGACTGTTTTTAGACACAAAGTGCGCTTAAACCGTCAAGAGACAGGTTTCGCAGTGAAAAGCGCAGCGCGCTATCCGGACCTATATGCCGCCTATGCTGCCGAGGCCGCGAACGCGGAGCGATAGCACCTTAGCTATTGGTAGCGCCGCCCCGCGGTGGCGGCGGGAAGGCATCACCGCGGCGGACACGCCAGCGCGCGCCCTCGGCACACTAGCCAGTATATTCTAGGCACTATAGCGGAAGGTTCAAATGAGTTTTCCCGGCCTCGGCCTGGATTGACAATTGGCCGATTTCGTCTTGTATCACAAAAACAGTTTGTATGACTGGTAGTTTTAATATAGTTTTGTGCAATAGTAGCACTTTTTGATTAACAAAATAGCGTTGTTGGCTCTTATATATTTAAATGCTTTCTCTTGGTTTACTGTTGTGGCGCTGCAATCGACGAACGCAAGCCCGGCTCCGCTGCGTCGGGAAAACCCCTATTCTAAAACTCGCCGCTCGGCTAGCACGTTGCGCCGCCGCACGCTATTTCCTTGGGGGCCCCAAGCCTTGGGTCCCCCTATTCTAAAACTCCCTGATGGCTTCGGAAATTTCTACCACCTGGGGCTCTTTTCAGCGTGCACTGATAACACGCGGCACATGGGCGTCTTGCTTTTCTCCTCCATCGAAAAGCGGCTACCTCGGTCAGGATTCGATTCCGCAACAGCAGTCGAGCGCCGTAACCACTGCACCACTGTGCACAGCCGAGCAGTAAATTGTTATTGTGTTTACATCTATTGCATTTGCTGCTTAAGAAACCGTGATGCTTGCGTTATGCAAACAATCAGCACATTGTTTATGTAATGTAACGCTACATGCGCTGTCCTTACAACGGTGCTCGCTTGAGCACTGTCACGAGTTGTCGGAATGACTGTGAATGTTTAGTAAAAACAGGCTGTGCGCTAGTTAGTATGGATCCTCAGTTGTATAATACATGTTATGATAGGCTCGACTGAAAGTGGGCCTAAGTGGCTGTTATTTGTTTTGTTTGTTATGCAGGGGACAGTGCACTACCCACTGGAGTCACAGCTGCTTACACCAGTGCGAAGCCATTCCAGCTCCAGCTCGCTTTCCCTTCCTTCCTATCGCCTTGCAGCCTGGTGCAATTGACTGTGTTCACTCGTTGTGTTAAACGTGCTTAAATGGGCAGTAAATATTTGCGATGCTGGGATCAGAAAATGTCATTTCAGGAGGAGGGCCTGCAGTCCATGAGTGTGGGACGGTAGCAGGGTTGTTATGATGCACTCATCATAATCATCATCAGCAGCCGCAGCAGCAGCAGCCTGACTATACCCACTGCAGGGCGAAGGCCTCTCCCATATTTCTCCACTTAACCCGGTTCTGTGCTAGCTGCATCCACTTGACCACTGCGAACTTCTTATTCTCATCCACCCACCTAACTTTCTGCCGCCCCCTGCTACGCTTTCCTTCCCTTGGAATCCAGTTTGTTACCCTAAGCGACCATCGGTTATCCTCTCTTCGCACTACATGTCCTGCCCATGTCCATTTATTCTTCTTAATTGCCTCTAGAATGTCAGTAACTTGAGTTATTTCTCTGATCCACTTTGCACGTTTCCTATCTCTTAATGTTACCCCTACCATTTTTCGTTCCATAGACCTCTGGGTTGTCCTCAACTTAAGTAGAACTCTCTTGGTTAGCCTCCACGTTTCAGCGCCATAGGTGAGTGCAGGTAAGATGCAACTGTTATATACTTTCCTCTTAAGCGATACCGGTAAGCTGCTAGTCATAATCTGCGAGTGCTTGCCAAATGCGCTCCATCCCAATCTTATTCTTCTTGTTATTTCTTTTTCATGGTCCGGATCTGCGGTTACTACCTGTCCTAAGTAGACATATTCGCCTACTACTTCCAGTGCTTCGCTACCTAATGTAAACTGCTGTTCCTTCCCGAGGCTGTTGAACATTACCTTAGTCTTCTGCATATTGATTTTCAAGCCTACCTTTCTACTTTTCCTGTCTAGGTCATCAATCATTATTTGCAGTTCATCCCCCGAGTTGCTTAGCAAGGCAATGTCATCAGCAAATCGCAGATTACTGAGGTATTCTCCATCTACCTTTATCCCTAACTGCTCCCATTCCAAGTCTCTGAATACTTCCTCTAAGCAAGCTGTGAATAGTACTGGGGAGATTGTGTCTCCTTGCCTAACACCTTTTTTTATGGTAATTTTGTTACTTCCTTTATGCAGAAGTATGGTTGCTGTGCAGCCTCTGTATATATCTCCCAGCACTTTCACGTACGGCTCATCTACCCCCTGATTTCGCAATGCCTGCATCACCGCCGAGGTTTCAACTGAGTCAAATGCTTTTTCGTAATCAATGAATACTATGTATAAGGGCTGGTTATATTCCGAGCATTTTTCTATCACCTGATTGATGGTATGGATATGATCGATAGTAGAGTACCGTTTCCGAAACCCTGCTTGATCCTTTGCTTGGTTGAAGTCTAAGGTTGTCCTGATTCTATTAGCGATTACCTTAGTAAATACCTTATACGTAACAGACAGTAAGCTGATTGGTCTGTAATTTTTAAGGTCCTTAAAGTCCCATTTCTTATGAATGAGGATAATGTTTGCATTCTTCCATGGTTCCGGTACCGTCGGTGACACCAGGCACTGCGTATACAGGGTGGCCAGTTTTTCTAGCACGATATCCCCCCCCCCCCCCCCCCGTACTTCAGCAAATCTGTAGTTATCTGATCTTCTCCAGCTGATTTCCCCCTTTTCATAGTTTGTAATGCTTTCTTGTCCTCGTCCTTCGTCACTGCTGGAACGCCTGACTGTTTTTCTCTACCGCCCATCTCATTACGGTCCTGACTACTCTGGCTATTGTAGAGATCTGTATAGAACTCCTCGGCTACTTTGACTATCTTATCCATATTCGTGATGACGTTGCCCGCCTTGTCCCTTATCGCATACATCTGGTTTTTGCCTATGCCCAATTTCGTCTTTACCGCTTTAAGGCTTCCGCCGTTCTTTACAGCATGCTCAATTTTCTCCTTGTTATACTTCGTTATATCGGCCACCTTGCGCTTATTGATTAGCTTTGATATCTCGACCAATTCGATCCGGTCTGTTGGATTGGAAGCTTTCATACTCTGGCGTTTCTTAATCAAATCTTTCGTCTCCTTAGACAGCTTACCGGTGTCCTCTCTCACTATCCTACCGCCTACTCCTACCGCGCACTCAATAATGATATCTCTGAAATTATTGTTCCTTGTTTCCAGAGTAATGTCGCCGTCCTCGGTTAGAGCTGAATACCTATTCTGTAGCGAGATCCTGAACTCTTCTGCCCTCCCCCTCACCGCTAATTCGTTGATGGGTTTCTTTCTTACTAATCTGTTGCGTTCCTTCTTCAGATTTAGGCTAATTCGTGACCTCACCATTCTGTGGTCACTGCATCGCACTTTCCCGATTACCTCTACATCTTGCATGATGGGGGGGGGGGGGGGGTTGAACACATTATGAAGTCGATTTCATTTTTAGTCTCCCCGTTCGGACTTTTCCATGTCCATTTCCGGTTCTTCCTTTTGCTGAAGAAGGTATTCATGATTCGTAAGTTATTGCGCTCTGCAAACTCAACTAGTAACTCCCCCTGCTATTCCTAGAACCAATACCATAGTCACCTACTGCCTTGTCTCCTGCCTGCTTTTTCCCTACCTTGGCATTGAAGTCGCCCATTAGTACTGTATAGTGCGTTTTTACTTATCGCATTGCCGATTCTACATCTTCGTAGAAGCTTTCAACTGCGTGGTCATCATAACTACATGTAGGTGCATAGACTTGTACAACCTTCAGTTTATACCGCTTATTAAGCCTAATTACGATGCTTGCCACCCTCTCATTAATACTATACAATTTATCTATATTACCCGCTATATATTTATTGACAAGGAAACGTACTCCTAGTTGTCGCCTCTCTGGTAAACCACGGCCGGTCTCGAGGGAGAGAGCGCGCGCTGTTTCTTACGGCCTTCTCAATCGCCGCGTGAACAATGGGAACTTTTCTCCTTGAGTCACGCTCTCCGCCGCCGCAAGGGGCGCGACCTGCTCACTGTTCGCTCCGCATCTGCTTCAGTGGCGGCGGGTGGCTTTTGCCTGGTTTCGCGCTGTCGCCCGCGGGTTTCGTGGTGAGTGCAGCCCCTAAATGAAAAATTACAGAAGGTCGATGCTGCAGCGGCATCTTGTCAGCGTGCTACGCACGTGAATGGAGTCTTTATATTAAAAAACACTGTCGCTCAGCAAACGCTCGACAAGCATATGACATGTATTGAGGCATGGTATTTATTTACTTTTGTTCATTTTAATCTTAATTTTTTCCCAAGCCTGTACAAGAAGATGAATAAGAAAAGTGAATGAGCAGTGATCACATCGAAGCTTCTTCAAGGCAAACATAACAGCAACAATGGCAAAACTGTCTTTCAGCGCTAGATGAGAAACCATCGAGGTAACACCGAAGATGAAAATAATTTTATAAAAATGTAATGTAAGTTGCACAATGCTTACATGACATAAAGTATTAGTATAACGTCAGAGTAAACGCTTTTAAGTTTTGTTTTCAATTTTGATATAATTTATAGACCAGCAAAAGTTTTATGCTGTATTATAAACATTATTTTAATTTTGCAAATAAACGCAGGTTTAATGAAATGTTTACATGATATCATGATTATTTCATTAAAAAAACAGGAAATATTTTTCAAGCACTAATTCCTAGCAATATTTTCTTTCTTTTTCTAGTATGTTTTTGAACTAATAGTTCCTTGTAACTATTTGTGCAGTAATGCCTGCCTTAGAGAGCAATCGCTGCCCATTATTTTGGTAGAATGCTTTGCTTACTACACAATCGCCACTGTTACTCAAGGGACACTCCTCAATAATGGATATAAAAGCTTTTCTCTGTGCTATTTATTCAGAGGTGACTATAGGAGTTGTATGTCGCACTGTATATTGCGCGCCTAGGCACCTAGTGTCGACACCGACGAAATCATTTCAGCTCTGCCGCAATCAGGACTGAGGAACTGAAAGAAGGGATGGTATCTCCTGTCATCCCATTACCCACTGTCACGTATTCTGGTATAGCTTACGTCGCTGGATACATTGTGAAGTTAATCAGTGACTTCGGGTGTGACGCTTGTGCTATCCTTCTTGAAACCAGCGAAAGAAGCAGCCCCATGTACACTATTCTGCGAGGACACGATTCTAGCGGACCGCATTATCCAAAACCAGAGTTTGTAGCCCTCTTGCACAAGGTTGTGTCTCTTTTTGAAAAAAGCTGTCGTGCACCTACAATACACAGAGGTCATTGAAGTCCTTCAAATCGTAATCCAGCCAGCACTTGAGAACTCACCTTTGCTGAGTTGCCCGGAAGGCATTGACAATAGCCATGCTATAAGGTCCGCTTCGTTAATATGTGATAAATTTCTCAGAATCCTTCTTGTCAATTATGCTAAGAAGGTGACAGACAAGAACGAAAGACCAGCTCCTTATGTGCACAAACCGTCCAGAAAGATTTTGAGACTTTAATTTTCTAGCCGCATGTACCGTTTTGATGAATGAGTGCAATGCGTTAACTTTGAAGGACATTTTTTTTATTGCTTGCTGTTCTTTTCAATTATGCATATCTGTTTATGCCTATTTCCTTGATTACATGTTTTTTATCACTGTATTAAACTGACTACGACTGTCTACGTGTGCGTCAGTCGCGAGACTACGTATACATCTGCTGTCTTTCAACCTACTGATTTGTTTTAAACGAAGCTAGAACAGCCCACTTCACTAGACAACTGAAATTTTAACTGTATGCGTAAATTTTTGTTCCTTACTCTGAATCTGAGACGTGCTATGAATTTTCGTCAGTGCCCTTTTGCTCTAAACGAAAATGGCAGCGGTTGACAGAATATCCACCGAACAGTTTGCCATGCACCAGCGTCAGGTCGCGCTATACCTGCTTACAGCTTTCAGAGGCACACTGCATAAAATGGTACATATAGTTTTGTGAAAAATTTAGGGGCAAAAGTGTTTATGTAAGTGCACCCGAAACTTCATTCGACCGTGCGCGACAGCACTGACGAAGACGGGCGCGCTCTCGCGCGCACGCGCATTAGTAACTATTTTATTGCTCATACACGATAAATCAGACGCTGATTACGGCTTCTTCCTATAAGCCATAAGGGGTGAAATATCAGGACCTGCGGGTTGCAACCGATGCGGGCGGAGCGAAGAGCGAGCGCGCGTTTCCCTTGCGCGTGAACGGCTGTAGCGCAGGAGCAGTAGTGGGGCGGTGGCGACCCCACCGAGGCGCGGCGGGCGGTGGAAACAGACCCCATTGGAGAGGCCGTAAGAGAAGAGAGAAACGCGCTTTCCCTCGAGAGCGGCCGTGGGTAAACCTCGATAACACAGTACATGCCCATCCTTCAATGCAGTATATGCCTCATTCGGCCTCCTAACCTCACTAAGCCCTATGACATCCCATTTCATACCCTCTAGTTCCTGTGAGAGCACTGCTAAACTAGCTTCACTAGCTAGGGTTCTAGCATTAAACGTTGCCAGGATAAGTTTCGAATGGCGGCCGGTCCAGCGGAGTCAGGCATTCTTAGCACCCCCTACTGCGTCACAGGTCTGACCGCCGCCGTGGTCAGTTGTTCCGCAGCCGCTGTTGACTGAGGGCCGGGGTTTTATGGAGCCAAGTTCGGGGTTTTCGGCCAATTACTGCACCAGGGTGACCAACTCCTGTTCTGGTGAGGGAGTGCGTTGCCGGAGGTGTTCATCGGCATCAGGTCGCACCCCAAACCTGTTTATGGAGTTCCATCGACACGCGAATTTTTTTTTTTTTTTTAATCCGGTGGAGAATTGCGCGGCACTGGGATTTGAACCCCGGTCCACTTGCATGCGAGGCGGATGTTCTACCGTTACGCCACCGCTGCCTATGATGCACTGCCTATGATGCACTGTATTCAAACACTTTTTTAGTGCCACGCATATTCATTACAGATAGTTTTATTTCCTGGCCACGGCATTTTACTCGAGTAGTTTTTATTACAAAAGAGGCAGAATAATATATACAAACACACTTTACCTCTATACCTTCATGAACAGCGATTGTGGAGCATTTCATGCGTAGGACAGAATGAATTACTGGGCTCGAAGTGCCTATTCTCTTTCATATTGACGCCACCTGACTACAAAACATTTCGTGTGTATAATATGCTTGCATATCAGAAGTGACAATACCAGCAGGACGGTATACGACTAAGGATGTTGAGCAGTGGTAACTGCTCTAGCAGCTGCAAGGAGACTCGTGTACAACTAAGTGCATAATAAATACTGCAGACTTGGTGCAACAATGATTGCTGAATGATTCGGATATATTCGCAGACAGAAAAATAAGTGTAAATATCACATATACATTGTTGAGGGGATATGTCAATGGTGTTTATTGCGTACTACATGGAATTGTGACTACATGCGATCACACATGTGAATATAACAAAGCTGCTGAATAAAGTAATTTATTTCTCTGTGAACGAACCAAACGGAGCATAAACATCACAGCTTCTCTGCCTCTGACCCAGACTAAACAGCCAACATCAGCAACTGAATGTGAACGGTACGGAGAACGGAATATCAAGACACGAGCCCGATGAGGGCAGCGTTCATTGTATGCATGAGGAGTTCGTGGTGACGCGTCATCATGATGGCTTTCGTTTCTCGTTCTGCACACAAGCGGCTGATAGCTGTTGCATAGCATCTGCCTTACTGCACTTGCCAGCTTTCCTCCGTTGGTAGCCTTAATAGTCGTCTTGTACATTCTAGAGATACCAAACCGCAGATCACGTATACCTCCCACGCGTGGCTCTTGTCAGAGATAGTAAGCACCGACGGACAACACGAACATGAGCAAGTTGTCTTCGTCGATTTTCGTGCCAAGCGCTTCTACCAAGTGGATCACTGCAGGCCTGTAGCCTTCATCGCCTTCATTCAGATTTTTTCGGCTACTAACAACATCCACACGAGAGCTCGATTTTAGACGACGCGTGAAAAGCAGCAAATAGCCGAGGAATCAGCTGTTTCTTCGGAAGCCTCCATGTGCACGCTTTGACGTCGTCAGCGTGCCCTCGCGGCAGCGTAGGCTGCTGAAGGGAAGATTTAATTGCAAAAGTAAGAACTCTTCTAGTTCTGCTTGATGTTATTGTGTTTTAAAAACAGTTTCTTGCAACGATAAAACTTTGTTCCTTCTATTTACTGCGTATTTATTGCGCCGTTTCACAAAATGTTAGGAGATTGTCCCTTGTCGAGCTTGGCCAAGGTTGCGGCAACGATGTAGCAACAGCGTTGCCCACAGAACGGGCGATTCAGGGGCGGAGTCATGCTACAAGCCACTGGTAATTGGACGATTTCGTAATCCGTCACGATTGACGTCTCAAGGTGACGTCATAGCCACGTCAATTTGATGTCAAGCTCACAAACTTGTGACTGAAATTTGTGAGCAGTACGTAATTGGGCCCCAGGCCACGCCAATGTTGGAGGCGAAGCTTGTTCGTCTCTGTGTCTCCGCTTCCTGCAGTGTGGCGCTGACTGTGCGTTAGGCTGCGCCAGCCCCACTCAGCGAAGTGCTACGACTGCTACGACCATGGCGGAAGTAGAGCGGTGGCTGGGCCCAAAAGCGGTTTAGCGGTACCGCAGCATAGAAACAGGTCGGGGGGCCAATCACTCAGATTAAGTAATTATAGTACTACAAATTAAAAAGTATCAATCAACGTAACAAGAACAGATATTTTGATAACTTTGCTTGTGAATGAGGTAAGGTATTTTATTTAGGCATTCTTAATTTAAAAAAAAAAATCTTCGCGCCATTTTAAGTTGCACCGGTCTTGACAAACTTTTTCAGGTCTTTTTAGGTTCTTGCGAAGTAGGCAACCAGAGGTAACCAAGGCAACGGAGATAACGAAGCTGACGAAGTACAAAACGGTTTCTTATCGCTGCTGTGGTGCGTGCCTTGGTGCGCCCGAGAAAGCGATTTAGTTAGCAAGGCTGAAAATGTCCCTTTTGCGAAGATTTCGACGTCCTCGCTGGTCGCTGCTCAGTAACCGTTTGATGAGATTTAATACCCCCTGCAGCCATGTTTCTTTCTTTTTTTTTTTTTTTTTTTGGTTTCGTCCCTTTCGACATGCGGGCAGTGCGAAGTCTTTTTGCCGTATTGTTTTATCGCAAGATGAGCCCGCACAAAGTGAGGAAGCGATGCTGTGTGGCACATTGCGGCAACATGGACTCCAGCGTCGGTGTCTTATTACACCGCTTCCCGGCTGACTTTCACCGAACAGCAGATCTGGAGATTGCATACAGACTCAATGTATGCTTTAATGCTCGTGTGTTAAGCACGTTTGTTAATGCTAAAGCTGTCTGGACTGGTGCAACCTTGAAATTGCCTTGAAGACTGCTGTATTCTTTCTGCCAAAGAATTTAAATGTGAAGAGTAATCCCTGTGCTCTATGCTCCACGTGTTTCTTGGTGCACCTATTTCATGACATCTTTATTTCACTTGCAGCTTTCATAGCTTTGTTCAGTGTACATGTATGTTTCTTATCTCGTGATGTTTTGTGGCGGGCACGTCAAGCCTTTTCCATGCCTCAACAGTGATCATTAAGATGATTAAACCCCCTTAAACAGCGCTACTTTTTGTGCTGTCTGCGACATGCATTTTCTTTGTTGCGCTTTATTACTGTATCTGCTTGGTTGATGCAACAAACCATGATTATGAAAACCATAATTGTTCACTTGGTACACTCTGTTGCTAACTGGGCACGACTGCCCGGTTGAACCAGTGTATAGGGACAAAGTACATGGCCAAAGTACTTGCTTGACTTGCAGCAGTATTTGCATCATGAATTTGCATGCTTGGTATATGTTTGGAAGTGTTGCTGCCTTTGTATGCTGTCACCTTTCTCAACCACTTTCATTGCGCTGGAGCAAGTGCTTATAAACAAGGGCGTAAACAACAGAAACTCTAGTTATTTTAGATGGCAAAGGTTGGCGCGCGCTGAAAGGCAACAACCTTCAAGATGAAAGCTCGTCAATGCAACGCGGCTGGCTTTTTTATTTTAACATGTTTATAATCCGCGCCAAAGTGAACTTATGCGTGACGTCATGCGACGTCATGGCCCCCCAATTTTCATTGGTCACTGGAGCCCATGAGCCGCCATGTTTTGTACGTAGGGGCGTCTATGGAGCCTTCGCTGCCATAGTACATATGCCTTGGACAACGTTCACTTTTCATTCCTGCTGGACAGCACTATCTGCAACTCGCGTGTAGTAGGTTTTGACCTGTGACCGTCTACTACCGCCAGCCTCCAAGAGCCAAATCCAGCATCGTCTTATGCTCTCCTTATTTCTGTGTCCTGTCTTCCGGTAGTTTTAAGATGAACCCGAATTCCTGGTTGCCATTTCTTACGCGTCTTCATTTTCCTCCCAATTTAAAATGACCTGCTTTTTTATCTCCTCCTAAACTCATTTCGACAGTACATCAGTCCTCCTACATACATAGACGCGACCCACTGAATATAATGCATGTTATAGCATTGAGGCCAAATGAGGAGTTAAAACCAAGCTGTTTATTACTACTTAAAAGCGATTCGGTCTATCTGCAGAGGGTCGCCTGACTGGATGTGGTGCGCCTTCGTGCGCGTCTGCGCTTCGTCTCGTTTCGGCTCAGAATGCCTCTCTCCGAGGCGTCGAGTCCCCGTGGTTCTTCTCCGAAGCGAAGTTCGAGGTGAGAGCCTAAATGAGGCGGGGTTCGCTGGCCGCGAACTCTCCGCGCGGTCGTATCGGAGGTGGATAGATGAACAGACCGATCGAGCGAACGTGCTCTTCACGCAGTTTCGCGTGGCGTAAGCGATTACGGGAGAGTTGGGTCCTCTCGAGCGTGGTCTCGAGTGAGGAACTGTGTGCTGACATATGCGTACAAATATTCGATTTATTTATATCCATGTAAGCGTCACTGTTGTCCATGTTAGCTGCGACGCAGAGGGTTCCACCGTGCTAGACCAAGAACGTAATTCCGCGCTGGAAAACATAGCTCACAGATATTTGTAGACAGTGCCGTATGTAAGAGCCCAGCGCTGCTCGGCTGAGGCGTCTCAACGTCTGGATATCCGACGCTCGGGAACTGAATGGCTTGAGCACTGCCAAGCCACAGACGCCATCTGAGCCTTTGCGGTGTTCGCCAGACCGGATGTCGCTATCCGACCCTCGGAAATCGAGCCCTCGAATCGTTCCGATCGCGCAGTCTGAGAACTGAGAGAAGGTCGCCCACAAGAGTTGCCCACACCGAGCCGCGAACAACGCAGGTGAGTTCCTTCTTTTTTACAGCGGCCGCTTCTTGATCGTTTCATGGATGCATCGAGAATTGCCATGCTTATTTCATTAAAGCTGCAGACTTAATTATGCGTTTGTACCTTTTGCAAGCTTAATTTGAGTTTTGCGGTGTGACCATTGATGACGTGGATTGACTACTTGTTTCGTTACTTAGGTTGTTTTATCTGTGTCCAACATGTCCTTTGGCTGTTGAGTTCTCAATACCCATTTCTCCCGCCGAGGTGGCTCATTTCTTCGGGCGTTCGGCTACTCTGCCCAAGGACTCGGAATCGAAACCCGGCCACTTTTCAATGGCAGCGAAAAGCGAGACGCCTGTGTGCTGTGACATATCACTGCACATTAAACAACCTCAGGGGGTCGAAATCTCCGCAGTCCTCTACTACGGCGTTACTCATAACCTGTGTCTCTTTGGGACGTGAAACCACCCTACAAATCACACCAACCCAACTGCCATTTTTTATGCATATCTTTGCGGACATGATCACATGGTCTAGCATTGTTTGGTTGACTGTTTATTCTTTGTCACTCGTTAGCATGCAAGTGCAGCTGTTTTGTGCGTGTTCAAATTTTTAAATGCTCCTTATGCTGAGTTCGTTTCCGGAACTAGGGAAAAGAACTTGAACCACAAGACGCCATATCTACCAGTTCTCACGGTTCTCGGTCGTTCCGCTATGCTATACGTGTGCAATATAGCCCACATTTCCACCACGTTATAACCCTGGAGTCACCTGTTACTTCTTTTGCAGTTATTTGTGTACGCTCGGTCGAAATGTCTCTAGGCGCTCAAAGTTGGCCTTTCTCATGGTTTATATGTGGCCTTTTATCTTTATGTAGTCTATCCGGAAATTCATCTCTCGAAAACCACTCGCTCTTTGTTCGCAAGTGTGAAAGGTTTTCTCAGGAAAAAAAAAAACACGCTCTTCTCGTTTCAGAAAATAAAATAGTAATTATGGTATTTTTATGTGACAATTATTTATTTATCAGTCGTGGAGTGCCTTCCTTATGCCGAGGTCTTAAAGAAGAGAAAGAATGTCTCCACGCTTGCTCCAGTTGGTGGCAGCGCAGCACGAACTATAGAGCGAACAGCATTGACGAGCAGTCGGGCCTCGCTGTTATCTAATTGCTGATGAAGCTGAATATTGCTTGAATTAGACAAGGTGTGGGCTGGTTGATGAGGCACATGTATTTCAGAGCAGATCCAAACCGCATGTCGTCGTGGTCTCGTTCTCGTGTTTCCACCTAAATGACAGTTGAATAACGACAGCCCGCGGATATTGGCGTGCGGCCAATTTCAGCCTATTTTTTTCTTTTCACTGTAACGTTATCCGCCTTGCAAGAGGGGTGTTTTGATCCGCACAACGTATAAATGAGCACTCATCTGAGTCATCCTGCTCATAGGGTCGACGGATGAGTAGGAGCTTTCTTTTAGATCCGTGCGAGCGTTGTACTGCGTTTCATCTGTTTAACGGGTTTGACTCTGTCCCCTTTCCTTCCTTCTCTTCTTATTAGGACCATGAACGCTGTAGTACCACGTTTGGAGATGGAGCGCGGTGTCCGGGACGTCGGAGAACAAGCCGTGTGGTCCCTCTCATCTTGCAGGCCCAGTGAGCTCTTGATATCGAGTACCAAGTGAACATCGAATTCTGGCAGGCCATGGAGGAAGGAAACAGCTTAGGAGAGACCCTTGCCATTCCCAATGAATTGGAGAAAGTGTGGCGGAAGTGACGTCAAAATTTAGGGTTAGCCAAGTCGGGCCATTAGCAACGGCGACGCTGTTGCTATGAAAGCTCGGGCCACTAGCAACAGCAGTGTTAAGGGCCCTAGGTAGGTGAGCGAGCTTTAAGGGACCTAGGTAGGAGGAGGAGAGATGTTGAAGCGTTGGGTCGCGGCGCGGCCGCGCCGGCTTCAAAAAATGACGTCAGGGCCTCTCCTAAGTTTTTTCCTTCATCCATGTGGCAGGCGATTCTGAAGTAACCTCTCTTCTTCGCACGCTTTCGCAGGGTATGGCATCCATCAGCTACTAGACGACTCCCTTGACACCTACTGGCAATCGGACGGGATTCTGCCACATGAAGTGAACATTCAGTTTGCAAGGAAAATGCCAATTCACGCGATATGTCTGTACCTGGACTACGGACGTGACCAAATCTACACCCCCAAAAGGTATTAGTTTGGCTTATGTCACTCGACCACTTTACGCTATCGCATAGGACGTAGCCCGACAGGAAGTCTTGTGGACGACACGAACGCCGAACACATGTGGGATGCGTGGTCGCTGCATTTTGGTGCCAAGTCTCGTAGGCCCGTTTTGTTCTCCCCGGGTCCTCGTCCTGGAGAGCGTGCAGCTTTCCTTGTGATCGCCCCGAGTCCAAACGCGATGCTGCTCTGGTGCACCGTGAGGAGGGTTTAAGTGGCCCGAGCTCGCGGCGGCATGCACCGCTACTCGACAAAGGTTTCACGCGGGAGCGCGGATTGGAACGGCATTTTCTTCGCTTATAATTGCGTCGCGGGCCTGCTGCCATATTGGTGTCTGTAGACCTAATGGAAATAGCAGTCATGTACTAATTTTGAGGCTAGCTCATGCAGACACAAACGGAGGCGCCACCACTGAGACGTCGGTAGTGTTCTGCACAGTATAGTGTTCTGTATTTCAGCCAAAGCTCTCATAGGCCGGAGATTTTCGACCACATATAGGCGCGTTCAGTCGCACGTTACACGATCCAGTTACAATCATACTTCCGCATTCTACGATGCATTATGGCGTAGCTTTGCCCGAGGAAACAGCGGCGCGTCTCATTTTGGTGTCAGCCGTGTGTGAAGGCGTGCAGATGACACTTACGTTGACCCAGCTGTGTGTATACGGGCTCCATGGGAGGCCCCTAGCGTATAAATAATGGTTTTACATCCGATATTTAGGTAGGCGATGATGCGTCCAAATGGAAAGAGAAGATGCGTGCTTTCTGTCTGAGGAAAAGAAAAAAAAAAGAAGCCTTTATGTCTTTGAGTGATGTAAGATTTCAATATTAATGAGCCATAATGTGTGTCGCATATCTTTTTTTTTCTCCCCTCCGCGGTCGCTTTGATGATAGGTTGCTTATATCAAGACCCAACAGACTGGATAGAATTGGCAGAGGTATCAAAGCAAATCAGTAGGCGCAAGGTGACCGACATAAGGAAGAATAACATGGGGAAAATTGAGCATGCTCTAAAGGACGATCGTAGCCTGAAAGTGGTAATGAGGAAATTAGGCATACACGAAAATCATATCTATGCACTGAGAGACAAGGCGAGTATTGCCATTACTAACACGGACAAGATAATTAAGGTAGTCGAGGAGTTATAAACGGACCTCTGCTGTAGCCTAAGTAGTCTGGACAAGAATGAAATTGGCTGTAAAGAAGAGCAACCAGACGTTCCGCCAGTAACGAAGGACGAGGTTAAGAAAGCCTTAGAAGCTATGAAGAGGGGAAAAGCAGCCGCGCAGGATCAGTTAGCTACAGATTTCTCAAAGGACGGAGGGGATATTGTGTTAGGAAAACTGGCCACCCTGTCTACGCAATACCTGACGACATCGGAAGTACCGGAATCATGGAAGAATGCTAATATTATCTGTATTCAGAAGAGAGGAACGCTAAGGACTTGAAAAATTACAGATGAATCAGTTTACTATGAGTTCCGTGCGAAGTATTAACCAATGCAATAGCTAGTAGAATCAGTACAACCTTAGACTTTAAATAAACCAAAGGATCAAGCAGGATTTTGGAAAGGGTGCCATCGATCATATCTACACTATAAACCAGGTGATAGAAAAGTGCTGTGAATATAACCAGCCCCTATACCTAGCGTTCATTGACTACGAGAAAGCATTTCATTCGGTCGGAACCTCAGAATTCATGCAGGCATAGCGAGATCAGGGTATCTGTGAAAATACTGGAAGATATCTATAGTGGCTGCACAGCAGCAGTACTTCTGGATAAAAAACTTGATACGATCTCTATTAAAGAAGGTGTTAGGCAAGAAGATACGATCTCCCCAGTGCTATTTACAGATTACCCAGAGAGTGTATTCAAAGACATGTAATGGGAGCAGTTAGATATCAGGGTCAATGGAGAATACCTCAGTAATCTGCGATTAGCTGATGACATTGCCTTGTTAAGAAACTCAGTTGACCAACTGCAACTAATGATCAATGATCTAGACAGGAGTAGCAGAATAGGTAGGCCTAAAGATTATTATGCAGAAGACTAAGGTAATGCTGAACAGCCTGGGAAAGAAACAGCTGTTTAAAATAGGTAACGAAGCATTGGAAGTGGCAGACGAATATGCCTACTTAGGACAGGTAGTGACCGCATATCTGGACCACGAACAGGAAATAACTGAGAGAATAAGATTAGGGTGGAGTGCGTTTGGAAGGTACTCAAACATTATGACTATAGCAGCTCACCGGTATCACTCAAGAGGAAAGTGTATAACAGTTGCATCCTACCGGTACTGACCTGTGGGGCTGAAACCTAGAGGTTCACAAAAGGGTTCTAAGTTGAGGACAACGCAGAGGGTCATGGAACGGAAAATGGTAGGTGTAATGTTGAGAGGTAGAGTGGATCAGAGAAATAACTCAAGTTACTCTAGAAGAAATTAAGAAGAAATGGGCATTGGCAGGACATGTTTGAAGAGAGGATAACCGATGGTCTCTAAGAGTAACGAATTGGATTGCAAGGGAAGGTAAGCGCTGCGGGGGGCGGCAGAAAATTAGGTGGAGAAATCATATTAAGAAATTCAAAAGGGTGCAATGGATTCAGCTAGCACAGGACTAGGTTAAAGGGGGAGGCCTTCGCCCTTCAGTGGGTATAGTCCGGCTGACGATGATGATGATGTCCAGGTCGCGTATGCAATCGCACCACTGTTGATCGCATATTCATGCGTCGATGAGTCTGTCAAACAAGCCAGGCGATAGAAGTAATCCGGGACACCTTCATCGAGGTGTCTCGTGAAGCCGTGATGCATGCAGTTATGAGACGCTGGACACCACATGCCGCGCCATATTGACGCAGTTCTTAAGTAGCGCAGATGAGTCCGGTTCTTCATGGAGCAGTTGCGCGCTCGCTTTCACTTAACAGCTGCCGTGTGTAGCGTGCTGAGGCTCGTGTTGGCTGCTCACCTGACACTGGCAAACAGTCGCCTGCCTTCCTCGTCTCTCTTTGGCTTCCGCCTTCCTCACAATCGACCTGTACAAATATATGAAGCACTTACGCAGTATTATAGGTCGCAGAACTCTCTGAGTCAGTGGCGTCGCGAGGGATGTGCGGGGGTGCTGTCCGCACCGGGTGCAGCGCTCAGTGGGTGCAGCTGGGCAGTGAGAGAGAGGAAGGTACGGGGGTTGGGGGGCGAAATGGATTGTTGTGTAAAGACGCCCATATGCGTGCATTGGTGCCGCTGAGACACTGACTGACAAGTGTGATCTTATCAGAAGGATTTATCCTGTTCCGATGAGAGCTTGAAAATACATGCCTAAGTTTATGCCAGTGCCTCCACGCCCTTTTAACACTGGACCGGGAATGTGCACGTGCGTGTACCACGCTGGAAACACCAGCCTTAACTCGATACGCATCGGAAACCCCATGCGCGGGAGCTTGTTAGCCGACACCCACTGGCAGATATCTCCGACAGTCTTATGCCTTTTGTCTTGTTTATTTATTTATCTCCAATGCCGTTCTGGCTCCTCGGCCCAGTCACACATCCGCCTTAAGCCACGTTCAGACTGCGTATCGCTCGTAAGGATCGTAAGCGTAAGCGCAAAAAACGTAATATGTCTGTTCAGACTGCTATCGCATTGAGCGTAATATCCGAACGTCCGCAGCCTGTGTCAGTGATTGTGTCTGTCCGCAGCTTGATCATGTGCAGAGCGGAATCTTCTTCGCTGTGGAATTATCAGACGATTGTTAGCGGCTGACGTATTGCGCCGGGAATTCCCGCCTGGACGGCGACTGTGTGAACCTTGAAGCACACGTGATCGTCCCGTGAGTATGTAAACTGTCAACCCCCAACTGCAGCGTGCCTCCGACGAGTCGGCGCCGCGGTGGCTGACGCCGTTGCTCAGCTGAAAGGCAAGGAATGCCTATTGCTCAGTGGAATGACAAGTCTGATCACTCGCTGACTAGAAAAAAAAAATGAGTAGGATGGCACCTTTAGCAAGGCCAGGTGTTTGAAAAGGGGAATTTAGAGTAAGTGTAGCCAAGGGTGCTCACTAGTGCATTATGCCATTCTTACTTTTTTTCTCTGTAAAACGTAAAATAATGATTAAAATGAGAAACGCAAGTGAAAGCGTAAAAAAAGCAAATGAGCCTTGAGACGCCCACCGTCTCCCAGCTACAAAAGTAGTTTCGCGCTTAATATTTTCTTTTGGTATCGCATCAATCTGCATTGATAACTTTGCAGTCTGAATGCGGAAGTCAACTTGCACCTTTTGGAGGAAAGAAGAGGAGAAAAGTTAAATGTAGAGGATGCAAAGTAGAAGACTATCACCTATTCATGTGGCATGTGAAAGGCTCTGCTTGGCACCCAACTACAATGTGTGCATTCATACTGGGCAATCACCTGTCTGAAGCCACTTGCTCAGTGTGTTTCCTCGCAACTTACGCGTGCTAGTGTTTCTGCCTTTTTCGGAAATATGTGCTTGATGTTTTTCAGAATTATCAGTCGCGGGGCACAATCGCTGCATCTAAGTATTAAAAAGGCAAAACAAAGCCACTCGCATTGCGTGGTTGGGTGCATAGAGAACATGACTTCAAAGCAAAGCATGAGGACAGAGGAGGTAGAAAGGAAGATGCGATCCGGCGCTTAAAATGCGGAGATGGGTGGGCGGTGCCGCGCCGAGACTCTGCACCGGGTGCTGGTGATCACAGCGACGCCACTGCTACGAGTTAGGAAGGTGGATGAGAGGCCTTCTGTGATGGAAGGAACCAGCACTCTATAAAACAATGCGAAGCAGAGAGGGATTGTTTATTTTGAGGCGTAAGCCTTTAATGCCTCATCGTTGTCAGCAGGAGCTGTCGGCAGAGGCTGTTACACTTTCGATAGAGATAGTTAAAAATAAATAAATAAACCTTACCTCCATATGGAATCGAAATTCAATCCCTTAGATCCTGCAGCTGAGCACTTCACCAACTGCGCCATGCCCCGAATCGTGAAACGTTCATCATAATTCCCCTTGTCTACCGTGAGGATAGCGGGATTGCGCGAGTGACAGATACTGCGCCTTTAATTTCATGTAAACTAATTATAGGACGCCGGTGAACTTTGATGCGTTCAATGGAATGCAGGTTGTGTTAGACAAGGGATGCGCCATGTACCGTCACGACAGGTCATGACGTCACCAGGCTATTCATGCATAGACGAAGCTGACCCCGGCGGGCGTCCTATCCAGGCGTCTGTGCAGCGCTTTTCATTTGATGCTTCCTCGAACGCCGCACCACACAGCAAACAGAAGCAGACCAAGATGTCTAGGAGGCGTTAGTACATCAGGCATTAGCGGAATTTCAAATTGATTTACAGGATAGGAAAGGCGCAGTATCTCCGCTCACACATATGATCTACCTCGCCGTAAAGGAAGGGAGGAAGGTGGACATGAAAGAAGAGAGGCAGATAGAGATGCCGTAATGGCGGGCTTCGATCCACCGCGCCATAATGGCTTTCGTCTCATCGCACTTTAGTGGTCCAAAGTGGCTTTTAGAATATTTTTCAGGTCAGGTCATTCGAACGTTCTCAGAAGTAAAAATTAAGAGAGCCTCTGGAGCAGTGGTGTCGTGGTTGGTAGGATAACGTATACACGACATAGCTCCACTGCTTCTCTATTTTCCCTCTACATCCGGTTACAATACGTGAACTACCACCAGCATAGTTTCTAAACCATTCGAACCGCAAATATAAAAGATCTGTGGTTATTTTTACCCTGTGCCATCAGCCTCCCAATGCGGAAATGTGCCCCGCCGCGCTGACTGAGCGGTTAGTACGCTCCACTGCCGAATTCAAGTATGCGGATGTAATCTTTGCGGTCAGCGTAGGCTAAAAGCAAAGCAGCCGTTTACTGTGCGATGTTAGTGGATAAATTATCCAGAGTCCTCTGCAGCGGTGTCCCTCATAGGCTTAGTCGCTTTGGATGTTAAACGCTGTTAATAGAACCAATCCTCCGTCTATTCACCGTATAATGCAACGTGCGAAGGTGTGTTGTCTCCTATCAACCGGCAAGATGTCGTAGTTATTTTTTCCGCTTTTTGTCTTTCATGCACGCTTTAGATTTTCCACTTTTTTTTTTCACCCCTTAAATTGTTGGGGTTATGCAGAGCTCGAAAATTTTCGAGGGGTGTTCTGACACCGACACAATCCCTCTGGCTACGCCGCTTCTATAGTAGCCGCTGCCCGAATTCACGAAGATGATAAGTATAGACATCATGCAACTTTGGTCAGCGCCATACAAGATCCTATGCACGTCCTCTATGCTGAGCGTCACCTCTTCTTAAAATTCAGCGAAGGCAGAGCGCAGATGGGACAGTAACTCAAGAAAGCTTGCAGTGTCTACGCCACAGGGGTTTTGAAATCGGCTGGCTGATTTTTTTTTCACGGTTTTCTGTGACTACATCGCACTCTGCTTGCAAAGGAGTAATATGTGTTATTTAGGTGAACCGAAAGAGCACACATCTCCGCCGGATTCTTGCTTATGAAAAAAAAAAAAAAAAAAAATCGGTGACCTCTTGAGCACTTTTAACCGGAAACGGGTCGTTAACCGTCACTGATGATAACGCCCGTTGCAACAGAGCCGACCGAGTGCTGTCAATTACCTTGCTAGAAAGAAGAAAATTTCGTATTTGGTTTTACGAGGTATATATAGCGCCTAGCTGAGGTTCTTGATATGATTGATTAATCAGCCAGCTTGTTTAACTGCAGTTCTTTGTACTGCTTTTCATCTCTCGACATTTTGAACTTTTACGTTTTACAAAGCACAGAAGTTACCTGCAATATCTTCACGACTGTTTTTGTTTGTAAGTGTCCCATTCCATCACAGAGAAACCGCCTTTATTGTCGGCTTGGAGTAAGGCGATCGTCGTCAGTGCCTTGAGGCTTTTTTTTATATAGCTGCCCTTACGACGTCGACGCCTTCGCTGATCCAGCTCCTCAGCATCCCTCCTCGCCATGCGCTCTCTCACAAGCGAAAGCAGCTCCACTCTGCCAAGCTGAGAGTGTAGCCAAAAGTTTGGTCCTTGGCTAAGCGCTTTGTTGTCCGCATCAGACACTTGTGGATTGCCCAATATGTGAGTAGCTTACTGGGCTTGGGAACAACGAGGTTCCCTGGGAATTAAGGCTGCGATCTTGCGCCTCATGCAATCAGCGACTTGGGCAGCAGATTGTAAGGCTTGGTAAAAGCGCCTTCTGCCTCAACCTTCAGGTGGTTCTGTAAAGCAGACAAGAGACGCAAGAGCGCTGTACTTTATTCCAGGATTCGGAACTTAAAATCTTGTAGAGCCCGACGTTTTGCGTATAGTACGGGGGGAAAGGTCTTGCCAGCCTGCTGAACTTCAACGGAATAAAATCATTCTCGGCTTAATACGCAAGCATCCTTGCCCGTCAGGTCTCCGATATTAGGAATCGGACGTACGTTGGCGAATGGTGCAAAACAAACGTTGAAAAGAAGTTCCCGATGGAAGGTAAATTATTCTGCAAAAGAGAAGACTATTGAGCCATTCCGTTGGTTCATGTTTCTCACCTCTGCCATATGGAACTACCTATGTCAGCCAGACCGGCCGCTGCTTAAGCAACAGGTTGAGACAGCATGCAGTCGATGTCACAATAGACACACGAATCGCACTAACCATGCATCTGGCAACCTGTGAATGTATTCCTTTTTTTTTTAGGTACAAATCCTTCGCATTTGTATTATGCAATCACATGAACTTGCGAAACATTTGTTCTACAAAAACGCGATTAAATGTTTGAGCGTGCCTTCGCTTCGCTTATGCAGCAAGAGGTAGGCTACAATTAGATATGAACCACTTAGGAGTGGTCGTTTCGGTTCGCTGTTTTAGTTTAGGCTTTTTTTTTCACTTTGCTGTATAAATATACCCAGTTCGGTCCGTTTTGTGTTAGTCGCTTCTTGCCTCCCTGCACCGTTTTTCGCGCCGTTGTCTTGCATTATTATGAACGGTTCTGCGAAATTTTGACACGGAACAGCGCCAAGCGCCTCCTCGCGAGTAATTTTTTTGATCCTCCACGCCCCAACCGTGAAATGTGGTCTTGTCCACTTGCTGTTCTGCTGTCTTCACTGCGTGACTGAGTGTGATCAGCGCATGCGACTTTACTTCGCCCTCTCGCACTCCCGCGTAGCTGTTGTGTCCAAGAGTGCGGTGCATGGTCCGGTGATGACTACGTGTGATGATAATAATTATGATTTGCTCAGTCAAAGTAAAAGTGTTCTCAGCAGGCCACTCTTTTTCGTTCTTCCCGCCCGCTCGCACACCGCAGCACGCCTTAGTACTACTCCGCTACCGGATCACAACCGCATGCCCTAGACAAGTTTAGGACAAGGAACTCCAACGGTCATTTTTCAGTCAGTTGGGAGCGAAACCTCTACTACTTGTAAAACAACTCTCCGTCCGGCTCCTACTCAAAGATCTTGAAATCATACGAATGTCAAACCTAGCACACATGCCAAGACCAAAGATGTATATACCATATTTGTGACTGTATATCACACAGCACGCGGATGCCTTTGCATTTCTCTTCTGTTTAGGTGAAATGCAAACGCACCCGTTATGTCGTAGGCCGAAAGGCGCTGACAAATGTCCCCTCCGCTACGTATTGGGATCGCAGTCATTATCGTATTTGCCGGAGAATCCGGATTAACTAATTGTCTCTTTCCTGTGGCCTCGAAATGATGCGGTCACCGTCGTGTTGCGCGTCATGGCAGCCTGCGCGCTATATACTTTCTTCTAGAACCACTCTGAGGCACCTGCGCGCTATATACTTTCTTCTAGAACCACTCTGAGGCTAGACTGGTATGTTTGGTCCTATAATTTACAGCAAGCATGACATGACATCATGGCTGCTCGCAAATATTTTACTATGTGCTCAGTAAATGCTGCCAACGGTTTGATTTGACCACTGCCAGCTTCAAGGAAATGAGGGAGTTCATAAGCTTGCCCACGGTCTCGCCTTCCGGGTAGGCTATGAACCTCCTGCAAGCAGGGACAAGCTAGTCAGCTATGAAGAGATTACTGAGCACTATCGGCTACATAGGGTAGAATACCCCCCGGCAGATAGAACACTAAATAACAGCCAGTAAATCATCTGGAGGCGCTTGCAAACAAAGTCTTTTCAGAATCCACACCCTTAGCCATCGGTACCCAGAACAGTTTTCAGATAGGTGCAAATAATGTGAGGATAAGGCGGATCTGGTACATATGTAATGGCTGTGTCCAGAAATCGAAAGTATAAATCACGACACAAACAGAATTTTGGGAGACTCTACTATTGAGCTCACACACCGAAACTCAGCTGCGTATAATCCGACTGGCAGAACACTCCACCGGGTCCAAGGACTTCAGACCGCCGTCTAGGCAGGTAGGCTGACACCTATCCTGTATTTGCTGGCGATGAAAGTTTTAGTAGTACCAGCATAGAAATACCGAAGGAATGGGACTTGACGAGAGTTGTTGATTTAGTCCAGAAAATGCTCTCTCGACGTTGGCTTGTATAGATGGCACCGCGAACGGAATACAGTTCTGAGCTCGGCACCTTTTCCCTAAATTTCGTAAGCCCCGCCGGGGTGGCGTAGCGGTTAGGGCGCTCGACTACTGTGGGCAAGGGACCGCGATCGCATGCCAGCCTCGGCGGCAGCTTTTCAGTACCGGCGAAAAGCTAGGCGGCCGTGTGCTGTGCGATGTCAGTGCACGTTAATGAACCCCAGGTGTTCGAGATTTGGGGAGCTTTCCGCTACGACGTCTGTCATAACGTCAGTCGCTGTGGGATGCTAAACCCAACAAACAAACAAACAAACAAAATCAAGACACTCGAGTCTTCTTATTCTGAGCAACTTTTCAGATGTGTAGAGCAGATTCTGTACTTCCGCTTTCTGAGAATTGATGCTTGCTCCGAGTCCTTCCAGGCAGTTTTCTCTTCCCAGAAGAAACGCTTCAGGCTCATCCTCGGCTTGTAAACTCTTATGGGGAGATTGTATTGCAGCCTGCAGCGGTACATGATCGCTGCGGGCGATCCTACGTAGCCGCTTCCATGTGGCGACCAAATGCTGTTTTGCTCGGCACATTTCCTCGCTTATCAATGTAACGAATATCGAAGGTCTCACACTGCAGTTCACCGATTGCACAATTACTGTCATTCCCTCGTCTGCTTTTTTTTTTTTCCTTGAGGCCTAATCGCAGCCTACCTCGGCTCGCCTGACGTCGTCCCTCTCCCTGTTTTTCAAGGTTTTTGTCCCGACCACCCTCTTCACTGCGCAGCACGTGGAACAGGTTACTCATAGTTACATTTTCGCTCAATGGTGCACATCTACCTTTCAGTGCCACTCTTCTAAACTGACTTCGTTTTTTTTTCGACACCGTAGCTTTACAGGCAAAAACGATAGCACACTAAACAGATCTTGAGAATTAATACTCGTACTAGTAAGTCCACTCAGTTCATTTCTCCATTCAGTCTTCACAGTAGAACATCGGAACTTCACTGTGGCATATTTTCACTTTTCAAGGCAAATAAAACAAGCAGACATCGATATGGACAAAATCAAGAGAAAGCAAAAGGGGAAATCGGTTTATGGGATCGTCTTTGTCCTGACGTTAGGTACAACTCGAGAACAGAGCGGTAAATTGCCGTCCAATGCGGCCTTCCCACCATCAGCGTCGGCTGCTTAAGTCTCGTCAACCAAATTGCATCTGCTGGCGTCGCATCGCATATGGCTGCTATGCACGTGCCATGTGAGTTATTGCGACGTCGTCGAACGACAGGAAAGCAAAATCATTTGCGTGAAATATGTGAAAACAGAACCTTCATCTCGTTTTTCAGTTGTAGATGGATATATAGATATTTATCTAAATCAGGAGCTCATGTTATGGTTTATATGGTATTCTTTCACAGCCTAGAAAGGCTCTCGAATGAGGGAACTTTCTCCATGAGCTGCGCCAATGCGCAGTGCAGCGGGCTCCCGTGTTCGGGATGAAACGATACCCTACCGCCAGAGATTGGTGCTATGCATGTGGCGACATATTTTCCTTTTTTTCTTCGTTATTTTCATCTTTTTGGCAGGGAAAATTTATCAGCATTTCAGTGTAATTTGCTGTTCGCAGTGGCGCTTTGGAAAAAAGCGAGAAGAACGCTTTGCAAGCAGCGATAAACTAGGAAATAATGAACGTAAGTTTCCAGCCAAAGTGGGACGGAATTCCGTACCGCGAACCAGTTCGGAACGATTCCTCCGATTTGTTCCTATTCGGGTTCATTTCGTGGCGGATAAAAATTAGGGTTCAGTTCGGGTCCAGTTCCAGGCGGATAATCGGGCTCGATTTCGGTTTTCGATTCAGTTTCCGTTCCGGTTGGTAACCCTATCCATGAAAATCGCTCCGAGATGCGCAGGTTTTCTGTCTTGGCTGAAGTGAACTACCATGGCTGTGCTGTCAACTCAGCCGCCACGCGCGCTTGAGCGCACGTATGAGCGCCGCCTCGTCAGCCATGCGAGCTTTACATTTTTCGCCGGATGTCCAGAGATAGGTATGACAACGCAACTTGGCGCCTCTTGTAGTGCACCGGCCGAACAGCCCCTGCCAACGTTCATGTTATGCAGGCAGGCGGCGCGCAGCATCTTGTCGCAATCCGACGGTCTGTGGACGGTGCTTGCGCTGACGGCGCGAAACTGAGGACTGAAATATGGGTTTCAAAGAACCAGAGACTACGCCCGTCCCGCACGCTTAAGAAGAATTGGAACCAGGCTTATGGGAGAGGGGGAATTACAGTAGGTGGCTCGTGAAGCCCGCGAAGCAGTACGAGGAACCGTTTCAGATCCCCTGTCCTGGCTACTGAGGCTGCCCGAAGAAGCTACCACTGATTAAATTCAGCCTCTGTGCCATGCATGCGTAGCACCACGAACGCACAGTGCCACTGTCGTGTACTGCTAACATTTGTTCTGATCTGTGTTTTCAGGATTTCCGTGAGAGTGGGATATACTTTCCACGATCTTCGGGAGATCGATACTATCGTCCTCAATGAGCCAACAGGATGGGTGCGGATCACTCCACGAGATTCGGCAGGCCGCCCTGTTCGTGCCTTCCATGTTCAGATCGCTGTGTTGGAAAACCACATGAACGGTCTGGACACTCGTATGCGGCATATGAAGGTGTTCACGCCTCTCCCGCCGCTATTCTTCACACCTCTTGCCTAACGTTTCATTCACCACTCAGTAATGTCAAGCCTACCATGGCGTGTTTCAACCTTGCCTTCAGCATGCCTTTATGGAAGGGTTTACGAATGTAAGCTGCCTAATTAAAGCGATTTGTTTCTGCACTCGCCTCCTGCTCTGACGTCTTTTGTTTACATTTTGGCCATTTCCGCCTCTGTTTTCTCTCAGGTTAAACATAATAACTGGCTTCTAGGAAAAGCCCAAGACATTGATATTGTTGTTACTCTATGCAGCCAGTGAATAAATAATTCTTAGATGTTGATTTCGCCGCAAGGGGCAGCTGCTAAAGTATGTGTTGATGTGTACTGTACGACACTACCTACTCCGAGCACCCGCACTTAGCCGTGCGTGGCATTGCCATGTCCGGGGAAAAAGGGGGGAGCCCATGCTGAGTGTTTGGTCCTTTAAGTCCCCTCGGCGGAGCCAGCAACACTTTGGCCCCAGCTTCCCGTAGACGGCGCCTTCTGAACAGGGGGAGAAAGCAGCAGGCCCGCTGCTCGGGCAAGGATGCAACACTGCAATGATTCGGCGTTAACAAAAAGCACAAGACCAAAGACAGGCTGTTCTATGGAATATAAGAATATAAATTTACAGGATGGGAATATAGAAATATAGCTTACGATTACAAAGAGAGGACCCCGATAAAATGCTCAGGCGGTCTCTGCCCGTTTTCCTGGTTTGTTCGTGTTCTCCTTTTTTTTATCTGGCAGCATCATGCTCTTTAACAATTTCGCTGCACCAGTTAAGGTTCCGTGTAAAGTAGCTGGGGGCCTTCATCGAATGTAAGGCAGCATCCGTGACGTCAGCGCCTGGAAACGGGCATGCACACGACAAACCGTACTGCTCCGCGCCGTCTGCGCAAAGACAATTTTCTTCGCGCTCTTGTTTGCTTGTTTCTGTACGGCATTCGACACAGGCACTGCGGGTCACCGTGCGGTAAGTGCATTGCGCGCTCCTGGGTGTTTGAGTCGGCTCCAAGCATGTGCACAAACAAGTCAGAGTACGGGGAAAGGGGGGGGGGGGGGGGTCACGATAAAATGAAAAAAAAAAAAAAAAAAAAACGAAGTAACCGAATGTCATGCAAGAGTCTCCGCGGACACACCTCGGCGGTACGCTCGAACTCCGCCTCAAAAGGGACACTTTTCGAAGTAAGCCGCGGCAACAGCAAAAAGCCTGGACCTCTCAATTTTGACCTCACATAATAACGGCCTCAATCAACCTCAAACTCACGCGTGAGGTTGAGGTCCAATTTCATGACTTCACTTAAAAATTTCGAGCTCTCGCCGACCTAATCTCAACCCAACCTCACTCCGTGAGGTTGACGTTCTTTTTTTTTTTTTTATGTTCAGGTCGACCTTCATAAGGTTGCCCACCTCTGCCGACGGTACCGCGCGCAGTGAGCAGGGAAAGAATGAGTCAATCTGTGTGTGCGAAAGGGCGCCTCTCTGGACCACATACGACGCAGAAAGCGCTGCACGAGCTATAGGTGCGAAGGCGCCCGCGTGCGATCCGCTAGCCGAGGCCGTGAACGTTACGTCAGGTACACCCAAAACCACGCTGCAGACAACGATCAAGGTAAAGTTTGAGGGCAGACGCGATCTTAAACCTAGAATTTACAAGGTGTAATGAAGCCGATTCTGACGCATTGGCGGTAACGAACAAGACAAGCGGACCAACATCGGCAGGCGCGGTCGAAAATGGCGAACAGGGCGCCATGGCCGACAGGTATATGACGGCAACCTCCCGAAGCGGGATTGCCAACTGCGGCGAAAGCGATTTCCGAAACAGCGTCCTCAGTCAGGATAGGAAACAGGTCTACGCGGAGTTGGCTACTTGACGCTGAGACGGTTCGCGATGCGACTGGGCCCCTCATGGAATAGCAGCATGCGTGCTGACTCAGGCGCGCCTCACGATGCGCCCCACGTGCTTGCCTCCACAGTTGAGAGTCGAGACAAAGAAACCGCGAGTCGAGTGACGGTGCGCCGGTAGCGCATCTAGCGGTCTGTAGGCGACGGGTCATGCAGTGATTGCGGTGCTCTGGAAACCATCGAAGAACACCTCCTCTGTGTTTGTCCCAAATTTGCCAGTTCGGGCGAAAGACCACTGCCGGGGAGCTCACTTTTCCTAGCGGCCATTGCGTGCGCTCGTGCGTTTCTTAAACGGCGCAAACCTCGCGGCTCATTTTTAAAGCACAGTGCCGGTGCCAATCTTGCGTTGTGTAAACTTTGAAACTTTACGCAGCTATCCTGTCTGCGCGCCTCTCTCCTAGAGCCGTCCACTGATTTGAAACATTCGTTTTATTTTATACTTCCTTTCCACCATCACACCTTTTATCTATCCTATCCATCACAGAGTTTTTCACCCTTACCTAAAGGGAAAGCTGACGGCTCTGCACTTCAGCACCATGCTAATCATCACGTGCCGGTGTGCTGCTTGTTGCGGGACTGTCCGATTTTTTGGGAGGAGCACATAGTGACATTACTAAACTGTCTCATCCCCGTCATCTTCATCGTCATAATCATTCCGAGGCGCGAACATAGAAAAATAGAGCGCAAATGCCTTAGTAGCGAAGGCGCAAAAACAGACGATGCCAATAATAGATTTTTGATTTTCGGAATGCCACTAAAAACTTCCTAAAGCAATTGAGCAACCGTACACATTTTTAAAATATTTTTTTTTTCGTTTTTAAAGCGTGCCTTAAGGTGCGAAATATTGCTTTCGGTAAAGCTCAATACCTAGCCAATAGGAATGAGATCCATTGTTTATTTTGGAGAAATTTTACACTTTCGTGCTATTCCGCTCGCTTGTTGCAATTTATAGTCACGATATTGAATGCTATGACATTTTTATTCTAGAACAACGTTTATTTTTGCATTACGTTTGGCCAAATGTTGCAGCTCTTTACCAGGTAGCTCTGCGCCCCATGATGCTTTGGGCGCCCATGGTGGCTGAAGTGGTCGTCAGGAAGCTCCATGCAAAATCCCATAGATGGCTGCACAGCTATCCCTCTAGGTAAGAGCAAGAAACTATGCTATCCATGCCTTGGTTTTTGGACCCCCTAAAATGCTATAAATTTTGCACAGCTATGCGAAGCGTTATGCAACTTGCACGTGAGTGTGTGAATGCATGCTGGGAACGGCGTTAATCTTAGCGCTTTTTTAAACCTGAGAGCAAAAAGACCGAGCACCTTAGGTGAATGTTTCAGTGATATTTTCTTAGTTCTAGGTAAATACGGGTTGAAATACTTAATAAAAACATTACAATCTCCTAACGCCGTTTACTCTGTTTTAAAGGTACGTATCTGACATGTTTAGAAAGAAAAAAAAAACATTTGATATTAAAGATGGACGCCACGGCAAGCTACGTGTACTCCCTGAAATTTGCGTGCATTTACGTCGCTGCCACGAAGTGACTATGAACAGGCACTGCACATGCGCACTTCATGTCGGCAGACGACAAGCCGCGGCCCTTTTTGGATTTTCGGCTTGGCTGGGAACAAAAGCCCAGAAATCGTGAATGCGGAAGCGAATGCCGGTCGCGATAGCCCTTTTCGATGCAGCCGAAAAGTAAGGCGCCCGTGTGCAGTGCGATGGCAATGCACGTTGAACAATCCAAGATAGTCGACATTTCCGAAGTCCTCTTCTACGGCGTCCCTCATGGCCTGAGTCGCTTTGGGACGTTAAACTCCATAAACCAAACCAAACCAAACCCAGTAATCCTCTTATGGTGGGGCGTGTAAGGCCGCGGTCGTCTTTTTGCAAATGTTGTTGCGGGCCAGTCGTAGGAAAGAGGCTCAAACAGGAGGATCAAGAAGCGTCGCGAAAGAAGCGCGTCCGATTACGCGCCCTGGACCGCGGCGCGCGCCTCCCCACCTTCGTCAACACGGGCTCCAGGCCGTCTAGCGACAGACTGCGGTGGAAGCAGCTAGGACCTTCTGCAATGGGGAAGAAAGCACAGCTGCCAGCTTATGCGTCCTACCGCACTGACCAGGTCCTGCTGTATGCGAGGTGGAGAAAACCACGCTTATGAACTGCGGCTTCGGCAGAATTCCACGACTCTCTGGCGGGTCGCCGAAGAGAAGCATAGCTTCGCCAGTGCTGCGGTGCTTGTCTCCCAGCGCCCCTTCCCCCTTCTGGAAGATTCGGATGCGGTTATTCGTGCTCCTCTGCGACCGCCGGCTGGAGGCTAGGCTCCGACAGCGGATGCACGCAGGCCCCATGCAGCTGTAGTGGAAGGGCGGGATAGGAAAGCTATAAAAGAGCTCAGATGTCAGCAGCCCTTGTTGTACGAATGTAGTCCTTTCTCGCTTTTGTAAACACGCCTCACTGTTCTTTTGTTGTGGCTGTTTTTAAAGTTGTTCAATTCGTCGTCTGAGACGTCGCCCGCCGAATCTACCGGCATCTCATAGAGTCGAGGTACAGAAGAGAGAAGAAAGAACAACAGCAGATGGTACCTAATTTTAGTCCTTAGTTAAGAGAACGTCGCATCAGCTTTTAAAACGAACAAAAACTCATTTTCTGAAGATCTGCAACGCAGGATAATTCGACTCAATTCCCTGCTCAAAACCAATACTAGTTGCATTTCAAGTGCATCGTCAACTGATGACGTCATGTAGAGACTACGGCGTCAAATACGAAATGCTTGTTGTATACTGCGTCACTTATCATTCTGAAGTCTACACTCGACCAAATTGCCTGTGCTGGAGTCACCTCGCATTAGGCTACTATGCATGTGCCATGTGACTCATTGCGACGTCGTCGAACGATGGAAAAATAAAATGACCAGCCTGACTTTTTTTTTTTCACATATTCGCTCTTTCATTTTTGATGTACTTGGTTATATATTTATATATCCAAATATGTTACTCAACTTACGAATTATGCGTTTTTATTTCACTGCCTAGGAAGGCTCTTATATGAGGCAACTTCAGAGCGCCGCCATTGCGCAGGCCAGCGGTCACCCGTGTTCGGGAGGAAACGATAGCCCGACACCAGAGATTGGTGCTGTGCATGTGACAATATATTGTTACGTTTCCTTGGTTCTTGTCCTATTTTTGCAAGGGACGAGTTTTCAATATGGTTGTGCAGTTTGCAGAGCGCAGTTGCGCTTCTACACGCTGCAGTGATTCTATTCCACTGATAAAGCGATGTCGGATCAGCTTTTAAAACGAACAAAAACTCAAGGTTGTCGGAGAAAGTACACACTTAATTTCTAGTTACTAATGTGACGCAGCCGCACTTTATGCAACGTTCATGGTCATACAATTTCGACTCCCATTTATAATTCATCTTGTAGTCAAGTTCGAGCTAATTTGCGATAGTGGTTCGAAACATTGACACATGCACCTATGAGATGTGCATGTGTCCACTGAGCAGTATGATACTGAGCCTTCGTCTTCCCTAAAAGAAGTATAAACAAAAAAATAGAAAAGCATTCACGGAATAAAAAGATGAACTTTTAAGACGAAGCTTGAGCGCCCCATTGATTGTTTTGAGCTGATACTGCGATACCCGGTGTCTCAGGGAACAATTTAAGAAACTGGGAGATAGGGAGCTCAAAATGAAGACAAAATCTTTTCAGAAATGAGCATTCAGTCGCCACGAACTTATGTTAGCATGAAAATAATACCTAAATGGTTTGGTGGGGTTTAACTCCGCCTATAAACTGATTACGAGTGAAAGCACTGTTAGCATAATGTCATCCGCTTGGCGGTTTAACGTCGAGACACTGGCAGACACTTAAACGTCTTTTCTTGGTGTGGTTGTTGAAGAAAGGGAGGCGCAGAATCTGTCTCAGCTCTCCGCGGACCCCATGGTTAGAAATAAGGCATGAAATGGTTCTACAATGTTAGCCTCCAGCTTTCAGATGTGTGCTGATTAAGAAGGGCAATGGTATGACGTCACCTTTAAAGCTGCACAGAGAATAGTTGCGTCACAATGTCGATATGAATTCACGTTATATTTTGCCCCTCCTGCCCACACACTGCTCATGCCAGTCATGAGGCAAGTAATGTTTTCGCCTTATTAACAGGCCGACCGGCCACGGCGACTGCTACGCCGTTCCATGCTCGCTTTCCAGACGAAATTTCTTTCTTCGAATTTGCTACGGTGCACGGGTTTTATTTTAGTATCTCAGCACTACAAACACTCTAAAAGGTTGCACGATTTCACCAGCCTGTGGAACTGCGGATTGGTGTTTTGGCTCTTCATTGTCGAACTTTAAAAACAAGGAATTAATTAACGCAGTCTAGTGGTTAGTGCCTCTCAGGAGATGGAAGCCATGATCGCTTTTTCAAGGCTACAAGAAAAGGAACTCTAGCCATTCTTTCCGCACACAACCGAAAGAGCTCATGAGGTGCGCAGGAAGCTTAATGTAAACGCGACTTCCGTTCATCACGTGTTGCAGTTCCCGCAGCGCACAACTTCCCTCACACCACGTCGTGCATATTGCTTTCATTCGACAGTCATGCAATGGGATGGAGTAAAGAAAAGAACTGCCGTTACCAACAGCTTGCCTTTATTCTGTAGAGGAACGAACAAAAAAAAAAAAATACTGCAGCCGATTTAGCAAAGTTAGACAAATGCGGAGTGCGAAACCACGCAACGTTTTGTTTCACTTTCGGATTGATACTAAAATTTCAACGGCAGTCTTGAGCAGAATCCACTCCTGAAATCCGTGACAGTGTGGCAGTGCACTGCAAGATTTTCGGACTCCTAAACGCACCTTAAGATGACATATTTTGGATTGGAAAACAGTTATTGCCAGCATTGATCCATATGTGGACACTATTCTACGTGGCTTCGAGCCCGTGGCACTCGGCAACCTTGTGAGCGCACTGAGTGGCACGGAATTGCGTCAACTGGTCTGAGCTGGCCTGTAAAGTCTCCTACCGCTCTAGGGAAGGGACTGTACTAAGTCCGCCGATGGCGCCGCCTTTTTAACCACTCCTTGATATGTGATCTTATCTGGTTATCCCGCAAAATTCTTTTTGATTGTATTGCGTTGGCAGATGTGTGCTAATTTCGAAGGCTCGCGTGTGAAACCGACGCCACGTTACCTCCTGTCTTTTTTATTGAGCTTCTTATGTGGTAGCGGATGCATCCACCTGTCTGGTTTAACGGGACTAGTGTAGTCGTGAAACGATATGACTGTATTTCCTGCGAAATGGGGGGACTGATGACATTACCTCGAACTGTACCTGTGAGGTCCCTTGTTCTTCGTATGTGCCAGCACCAAGTAGCTTCGCGAGGGGGGGTTGTGATCCGATCCGGGTGCAGCGCTCAGTGGGGTTCAGCTGGGTAGTGAGAGGAGGAAGGTGCGGGTGGCGAAATGAATTATTGTGCAAAGACGCGCAAATGCGCGCATTGGTGCCGCTGAGACACTGACTGACAAGTGTGATCTCAGATGAAATATTCGGTTGCGAGGAGGTTTTGAAAACACATGCCTTAGTATATGCCAGAGACTCCATGCTATTTTAACGTTGGACCGTGCCTGTGTACGGTTAATAGGAAGTTAAATAAAATCGGTGGATTCTAGAACGGGATCAGGAGGCTGGAATAGGCAGGATGTCTATGCAGAGCATATGCAGGTAGTCGTAGGACAGCAACAGCCGCATATGTCAGTGGGACCGCGAGAGGTATTGAGTGAAGGGCGTGAAGAGGAAGAACTTCAGCCCCCTGTTCCTGAATAAACTGGTGCAGATTGATAGCCACGTGTGGTTACGTCTCTTGATGGAGACAAATAAGGAACAACTATCGAGCAACTTCCTGTCAAATGAAGCTCTTAATCTAGGGCAGGAGCGATGACTGGTCACCTGCATCTGTCAGGCTAGCAAGCGACTGAATGTGCGTGGTGTGCTCGCCAGTCAGAGCTCTTTGGTTGAGTTCTTCGAAACTCTGATACAGTTTGACAAATTTTCCGATGGTGCTCAGGTCTCGCGCTACCAACATCGTAAATTCGTCGTTATCGACTGCCTCGAGAATGTTGCTGATTTACCGGTTTCTGACATATGTGCATTCACGCGCTTGCACAGGTCGACGACGTCTGTATGTAGCTGTACAGTTCTCACCGATCTGCTGTGACCGCGCTTGGAAGCACTGTTCAGCGCGGAGTTTTCTGACTGCCGGATGGCTGGGAGCTTTAGAAAAGCTGGCTTTGTACACAGACCACGCATGCAATGTTCGCTTTATGGTTCCGGTACCACCGATTTGCTACGTCGGTGAGATAAAAAATCATGTCCATGAGCGGGTTGTGTATCCCATTTTTTTGTAAGGGCTCACCCGCTCATAGGATGTGAAATAATCCTCAACATCGTGGTCGTCGCGGCCGCTGAAGATGGCGAGGTCTCGCTGGCGTAGAGATCCGGCAAAGTGACTACTGCAGGCATCCCATGAGGTGGTGACGTGCGGCTGCGGAGTTCCAGAGCGAGAGGATGGATTGTACTCCGCACCTCCAACAAATGTAAAGATGCGGGTTATTTCTAAACGCCTCCGAACTCAAGTAAGCGTACCAGCAGCGTGAGATCTACGAGGCCAGCAAGTAGCGAGCACTGGACGATGAACATGCGGCTCGAGCGTAACCCCGTCTTCTTTATTACTACTTTTGTTTGCAGCTTGAATTGGAAGCATATGCGCAACCAACATCGTGATCGGTGCCACCGGTGACCTTTGGGCTTTCTATCCTTTACCTGCGCTATATTAAGCTTAATCTGCTGTGCAACCAAATTCTGGCACCAGCTTACTTTGGAAGTGTTGCGCTCATCAACGCGACATACCACACCACCGCCTTCTGGACTGGCGCCATCTCGTCGAGAGCGCAGCTGCGGTGTTGTGTGCACTTGAGAGCCGGCGCGCGGTGCGTGCTTTTTCGTTCATTTCCCGTGACCCTAGATCGCGGAATGCCTGGCTGGCGCGAATTTCAAGTCGCCGACGCAACGCCGACCGTAAGATGACTCCGGATATCCGCGCGT
Source organism: Amblyomma maculatum (assembly GCF_055883805.1). Classification (NCBI taxonomy): domain Eukaryota; kingdom Metazoa; phylum Arthropoda; class Arachnida; order Ixodida; family Ixodidae; genus Amblyomma; species Amblyomma maculatum. The sequence goes on from NW_028146743.1 coordinate 1,572,307, forward strand.
CGGCAAGGCGAGCAGCAGTATTCGGGACCGCAGGTTAGGAGATCATTCACGGTGTGTGTGTGTGTGTGTGTGTGTGTGTGTGTGTGTGTGTGTGTGTGTGTGTGTGTGTGTGTGTGTGTGTGTGTGTGTGTGTGTGTGTGTGTGTGTGTGTGTGTGTGTGTGTGTGTGTGTGTGTGTGTGTGTGTGTGTGTGTGTGTGTGTGTGTGTGTGTGTGTGTGTGTGTGTGTGTGTGTGTGTGTGTGTGTGTGTGTGTGTGTGTGTGTGTGTGTGTGTGTGTGTGTGTGTGTGTGTGTGTGTGTGTGTGTGCGCGTGCGTGCTGGGCTCTTATGTGAAGGAGCAGCAAATGCCACGAAGCTCATTCCCACGGGACTCGGGCTGTCCGTCACGGGCGCACGTGACGACGGCTGCCGGTTTGACCTCCATGGAATGTGCACGTGTGATGTTGTGTACAGCATTACGGATGTGGGAAGGAACTATGGTGGAGCCTATTGGCCCCGCCCAGAGAGTTTACTTCATCCCTATTGGCTTAACGTTACGGTCTTTGTTTAGCGAACCTATTTAACGAGGTGTCGGGGGTGATTTTGGGGAGAAGAGACCAGTTGCAATAAACATGCTGTAAACTTTGTTCGACTCCGAGTAGTTCTCCAAGGTGCTCAGCAGGCACACCTCAACAGACCGCCGGTCAGCGCAACCGAGCACGGCAGGTGAGAGGTGAACCCTTTCGAATGCCAGCAGCTGAACAGACCGTCGCCCTCTGGACGAGCACGGCGGTTGACAGCTTAGACAGCGGCTTCGATACATAACTGGCAGGCTTGCTACTACAGCTCTGGACAGTAATTTCTTATTTTTCATGCCTATAGCTCAGCAATGAAACTTAATTTAATCGGGTCAGATTGCTCTGCTTTTGGAATACAGTATCAGCGCACGTTAAAGATAATCAATTAATCTTTATTTGACGTGTGCAGGAACCACCATATGGTGTTTGTGCTACAGCACAAATAAGAAAAAAAAAAATGCACACGCAAATTTTACGCGCACAGAACACAAAACAAAAAGAAAATAACACATGAAATGAAATTTAGAGAAAAAGAATCACGCATAAATGAAATCAGTCACCAGCATGTCTTCTTGAGCACAACAGGAAAAAAAAAAAATAAAACGTTAAATAGAGAAAAAATCCAGGAACAGCCGTTGACTGTAGTAATATAGAAATATACATAAAATAAACAACCATTCCAGGCGCAAGAAATGTGTGCTACCTAAAACACAAGCTAGAAATACAGCGAAATACAATAAAGAAATACAATTCAATTCGGCGCAGCCAGATTCAAATGTAAAATTTTAAATTTAGAACATGAATAAAAAACGGATAAAAAGTAACAGACAGCATTGAACAGGAGAAAAAGCAATAGTTCAGTAAAAACAACTTTTAGGCTAGAAAGTAGAAGTTAAACGTGATAAAATAACGTTTAAAATACAATGCCACGAACATCCAATATAAATTAGAGAAACGAGTTTAGTAAGATGTCAAGGTGACGTCAAAAAGATTTGAACAGCCTCTGAATTCTGTCCAGAGGGGAGATAGAATGCAGAAGCGGGGAAACTTTAAATAGTATGAATACCCTGATGCTCTTTCATGGAAGGCGCAGTAGGATGTACTCTATGAGCTGATGGCACAGAATAAAGAGTTTGTACGGGAAAATTTTATCTGCCCTGACACAACGGCAGACAAGAGAAGAGATGTGCGGTGGGGTGCTCCCTGTGGAGCGAGAGGAGGATGTTACACGAGGAAAGCAATATTGAAATATCCGTAAAAACTTTTGCTGTACTCTGTCGACATATCGATTTGCAAGTGCCATTCCAAACAACCGACGCGTACTTCAAAAGCGGCAAGCTTACTGACAGCTTTAAGAACGGAAGTGGGGTACGGAACTCTCTAGGAAGCCTTCATATGAAGCGGATTGCGCGCATAGCCCGCTGAGCAATGCGTTTAGTGTGAGACGAGAAGCTGAAGGTAGTCATAAAGTACACCAAGGTCAATTATTTCATCAACTCTGTACAACAGCACAGAGTTCACAGAATAAGGGTAGAGAAAGCTGCGTGTTTTACGAGTAAATGAGACAAGCCTAGTTTTAAAGAATCGAGGTTAAGCCCATTCTTCACGCACCAGTTAGAGAAAGCAGGTGTGTCCGATTGCAAGAACAAGCAATCTTGAAAAGAACGTATTACCTTGAATATTTTATATCATCAGCATAAAGGAGAAAGGGGTTCTTGATCACGGAGGAAACGTCATCAATAAAAACGGAAAAGAGAAGGGCCTAGTATATATAGGACCTTGAGGAACTCCACTGGTTGCAGGGTAAACGAAGGAGGTCTGTTCATTGACACTGAGAAAGCACAAGCGATCACGGAGGTAGCTATAACTAGGGTGAAAGAACATGGGATTGATCTGGGTGCCGGCTCACGGTTCAAACCCGGTGAGCTAGGCAGGCCACATAATAGCTCGAGTATCTATCGGCCGAACTTCCAGCAGCGACTCGATTGCTGGCATCGCCATAGAAGCCCTAGGCACCTACCAGGATATAACACGGCACTATTGGCACAAAAGGCTAACGTAGCGTCGACTTCAAAAAGACCTCGCTAAGAGCAAGAGGTACACTCTTAAAAAAAAAAAAAAATGGTCGTAACATTACCAAAAAGCTAGTAACTGCTTGTCACACTATTCACTAGGTTCTTAGTAACTGTTGGTAGTAAAAGCCTTGCCAGTAACGGCTACTATTTCAAGAACCTAGTACCCTGAACTAACTGGGTCATATATTCCTCTAGTTTTCAACAGTAGCTTTTAAATAGAAACATACTAACCACTCAAAAAAACCTAGTTGGAAGAACAAGCGTAAGCCAGCAACTTTTACTGGCTGTTTTAATACGTTTTTACCTGAGAATTCCACCAAATGGCAATGGTTTAGACCTGTAGAACTTACGGTGAATGGTAAATGCTCCTGAAGAAACTAATAAGCCGTATTTGCTACGCTTTTCGGTAGGCCATGCATCGCTTCACAAAGCTTCAACGAAGAGACAGTCGCGCTCGGAGAGATCCCTTTTCAGGAATTATTGCAGTGAAGTGACTCGCTTATTCGACGATTTGGTGTGCCTTCTCTATAGCCGAAATCGCGCGCATAACCAGTGGGGGAGGGCGCTGCACTGTTCAATACTGGTTGCTGGTTTCCAAAGGAAAGTTTGACTCTTCAGTATCATGTGGAATGTCATCAGTTACCAGTTTGATTTTATCACCGTCCGAAAACCTGTAGTTTTCTGAGGCGCCTTCATATGTTTCGAAGCGGGCGTTGGTAACCTATAGGAAATTGAACGTCCCAGTAGAATCAGTTCATATCGCAACATCATAGTTTTCAATACAATTCCTGGCTATTTGTGCATCAGCCGGAGGATTGATTGAAGCCACATTATCAATCAATGATCAATGACGATGTTATCAATGATCATCGTCTAGGTCAGAGGCGTGCTGTTCAGTATTCAGCAACAATAACGCGAGGGCTCCTAAAAGCGACCATCACACAAGGAATATCTTCTTTTCAGCGTCGTTTAAGGACACAGGACATACCTCGATCCGGTCGCCATGTGCTGCATCTTGAAAATCTGTCACTCTTAAAGACACTAGGATATCTTTCTTGTGCTCGCCGCTGATAAGAATATTTCTTCCCTCTTTGCATGTGACAAGGCAATTGATTTCAGACGAAGACACTGCTTTTTGGGAAAAAGAACACGCGCAGAAAACAGATGAGCAAGGAAGGAGCCCCTGCCGCACTATTCGCCGTGAGATCGGCCTAGAGGTGGCGCCACCGTCGCTCCTAGAGTGCGGATGGCATCCGGCGGCGCTCTCAGGAACGCAAGGGGCGTAGGTCTGCTTCCGAGTTTACAGCGGTGGTGTTGGCGATGAAAACGTGCCCTCGCCAATGCATTAGCCCTTTACTGTACAGAATGTTCCAAATTTCAGAAAAAAAATCCGTGAATTTCGGCAGTGCAGCAAAAGAACCCATACTGAAATGGTCTAAGTGCTTCAATGGTATGCGCACGCCCCTCCAACAGTTTCACCCTTTCACAGCACTATCTCTGCATGAACGATAATCTATTAAAAAAAGTCTCAGAAGAATACTGCAGACTACTGTCAGTGCGGTCAGGGCCTTCAGCACTCTCCACACATGGTCTGTCAGACATTCCCCAGGCGGCAGTGCCAGCGATGGACCTATATTTCACAATCGAAGAGCTATCTATAGCTATATCGGAATTAAACAGACGGGCGTAACCCGGTCATGAAGAAGTGACCTATGACACAATCGGAAAGCTACCTCACAATTTCAGTCTTCGACTCCTGGGGTATTACAATTCTTCCTGCCCCGCCGAGGTGGCGCAGCGGTTACGGCGCTCGACTACTGTGCCCAAGGAAGTAGGGTCGAATCCCGGCCTCGGCGGCTGCGTTTCGATTGAGCCGAAACGGAGTGGCGTCCGTGTTCTGCGCGATGTCAGTGCACGTTAAAGAACCCCAGGTGGTCGGAATTTCCGAAGTCGTCCACTACGGCGTCTCTCATAGCCTGAGTGGCTTTGAGACGTTAAACCTCACAAACCAAACCAAACCAATTCTTCCTGGATGTCTGGTAAGGTTCCTACGGAATGGAAGTTGGCGAAAATAGTGCCCATTTTGAAACCTTCTAAACAGCCAATAAGTTACGCATCCTTCCGACCCATCGCCCTGTGTAGGTAAACATATAGAGGGAATAATCTCCTTACGTGTCTCCTGGTTCCTTGAGAGCCGAAATGAGTATTCTCAAGAAATGAACGGGTTTCGCCAAAATAGGTATGCGACTGATAATGTCATTACCCATGTCTCATCACTTGAAGAGTACCTTCACGCTGGGTACATACCCACAGCCGTTTCACTTAACATCAAGGCATCTGTTGAATGTGTTTCATCATGAAATTCTCGCAGCCTTGGCCAGCCTTGGCCTTGGAGGAAAGCATTGCAACTAGATTAGACACTGCAAGAGCGGCAAATTTTTGTGAGCACTCCAAACGATCCAACTCTCTTTCACGCAGTGAAAAGGGGCGTACCTCAGGGAGCTGTGCTCAGCACTCTCCTGTTCAATATTGCCCTTGTATATAAAACAAAAACCTTCCACGAAGAGTACACGTAACAAATATTGCAGATGATACTGTATCTGGAGTGCATCACGTTCGCTTTATACTACGCAGCAACGTATTCAGAGAGCGTTACTGCACATCTCAATGTATCTGGATCCCCAGGGAGATCGCCTATCATCAGAAAGTTGTTGCTACGGCTTTCACAAGAAAACGAATGTCTCGATACCTGCTCCTACTGGGTGGACGGTCTGTGTCGTATATGTATGATCACGACGATTCCTAGGTGTTATGATTGACAGTAATCTCTCTTGGGCACCTCAGATTAAACAACTTTCGGGAGGATCACTGCCGCATCGCAGGTTTCACATTCATGATGTGAACACGATGAGGCAACAACTGCCGGTTGATGGTTCTGCTTGAGAAATAGTACGTTGAAGGAGCGGAGCACTACTATTTACCTGTGCTTCAAAGATTATCTCCAACAAGCAAGAACGGCCTTGCTTGCGGATTTGTCTTGGACTCCCAAAGGAATCGTCCGCATCAGGAACACTTGCAAAAGCAGGGTGTCTCCCGCTAGATGTGATTTCCGCCTACGAAAGTATGCGTACCCATCTCCGACATGACCTCCAAGGGGAGGAGCTCCTCTTACACCATGTCTACCTAACTCACTACAACTCTGGCTTTTGTCAAGCTGTACATTTCCTGCCCCTCCCTACTATTACTCAGTCACGAAACCTACTACCTCTCACCTTTCCCCCATGGACACTATCGTCTCTAAAGGTGAATACATCTGAGGTATGCGAATAGTCGCATGCCTCAGGCAGCACTTCTGCAAGCCGCCTGCTTAGCCAAGGAATATACGCAGTACACCCACATATTCACTGACGATTCAACTACTCAAGGCAATTTTTATGTGCCCTCAACAAACCATATCCTGTCTTACCGGCTGTAGCGGAAGACCTCATCTATGACAGCTGAGCTCCATGGCGTTAAAGGAGCTGTTTCCTACATCCTGCGCCAAACCCCCGGACATTGGGTTATCTTCACTGATTCCAGAGAATCTCTGAAAAGCATCTATAACCTGCTGTAGAAAATAAATTATCAGCCTGTTTCCCTTGACATCGGGTATCTACATCATTTTGCTGATTGCCGCAGGTATCCACATTTCAGTATATACTAGCTAACTGTGGCATTCAAGCCAATGAAAAGGCAGATGAAGCGGCTCGTAAAGGCCACCAATATCAAAGATAAATTCGGAATTTCTTCACGAAATCTGATGCATCCCAACTGGCAAAAAAAAAAATTGCTTCCGAAATAAAGTATCGACTTTGGAGCTTGCCGACACATCACAATCAATTTATTTGCTCAGTTGAGCCACATCTAAGATTAAGACTCCCTCCGAAATTTCTTTGCCAACTAGAAACTCTTTACCACCGACTTCGCCTGAACTGTGAATATAAAAATGGCTTGCGATACTGTTTCGGTGAAATGAACTGTCCGCATTGTGACAACTGCATTTTGATATATATATATATATATATATATATATATATAGGGCAATTATGTATAGTCCTCCATACTTAGGATTTTCTGTAGCTGACCATGTTCAATTTTTGTATGGGAAAAGCTAGTTTTAGGAAAACAAGACACGTAACCACCCGTCTTTAATATTTATTGGCCCCGCTTTGCACGCTTTTTGCGTTGTACTGCGCTCACTGGCCTGATACTTGGATCTCAACAATACCACTTGCCTAATGACAGTTTCGTTTTTCTTATCGCCTTTTGAACAGTGTGCGCGTGCCTTATATGAGTGAGACAGGAGACAAGCAAATTTAGTCTCAAGCTTACGCCGATACAAGGTTCGCACTATGTCCTGCAGCACTCCAGAATGAAACGAGCCAGCCTAGTTCATTAATCGTACTTGACTCGAGGACCAAGCAGGTTGAATGTAGCACTACGTACTTCCCGGCGGGTTGCTGCAGACTGAATGCATATCAACTCTGGCTAGACAACCAGGCACAAGTATTCCCCTCTAGAAAATGGGAGATACACGTGTCTTAGAAAACGCTGCACATTAGGGGCACCAGACGAGCGCAGGAAGAAGAAACGAGAACACAAAATGGCTTACAGGAATTATTGTCCGCACTGCGAACGCGCAAACGAAACCCAAGCCGAAGCTGCAGATGGCCCGCTCCTGCCCCGCGAAGACCAGTGATTTGTGACGTCTGATGTGACCTGAGCATGCCGAAGCCACAGCAGACAGCCCTCTCCCCCCTTTCCTCCTTTCATGTTTCTCTCCTCTCCAGTGCTGTCCGACTCTTGTCAAATAAACTTAGTCTCGTAACCGTTACCGAACGTATGTGCGTCGTTTTTTCAGGCTCCTGCGTGCGCGGCCCTGCCGCCCGAGCGAGTACCGCGTAGTAAAAGAGACTCGTGGTGCGACCTTGCTAGCATCGCTCCGTGGTGCTCGCTGTACAGTGAGACTAACCTAACAAAGAAAAACTAGGAACTCTACATCCCCAAAAATGAGGTTACGCCGAAATTGTACAGGAGACCTCTCCACACTGGAAAGCTGACTGCTCACGTGCAGAGCGCTGAGTGGATTGAGTTTTCCGACCTCACAACGGGGCGTATGCTTCTTGCGGCCAATGTCAGAGAATCTGTTAGTGTAGCACTGTGCCAATGACTCTAAATGATTTCTGGAAGCCGAGGAAAGCATAAGGGATTTCTCATGTGGGTGATGTTGATAAATGGTAAATTAGTAGTGTAATAATTTTTTTTTTACATTCCCAATAGGTTTCACCGTGTGAGACAGCTCTTACAAATTGACAAAATTTAGGACTATCAGCGATTGAAATTTTCAGTAAAGTTAAAATGCAAGCTGCGAATCAGTCGCTGCGGAAATATCTTAAAAAACTGTGCATAGGCGCTATCATGTTCGGCGAGGAAGTTTGAAGGCTGAATATTTCTTTATCACTGGAATTATTGAGCACTAAATCAATCTTATATATTAGGGTTACTTCCAGAACAGGTGCCGGATATAAAACTATCCTGAAAGAAATTGAGTTCATCGTATCTTGCGGATATAAAGATGTATTTATTCCCGAACTAAACACCGATAGTTGCGCCCGTATGAGGCTATTTTACCCCTCTTGTCAGAAACAAGGAGTTTGATCGGAAAACAGCACTTTGAAAAGAGATTCTAATGAGCTACCAGTGAAGTACCTTAATCTAGGTTTATTATATAATATTCAATACAACAATTAGGTGCTGGGAAGACATGTTTCGCAAAGATTCGAGCATTTTTCTAAAGAGATATGTGCTCAGTACCTCTGTTCCGTACGCATGCAAAAGCCTTCAACAGAAAAAAAAAATAAATAGAAAGCGTATGGCCCTGAGTTTAACACACCAAAGCGACATCGGCTATGAAGGTTGATGTAGTGGCGGGCTTCGGTGTCGTTGACCACGTGGGATTGTTTACCGTGCAGTCAAATCCCACAGCAGAGGTGCGCACCTTTCGAAACTTTCGTTATTGATCCCCCACCCCTTCCCCCCTGTTCCCAAAATCTAAAGTCACTGGAATTCTGAAAGTACCGCAACTGTTTTCTCTTTGCCGTGGTGCCGCCCATTGGCCAGCTGCGATCACTTGCTCGAGCCCCGCCATAGATGGTCCTCTCGAGCAGACGACCCCGCAGTCATCGCAGGGCTTCGGCGGTACGCGGGAAGCGTGCCTTACATAAGTTCGTCCGATATTGCTCTGTGTGCATAAAACACGCATAACATGGTCGCTCTGGGTCGCCGAGGATGCCGAGGTGTTGCGCCTCAGGATATAGCAACAAAAATGAGGCAAAGTTCTGTTTACTGTCCCGAGCAGAAAGTTTGATAATTTTGATTATCAAACTTTCCGTTCGGGACAGTAAACAGAACTTTGAGCAGTATGTTGATGGTGGTGGTGAAAAACGTTTAATGATTCAAAGGGGTGGAGGTATGCATGAGCCGGATCTTTGAAGATCCGGCCCTCACAAATACAATATAACCGTATGTCTGCATCGCATTTGCACGACAAATTTGTCCCAACGAAGGGCACCCGGCTTTGCGAGTTAAATATTTTGTGAGCTCGTCAGCAGTTACTGGAGTCACTAAATGTTCATCCTGAGATTTAGTAGTTTGACGTCTCTGTCTCCATTGCATGTTTCGCTGTAGATGTTTTGTCCGTGACAGCTAGGTTTTCGGAGACGTTTCGTGCGCTTTTTTTTTTTCCGGAGGTCCATTTTGGCTAATGAGTAATTAGTCCCACAAATATATATGTGCTTTTCTAATATATGTTGCTCATTTGAATTGTTTTGCCTTAAGTACAAAACAATTACCAAAACTATACGGACCATGAAATGTGCCGACCCGTGAGGGTTCCCCGTTAAATTAAATAACCTTGAGTTCATTAACGTGCGCTAACATTAGGAGCCGACAGCAAGGCAAGGTCATGGGGGCATCACACTACTTTTCGAGTACGGTGGCTTGAGCGGTACGAATGAGCGTTATGTTTCGCGGGTAGCTCGCTGCGCGACTAATGCCTTGCACACATGCTGGCGAGCATGGGTTGCGCACTGGTCTCTTCAGCCTCTTTGGGAGCACATCATATCCTCGCGGTTACTGGAGTCTTCCGTTTTCATTCGCACAGCTCGTCTGCACGGCAAGGCTTACGCAAATAATCTCCTTGGTTTGGCGTAATTCTTTGCTACTTAGCGGCGCCTTTCCCCATTTCCTCCACCCTTTGTAAGTAGTCGCGAAAAGGTTTTATTGGGCCGCGAATCCAGAGCGTTGGCCTCGCGCGCCAGCGTGGTTGGAGCCGTATAACATGTCACTCCGACATAGAGAATCTTTCTGTACTCATCACATTTCAGGCGAGCTCTCACGTGAACGCTGCATATATGACTGCTATAAACAGTTTGCCTGGTCTCAAAAACATGCGTTTGCGAGCCTTTCAGAATTACTCGTTTCGGCTATATAAAGCAGAATAACTGCGCTGCAGCAAATGAAGCGCTATACGCTTGCATCTTGCTGTACGCGCACGCCCGAGGAGTGAAGTACACGATCGTGGCTGCGCAGCGGTCGTGCGACGCTTTAAATGCTTTCGTAAACCCTCGTCCCATGTAAGATTTCATTCTTTAATACTACTATTCGTTATTTTCCGTGCGAAATCGATCAACGACGCATTTGAAGGGGAGACACCACGAGCTATAGCGGAGCTTTGCTCGTCTAGCAGACGACACGTTCGTCGCGCTGGACCATTCCTGGCAACAACAACCGAATGTTGCCCACTCGCCGCCCGCTGATTGCGATACATGAGTTCCAATGACTTTATCGAAATCAGCAGTCGAGCGCGCTCTACTATTGAGACGCCGCGATGGAGGTTCAGCAGTAAAAGAAAAAAAAAAAGAGAATAATTCAGACAGCTCTATCGTGCATACAGAAGGCACAGAGTGGCCTGTTCAAACTGCATTGTGCTGTGTAGCAGTCTGCGGTCACCTGTTTCTGTGGGTGCACTGTTCCAAACAGAAACGGGATTATACGATTTTTGAAGATTTGCATGCAGTTGTATTGACGGCAGCAACCTGTTTTGCTTTGGCACGAGGCCTAACGACAGCACCGCTTCGTTTGAGACACCGCATGGCAAAGAACCTCAAGCGCCGAAGACCGCGACGGATAACGCCCTTATCCAGCATGCAGAGGTGGGCAACCTCATGAGGTTTCGACCTCATTAGGTCGACCTCAACCTCACGGAGTGAGGTGAGGTTGAGGTGAGGTCGGTGACAGCACGAATTGTTTTGAGTGAGGTCACGAAATTGGACCTCAACCTCACGCGTGAGTTTGAGGTTGAGTGAGGTCGTCATTGTGTGAGGTCGAAATTGTGAGGTCCAGGCTTTTTGCTGTTCCGGCGGCTTTCTTCGAAGAGCGCCCCTCTTGACGCGGAGCTCGAGCGTACTGCCGCGGTGTGCCCGCCGACCCTCGGTGTTTGGTTACCCCCCAATCGGACGACCGGATGCCGCAGCCCCTGCCCAGCTTTCGGCCTTCCACTGTAATGTCCGCAGCCCGAGGACGCTTCCCTCTGGTCTACTTGGAAGGAGATAATTTTTTTTTACTTCACGAACTCCTCATGCCCCTCGCCCGCCACCCCCGTTTCCTCTGACTTGTTTGCGCCGATGCTTGCCGCAGGCTCAAACACCAATGAGCGCGCAAAGCACATAACTCACGTTGACCTGCGGTGCTTTTGTCGGATGCCGAAAAGAAACCAGCAAACTAAAAAGCGAAGCAAATTGTCTTTGCGCAGACGGCGCGGAGCAGAACTGTGTCTTGTGCATGCCCGTTTCCAGGCGCTAACGTCACGGCTGCTGCCTTACATTCGATAAAGGATCCCGCTGTACATTACACGGAAACCTAACAGAAAACGGTGCAGCGAAATTGTTATCGGAAGTGATACTGACAGATAAAAAAAAAACATGAACAAACCAGAAAAACCGGCACAATACCATCTGGGCATTTTATCGAAGTCCTCCCTTTCGAATTGTAGGTCATCGTTTTATATTCCGGTCCTGTAAATTTATATTCTTGTATTCTCCAGAACAACCTCTCTTTGGTCTTGTGCTGCTTGTTTCTTCTAACAGATTCACAGGTGATGAAGGTGTTATTGTAGCGGTAAAACATGCATCAGGATGATATGGACGGCACAGCTTATAAGACGCAACGGGTATACAGGAAAAAGCCTGCGCATGTTAACCATTTGCCGAGATAGAAGAGACAAAAAAATATATGGGGCTTGTATGCAGTAAAGCGCAATGAAAAAAAAAAATGATTTCGCTCCGCTAAGGCCCTTTATTTCTCTCTCAAATTCTAGTGAAATCATGCAATGCAGGAGGAAGGAGGAGAGTAAGGGATTCTTAACTTCAAAATATCAGGTTTCTCTTGAAATCTCTTATTCAGGCGCAGATAAAAAGAAAAGAGAAAAGCGTTCTCCTACATGTTTTTATGAGCTAGAAAGTATTGAGATGGTTTCCGGCTCGACATTTTGGTGTCTAGACGGACGAATTGGTGTGGCGAACTGAACGTGTCTGTTTTGTGCTCCCGTCTGCTCGAAACGGACAAATCAATCGGATGAAAATTGTTGTGGCAAATGTCGGAATAATTTTTTTCAGATATTTGTTTTTTTCTTTAAAAATCAATTTAGATGTACGTGATATGAACCCAATTACATGCTAGCACTGAGGAATGCAGTATTAAGTCGATGTCTCAAAACCTTCTATACTCTCTTGTGCGATATTTGTTATTACTTTCGTCAACATGGTATTTATTTATATATATTTTCTTGTATGTCAATTAAGTTCGTACACTGCCGAAAAGAGAACAGGCTTCTTCCCTCACATTAGGCTCTTTCTTTGGCATCTTTTCAGAGGACTGTAGCACAACCCTCCTTTCCACTTACCCGCGCGGTCATTTAGTTTTTTTCTTTTTCTTTTGCAAGTATTGGAAAGCGCGATCTAGTCTCTGAAAGCGGAGCTGGCACACATACGCCACTGCCTTTTGGTGTGTATTGGTGGCAGTTCGGCATTCACCGCATGAGCAAAACCAGATGCCTACAGACGGACGGCGAAAGGAGGAGCGCGTGCACAGCGGGGGGCGCGGTCCCTCTGGGCTCCTTGCTCGCCTCCTTTCTGTTGTTCTTGACTTTATTTTACGTTTGTGTGCTGTAACTATACGACACTAATGGGGAAACGGTTTCTCTAGATTCACCTACGGTGCATGTGGCGAAGCAGCTTCGGAGACACCACCGTGCAATTTATTTGTTCAGTCTTCAAAGGAAAACAAGTGAATACCACAAAGAAGCTCGTCTCAGAATTGTTGGCGAAATGGCATCCAGTATTCGGTTCGGACGTACAAGTATTTATATCGTGTGTGTTGTTGTTTTTTAGGCGGGTGGGAGTTGGACATTTTGCTCCAGCGAAATTTGACGGGCGAGCCGATGTTCGCGACAGCAAAGTGGTTCACATTTAACCCTTTTTCCTAGCAGTTCCGACCCCTGTAATTTTTTAATGTAAGCGTGGTGTTCGAAGAAGCAATTTCGCCAATTCTTGCAATACGCCACGGAATCACAGAATTATAAACTAACGCCCAGGAGTGGCCGGTTGGGACCTCATAAGATAAACAGCATTCCTCTTCGAAATTTTGTGAATGTTTATTCGGCGTTGGCCGAGTTTTATGATTAATTGGTGTTTTGCTGTCTTTTCCTCTTTTGTTTGTTTTGTTGGGGATTTAGTCTTCACAAGTCGTTTCATAAATGGCTCATATGAAAAATTTGTGCCCCGTTAATATGACATCCGTTAATATGGAGGACCCGAATTATGGACAGTTTTTCTAGGGGCGAAGATTTTTCAATGTATTTTTGTCTCGTTAATATAGAAACTCGCTCTCTGAGCAATGGAGATGGAATGAATGCACACAGCCTATTCGGCCCATGTATTTGTGTCTCGTTAATATGGACATCGTTTGAAAAAAGCAGGGGATTCCGAACGCAAGTTAAAGAAGGGTGCGCACGCCGGGAACCTATGCGACAGCCGATACGGTCGGATGCCTGAACGAGTCCTGTGGAGTTGGAAAGAACCAAAGCGGGCGTGTCGCCGTTTTAGGAGGGAAAGGAGCGGGGGGGGGGGGGGGGGGGGGGGGGGGGGGGGGCAAGAGCGGAAAGGAAGGGAAGAGGAGGAGCAAAGTTGTGTGGTTGACAGGGATCGTACACAGCAAACCGAGGGTCAGCTAACTAAGAAATACCCCAAAAGGAGGGAACCGGGAGATTTCTGGGTGCAGCGGCAGCGCCTCAACTAGAGGCTGCAGTCGGGAAAACAGCAACATGTGGTCGCAATAAATTCCGCTGAATGTGAACAGAAGAGAGGCCGGTAAAAGCGTAAGAAAGAAACAATAAGAAGGAAGACAAGCGCCAAAATTGGGGGTGGGAAAAGAAGTTTTTCTATCCCAGAACACGAAGTGTGTTCCATGAAGCCGTTAACGCTTTTCGGTCAGGGTTAAGACACACTCACGAAGTAGAGCGACAAAATAAACGCGACGACCACGCAACCAGGACCGGGCGTCCCGTCCTGGACGCCCTTCCTTCTCATGCTCCTGGTTTTCGTCACTGTTGCGCTGCCGAACTACCACATGTTGCACCACAGCGATCCGCATGTCGGCTTCGCCTTGAGTCAACGATGCGGCCTTGACAAGGTCTGAGCTCTTCGTAGTCGGCTAGACACCGTTCTAAACTGTACTTCAGCTTGCAGTGTTTGTTTCATAGGAACACATACAAACGGCACAGGAAAGGGCTGTTTGATAGCCCTCTGTATAGCAGCCTGCCAACTTGACTCTCTCGCTTCCTTACAAAAACAGTACAAGGCAAGAAAGAGAATCAGAAGAACGGAAAGTCAGGGAGGTTAACTAGGGAAAAAGAGTGCAAAGAAGCAGGAGCTTGTAACTCTCAAATTTAGTCTGACTTTTGGCATGGTGGGAGTTAAACGCAAAAGAATGGAGCTGAACTTAGGCGCGAAGCGGGAAATCTGTGAATACAAGCGGCAAAAGCAATCTCAATCAATCCAAGCCGTGAAAGACTGGACCCAAGTTCAACTAGGCCTCAGCCTCGTCAGGTCGACGGTATACCATCTATATATACTACCGGACTCCAATAAATGGCTCAACGTCGCCATCACAGCGTAAGCCACAGTCCGACAGCGCCCAGCACAGCTCAAAGAAATGGAGTCAGCCTTGTTAATGTGGTTCGGGAATGTGCACGCGAATGGTGCTGTCGTGAGCGACGAAATGCTTCAAGAGAAGGCTCGCTGCCTCGGCAACATTATCGGTGCTTCCTCTCCTCCGACTTGATAGGTTTTACCTGTGATGACTTACGAAATTTTTGTTCAGTAAACCAGGGAGATGTTTACTGAGAAATATTATTCTACGCTCTGTCTAGGCGTTACTGACTTCAGCTACTCAAGAGGATGGCTGACAAGGTTTAAGAACAGACATGACGTTTCGGGTCGACGGATTTATGGAGAAGAGGGTAGCATCGACATCTCGGCTGTGTTTATATACCCAAATTAATTTAAACAGCAACCATTTTTTATAAATTTTTTTCTCAATTATATACTTTTCGTTTTTATTCATGAGTCGTTATTATGGATGACTCACTTTATGGACAGTTTTGGTCGGAAACCAAAGCTTCCATACTAACGAGGCACGACTGTATTCCTATTTTTTCTTAATTTAATGTCATCATCATCATCATCAGCCTGGTTATACCCACTGCAGGGCGAAGGCCTCTCCCATATTTCTCCACTTAACCCGGTTCTGTGCTAGCTGCATCCACTTGACCCCTGCGAACTTCTTAATCTCATCCGCCCACCTAACTTTCTGCCGCCCCCTGCTACGCTTTCCTTCCCTTGGAATCCAGTTTGTTGCCCTCAGTGACCATCGGTTATCCTCTCTTCGCACTACATGTCCTGCCCATGTCCATTTCTTCTTCTTAATTTCCACTAGAATATCGGTAACTTGAGTTATTTCTCTGACCCACTCTGCACGCTTTCTAACTCTTAATGTTACCCCTACCATTTTTCGTTCCATAGCCCTCTGGGTTGTCCTCAACTTAAGTAGAACTTTCTTGGTTAGCCTCCACGTTTCAGCCCCATAGGTGAGTACAGGCAAGATGCAACTGTTGTATACTTTCCTCTTGAGCGATACCGCTAAGCTGCTAGTCATAATCTGCGAGTGCTTGCCAAATGCGCTCCATCCCAATCGTATTCTTCTTGTTATTTTCTTTTCGTGGTCCGGATCTGCTGTTACTACCTGTCCTAAGTAGACATATTCGCCTACTACTTCCAGTATTTCGCTACCTAATGTAAACTGCTGTTCATTCCCGAGGCTGTTGAACATTACCTTAGTCTTCTGCATATTGATTTTCAAGCCCACCTTTCTACTTTTTCTGTCTAGGTCATCAATCATTATTTACAGTTCATCCCCCGAGTTGCTTAGCAAGGCAATGTCATCAGCAAATCGCAGATTACTGAAGTATTCTCCATCTACCCTTATTCCTAACTGCTCCCATTCCAAGTCTCTGAATACTTCCTCTAAACCAGCTGTGAATAGTACTGGGGAGATTGTGTCTCCTTGCCTAACACCTTTCTTTATGGGAATTTTGTTACTTTCTTTATGCAGAACTATGGTTGCTGTGCAGCCACTATATATATCTTCCAGCACTTTAACGTACGGCTCGTCTACCCCCTGACTTCGCAATGCCTGCATCACCGCCGAGGTTTCAACTGAGTCAAATGCTTTTTCGTAATCAATGAATGCTATGTATAAGGGCTGTTTATATTCCGAGCATTTTTCTATCACCTGATTGATGGTATGGATATGATCGATAGTAGAGTACCGTTTCCGAAACCCTGCTTGATCCTTTGCTTGGTTGAAGTCTAAGGTTGTCCTGATTCTATTAGCGATTACCTTAGTAAATACCTTATACGTAACAGACAGTAAGCTGATTGGTCTGTAATTTTCGAGGTCCTTAGAGTCCCCTTTCTTGTGAATGAGGATAATGTTTGCATTCTTCCATGGTTCCGGTACCGTCGATGACACCTGGCACTGCGTATACAGGGTGGCCAGTTTTTCTAGCACGATATCCCCCCCCGTCCTTCAGCAAATCTGTAGTTATCTGATCCTCTCCAGCTGATTTCCCCCTTTTCATAGTTTCTAGTGCTATCTTGACCTCGTCCTTCGTCACTGGTGGAACGTCTGACTGTTTTTCCCTACCGCCAATCTCATTACGGTCCTGACTACTTTGGCTACTGTAGAGATCTGTATAGAACTCCTCGGCTACTTTGACTATCTTGTCCATATTAGTGATGACGTTGCCCGCCTTGTCCCTTTAATGTAATTTAATGTATTCTGTCGCAAAACAATGTACAGTGTATTCCAAAAAAGCTCGGCAATCATCCATATCTTTTTTTCGAATTAAGAAAAAGAGCAAGGATGAAAGCTCGGGCGCGTTGGTGTCGGTTTTCTTGCCTCATAGCGCTAAACAGACAGGGACGCAGCCAGACATACGGGACGGGCGATAAAAAAAAAGAGCCCGTCCCGTGTGTCTCGCTGTGTCCCTGTCTGTTTAGCGCTATGTGGCAAGAAAATAAAAAGAGCATATCGTCATTGTTGTCGTCGTCACTAGGGTCAACAGCATTTGTCTTCTCAGTTTATAGTAAGAACTGGCTTGTTTTATTTCTAATACGAATCTTATTCACGTGGGTCAGATGGTATAAACTCTTTGTATTGCATTATGGGCCTATGCGTAGTAACGTGGTACCCATGTAGGCCTTAGATTGAAACCGATCACAAAAGGGTAGGCAAGGAGGGGGAGAGGATTGCCACTTTAGTGCAGAGTTGGACATGTAGTGTCCAGAGTTCCCTGCTTTTATCCAGGATATTAATTGAAGTATAAAATTAGGAGTAAAATACAGCCTTCACACGACAAAATTCTGGCTAGCCTATATATACCCCAGGATTACCGAGAAATGTATATTTGCTTTAAGTTACGGTTTAATTTAATGATTCTTTTTTTTTTTTTTTGAGGTCGAGCGCCCGACCTCAACTTTACATTTTGAGTTTGAGGTGAGGTTGAGTGAGGTCACCAATGGTCACCTGAAAAGTGATGTGAGGTCGCCTGGGGGACCTCAACCTCAATGGATGAGGTTGAGGTTGAGTGAGGTCGCCAAATATTTTTTGAGTTTGAGGTGAGGTCGAGGTTTTTGAGGTCAAATGCCCACCTCTGCCAGCATGACATACTCTTTATGAAAAAGTATCTCTTTCTTTTGATAGAACGTAGGATGATAGCCTGTTCACATTTCTTTTGCAAGAGGCACATAGGCAAGCAAAAGCGCGCAGTAACCGCGAAACAAACAAAAAGGTTAGCTGTGGTTTAGCTTGGGGTTAAACCTGGAGTTACGCGAAAGTAATCTGCATGGCTACGCTTAGCTTCGGCTTGAAAGTAAAGACATGGCTTTTGCACATAGTAATTTACTCTATGGTTGCAGCTTTATTTAGGCCTTAGGGAATCACTTCACGTGTGAGAACCCCTTGCCTCACGTTGTTGACCATTCTCGTTCGGGTGTAGAAGACATCTAGTGGTATGACATCATCTCTACGTCGAACTCCGGGGCACGCCGCCGTCACTACGTTCGAAAGAACCTTCTGTCCTTGCAACTCGCTGTAGTCGTTCGCCTCTACCAACTACCAAGTTATCTGTCTTTTTTATCTTCCTCTTTTCCTTATTCTTCTTTTTCTACTTCCTCTTTTTCTTTTTTCTTCTTCTCACGGACAGACAGACAGGCAAGGCGAAATAGCGAGACTGTGGCCGATGTAGCCCTCGCTGCAAAAACACTTGTGCACGCCGCACGTGCGTACGTATATCACTGCGGACTGGCACGCGACGCGAACACGCATCCGCACTCGATATAGGTTCGCCGCTCGCCCCAAGGTGGCTACTCTGCTCGATCCCGAGTAGAGTCACTCGATAATTCTCAGTGTAACGCGAAGGTCCCATCTCGTGCTGGCAACCATGACCCGCACGGCCATGCAGCTTCCAACTGCTCGAGATGAGCCTCTGGCGCGGCTGTATTCAAGTCAAACGCAGAGGACATTTTGAAAGCAGCATCGGCCTTTGTCTGTGCATTGCCTTGAAGAGCACCGCAGGTACTTTAGAAACAGTAGAATTTCTGAACTGTGAACGGTAAGCTTGTATGGAAGTCTGAGCGGCGGTCTGCATGCGGATCATTCTAGTCCTGCTAAAGAGATCTATCGATATATCCGACACCTGGCTATTCTGTTGGGATTTTTGTGACATTGCAATCACTTGCACTTTCTTGCCTTCCTCGATTATCACCGTAAATGATCACATTGAGTGATTCTCTATGGCGATGCAGAAGCCAATTAACTGTACGTCGTCGCACATGCGAGCACACTATGTCGCAAGTTCACTCGTGCGTGCTTGTTAAACATCATTATTGACATTGTTACGACCAAGCATCCGCAATTGCGCGCTCTATTGTTCGCCTGTGGGCATGGATAAGTTTTGTGAATATGTGGTGATGGTCCAATGGCTCTAAGTGAGCCTGTTTCCAGGAATCCTGTTTTGTAAGCATGTTTTGCTTTGTGGACAACCTGCAAATGCCAAATTGACCCTGTCAAGAGAACGTCTGGAAAAACACAAAGAAACGTCCCCCTGAGGGAAATAGCAGGAAGTGCTTTCTTTCTTTTGTTCACCCTTCCAGTCGAGAAGTGCTATCCTCCAGTGATGAATGCCTCCTATCCAAAGGAGACGACAGAGTGACATGTCCGCTGACGTGCAGGACAAGAAAGGAGCATGACTCATACGGCCATTAAGTGATTTCCCGGGAATGCAGGAAAGATTTGCAATTGTCGAAAAGGGACCATGTTGGGAGCCCTATGCGGCGCCACGTGCACTCGGGTTTCTGAGAAGTAAAACCACTTGTCAGAACCAGCCTGTGGTTTCTTTGCTGAAGAATAGAAATGTACCTCCTCTCCTCGCCGTTCCCAAGCTTTTCCCGCCAACAAGTGATCACGCCCAACGAATGAATGCCGGACCAGTCAGTGCTTCAGACCATCAGTGCAGTGATGTGTTCGATTGGATGCCGATACCTGAGGGGCGTGCCCTGGATTTGGTTGGTCAGCATCTTCAGAGAGGGGCTGGACATAGGGGGTTTTAAGGACGCTGCAGAGCACGAAATGTCGCTCTGGGCCCTGGGTAAACGGCTCATCCAGTCGCTTCTCGCTATGAACTCTTAACGCTTGTCATTTTGCTGATGTACCCTTCTTCTTCATGTAAATATTCTTGTAAATACGTTTTCTCAAAGTGCCAGTAAACCTGCTTGTACATATTTTACCAACTTCGAAGATTCAGTCCTTCTTCAACCCGGAGTCTCTGCACGCTACCAAGTGAAGGCCGGGTCGCCATAGCCCCAGCGTCACGACAACTGGTGACCAGCGTTGGGATCTGAATCTACAAGCCACAACATCTGATGACTGGAGGTGGGATCTGGATCTACAAGCTACAACATCTGGTGATTCGAGGTGGATCAGAATCTACAAGCCACATCTTGTGATCGGAGGTGGCATCTCAAGCAACAAGCAGGCGCAACAATCGGCCAACAAGAGAGCAGCTCGGAACATCGATCGCATGTGTGGGTGAGTGCTTGGCTTTTCTTCTGATGTGGACCAGGTTCTAAAACAGGGTTAGATTTTAGAACTGGTAAAAAGTGTTGAAACGCCTTTAGGTTTGGTTGTTTGCACTGTTGTTTTGGAAGTAGCCGACACTCGGAGCGATCATGGACCTACAAAAGCTGCAGAAACCGGACCTGTTGCTATTGTGTGAGGAATTGGGAATTGATACAAGTGGTTTGGCACGAAAACCCTTGATTTTAAAGGCAATCACTGATTTGGGAGCCGATGATGAGGAGCTCAGTGAAGCATGGAACCTCATCGGTCAAAAAAAGGAACAGCTTAGACAGCAGAAAGAGCGTGAAATTGAAAGAGAAGCAAAAAGGCTGGAGCTAGAAATTGAGCTCCGGAAATTAGAACTAGAGTTGAGCAAGAGGTCGGGCGATTGTCCCCAGCTAGCGGTACCTCGTCTCAACAAGGAGGCAGATTTCAAGATGTCAAAGTACATGCAGCCATATGTGATATCAGGGGATATCGGTCTGTATCTGGCTAACTTTGAGCGAACCTGCGAAAAACTGTCCTTCCAGCGAGACACTTGGTCTCAGAGATTATTGACGGTTCTGCCCTGCGAGGCAGCGGAGGTTGTCGCGCGGCTAAGCAAGGAGGACGCGGACAACTACGAGAAGGTCAAAGCTTGCCTTCTGAGAAAGTATAGGCTTAGCGCCGAGGCGTTCAGACAACGTTTTCGGAACGCTACTAAGTCCAGGGACGAGAGTTACCCTGAATTCCTGTACAATTTAAGAGTTAATTTGGGCGAGTGGCTAAAGAGCACTGATTCCTACAGTGATAGGGACGCTGTAGTCGAGCGAATTCTTTTGGAGCAGTTTTATAACTGCCTCCCAGAAAAAGAAAGAAATTGGTTACAGGACCGAGGCGAAATTAAGTCGGCAACTGAAGCTGCCGAACTTATTGAGGAGTATGCTTCGCGCCGACAATTCAGCAACCCAGCAGTGGATAGGCCCCGCAATCCCAAGTTCAGTGTGAAAAACCGTCAGGAAAGGCACTTTGCTAGAGTTGGAAACGAAGAAATGAAGGTTTCTTCAGGCAAATTCCCTAGAAAGGACGGCAGTGAGAAAAGTGGGGAAGTGACCAACGTGCAGAACACAAAGAATAAGCTTGAGGCTAGGAAGCCGCTCACATGCTTTAGGTGTAATGAGCAGGGTCACATTGCCGTCAACTGCCGGAAAGAAAAGATTGCTTTCTCGTATGTCAGTGACTGCGATGAAAATATGCAGCTTTTAGAACCCTACCTGCATGACCTAGTAGTCAACGGGAAGCCTTGCAAGGTACTGCGCGATTCGGCCGCAACGATGGATGTTGTCCATCCGGCGTATGTATCGCCTTCCGACTATACAGGACAGTGTGCATGGATCCGACAGGTAGTTGAGGAACAGAGTGTGTGCTTGCCGATCGCGAACGTGGTCATCGAGGGCCCTTTCGGCGAATTAACAACCGAGGCTGCCGTTTCAGGAAAGCTTCCTAAGTGCTATCCGTATTTGTTCTCCAACAAATCGGACATGCTGCTGCGAAAGAGGGGCATCCTTTTCGGAGACAGAGTTGTGCAAGCCTTAACACGTTCAAAGGCGCGAGAACTAGCTACACTGCTCATTCCAGAAAAATCCACAGCGGAGGAAACGGCAGTTAAAACAGTGGTAAATGCGGAAGATAGCAGGTCAGAAAACTTTGAGAGCGAGGCATCTCAGATATGTCAACTTGAAAGTGAGCTTGATGAGACGCGGAATGAGGACGTTCTTGAGAGTAACCTCTTGCCGCCAGTGTCTAGTAATCTCACGAGACTTTTAAGTGGAACTCGAGAGGACTTAGCTATGGAGCAAGCCAATGATCCCAAGATACAGGAGATAAGAGAGCGCCACCGCGCCACTAAGACAGCAAAGAACATTTCTTTTGAGATGAGAAAGGGAGTGCTGTATCGCTTATTCAAGGATAAGCGCGGAGTAGAGCGGGACCAATTAGTCGTTCCCCAAAAGTACCGCGGAGACTTACTGCGACTTTCCCATGGCAGCTCGTGGTCATGTCACCTTGGAATAAGGAAAACAAAGCAGAGGCTGTTGCAAGAATACTATTGGCCTGGATGTTTTAAGGACACGGAAAATTTTGTACGATCATGCGACACGTGCCAGCGGGTTGGAAAGGCGCAAGATAAGTGGAAAGCTCCGATGGTGTTAGTACCAATCATTACCGAGCCGTTTCACCGGTTAGTAATAGATGTAGTTGGGCCACTTCCTGTGACAGAGTCAGGGTACCGTTATATCCTCACTATGTTATGCCCAGCCACAAAGTTTCCAGAGGCTGTTCCGCTGCGCGAGGTGACGTCCGAGAGTGTAGTGGATTCGCTGCTGTCAGTGTTTGCACGAGTTGGATTCCCTTCCGAGGTCCAAAGTGATCAGGGTAGCGTTTTCACGAGTGTCCTCACCACCTCATTTCTCGAGCGATGCGGCATTAAGGTAGTGCATAGCTCGATCCATCATCCGCAGAGCAACAGCGTAGAAAGATGGCACTCTGTTCTCAAACGAGTCCTGAGGGGACTGTGCTATGAAAACAAGCGCGAATGGGATACCTGCCTGCCTGCAGCGCTTTTCGCTTTGCGGTCAGTGCCGCACGAATCCACTGGATTTAGCCCAGCCGAGTTGGTGTACGGAAGGTCACTGCGCTCACCTTTGCGAATGGTGCGCGAAGCCTGGGAGGGGCGCGGAGAAGACCCAACAGTAGTAGAATTCATTCTGAACCTCTTGAATCGCTTACATAACACTAAGGAACTCGTTGAGGCCAGCATGAAGTCAGCCCAGGCTCGTTCCAAGGTGTACTATGATAAGACAGCCCGTCAAAGGACGTTTTGTATCGGGGACCAGGTGATGTTGCTGAGAAGTTCAAGGCAGAATAAGCTCGAAGTACAGTGGGAAGGACCGGCTGAAGTCGTTGCAAAGCTTTCTAACACTAACTACGCAGTGAAAATTCCCGGTAGGCGTAAAGAAGTGCGCATTTATCATTGCAATCTTATGAAGCCTTATGTGCAGAGGGAAGCCGTGGTAAATCTAACGTTAAACCTTCCCGAGGAGATGGGGGACAACTTGATTTGCCTCAGCGGAAAAGGAAGCAACGCTCAGGAGCTTCTCAAAAAGACGGAGCAGAGAGGAGAACTAAAGAAATCCCAGCTGTCCGATCTGGGCGAGATAATAACAGAGTTTGAGGCCTGCTTCGTGGACAGGCCAGGCAGAACTGATTTGACTGAGCACGATATTGAGCTGACTTCAGACGTGCCAGTGCGATCAAGGTGCTACCGATTTTCTCCAAGGCAAAGAGAAATTCTGGATAGGGAAGTAACTCGCATGCTGGAATTGGGAGTAATAAAACCCTCGGAAAGCGATTATGCTTCGCCTATGATCTTAGTAGAAGCTCCAGGTAAAGACCCTAGGCCTGTGGTAGACTACCGAAAGCTAAATTCTCTCACCAGGGATCAAGTGTATCCTATTCCGAATATTGAGGAGAGAGTAGAACAGGTCAGTAGAGCGGCATATGTGACTACGCTGGACCTTACTCGAGGATACTGGCAAGTACCGCTCACTGAACGCGCCAGCAGATACGCGGCTTTCGTCACTCCGACGGGCAGCTACCAGCCAACAATGATGAGTTTCGGGCTCAAAAATGCTCCATTTTGTTTTTCCCGACTCATGGATAGGGTTTTAAAGGGGTGTGAAACATTCGCGGTGCCTTATTTAGACGACATTGCGGTTTTTTCCGACTCATGGGCGGACCATATGGTACATCTAAGAGCTGTACTGAGCCTTTTGCGTCAAGCTGGACTAACCGTAAAGGCCGAGAAATGTTGCCTGGCAAGGGCGACCGTGGACTACTTGGGTCACAATGTAGGTCAAGGTTTCAGGAAACCCAGCGAGATTAAGATTTCTGCGGTAGCAGACTACCCGCGGCCGAGCACGAAGACGGAAATTCGGGCATTCTTGGGTCTGACTGGGTACTACAATCACTACATCCCTAACTATTCAGCTTTGGCTAGCCCTCTGACCGACGCTCTCCGCAAGACAGAACCGACAAATGTAGTCTGGGACGAACAAAAGGAAGCCTCCTTCGTAAACCTGAAGGCTGTGCTGATTAGCCGTCCGGTATTGCGAGCTCCAGACTATGGCCGAGAATTCACGGTCCAGTGTGATGCCAGTGATCGAGGGTTAGGTGCTGTTCTCTGCCAGAGAGATGACGACGGTAATGAGCACCCCGTGCTCTATTTGAGCAGAAAACTGAGTTCTAGAGAGAGGGCTTATTGCGCGTCAGAGAAAGAATGCGCTTGCATTGTATGGGCCATTCAAAAATTGCAGTGCTATCTTGGAGGGGCCAAATTCACCGTAGAGACGGACCATTGTCCCCTGGCTTGGCTGCAAACTGCGACATCAAAGAACAGTCGCCTTCTTAGGTGGAGCTTGATTTTACAGCAGTACAATTTTGAAATAAGATACAAAAAGGGGAAGTTAAATGGGAATGCGGACGCGCTTAGCCGCTCTTTCTAAGCGGTCCGAGATGTTCCTCACCATGTATCCAAATTGATAATCAGGTTTTTTTTTTTCGTGCGCTTGTATATGTGTGACTATGTAAAGCAGCACGTTTGGTTTTCTAGGAATACGTGGGTCCTGAACGTCTTGAGAGTGGGCTTTTCTCGAACAACAATGGCAGTTTTCTTTTGACCTGGTCTCTTCAGACGGGAGCCGAGTGCTTGCTTCGACATGTGGTTGAGTTTCAGACAGCTCGAGCAATTTGGCCTACAACCATCAAGACAACGCGACAAGCAACAGCGAGCTTCAAGCGTTCACGTGCAGGCCATTAAGTCGTCTCTTCATGCAGCAGCTGGGACTGCTGCCCTCCGAGACTCTTCTGGCGGGGGAGGAGGCTGTTACGACCAAGCATCCGCAATTGCGCGCTCTATTGTTCGCCTGTGGGCATGGATAAGTTTTGTGAATATGTGGTGATGGTCCAATGGCTCTAAGTGAGCCTGTTTCCAGGAATCCTGTTTTGTAAGCATGTTTTGCTTTGTGGACAACCTGCAAATGCCAAATTGACCCTGTCAAGAGAACGTCTGGAAAAACACAAAGAAACGTCCCCCTGAGGGAAATAGCAGGAAGTGCTTTCTTTCTTTTGTTCACCCTTCCAGTCGAGAAGTGCTATCCTCCAGTGATGAATGCCTCCTATCCAAAGGAGACGACAGCCCAGGCAGCACAAGAGCCCGGGCCAATATTGTCAGTGAGTTGGCAGAGATCAGCCCTATGTAGGCCCAGCGCTGCCATCTTATGGCTGGTATTGGTTGTGCCATTCTATAACACGTCCAACACTGGCCCTGAGGATTCCATTGGTACCCAATATTGTTCGTACCTATTTATATTGATAACAACATTGGCCCGTCATATCCGACGCCCTGACAATATTGGTGGTACCATTATACGAGGATGGCGATGATGGGCCTGGATATCCGGCGTATCACCGGTGTTGGCGCTGCCATGAGATAAGGATGGCTATAACGGACAGCATTAGCCATCAGTCCACTGATGTTGGCCAATATTCGACATATGCTGGACAATAATGTGAGCTCTGTTACAATGGCCCGCCAATGTCAGATATACACTGGCATACCTTACATATCAACAGTATTGGCATTGCCCTTTCATAAGGATGGCTATATCGAACAGCGTTAGCCATTACTCCACTGACGTTGACTAATATATGGCATATGCTGGACAATACTGTCAGTTCTGTTACCATGTCCCGCCAAATGCATTAGCACACACTTCAGTCAACATTTTCTTGTCTATTTCACCTACTGGTCACTACTAGATGCAAATTAGCATGTGGTGGAAATATTCCGTGGGAAACCGCATTAGCGTGCTTTTGCGGTTGGCAGGCTCGTTTAATACCTGGAGTCGTTAACTGTGCTGTTATAATCGATGTTTTCAAGTTACCTTTGCAATTTTAAATACTTCGGAAATCTTGTGTCTAAAATAGTCTTGTGAAGCTCCGCGGTGCTGGTTTCAGCCGCGTTTGCTTTAATCCCACCTAGCTGTTGTTGATGTTGCTCGGGATTACACCATGTTCTTTTACACTAGATCTTCATTGACTTAAGCTGGCACTGTTATCGATCCACATGTATACTGTGACGAATTTGGATGAGACCGACAATCGGTCAACGGCGTCAAATATCAATAAGTTCACCCCCGTTTGCTGGTCCGTCAGGGCGGCGGCGGCGATAAATAGCTCCACGCCTACCGGTAGATTAGAAAGAATCAAAACGACATGTCATATATCGTGCGTAGGCAATGGTTGCTATTTTTTGTATTCTCTTCGGCAATGGTCTAGGTTCTTTCATAGCTGCTCCCGTGGCGATTCCTGCAGCTCTGGGTGAAGAGAATTCCAAAAGTTGTAGCAAATTTCTTTGCCCCCGAGTGTATTAGGTTTAACAACAGTGGCTTCAAACAGACGATTACCGCAGGACACGCATGCAGTGCAATGCAAAAAATGAGCGATAAGCATCGGCATATTAAGGCTCGTACGTGACTCAGATCGACTATGGCGAGCGCGCTTCCATCGAAATAAACCTTAAAAATACGCCAGTCCGTTTAAGCTATAGGAATACGAAACGTCGCAGCACATACTTTCGCTTAAACGATTTAACAGTGGTGATCTAAATTAAAGCTGGGTTATTGAGCGGTAAATTAAACGTCGGTCCGCACATGCATGGACGTTCCCACATATGGCAAATCGTATCGACGCTTCCTGCTTCGTTGTCGCTCTAAGAAGGGAAGTATTAGAAAAAAATTGGAGAGAAAACACTGCAGGTACAATCACAGTATGAATAATATTAAGGTTATGCTGAAACAAATAACTGGGTTACAGTTTCACTTTTCTTCATCGCACTCGTTCGCACATTTGTTTTTTCTCAAGCGTCCGCCCTTGTTGACGACACACCGCGCACTTCTGTTCCAGTCCACTGATGGCACTCACTCGCGCTGAAATATGAACGCTCTGTTCGCTGCTTGCTAGGTGCATTGAAAACATCACAAACAAAGGATGAAAAACATGGAGGCACGGCGCCAGCAACAGCGGCGCCGACTTGCCCGAGTGGATGCGCTCTGCAGGTGGGGTTGTCGGGTTACACGCTGCGCGATGCAATCCAAGACGCTGGCCCTGACGCTCCACGTGTGGTTCAAGGTGCACACGGCCGCCGCCCGGGCGGGAATTTACGACGCAATGCGTCAGCCGCTATACTTTAAGGCTCTATTTCTTTCAAATACCTATTTGACATACGTAGAGCTAGCGTAACTTACGTCTTAGGCTTTGCGAGAGTAGACCATTCCATACGTGTATAATCAAAAATACGACTGCAATGACCATGGCGCATTAATCACTGATGGAATATCGCACACATACGGTCCTGGTAAATGCTCTATGATTATCTTGAAACACTCATTCGGCAAACGAGTACGCCAGTTATTTGCTAAACAAGCCGCGAATATTCAAATCACTGCAGTGGCAAAAATGATCGCAGAGCCAGCTAGAGTCGCCCGCGGCACGGCGACGGGCCGGGTTCCACATTTCACAAGAACTTGAAACGCGAAATATATCCGCGTGGGGCTTTGTCACACTGAATTTTATAGGAAATCAAAATAGCTTCGTGTAGCAGCCAGTATACAAGAACGGCAGCTCAGCAGAACAACATTTGATTGGACGCCATGCAGGTGTATTGATAGCATAATTTTTGAATTTCTGGATTATTTTTTTTTTGCACAAGTGCGAAAAAAAGAAGTCTGTAACGTTTCTCCGCTTTTATTCACACCCCCAATTTCGCGATTCCGTCGTCGTTCACTGCATTACAATGCTTGCGCTACAAATGGCAAGAAGGAATAACTGTAGAGTTCAAAAACTAAATAAAGCAGTCGTTGTTTTACAATTAAGCTTAATTCGGTATCAAAGCTTATTATTCTCTAACTACCTTCGTGGTGGGACAGTTACAGGCGTGCGCGGGGAAGGGAGTTTTTTTTTTTTTTACAAATATTGTGTATGGAGAGAAGATTACCCACATGTAAACTGACTTGTTCGCATAAGAACGAAAAAAAAAATGTGAAAGAAAAGACTGGAAACACAAATAAAATACGAAAAGGTACAATGGGTATATTAACAACTGGATTACAATGACACATCTTTGTTTCGCACACGCTCGTTCGCACAGTTTTCCACCGCCTGCTCTCCGTGCTGACGCACCGCTCAATCCCCGTCCCCGCGCACTTCGCACTCCTGTCGTTCCCCGGATCGCACTCTCTCACCGCATGCGATGCGAGCAAGGTCCGAGGTTGCATGCGCGCGTCGAAATCCACGCAGGTGCGCCAAAGCGGTGGACGGGTCGACGCACCACTCAGGGTCCAAGGGGCGGACGGCCGCCGCCCAGGGGAAGGAATTGCGCAGTAATAAAAACACGAACGCTAACAGACTGGAGACTTCTTTCAAATATTTCCGGGCTCTCATAACAGGTTGCATACAGAAATGTGCTTTTACCACATTTTCTTGGCCAATAAAATATACGCAAGAAACTAAACTGTGAGAAAGAAACAAACGACTAAACGACTAGTCTAGCAGATAGAATGATGCTGACGGTGCGGATATATGAGAAAAAATGTAAGCATCGTATGCAACTAGCTTATAAAGAGGTGGCAAGTCGTGATACTGAGATGCTTAGCTCAATAATTTTCAACAAACTTGCTTCAAATCCTCATTTCAGGGTGATTGAAATATTCCACTCGATTGAGCACTATTCTATGAAAGAATTTTCGTTGGTATGCTAAAAGTGAGCAAACTATTCGTAGTAGAACACAGCATTCACAAAATACAACTTGAACAGGTTTGGGTGTTAGAAAAAAAAAAAAGCTAGGCGCCTCTCCAGGGCGACGACGAGCTTCGCTGCTGGCACAGAGCCCTACATAGATGAGCAGCCGCAGAGCGCATTTAGGCTGCTGCTGCTGAAAAGGCGATTACTAAAAAGCTCGAAGGATGACGCGACAATCGCTTAGCCGGCATGACGGCGGCAGTTGTATTTTGTTTCAAAGAGGGCGCTGCGTTCTTTCGTCCAACGGCCACTCGTTGGCTCGGCTCGACGTTCGGTGGCACCGCGCACGGAAAATGCTTCTTTCTTCAAGAAATATTCCATGTAAGTTTTCAAATTTTTTCATTCAGATTTCATAAAGCGTTTGTGTATATTGGAGCAAAATATTAGCCTCTTAGATTGAGCATTTTTTAAATTACAAGCGTTGTCTTACATTACATTGTTGCTGCAGGCTGCGTAAGCCATGTGCTAGGGAGATTTTTCTTCTTTTAGTATATTTCTTACGTTGTTAACTTTTCAAAAGTGGTTCTCAAGTGTGCGCGACTTGATGCCGATCATTTTGCAGCTTATTTCAAGTTAAACCGTTACTGTTTTGCAGAGTACTGATTTTCTAAAGTAAACAACTGTGTGGCATCGTAGCCCTAAAAGCCAACTTCGGATATTCACGGCGTTACAGTGGCTGGAACGGCGTATAGCCGTTGCGTGGCTCGGCCGCTCGGGTTCCCTCGGGTGACCTCGAGCGGAGTCAGCGGAGTCCGGGCAAAAGCATATTTTCTCGTGTCTGGTGCGATAAAACGCTAACCGCATGAGTCGCGCGGCAGCACGATGCGCAGTGCGCTGAGGACCGCTAAAGCATTGCCGCTCGGCGCTGTCGCCCAGATTCTGGGTTTTTAGAAAATCGCTCATGATGCTGGAACCAGCTCGCGAGGCAGCCAATCGCAAAAGGCTTCGGGGTACTCACCTTAGTTGTTTCTTTTTTTTTTTTTCATGCAAAGTTTGTTTTCCTAGTCCGGTATGAGCGAAAATCCTGCAGACGCTCATTTCGTCTGATCCGTGCATATATGAGCGCATCTAGACGGTTTAGTAAAAGCTTGGTAGGGTAGTATTGCAAAACAAAAAATGCTAGTGTGGCTAGAAATTGGTAATTTTCGAAAGTTGCAGAAAAACGCCACTGCTTTAAATCATGTCTGCATCGCAGTATAGTAGCACGCCGCTGCGCTGGGACAATTTTTTCTTTTTTCTTTTTTTTTTGGGGGGGGGGGGGGGGGGGGTTGGCGCTTTTCAAGAAATTTCATCAGTGTTGCTGTTTAGTGCAAGAAACTGGATATAGCGTAACTGTACTCATTTACCAAACGAGGAGGCGGCGCTAACAAAGCAAGACTGAAAACGCGTCTCTGTCGCTGAGGTCCTTCGCTCTATGCGATGTGCACCAGCAGCAGCGACAGGCGTTGGCGTCGTCGTCGCGCGATGCATCGCCAGGAATTGTCGCCTATTTTTATCTTTCTGTATCGTTGCTTCAGTTGCAATAGATCAGTTGCAAAACCTACACGTCAGCTTCCTGGTGCGGCAGACATTCCTGCACAATGGCGGCATAGACTTTGGGATAATAGTTGGGCACAGTGCTAGCACATCGCCTGACGGGTAGGGTAATTCCCGCACCTCTTGCCCATTCGTCACAGTATTATTCGCGTGCGCATTGTCGCCCCACTATTACCCTCTCCGGTTAGTGTCCCTTTTCTAAATTTTCTTCACCCCTAGGGTGACAGTGCGCCCCCCCTTTATTCCAGCGTTAAGAATGCCCAAAAACCTTTCTCTGACAATGGCCTGTGCGTGGGGAACTGCATCCAAAGCAGCGTGGACTGTGGTAGATGCATGTACTGCACCTAACTATTATCCCTGAATCAGGTTCTGTCCCCACTGTGCACGAATTCCTGCCTCACAGGGAAGCCGACTTGTAGGTTTTGCAACTGGTCTGTTATAGCATCTCCAGCAGGGCCGGAGCCTTAAATGTGAGCGCTGGGTGGGCTCAGGCAATTTCAGTTCCAGGCCGGGTTCGGTTTTGTAGCATGAGGCCCGGGTCGGGCGCAAAATTTATGCCCGCGCACACCTCTAGTCGCGTCGGTTGTGTAGCACACGTTTGGCGCCCGTGCCTACTTTTAATTTTGTTCTTCGCACCATGACACTTTGCTCCAGCATCAAGACTGCATGAAACATCAGTATGCATTTTCCGGTCGTTATGCTAACTGATCGCCCCACCGCCCTGGCACAGCTATGTTATACCATGTGTAACATAGAGTTGCAATTAGTCCATTTTTTGAGACAGCTTTGAATTGAAATTATAGATTAACTAAAGAGAGAAGAGCCGTGGTATGCTGTTATCATGATTTAGAGGCATCGATTTAATGGAGACTTTCTTTCCTTGCATTTAGGGCTCTTTGCTCTATAACGCCCGCAGTCCAGCTGCTCCACTTGTATCATCGCACTGCTTTTGCACAAGCAATCATCTGCCATCAAAGGGGTGCTGCCTGAATGTGAGGCAGACAACATCGTCAACACTTTGGTGCTGCAAGCCTGCCAACAACTGTGGGAGCCTTGCCATGAACCATGCTGTGTGTAAGGAAACATTGCCTCGGTAGGTATGACACATTGCCTTTGTTTTGCATTATATAAAAGCTTTAAATGCTCTGCTGGCGTTTTGCTATATGATTGCATGCTATATGACTTTTTCTGGCTTTTTAGTTCAAGGCTTACTTGTTCAGAAGTCTTGCCCACCAGTATGCAGAAAATAATATCCTCCATGTCCCTGGCAGTGCTTTAGTAGCTGGTGCTATATTTCATTGCTTTATTTCAACAGTATGTGACTATTTCAAGTTGAGGCATGATTGAGTGAACTTGTGGTGTAATAGCACAGTAACAGACATAGCTTGTGAACTGAAGAAGTAGTTGTCATTTGCGTAACACGGGAGTGCAGGTGCTTTAAGTGATGGAATATTTAGCATACTTCATTATGCTTGCATTACAAGAATTCGCAGGAAGCCTGTATTGAGGTTGCAGAGAAGAAAGCCATTCAGTATTGCTCAGGTTATTTGCCTTCCACTCTCACTTCATTACTGCTGCCTGCACTGTATGTATTCGTTCATACAGACATGCAGTTACTGACTGCTTGTACAGTTCTGGTTGCCTACACTGGCTTTAGCCATGTAGATGTAATATTACTTTGATCTAAACCAGGCTATTTACTTTGCTCAAAGTGACAATTTTAAATAATTTTCTCCCCAAGCCATTGAGATTCGCCATTAGCTCCCAACTCGCTTTATTTGCAGCTGCAATGAATTTATTCTGTAACCCTAGAGCGAGACATTTGCAGAAAGATCATCATGCAATACTCGTTCGTATTTTGTAAATTTTAAAGAACATTGTTTGTTTTTGCATATGCTTCTGTGTTCGGAAAACAGAGCAGACTTGCTTACAGTGCAGGAGGGGTGGGCTGAAAGACAAAAGGAAATTATTAGTGCAGCTGCTCATTCAGGCGTGCATTCCTTGTGCATTTATTGCTCTTATATATGTGCACCTTTGCCTGCATGCTTGCCAGGGCTTTCCCCATAATGGGTGGCAGTGATCTTGCCGCCTACCTCTCAGGGGGGCTGCCCTTTTCTAACTACCTGCTCACAACCAACTCACCTCCTGGGCTTCAAATTTGTCATACTCAAGGACGATTTTCTGTGTTTGATACTACCAGTGACGTCATTTAAGATACGCAGTGTGCATCATTGGTCCATTAGTTTCATTTCGGGATGTTGTCACCCCTTATATTCCTTACTCATATTTCTTTTTCTACATCCCCTTGCAACTGCCAAACGAAATAAGACGTATAAAACTGCCAAACTCCCGCATTCTCTGAATGCTATGTCAACAACAAAAAACTTTTGCATGTCTTAAATAAAAGTAGAAATGATCCCCCGATGTTCTTTTTATTGTCATATCTAGTCAGACGGTTTAGTGAACTGCCACATGACCAAGCAAATTGCAACTGTAAGTGCACTGAGGAGTCATGCGTTAGAGCAAGCATATGGATCTTGTGTTGCTTAGCTGCTTAACTCCAAATATCCTCCTTTGTCAGACAAGATATTTTTTTAGAAAACTGGATGAGCCAGAAGAAAGCAGATTGGATTCTTAGCTGCATTGTTACTTGTTACACGTGTGTTCCACCCCTGTATACATGAACTCGGCAGAATTGCGTCGAGTACGTCTGTCGAGTGAAAAATCAGTTGTGGGGGTCATGTATACACAGTCGTGTCGAGTAAAATAGGCGGCGGAGCGGGTCGCGTTAACTCGATTTCAGGGGGTAGGTTAATTCGCTTGACCCGCTTATCTAAAGGCATGTAGACGCAGTCCAGTCAGGGAGTCTAGTTATGCGTGTAGACGCTGTCCAGTCAGGGAGTATAGTTATGGGGAATTCTGGGATAGGAAAAGTCTCTGGAGCGGCGACGAGCGTCACTCGAAATGAATGCTTTTTAGCGCTCATCAACGATAAAAAATAATCGAAGCTCTCGATAGTAAAAGTCAATGGGATCAAATACGAGTAAGAACTTGCACAATAACTTCGAATCTCGATGCTACGCTCTGCTACGATACTTACTCACTAGAAAGCGAGTTCATGCAGACATCAGCCGTGTCGAGAATGATGACCTTGCTTACTCAACGCTGATTCAACCCGTTCTGTCGAGTCCATGTATACAAGGCTATTGTACTTGTAATTTTAGGTGAACTCTCAGTTCGTGTATTGCACATTAAATTTGAGCGATATGTGTGCTTTTTTGCGTCTGTGCTGTTTTGTTCTGCAAACAATACTTTTTCTCCAGACACAATCTTATTTTTATTTGAGTACAAAATATTGTCCATTTTTGAAAAAAAAAATAATTTGTGAGGCTGTTAAGGAATTTTGATTTTGAAATATATTCACAAAATATCAACATTTTATAGATACTGAAATATAAAATGTGTGCGAAAAAACGTTTCAGCTCAGGATTAAACTGGTTTTTCAAGGAACTTGTGATAGGGTGGAAGTGAAAAATCACTGCCATGCTAGATGTATCGTTTTTTTATGATCCCAAAGTCACATCATGCATTGTATTTTAAGGTGTGCTTAAGCAATGAAATAATATTTGGCCTCAGATATTCAGGCAGATTACTATTCTCTATACCAACAACTACAATCAGATGCCCGAGCACCACACCTGGTACCTGGACATAAAATCACCCAGGTATGCCTAACTGAATACAATCTTGCACGTGAAAGGTTGCCGATGGTATGGCCATATGATTAGCTGCGATGAGGGAAAATGCATACCTGGTAGGCTGCTAGCTGATAAGGAAGTACGATATCATTGTACTCGGATCTAGCATAACATTTTCCTGCCTATGCAAAGTAAATTTCTAGTACTTGCTCAATTGCTCATTGCAGGCTGACTGCAATAATTTTAGCTGAACAAGCATGCACTGTATGATTACTAGAACTTCTTGTTGGGCTTGTTCGTGTTTATTTATTATAAACTGAAGGCGCCAAAACAATGCACGCACACAAAAAAGAACGGGACAGAGTTCCACTCACAACTGATTTATTGTGCAGAACAAGTACATATATATCTCACTGCCGGCACATGCGCAAGGAACACATTCAGCTACATCACATTCAGCATCTTGTAGTTTGAGATAAGCTATGTTCAAGAATGATTTCTCAGAGAAAGAGGCTATGGTATGAGGCATGGGCTTCTTGAACATATCTTATCTTAAACTGCATGACGCTGAATGGGTTCCTTGCGCATATGCCGGCAGTGAGATATATATGTACTTTATTCTGCACAATAAATCAGTTTTGAATGGCGCTCTGTCCCGTTCTTCTTTTCTTGTTTGTGTACATGTTGTTCTGGTGTCTTTAATTTATAATGAGCACTGTATGAAAACTATTCCTTGGTACATTACAAGTAAGGCAATTGTTTATAGTAGAATGCAGCTAGCAATAAAGCTGTGAAAACTAAAAAGCTGGAACTTGAAATGGTACTTTTATCTTGATAATATTATATGTGTGCGCAGCCTGGAGAATATCTGCGATGTACACATCTCTCTCAGCTGATTGAAGATAGCTTGATCGATTCTGTCAGGGCAATTATTTCTTCATTCTGGCCGCAGTAATGTATGCGTGCCTGTAACTGGTGTACTCCAGAAAAATATTCTTTAATGTGTTCTTTAATATCCAGTTTTGCATGCTTAGTAATCCATATTGTCTATTGCAGGAATGTTTAAGAAGTTTTTAAAAATTGAACGTTCTGGAGCCTGAACCGTCATATTTTCAGGAAATGTAATTCTATATGCACACTAAGCATCCACCTGAAGTTATCGGTTTGCCGGAAGCAGATTTTTTCTTCCAAATATCTTTCTTTTGTATCTGGAATGGATATTATTTTGCATATATAATTATTATGCCTACGTTATAAGATGCTGCATGCCCTTGCAGGCCCAGAAACCTGTCGCAAAGTGCTCTAAAAGAAGAATGTGTGGCAATAGGCCTTCAATATATACAGTAGAACCCCTTTATAGTAAAGCCACTGAGGCCAGCGAAAATATTTACTATATTATGGTCTTTACTGTATCAGTGGTCTGTGATGACATGGTCCTGAAAGTGCTGTCTAGTAGTTAAATAGGCACTTACTGAACACGTCTTGTTGCTTAATGAAAAAAAAAAAAACCTAAATACCTTCCATCTCGCTTTTATCATCTTTGTGTGATTTTTTAATTATAAAATGTCTCTACATCTTGTGGAAGTACCTCTGAAGCATGAAGACGTGATTACGAATGCAACCAAGTTCGATTTCATGTAAAAACTAAAGCCTTGCATGAACATGGTGTCTCTTTTTGCTCTTTATGTCTTTTAAAAGGCAATAAATGATAAATTCGCATGGCACTCAAGTGCTGTAAGGCCTTACTCGCTGCACCTCCACTTTCTGCCACCACTGCCTCATGATTTGTGCTGCATATTGCAGTGAATGTTGACCCACTTTTTTCCCTTCCCTATTTCGTGCTGCACGTTTACTCCTTTACTTTCTGAATGGAACACGCCGCCTGCTTGCTATGCTTGTAGACAGCTTTACTTTTTTCTTCTTCGCGCTGCGCGCTTTCCCTCACGTCTCCAAGGCTTCTGTAAAGTAGGCTTCTTCTGACTGCTCCTACGGCTAGTAGTAAAGCCACCTAAACGAACACTGGGGGTTATTGTTCTGTTTTCAAATACAAAAAGTCTTGGCCTCGCCACTCTAGGTAGTGCGCGGGAGTCGTCGCCATCGCCAGAAGCACTTTAACCGTTTTTTACCAAAAACATCTTCACTATAAAGGGGAAAAATGTACAGTTGCCTATGGAAGATGAACTGGGACTTCAGTTTCACTTTGCTATATCAGGCTTTACTATAGCGGGGTTCTGTATTTTGTACTCAATCGTATAGAGCACCGAGACTTCAAATATGTGTTTTAATAAGTGTTGAGAAGGTGAGTTTAAATCTTATGGTGATATATGCTTGTCTTCTGTGCAGATGTCATTTGTAACACCCACGGGCCAATCTCCTCAACAAACTGTTCCTGAATGGTTGTTTCCTGCGGGGTTCCCAGCTTACTACCTGGGCCATGTGCTTCCCCCGCCCCCTCAACCTCATCACTTGATCTATTGACCCTTCACTGCCAACTATCATGCTCAACACTGTCCACTGCCATTTTCCATCCATGGTGGACACTGCCCTGGAGTGCACCCATGCTCAGCCTCCTATTCCTGCAACACCTCTTGCACTACAAGGCTATAGTGCATCAACCCTGCTCAACATGTCCAGCCCTTTCCATCATGAGCAATGCACACTGCACCCCATCACCTCTACCTGCACTACCTGGTCATGTGCTGCTTAGTGCCCTGTTTCCAATTACACCTACTAGCATCTCCCATATTAGCCCTGTACCGAATGCCTCCTGCACTGGATTTTGGCCCTCTGATGTCCTTGTGGCATGTACATGTATATGAGCTCTCAATAAAATGTTTTCGGAAAATATTTTGCTTGCCTCATTTAATTGCATGGTTTTTATGGCTCCTTAGGGAGATGACATGCAAGGTGGTATTGGGAAATGACTGCATAAGAAAGCCACAATTGTCAGAGTGACAGTTAAGCAAATGGCAGCAGTAAGGGCAAGGGTGAAATAACTGCATGGCTAAAGGTGGCTTAACAGTGGCAGTGCCAGTGCCACGTGTGCCGATGAATACTTGTTGCATGCCAATAAATACCAATATGTGATACTAGCGGCATGGCCGGTTTATTGCCAATGCAAAATGTGCCAATGGATACTAGTGGCACGCCAATACGTGACACAAGGGGCACGGCCAGCTGATAGCCTATGTTGGCAGTGCCAAGACAGGTGCAATGTTGGCATATAAGCCGGACCAATATATAAAAATGTAGTAATTTCTCAAAAAACCAGTGTTACGCCAATGTTGGTACCAATTTTTGTCGACGTTGGGCCAGGGTTGGTGCAATGTTGGTGTGCTACCTGGGAGAGTGACATGTCCGCTGACGTGCAGGACAAGAAAGGAGCATGACTCATACGGCCATTAAGTGATTTCCCGGGAATGCCGGAAAGATTTGCAATTGTCGAAAAGGGACCATGTTGGGAGCCCTATGCGGCGCCACGTGCACTCGGGTTTCTGAGAAGTAAAACCACTTGTCAGAACCAGCCTGTGGTTTCTTTGCTGAAGAATAGAAATGTACCTCCTCTCCTCGCCGTTCCCAAGCTTTTCCCGCCAACAAGTGATCACGCCCAACGAATGAATGCCGGACCAGTCAGTGCTTCAGACCATCAGTGCAGTGATGTGTTCGATTGGATGCCGATACCTGAGGGGCGTGCCCTGGATTTGGTTGGTCAGCATCTTCAGAGAGGGGCTGGACATAGGGGGTTTTAAGGACGCTGCAGAGCACGAAATGTCGCTCTGGGCC
Source organism: Amblyomma maculatum (assembly GCF_055883805.1). Lineage (NCBI taxonomy): Eukaryota > Metazoa > Arthropoda > Arachnida > Ixodida > Ixodidae > Amblyomma > Amblyomma maculatum. The sequence continues at coordinate 1,610,686 of NW_028146743.1, forward strand.
CTGGGTAAACGGCTCATCCAGTCGCTTCTCGCTATGAACTCTTAACGCTTGTCATTTTGCTGATGTACCCTTCTTCTTCATGTAAATATTCTTGTAAATACGTTTTCTCAAAGTGCCAGTAAACCTGCTTGTACATATTTTACCAACTTCGAAGATTCAGTCCTTCTTCAACCCGGAGTCTCTGCACGCTACCAAGTGAAGGCCGGGTCGCCATAGCCCCAGCGTCACGACAACGTAGTCAAAATTATCATTAATCATTATCGCTCATCGCTAAACATTGGTACTAGTTTCCAGTCAATCGCGGTCATTCAAGTCGCCATTTGACGTATTGGTCGTTGCGTAGTCATGACGAGTCATACCTACTCACTGTAGTCATTACCACTCTTAGTTAAGCATTTTTACTCGTTTCGAAACAGCTGTGGACGTTAGAAGTCACCGTTTGACATATTGGTCGTTTTGTAGTTATTGGCAGTCATGATGAGTCATGCCTAGTCATTTTAGTAATTAACACTCACCGCTAAGCACTTTTACTCATTTCCAATCAGTTGCGGTCATTACAAGTCGTACTTTGACATACTAGCCATTACAAGTTATTATTAATCATTATTAGTCATTAGCATTAATGATTACCTATATCGATGTCTATCGATAACTTTTATTCTTTACCTTTCACCATCAATCGTTTTCATTCTTAATCTCCCTCCTCACACGTCCGCTATTTGCGAGCGATACATTAGCCCAGAGACGTGACGCACAAATCATGCGCACACATTTTCGCTAAATGAGATAACCTGAAACTCTTTCGGCTTAAAAATCTTTCCGGACTCATGCAGGTTGCTGCAGCCAAAAGCCTTGTAGCCTGGCATTCTGCCGCTAAGTACTTCTTACACGAAAAAAGAAACAGAAAAGAACGGGCAACAAAACCCTGACGCGAAATACAGCAACCTCCGCTGAAGCACGGCGGTGAAAATGCGTGCACGCGGTGACTGTTTGGAAGCTTGATGGCGAAGCAGGCCGCGGCGCACCACATGACCCATGCTGACCAATAGATGGCGCAGCGGCGCGGGGAAAATAATCTCGGTACTCTGAAAATTATCGACTGACGCTAATCTCGAGGCCATTAGCTGACGAGGTTAGGCTGTGGCGTGCGCAGAAATTAATCGTCCCGCCAAAATGCAGCATCGGCAGATGACGTACTTCATAACCCGAAGTTCCTTGCGGTTGTTTTGCCCTTTCTGCTTTTTTTGTTTCTCGCCTAAAATCTTTTTGCTGATCAGATATTATAACGTCTCAATACCCGACGGTTCTAAGGAACCCTGTCGCTTGTGCAATTTTAATTCAAATGCAGCAGCACTATACCTGACTATTGCGCTGACTTTATTCTCTTATTTAAACTATTTTTTCTTGATATTTCACATTCCTTAAATTATATTCCGCTGGTTTTATTTCTCTACATATCTCCTCCGAAAGGTTACTTATGTTTTTTTTTTTTTTCTCTTTATTTCTGCCTCAATCTATTCTCTCTTTTTTTCGAAACAAGTGTTCCAATCATGTACGTAATCATTTAGAGTTCATTTCCTTTTCTTTTCACTGTGATATTGATCCCTGAGTGAATAGTTTTTATTTTAGGTATCCTTTCTTTCTATTTTTTTTTTTTTTTTTTTTCTGGCTGTCTTATTACCTGGGTGCATTTCTGACCTGTTGCCTGTTGTGGCGTGCACGCTGTTGCCGCCAACTGTCCATCCTTGGCTTTATAAGCACCAGCGGATTTCCTTTAGATCTTGTACTTGAGTCTGGGGATGAGGGACTCCTCGGAGAGTCCTGCAGACCCCCACCACCCTCTGCACAGGGCTCCTCTGTGCTCCTGTGTTGAGCAGAGTGGTTTAGGCATGCATTTCACCTTGTTTGGATGCGCCCGTGACTGCAGTTACTCCTGCCTACAGACCCAGGTCCGCATTGACAGCATGTGTACTTCTATGAAATGAGTCGATTTTTTTTTTTTTTTTACTACTCTGTGATATGATACTTTTTGCCTTTTCTGCTGCGGTTGTCAAACGAGTACAGTGGTGCAGTAGTTATTTTTTATGTAATTTACTCCAGCTTTTATCTTACCGAGCATTTTCCGGTTAATTTAATATGGTGTAGTGACGGACGGCTTTCGCATTAGACAAGATTTACTAGGGGTTTTTTTTCTGTTTTGTTTTGTCTAGGCTTTACATTTCTTTCTCTTCCTCTACCTCTGGTTTGTCAGCAATTTAGCTATTTTTTATTTGATTCTTCTGCTGTTTAATTTAGTTGTTTTTTTTCTCTCTTTGGTGGGTTTGCGGACCAACGATTACGATGCCCTAGGAGACTGCCATTCTCTGTTGTCAACTCGCTTTTTGTTTTGTTTTGTTTTTTTTTTTTTCATTTCGTTTGTTGGGGACTGTCCTGTTCACTATTTTACTTCAGTCTCTCTTTTTTCTTACGTTTTGGATTTTTTCCCTCTGCCTCTTTCTCCGTACGTTCTTTGTCATTTTTGTCTCTCTGCTTTTTTTTTTGTGTGTGCCTCTTCTTTGCTTTTCCGGTTCTGGCTGCTGTTTTTGTTTCATTTGCAGGTCTGGATGCTACCTTCCGGGTTTTCTTTTCTTCTTCTTTTAGCCAGTATGGACCACCTTGCAACTCGGACCCTGTGTTTTTAATTGTTATAAGTTATTTTGCTTTTTTTTTTAGTTTTTTTTTTATCTCAAGCTTTTGCTCCCTTTTATTTATTTTTATTTGGCTTTAAGCCTGGCAAAGCTTTTGCTGGTCCCGGCTCCCTCTTCTTTTTTGTTTCTATTTTTTTTTTAGTTCGAGAGGACGAATAAAATGGTAGTCATGCCATCGCGGTAAAACGGAGTTGTTCTAAAGGTCTGGCTTTTCATCTGCGGTTTCTACATTTTCAGTATTTGTTTTTCTCTTCAGCTACGCGATCGAATGCTAGAGCGACCGCTCGCGTTCCCGAGCCAGGCATGAAAGCGTAAGGAAGAGCGGTATATGCTATGGTCGCTAGGTCGAAATGTGAGCGCCGCCATCCCTCCCTTCTTCTCGATACCTGCACTGACCGAGAAGCCTGGGCGCCACGGCGATACCGCCCGCGCTTGGCGCGCGCAAGAGCCTTCAGCGAGATGCGGAGCCTTGGCTGCTCGGGCCGCGCTGGTGAAAACTTTCGCTAGTTTTGGACTGAACTTGTTACCAAGAAACTTGGTTTAGCTACGAGTAGCTGTTTTAGCTCCTTTCTTCAAAATCTAGCTATTTTGGGCAAATCAAGCTTAAATCTGGCTACAGTTCGGAAAATTACTATTCTTCCCACAGACGCTACACATGATGAAACTGACGTCAGGCACATAGCGCCATCTGGCAGTTTTTAAACAAGACGCGAACCAGACAAATATATCTGGCGAGAAAGGAGGAAACACTTGAAAAGAGAGAGGAGGATGCAATACAAGGCACCACTTAGGGGGTGTTGGTATGCCTCGCCGCTTCTGCCTCCATGGAGCTTCCTGCATGTCTGCCTCAGCGGGAAAAAGAAAAAACAGCTCACCAAGTAAATAGAGGTGATGCGATGCAGCTGATGCGGCGGCGTAGCTTCTGACTGGTGTCGCCTATCGCGCAGCGTGGGAGCTCCGATGAGCATCGAAGTCGTGCTCGCGGTACAATATTGTGCATGGCCGGGCACTGACTTGCGCAGTCACTTCATCATATGGCATAGCATATTTCGCAGGAGCTACCAACTCTCTCTAATCAGAAGGGAATCGAACCTTCCTGGACCCTCCGAGTCAGGCATATACTACCCTAGGCCACTGAGGCATTTCATAGGGCTCGTTTAAGCGAGGCTTTATATCTGGGTCAGGTGATCCTTCACATAATGGGGTAGCTTATGGCTGTATGCTAAAACGTGTGTAGGAGATAATGCAGGCACAAACTAAGAGACTAGTAATCACGTGAGGGCAGGTCCTGCGGCCTAAATCTTTACTAGCACGCACAACGGACATCTTTTCTCTTCTGCACGTTGAAAAGGACTAACCTGCAAAAAAGACATGATCAAGCCTAAACAGAAGCTCACTGAGACCGTGTATTCATCTCTCTGCATGTTTGATCTTTGCCAAGGCACTGGGCCATAATAAAGGCAGCCGTAGTGCATGCTAGTTTATGATTTGGGCATGTGTATGTGAGCAAGGATCAACAAGGGAACTTAATGTAGTAGAGAGATAAGCTGGGCTAGTTGGTAAATGTTCATCTTTTCCACGAAGAGGTATACTGCGCTAAAAACACACAGACAAAGGAGAACTAGTGGACAGGACGGTGCTCAAAAATAACAACTGAATTTGAATGGCTGAAAGATGACATAAATACATATGCGCACGTCCTGTCCACCACTTCTTCTTTTGTCCATGTGTTTTTTAGCGCAGTACACCCCTTAGTGGAAAAGATGATCCACAAGGGAAGCCGTGGATGCATGTTAATGCTGTTCCATCTAAACGTAAAGCTAGAGCTTAAATGTCCCCTTCAGTGCTTTTTATTCTCATTTCTCACCAATAATATATTAGTCATGGAACACTACGTGGTATTCACATAGAACAATTAAATAACTTATAATCTATATTATTCACTGACTTTCTTCTGTTTCAACACCTAAGAAATGGCTATGACACCAGTGTAGGTCACTTGAAGGATGACAAAAGTGCGATATAATAGGTCTTTGTTTTCACTCACTACAATGAAGGAACTGTAAGCTCTAAGAGCCAGATTCACGACTAGTGAAAAGCAGCCATCATATAATTTCTTTTTCATCCCTTACGTGATATACATGGAACAATGACATCATAGAAATCCCTCCATTGTTCAAACTGAAACAGGTGAGATAAGAAATTAAAAAAATATATAGAATACCTCTACCACTGTCACACCAGGAAATTAAATGTCATTCGTATCTATAATGCGATTGATCGGCTGCTACAAGAGAACATTATTTTGTTTTGAGCATAAAACAGAGTGCTCTGATTCACCTTCCAAAAATAAATGCCACTGAGCGGTACTTTATTTCTTATTGCTTTCCATGTTTTTAGAGAAACACTTTACTCTCCAATAGACAGCTGAGAATGCTGAAAAAAGCGACTTTTGTGAGTTGAGAATTTTATTCTGTCGTGGCTTATGCGCTCTGACCTTCAAAACATTTTTTTTTTTTTTGGCTTTCTTGCCTTCTGGAAAACTTGGCATGATTTTGTTAGACTGATTATCATGGAAACAGCAAATTTTACAAATTTAAATTATAGCCAATGAGAGCCTGTTGTATATTATTTACATCTAAAAATGTCGTAGTCACGCGTGAAATATTTAGTTTTCCCATTTTTTCTTAGACCAAGGCCCATATTCCGAGTTTGCATCATTGTCGAAAGTGTCGCTATCTCCCTGGCCTCGAGTCATCTGAGTGGGAAAAAAAAAAAAAAAAAAAAGCAGGATGTGTCCCTACTTCCGGTTTCCTAGTGGTAACACCCGGTTCCGGCATTTCCACTAATCAGATGACTCGAGGTCACGGAGATAACGGCACTTTCGATAACGAGTTAATTGGTATGAATCGGATATGTTTTACGAGTGCTTTTTTCACAGCACTCAGTACTCTCAGGCGCCTGCAGTAAAAAAGTTGGACACAACATTGAGATCTTTAGCGCAACAGGGCCCAGAATGCAATTTAATTTTACATTAGCGTGAATACCTAATATTTTCCAGATGGAACATTCATCGGAGGTTGAAGAAACTTATACATCATCGATGTGCTTAAAAATTCTAGACAATGTTTTGTGGCAGGAACACCATTTTTTATAGCATATCACATAACAGGAAAGTCGCCAAGAGGGTTGTTGTGTAAATCAATATCTACGCCTGAAAACATTTCAGAATCTGCACGAGAGAATCTTGCATTTTGAAAGCATTGTTTTCTGCAGATGTAGAACATCACTGAATCAGGAAATGATTAACGCAGTTTAAATTCAGAAAATTGCTAGCATGTATCTGTGAGTAAAATCTGTGTCTGTAAAACAAAAGAAATCTTTTACACCAGTAGAACCTGAATAGTGCCGTCGGATAAGGTTGTCCACGAGAGGCAATAAATAATGTTGTTAAACATAAAGATGACAGAATCTGCTTCAATACCATCGCCTTACTAAAGCAGAATGCATTAGGCACAGATTCCGTACAATAGCAGTTCACAGTACACGTTCTACAAACCTAAGATTTTTTTTTTTTAATCCTATAGTTGTAACTATACTACCGCTGCCTGATAGGTTAAACCTACTAAAGCCACATACCTAGTATGTAGCGATGCAAGCTCATCAAAACAATATCTCTACCTGCCACCATTAGTAAAGCTGATCTACAGATAATGCACATTACTACAATGTTTAACATATGGTAGATAATAACCATGCAAATAAAAAAACTCAGGTATTCAAAAGCCTCTACCAATCATGTTCGAAACATTATCTCTTTCAATGAACATGAACATGTAAAATGTAAAACTTTAGTAAAAAATTTTGTGTACACATACACAAAGGTAGCTTTACTGACCTGCGCCCATCCTGTAGCGTGAGTTGAATGCCCCGGGTAAATTTTGGCGGTGCTGCGGTTTATCAGACGTTCGTTATGTGAACAATGCAAAAAATAAGTTACTTCAAGAAATAAAACAAATTCAATTTATTTAACAGAACAACTCTTATGAATCTTCCTAATTGGCCCACACGATACACTCCTCGTAGAACCTAATCATCTGTGGGCAGCGGACGTTGGCCACTCTAGCAGGCACTTCTTCGTCGCAGTCCTTCCACTTTATGGTGAACATGAGCTCCCCGATAGAATTGCTGACCTCGATGATGCGGTCCAGGTCCAGGCCCCGGTCGAAGCCATATCGTTTTGGACCACATTGAACATTCTTCTCTTCGCGTTTCGGCGCATCGCTTTCGGTTTTCTTCTTCTGCGCGGTCTTTGACTCCGCTTGCTGTGACTCCTCCGGCTCCCCGGAGTTCTCACTCTCACACTTGAGCAGGAACTCTACTGTGTTTCCTTCCAGCACGGTGAAAAAGGTATGTAGGTGGGGACACAGCGGGCCGCGCCGGTATCAGATAAAGTGTCCTTGTTCGTCTAAGCCGTATGAGATGGCAGTTCGCTCAGCGGCCTGTGACGTAGGGGGAGGCAATGCTTTCCGATGGAGAATACATGCTTTTTGAGAGCCATTTTCTCGTAAACTGTGACCAATAATAAGAGAATTTTTTTTTTTTTTTTGGCACTCTGTTTTTGTCTAGGTCCATTATTAACCGCAGTTTTGTGAATCTGTGGCTTCGTACATGCTTAAATAAAAGAGCAGAAAGCGAAGAATTTTACGCACGGAATTTGAACCTGCTGCACAAATAAGAGGCGGCACTTTGACAACAAAGCATTATCCATCGGTCGTTTCATTTGTACTTCGATTTTGTATCGTTGGTTCGCGCGTTAGTGTGCCCACTCATAATTTCGCCCTCTCCACACGCACTCGTTTGACCTTTAGTTTGCTCCTTACTTTAGTCCTTCCTTACATTAAAGGTCCTCTAAGCGGGTTCTGCTAGCTTCCACTGAACGCCCCCCTCCCCCTCTCACATTCTCTACACCATTACTTCTTTCCTTGCTTTTTTCCTTTCTCTCTTTCTTTCTTTTATCCTCAGGGTACATGGTACAGTAAAAAGGGGAAGAGAATTTCACAACACTGGAGAATGAACACCAAGCATAACTTCTACTATAAAAACAATAAGGGTAAAAATTATGGTTAACGGTTAATTATGGTTGCATTAGATTACTGCTCGTCAATCTACATTAGAGATTGACGAGCAGTAATGTAATGCAGTGCGCCAAAGCCGCATATAAATGAGTTGATGAACACAGATTACTAAGCGTGGTAATGAACGTTTTGAGCTGGATGGGATTATTGATGCTCATTAAAAATGCGGGCAAGAAATTCCATTTATTACAGATTGTTAGAAAATATGATTGTGCACATGTCACCGTATTGCAATAGCGCACTGAGATATTCCGTGGTTACGACGATAAGAAATGAAGTGTGGTGTGCGTGTGCGGACCATGCACAGGGACTAGTTCTTTGGAAGTTCTTCATCGCCGTCGGCGTAGGCCAAGGCGCTGTGCGCCAACGGTTTGTTATATTAACTAAGCACCGGCAGCCGCAGCCCACCCGGTGAACTTGGCAGCTTGCCAACTCGCTTCGTCATTGCCTGTATGTCTACAACCCGGACAAGATGTGTAAAAGGGGCATGGCGGGCGCAAATGTTTACGCGTTTCGGGGATTCTGCAGTGGTTCGTGCAGGCGAGGTTCGTGCAAATATTGATGACGTTGGGCTGTTTCAGACAATAAAAAGCCTTACATGACGGCAGGATCTGTTCCGGTTTTCGTACACGTGAATCGTCCGCACTTTTTTCGCTTGCTTACAGGGTCCTTGCGCTGGAGTTTTGAGTGGGGTGGCGCCGCCTCTTGGCGGCCAAGAAAAACCTGACTGGGTAGTACAACGGCGGCTCTGCCTATGCTGCAGCATGTATCATGCAGATTTTCTGCGTCCATTCGTTCTTTTTTCTGTTCTTCGTAAGAATGAAGAGTCGCCATGAATCATGGACATCATTGTGAACCAGCAATAGTCTAATATTAAAAAAAAAAAAAAAAGAAAAAAACCGCTGTGGCTGCTTTCTGGCGAAATGTTCACAGAATGCAGCATTGATCCTGGCGTGTACCACCCTACCCGAAACATCGTCACCGCCGCTGTTTCCACTTGCGTCGTAGGGCGCCACGGACAAGTGAGCAATTTCATTGTTCAATTCAACTGCTTTCTTTCAAGCCGCACGAAACTGGGCTACGGTGCGATTGGTACGGGCGTCACATGCATGGTTCAAGATAAACGCCCTTCGCTATAAGCTTGCCGCTCCGCCGGCTCAGAGCTGGAGTATATAAAGTACAACCAGCTATGTACGCGTGTTTATTTGTGATCAAGAATGAAAGCGTCCGTTATGCTACTGTTTTCGTCAGTTGCGTAAGTAAGAACTGCACCTGTGCACGTCAAGCAACGAAAGGTAAGTCGATGATAGAAAACAGCAATATACGTCATATGGCACGGATTTATAATTACTAAGCAGCCGACAATAGCATTTCGGTCATGCACCGCGTGTTCTTCATCTGACAGTGCGCTTCCAATGTTCAAAGTCCCCACTGAGCCAACAGGCAAACGCTTTGGATCGAGAGCTGTAAGCGTGTAATTTAAAGGGAACCGCCAGCTGAGTAGTGGAATAGCGCCTATGTTGCGTGTGTTCTCTCCCCTTCTGTCCATCGTCCTGGTGTTGCGCTTCTCGTATGGTATGGATCAGTACTGACTTGCCCAAATTTCTACCCTGGTGGTACGAAGTCAGCTTGCCTTCACTGATATCTGCACCTAACGAAGAACACCGAAGCGCCTGCTGCGGTGTAATTCGAGCGTTTCTGCACTCCATAGCCTCAGCTTTCTGTGGGCCTTTCCAGTACGTAGACTTTGTATTTTCAAACATTACGAGCGCGACGTACCAGCTAAACGGTGCGTAAAAAGCAAAAATGAGCTTAGAATCAACTTAGCTCACATGCATGCATTTGAATGCAAGCCACAGCGGCCCATGCACGGCCGGCTCAAGGTGTCCATCGGAAGGGCTGCCTGTGCCTAAGAGGGGTTGTTTACGCTGCCTATCCGTGCTGCGGTTTCGTGTATTCACTTGCTTCAGCTCAACTGCGTGAAAGCTTTGGTAGAGCTCCACGAATTCGCACGACACTCGCACGACACTCGCCTGGCTATACGGCTGGTAGCGCGCCGTGACTTCGCTTCCGATTGCTGCATGTCGTATAACGCCTGAAGTTGGGTTATGTATTGCTTTTTCCCGTCGTGACAGCCATAAAATAATTTTCAGCGCCTTGTATTTGTTGTAATTTATACATAATACTAATTAAAGCAGTGGTTCCATACTGATTCTATGCATTCGGATGCAGACGCCGGGGATTTGTACTACCCAGCAGACGCCTAGAGGGCGCTTTTTAGCACCGTTTTCGGGGCGTCCCCTGGGCGGCACAAGGCTCCTATACCATTCGTCCACTCAATAGTTTGCACGTTAGTGAATTGTGTAATATATAAGCGGTACGGACGCTGTTGCATTTCCTACGTTAAGTGGTTAAGAATACCCTATAAAACAAAATTATATTTTTCTCCCATTCGCCCAATCGAACGAGGTATTCGCTTTCCCTGCCCTATTTACGCTATCCAAAGTGAGAAAGCTGGGTTCCCGAGCGCCTTGGAATGAATGACCATGACTTAATGGCTGACTGATGTGCTGCTCACTCTTTCATATTCCAAAATAAAGTGCAGCTTCAACCATTTCTCCACTTCGTTGTTAGCATTTAACATACGTCAATAGCATTGGCAAGCCAATGAATTATTCTAGAATTCGATTCTGCAGGGATGCAATGGGGTCGGCCTAAGAATAAAGTGCTACGGTGATGCTGCTGGCGACGACGAAGTTCGGGCCACGCGAACGGCTCGCGCAGGATAAACGCGCCGTGCATTATCAGCTGGTTGCTATCGCAACGGAGCCTTTAATGCATGTGTCTTTTTCTTCCGGTGAAGATTCATCGCCACATCGACGCTGACGCTGTGATCAGCGGCCCGGTTCGGAGGAGGGCGGCTGGTACTTTATCTGGAGATTCAGTGCCTCGCCTTTCTGTGTCCCCATCTAAATACTCTTACACCGTGCCGCCCAGGTCACCACGTCGCGCGCGTTTTTCTTACGAGCGCGGGGGTGTGATCTCGGATGCCATACCTCCCGCCCATCCTCGCAAGAATCGCAAACATCCCCTCGCTTTCAGCTGTCTTTTGAGCCGCTCTTTCAAACAGGGTGTCGAGCCGGAATTTTTTCGCATTCGGTTCGGGTTCTGTTTCGTGCCTTTCGGGTTCAGGTTGAGTTCGGCTCCGGGGACACATTTCGTTCCGGCTCGAACCGGTTCGACACTTCCCGACCCGATTTAAACACGTCCAGAGAAAAAAAAAAAAAACGGGTGCATTTTACGCTCCAATTTTATTGCGAAAGCAATACTACTCTAGGCTTCGAGCCTTCACCGCAGCGCGGCCGGTAACCACGACTTACCCACGTGACGTTGTGACGCCACACCCCACGTGGGCTGGCAGGAACTGCCAACATGAGACCCCCGTTTCACATGGGACGGTTACGTCAGAATCAGCTTACTAGGACCCTGGCATTCACCTTACCCCTATAGGCCACTAAGGCATGTTCATATGGCTTGGTTAAAGGGGGGCTTTATATGTGGGCTGAGGAAGAAGAAAAAGAGAAGAAGAAGAATGCTCGGTCACCCGCAGCTAATGCTTTCGCTCAATATTTGGTTCAGCAGTGTTGAACCCTTGTAATTTTATTTTAATGCTCAGTTTTATTCCCTGTTCCAGTAAATAATAAAAGTTGAGAATTCATGCATTATTCCGTCTGTTGTTTTTGTCCTCGAATACAACTGGGGGGTAGCACTTGGCTGTACAGATGTCGGGAGAATTCCTATATTGAGTAACTGACGATTAGAGCAGGATGGGGGAAAATTATTATTATTGCGATAGGTTTTGGCCCATCGCGTCGTCCCGAGAAGGGCCACGTTTGACCTTGAACAGCCACGAAGAAACAGAGGAACAAGAAAAAGAGAAAGGAAAAGAAGAAGAAAAAGAAGACTGGTAACGTACCCTCTCTCGCGTCATACTCTTAAAGGATGAGCTCAAGTGTCCCCAATAGTGGAGTATTTTACACTGATAGGGCATGATAGGGCAATAATGTAGCAGGCAAAAAAAGCTTCCGCCGTTGCTATCGCCATTCATACTCTGTGGTTAACCAGAGTAAAACCACAGTGAATATTTTTTTCTTCAATTGCCACATAACCAGCTAAAGGTGTTATGCGCCGAAAAAGAAAATAATGTTTCCTGCTGCGCTTTTCTGGCGCACAAAATTCCACATTAACTTTATTTTCGAACGAGAGCTCTACTACTACACGAATAACACGCTTCGTTCTGCTCCCACTAAAGAATGTTGAAATCATATCAAGGTCAAACCAAACACACACGCCGAGACTAAAGATGTAAGAACCATAAGTGTTACTATACACACTATACACAGCACGCAGGAGCCTCTGAATTGGCGTTCCTATGGAGGTGAAACGCAAAGGCAGCCGTGTATTGTGGCCCTAAGGACACGGATAAAAGTCGACTCCACCACGTATTGGGATTAAAGTCATGCCGGAGAAGCGGATTAATTATTTTGCTCCTGCGGCCATGACACGATGCGACCACTATCTTGTTGCGCCTCATGGTTACCTGCATAGGCGCGCTATATACCTTCTACTAGAACCCCTTTGAGGCTAGACTCATACTTCTAGTCGGATAATTTACAACAAGCATGACACGACTTCGTGGCTGCGCGCAAATAGTTTATTGTGTATTCAGAAAATGCTGCCAATTTTTTTATTATTTGCCAGCATAGAAGGATTTGATCCTTCGACTCTGCTGTGCTATGCTTCTCAGGAAATTTTCGAGAGTTGTTCAAATATGCGGGTTCGATGACCAGAGCTCATATACGTTCGTCCAGAAAATGCTCTCTCGATGCTCACTTGTGCAGATGGCACAGCAAGCGCTAATGATAGCTAGTGAATAGAGTTCTGGACGCCGCAACTTCTCCTCCTCCCTAAATTTCAAACACTCGAGTCTTTGCTTATTCTAGGCACCTTTTCCAAATGCATCGAGCAAGCACTGTATTTCTTCAATTCTGAGAGAACTGTCGCTACCTCGGAGTCCTTGCAGGCAGTCTTCTTCTCTTTGAGAAATGCTTCAAACTCATCCTCAGCTTGGTACTTGAACGAAGCCGGTGGTCCAACGAAGCCGCTTCCATGTGGGGACCAAATGCTCTTTTGCTCGGCGCTTACCTCGCTGGTCAACGTAATGGTGTAACGAGGGTCCAAAAAATAGCTGCACAAAACAGATCGCGTCCCAACAAAATCTTCTCGCGCCTTTTCACGGCGACTGCTAGGTTGCTCGCTCTCAAGGACGTCAGTTTTGTACAACTCTATGCGGCATTTCAACCAGGTACGGTAGATATCACCTACTGTTAGTTGTTCCCTTTGTAGTTCAACGGTGGCTTTATCAGCTGGAGCCAAAGCGGTTATCTTTATCTTCTTCTTCACCTTCGGTGTATATGGCACATACCCACAGTGGGGGATTGGCCAGAATGCATTGTAGGTGGCAGAAAAGAATTCATGATGTCGATTTGACTGTATAATAGATAAGTTATTAATTAGGAGTTAGTGTTGTTGAAATAATTTGGAATTTTGAGGTGATAGGAATCGAAATCGATGAAAAAAGGGCTAAAATCAAAAATAATAAAAATAATAAAAAAAAAAGCGAGTATAATTCAGGCAGATCAGCGCTAACAACAAATCTTCCGGTAGCAATATTATAATTGTGGAGTAACTCACACACTGGTTTTAGGGCATACCCTTTGACGGTTGCACGAAAGGACAGGAGGACAGGAACTGTAAATGGCAGTCCTATGCGAGCAAGAAGTATTTCTAAATAATTTCTTCTCTGATTAGCATACCTGCGGCAGGAAACAATATATTGTTAAATTGTTTCCACGTCATGCACATGATGCACAGGGATTCGACGGCGTGAATCCAGAGCGACATTAATAAAGATTGAGACAAGGGATTCTACAACGCATGAGCGTCATGGAGACCTCACATTGCCTCGAGTTACAATATCGGACATTACAATGGAAATTTAAATGCTTGAAATCCGTAGCCGCAAGGAGTGGCACATGGCTCAAGGAGTTTAACGTTTAAAACCGTCCAAAACAGGATATATTTATCAAAATAATATTCGGTACAACATCGGCAACAGGCACATTGAGAGCTGAATTTGCTAAATAATCCGCCATTATATTAGAAGCGATGCCGCAGTGTCCGGACCCCACTGAAAACGCACTTCTTGTAAATGTAACGAAAGGAAACACATCAGGGTTTGTCTCAAAAGACAAATTTTCGGGCTTTCTAATGCTGCTAAGACTGACAGGCAGTCAGAGAGCATGATTACGTGAGTATACGTTACCGGGAACTTTTTGAAGGGCTAAACTAATCGCAAGCAATTCAGCAGTAAATATTGATGTGTACTCAGGAATCCGGACAGAAAAACTCTAATCGAGTGCCTGGGAATAAATACCTATTACTGCTTTTTCATCCCGTTGTGAGGCATCTGTGAAAATAGCTACGCGTCGTGGATATTGTAATAGATAATCTTCAAGATGGCCATTTATTACAGTGGTAGTCAAGTGCTTTGCATTAGATGGCAACGACTGGTCAGAGAACAGTGCGGAAGTAGCTTGAACATTGCCAACACGTCTTACTGACATAAGCGAAACTGCAATTTGGGCAGCAAGGACTGAGTAAATACAAATTGTGGTTGCTTATATTGCGGCCAATGATAATCTAGAAACTGAGCTTGGTGGGTAATACAAACGGGAGAAGCCGCTCCAGACAGAGATTGAAGTTCTCGTAAAAAGGTTCGCACAGTGAGGAGCTCAAACCGAGAGTTCAAGTCCCGTACAGGGACCTCTAAATAGAGGACTGCATTTGAAACTGATCTTGGTAACCTCAAGCATAGTCGTAAAGCGCGCTTCTCCAGTAGCAACAAAGGTCGTAATTTGTACTTAGGACTGCCCGAGAAAATAATACAGCCAAACTCCAGAATTGGTCTCACATAAGTTTTATAGAGAAACAAAAGAATACCTCTGCTCATACCGAATTTTTTTACGGCTAATTATAATCAGGCGACCAGGGGCTCGCTCACCTTTCAGGCAATTGCTTTTGATATGAGGCCGCCAGTCTAATTGGGAGTGGTATAATGCACCCAAGTACTTCAAGGATTTAACTGTGGGATCTGTGAACCGCAATACGCAAGGGAGATATAAAGAGGGCGTGCCGGTGGGAAAACGGGTACTGAGGATTTCTGCACATTAAGAATTAATTTTACTTTACCCAGCAAACTTCAAGGGCATTCAAGTAGGCTTGAAATAATTGGTGTAAAGAATGAACATCAAAAAGGCAATATCATCCGTATACACGTATACTTTTATTATGGATGAACAGGAATATCCCTCATTATTATATTAAAAAACAGTGAAGATAACACCAATCCCTGAGGCACGCCTCTAGTTTAGTAATAAGTTTCAGAAGTTAAAGAACCTCTAGTGCAGAAAAATTTCCTATTCCTCAAGAATTCTTTTAGCCATGCAAAAATGTAAAATGGTGGCCTAATTTCGTTTATCTTATTCAAAAGTATAGCGTGGTCTACACTGTCATATGCTTTGGCGATATCCACAGTGACCAATGCCGCCACTTCTTTCTTCTTCATTGTAAACCTAATTCTACTCTCCAAATCTATATGACCCATCCATGCAAATCGAGCACCCTTGACGAAACCCAATCTGTGCATCACTAAATGCATTCAGGGTCATAACATAGTTTGTAAGGCGCAGGTGAACTATGCGCTCAATACGTTTCACTAAGTTTGAAATTAGAGAAATCGGCAGAATATTATCCAAATCAAAACCTTTTTTCGGATCTTTGAGGATGAGTACAATTTTAGAAACTTTCCAGTCTTCAGGTAATCAAGCAGTTTCCAGGGAAAAATTTACAATATTCAACACTTCTGAGTTGTGATCTTGCACTAAAGCTTTCAGCATAGCGACTGCATGTAAAACCGTCGCACCCAGGAGCTGCAGGTTTCAGAGCAGCCACTATACATCAGGCATCTATATTTAACAAAATAATATGTCCTGACTATCAGCTTTTAGCGATCAGTATTTCGCTTCCACAGTATGCCACAATAAAAATAGCTAATGTCCACTTCCCTTTAGGCTTGTTCGGGACAGACTGTTTGTATGTGTTATTGGCCGGCGCAAGCAGGGCTGTAATTGCAGGGAATTTTAATTCGCATCATAGTTATGGGGCAGTCGGACAGATTCCTGCGGCCAGCTTCGTTGGTTGTGAATGTCTAAAAACGCTGTGCGTTGCTGCAATTCCGGAGCTGTTACATTTATGCGAGGAGTTTCCCACTCAGTCATTGACCTAATCTTATCAATGGGAGGGCTAGTGGTAACTAATTGATCCACAGAGGATTCAGGCACATCTAGTGATCATTTTTCTGATAAAATTCAATACGCGTTTATCTCCACTCAGAAATATGAGTGCCCACAAATTTGCCAAGCACATTACTTATAAAAAGTTGATATCCGCTTCTCTTGCTTCGGGAGTTAGTACAAGCCGGTCCGACAGAGCTAAGCAGGCAGTTTCCTTTCTGCAAAATGCAGTACAGCATCAGTATTTTGTATGCGCGGCAACCTCTACCAAACAGCCATCTCCCTGGTTGACACAAGAATCCAAGAAAGCCTATCGTCGCAGAAAACCTGCCTGGAATAGTCTATCTTACAACCAGAGTCCAAGTAATTGTTAAAATTGAAAATTCTTCTCTGCATCTTTCAAAAGAACAATTGCAAATGCAAAGGGAGGAGTAAAACCAGAATTTAAACACATATCTCTCAAGTTCACGTAATCGGAAGGCTCTATATAGGTTCATGGAGCATAACAAGATTACACCTCCAACCTCACTAATTCAATAGTGCTTGCACCACAGAAGGCTAAGCCAAAACTGGAGTGCATTTCTCAGGGCTTGACGTTACATTTCCAGAAACAGAGATGGTACCTTTGTGTACACTGTCACCCTGCTCAGACTTTACTGAGGTTTCCTCATCAGAGCTGCTATAAATCTTGGCAACGATGCAATCTGCTGCTCCAGGACACGATGGCGTCACTGTTGGAATGATTAAAATGTTAGCCCAAGATTTTACAACTGACCTATTAATTATTGTGAAATCTTCATATGCAAATGCTTGGATTCCACACATTTGAAAGGTGGCGAAAATTATTTTGTTCTTGAAAGAATTAGGGAAGAACTAGTTCTTAGATAATATTAGGCCAATTGCGTTAACTTCAAGTTTAGTCTAATGAATAGAATAAATAGCACACAGTCGTCTAACAAAGTATGTTCATGAAGTTAACTGTTTCAGCTCATTACAGATTGGCGTTCGAAGCGGATGCTCCATATGGTCCACGCACGTAGATCTAGAAAGCAGAATCCGTGTCTCACTATGCAGGAGGGAAGTCTCAGCTCTGGGGACACTTGATGTTGCTAAAGCCTACGAGAGCGTAGAACATACGATCCTGCATAACGAGCTTGCTCAGTTACATCTTCTATCATATATTTATGAATGCATACGTAAATTTCTCAAGGATAGGCATTTTTACCGTACAGACTTAACCCCTAGCACGTATCATCAATCAAGGGGTGTGACACAAGGATCAGTTTTTTCATCGCTGCTTTTTAACATTTTGGTAAATGACATCCCGATCCGTCCAACATAACGGTTCTGTTTATGCGGACGATATAGCTGTTTTCACCTTGGCTCTGGATATTCATGTTCTATACCACACTCTGTAAGAATATTTGGATGAAATTGAAGTCTAGCTGGACCGTATCAATTTCTCCCTAAATGTCAATAAATGTGGTGTGCTTGTATTTCCCCCGGATACAGAGTTGCACATTTCTTTAGGTCATCGCTCCAACCAGATTGTGCAGCTCGATTCGTTTAATATTTAGGGCTTAGATATGCCCCAACATTGGATTGGAAACTCCATATAAAAACAATGTCGTTAAATGAGAACGCGCTCTTGGGCGGCTAATACGAACTAGCAATAAAAATTACTAAAAGTATAAACTTTCATCAGGTCGCTAGACCCGGCCTCTGAAGTCATTCCCCCATTTTTGCATCCCAATTGACCTTATTCTTATCCGATCATTCGCCACGCTAAAGCGGCCACAGGTTATGGTAACACAGAAGCTTTTAGCAGCAATCAAAGTCGACCTGAGTTATTTGCAATGGTTTGACGACACGTAGGCCGCAGTGGACTTTCGCCATGACGACATTTTCCTCTCCCATGCAAAATATATGCCTGCAAACATTTTAAACGGCCTTCTTTGTGATCACCTAGAAAAATACCCCCTCACACTGTTACCTCTACATATGCATCAGGCAGCCACGAAAAAACTGCAGTTGGCATATTTTCACAGGATTTTACATGGAGCTATTGCATCCGTATCCCAGAATGTATTTCTATATTTTTTGCGTAAGTTTTACCTCTTGGATTGGCTATGCACAAAATTCAATGCCACGTATCACAAGCAATCATTCTTGCAGATTGTTTATCTGTGCTGATCTCTCTTGAAAGGTAACAAAAATATTTTTGAAGTCGATTCCTGCGTATTTTTGTTCCATGTACTTTGAAAGAAGTCCGTTTTGTCTGGTTTCCTGGCCATGCAGGCGTTCATTCAAATGGCGTGACTGGTTACTTAGCGACATCGGCCCTTAATGCGTCTGTATTATATCCAATCCCTAATTTTAGTATATTGGCAATTTTCATGTTCAAGTGGTTCCAGCCATATATCAACAAGGCTGCGGGATCCCTTACTAAATACCACGGATTATCAGCATTTATCACATAATTGGAATGTTCGTGAAAAATCCGTACGTGAAAGTGCTGGAAGGAATATATAGTGGCTGCACAGCAACCATAGTTCTGCATAAAGAAAGTAACAAAATTCCCATAAAGAAAGGAGTTAGGCAAGGAGACACAATCTCCCGGGTTGTATTCACAGCTTGCTTAGAGGAAGTATTCAGAGAGTTGGAATGGGAGCAGTTAGGGATAAGGGTAGATGGAGAATACCTCAGTAATCTGCGATTTGCTGATGGCATTGCCTTGCTAAGCAACTCGGGGGATGAACGGTAAATAATTATTGATGACCTAGACAGGAAAAGTAGAAAGGTAGGCTTGAAAATCAATATGCAGAAGACTAAGGTAATGTTCAACAGCCTCGGGAAGGAACAGCAGTTTACATTAGGTAACGAAATACTGGAAGTAGTAGGCGAATATGTCTACTTAGGACAGGTAGTAACCGCAGATCCGGACCATGAAAAGGAAATAACAAGAAGAATAAGATTGGGATGGAGCGCATTTGGCAAGCACTCGCAGATTATGACTAGCAGCTTACCGGCTAACCAAGAGGGTTCTACTTAAGTTGAGGACAACCCAGAGGGCTATGGAACGAAAAATGGTCGGGGTAACATTAAGAGATAGCAACCGTGCAGAGTGGGTCAGAGAAATAACTCAAGTTACTGACATTCTAGTGGAAATTAAGAAGAAGAAATCGGCATGGGCAGGACATGTAGTGCGAAGAGAGGATAGCCGATGGTCGCTTAGGCTAACAAACTGGATTCCAAGGGAAGGAAAGCGTAGCAGAGGGCGGCAGAAAGTTAGGTGGGCGGATGAGGTTAAGAAGTTCGCAGGGGTCAAGTGGGTGCAGCTAGCACAGAGCGGGTTAATTGGAGAAATATGGGAGAGGCCTTCGCATAGTCAGGCTGATGATGATGATGGAACGTCCGCTTATGTAAAACAAGGCAGTGCGAAGTAGCAATGACACTGTTGCAGTGAAGAATTCGGGGCTTGAATTTGTATCTATGCAGATTTAGGCGGACACCAACAAACCGTTGTGCATAATGCTGAGAAGTTGAATGCATAAAACTTTTTCCTCTAATGCCGGCGGTTTCCACTTCAGAGAAGGACATACCTGTAGGTCCCCCTCTCAAGTGGTTAGGACTCCCCTTGTCACTACCCGCATTACTGTCGCTCGGTGCGAGTGCCAAGGAATTTTCGTTGGACACTGTTTGTAAAATTATACATGACTACATTATAACAAAAGTTTTGGTTATACTTTTGACCCTCCTCGAAACTCTTCCAGGTTATTTTTGTATCGCAATTATTATAATTTTCAAGACCCCAATTCTTATAGCTGCATTGTTATCATTCCTTACATTCTCGCTTTGCGACGAGCTTGTGCCTGTAGTTGAGTTTGTGTACAAGACCACACCTTTGCCAATCTCCCATGGCGAGTACGTGCCATTTTTCAAAGTGTCAACAACAATAACAAACAACAGCGAAGGCTTCGAGCAGGAAGGAGCGAGCGTGCCTGCCTAACACACACTGACGTGAAGGAGAGATGCTACTCGGAAAAACGTTTTTAGTTTTTGTCACAGAATAATGAAACTTGTACCATGTAAAGAACTTAAGCTCGTCTTTTCAAATCTGCTTTTAGTTTTTTGATATCTTATTTGGTTCATAGTTTGCATACCATGCAATTGCGAAATTAATGCATGTTTGTGCACACTTGGGTGCTAACAGGGAGCACAATAGAACACTAACAAATAGCTCATATTGCTCCCAACAAACAGTAGAATTCAATAAATCATAAAAATATACTGTACGGTTCACATTTTCGTCTAGAAAAAAATTCCAATGTGAAGTCCCAGTTTTACCATTCCCAACAAAAAGTCAATTGAAATTATCTTACTGAATATTTTGCTAAACGGTCTGAAACCTGTTCCTTTGAATTCAGGATATACTAAAGCATAACCGTGCCAAATTTCATTGTGATTGGACGACATAAAGTGCTCAAATTTTAGTGCACAAACTCTAAAGATAGGTCAAAACGAGGAACAGAGAAAAATGCATTTCAAAGTTAAAAAGTATGTTTATTACTATACTACCCAGTCAATGTTAATGCAATTTGCATATAATGCAAGCAAGGGTGTCTCAAAAAAGTACACAAAGTTAGAAGGCAGCAGCCCAATACGTTGGCCCCTTACAATCCCTGCGAGCACACTCCGGCTGTGACGTTCGTGGACCCTGCCTCGCCTGCAGTCAGCTGTGTGGCTCGTTCAAGGTTTTCGGCGGCGGCTCCCGCGGCGGCAGCATGCAATTTTTTAACGATAGCAATAAAATCCTTGTGGTGCACCGGTTTCGCAACACCCAGCATCGCACAAACCCGCAAAAGCTGCTTATGCGCGACGCCGATCGCGCGCTCTGATCACTGACTTCACGTTCACGGCTCGTGCACTACTGCAGGCGGACATCTCATCACTGCCGTTGCACAATCGCGATGCGCGGCTCGAAGAATATGACGAAGAAACTGCAGTTGTCAGGTGCGCGTCATTTCGGCAGTATAGCTCCAAAAACGATGAGTCCTTCTCGTCTTCCGGCCGATTCAGAGATAGCATCGCCCCGCTGGCGGGGCATGCCGCGCAACGTCTTGCAATATGCCGATCTCTTAGATAATTGCTTCCGCGCTCGTCTTTACGCTTGTTTTAGTCGTTGAACATCCTTATATTTCGCTCTGATACACTGACAAAGTCTTCGACGCTCCGGATGAGGTGAAGATCCCAATCGGGTGCATCACCGTTGTCGCAGTTCCTCTGTTAAAAAAAGTTAGCAAAACTATTAGGACCGTTACTAACGTTCTAGTCGAGCGAAAAGTTGGTAACGCAGCGATTGCTAACCTCTTGTTCCTCGTTGCTAACTTCTTGGCAAGTTCTTGGACCGTTACTAACTTTTTACTACTACGTCTCTGTTACTATCTCGTGTGCCCAAGTTACTAACTGAAACATCGCTTTATACGTGTAATTTTTTAAAGCATTTATAGGTGCCATTTTTAAAATATAAGAGCGAAACTTTCGTGCGGTCTGTGCAGATGGACAGTACAGCAAGGCGGACAGAGCTCGAAGACTAAGTAAAATTAGATAGGCAACCTTTTTAGTTTTATTTTGAGAGAGAAATATATCGTGAAGCTGAAGACCTTAAACATATAAGTTGAGTCCAGTTTTAAAACTTTCGCAATGATTATACATTTCAGAAAATTTAACCTCAGCCATAGGTATTTAAGAGCTCGTTAGTTGGATTCCCACGTTGCTGATTTATAAGAGGACGCCACTGCACGGACGCTGAAGTATTGTCGCGAAAGTCACGGTTATTGCTTCTGTGTCATGAAATAGGCGAGCGTATTCCGTATTTTCTGCATTTAAGTGTTTTTGACACCATTCTAAACATGTTGAGTGTGGGACATGAGCTTAACGATCTCTGAAATGCGTACGTTTTATCCAAATTTTTCTAACTGCATTGCCAATCAAGGAAAACTTAGAACTCGACTCAGCGTCTATGTTGAAAGCCTTCAATTGTGCAATATTATCATGCAGGCATTTATATGTAGCTTGCTGTGTAATTGTCCAATCACTAAGTCCTATCACGCACGTGTCCATCTATATGTGCACATGATTAGGCCACACCGATGCTACTCTGTCAGATTTCAAACTAATGATCTCTAAACATAAAAAAAAAAAAATAATCACCCTGTATATCGCACCTCAAAGGAACTTGATAGGGCAATGCTTTGTTGATGAAGCATTAAAAACTTTTTGCGTAGCATTCACGAACTCTAATTCCCTATTCACCTTCCTGTGAAAACGGAACAGGGAAAATAAATGAAAAGTAGGGCTAGGTGTTGCATGTATTAATAATATACAATATAAATGCCGATAAGCTGAGCAAATAAGGCAGAGTAAATATGTCAAGTGAGCCAAACGATCAAGTCGAAAAGGAGGACTTATAAAACCTGCCTGTGTTTACTTTCACGCGGCCACAGGGCCCACTGCATAGACCTCGGAAACAGAGGAGGCGACGCCGCAACGCGCGTAAGGCAACACCGCGGGGGAAGGGCTCTTTGTTCTTCGAGGACACGGCAGTGGTTGTTTGAAGCGAGCGATCGGCGCCGGCTGCTCTCGTTTCGGACGAGGCGTCTCGTCTTCACCTCAATGAAACCCGCCGGCGGTGCGTTCCCACGATATGCTGTGCCATGGCTATGCACGATCTTCGCCATCGACTCGGCTTCCATCCCTCCTCGTCATCGTTGAGCAGAAACGTCACGAACAGCAGCTTGCCGAAAGTGGCCAGAGTGAGGTGGCATGAGCAAAATGACTGTTCTAAGAATGTATACATTTTTTTTTTAATAAAAGCGCATTGTTGTTCGCGAGAGTATAATTTTTGATTTCTTCTAGTTTCAACTTTCAATTGGTAACCGTCGAAATCTTCGGGTACTTTTCTGGAACTTGGTATTCCCCATGCTTGCCGATGACTAGTTTTCGGCAACTTGTCGCTGCGCTTTAAAAACACTGTCACAGCAGCAACATGTTTTCATTTTCCTGCAATCTTGCAGCTGCCGCTGGCTTCTCTGATATGCCTGGTAGGTTGACAGCTGAATAGAAAAAGGAAAATTTAAACCTTGCTTACAGCTAACGAAAAGATATTACTCTTAGTTGGATGCATTTCGAGGACGCTGACACACACCTGTGCGATGCATCGGCCAGACACTGCGCTTCCGTGTTCTGTGCAAAAGTCTTTCACATGGTGCACATGTCCAGACTCAAAATATTTGATGCATTTAGCTATGTTGGAGCCCCGAAAAAAGCCTGTCAATCCCAAGGCAGGCTGAAATCCGGCAGCTATTAGCAGGCTGCTGGCGGATGCACGATTGTGTTACGTTACGTCGGGGCACAGTCGCGCGGGAAGCCGCTTGTTGCCCGTTTCGCGTGCGTGCGTGTTTGCAAAGCGTTTTGTAGACGTATGATCAGAACATTATCCATGTGTTAGAATGACCACGGAATTCCGTTGATTCGAGTATCATTGTTTAAAGAACGCAAAAAGATAATCAGTGTTAAAGGACAAACGCAGGCCGATGTTGCAGATGCTTTGAAGAACACGGATTTTGGTCGTACCTTGGTGATGAGACGGATGGAGGTAAGTGATTTCCGAACCTAAAATGTGCAATGTGGACTGCCGCCCGAATAGGGCACCTTTATCAGAGTGACAGGCAGCGATCGGCGATGTTTTATACGCGCATCCGTCGATGTCCTGCCTGATCGAGCCTCGATAAGAATGGCAGATGAAAACATGGGTTTCTGACATGTTTTTCACTGGAAACTAAGACTTAGACTTACATGAGTATTTTCAAGCATTCAGAAATGCTTTTCATTAAAGGGATAAATATCGAAAGCAGTTTTTCGGCAATTCGGCTATGTTCATCCCAGGGCATTCTAACTTTATGTATTTCCGTGAACACTGCATTTTTTCTTTGTGAATAGCTTACACAGGAAGAAAATGCTCAGCTTAGATTGTTCTTGCCTTGACTTAACTTGGCTTACCTTGCATAGGGTTGTTTCGCACAATCACTATGGTTCTGACTAATGCGATTGGGTCAGTAGTGCAGTGAAAACAGCTTCGTCGCGTATGTCTGGTAGCAGAAACGATGCAACGTAATTCAAAGAAACGTTAGAAACAGTATATGTTAGGCTTGCACTTTTTGTGTAGATGTAGATTTTTCAGCCCTGCAGCTCTTCATTTTGGTGTTTCTTTTTCAAACTGCAAATCTCCCACCAGACACAGCAGTTCTGCATGATGAACTGACCGTTAATGGACACGTGGAGTTCGTGAAAAAAGAGGTCAAGCGGCCCTCTCCTACCGCGAAGCTATCCGATTTGATGAAACAGAACAGTGCATCAAGGAGGCAGTGGATGAAAGACACGCAGCCATCAATAGCCGAAGTGATCGAAAAGTACCCTGCTCTATCGAATGCGGAAAGGGCGTGCAGGATGCTACATTTATTCCTTTTCCGAATTCTTTCTCATGAATGCACATTGTCCTCATTTAAGGTACAGGTGAAGAACCCCATCTAAGTTATTTAACAGAAAAACACTACGGTTTGAAGCCGACTGGTTCTCCTTCTTCATGGTGTGATTCTAATCAAGGCGCAGCTTGGCTTTTTAAGCTGTTGTGTTGACGACCTCCGCGCCAATGGTCGCAAACCATGGATGTGCGAAGAGGGAAGGAGTAAAAATCACAGGTTCTCCTTCTTTAAATCTTCCGCACCTCTCCAAGCTAGGTGCTCCTCGATTCGGCGGGCGACGTGCAGTTCACACGCGAACACACTGAGACGAAGACCAACGAACTTGTAGTAACAAAACGAACATTAACTTTATATAACAAGAACACGAAGCACAGGGCACATAAAACTTAGTTACACGAGACAGAGAGGCGACACACTTTACAAAGGAGACTGAGCTAAAAACCAACAGCAAAACGAGCGCATCACTCTTTTTAACGACTCCTCAGTCGGGGCCTGCCTGCTCCGCTATCTCCATCGACGACTAGCCTCAGCACAAAGCCAGAACCGTTGGTGACTGCGCGGCGCGCTCTTAAATAGCCAGCGCCGAACCTTCTAGAAGCGGGGGAGGAACGGAAAAACAGCTTAGCGCTGCCAAAGCTATGCCTTCCCCCCTTGGCCTTCTGGAGAAGCCTCGAACATTCTCGAACGTGGTCAACACGGGAGGCCCTCCCGCGAGAAGCGAGGAGGAGGGCCGGGACCGTGCGGGGGGATGCACGCTTGACTCCGCGCATGGCGACGAGGGCGAGGAGGCGCAGCACGGTGGCCGAGATGACGCAATCGGTCGCGTCGATTTCTCGTAGCTTGGGGAAGCTTCCATCGCCGTTTTCTGCGGCGCGCGCGCCGAAACATTAAAAAAAGGGCCACCGCGGCCTTACACGCCCCACCATAAGAGGATTGATGGGCTTTTTTGCCCAGCCAAACCGAATACACACTAAAGGCCGCGGCCCTTCGTCCGCTGACACACGGTCTACATGCACAGTTCCCTTTGCTCACAGTCTCAGGGTGGCACGAATGACATTCAAAGTTGGTCGCAGTTCCTGGTGCAGAAAGCTCACAAGCACCAAGTTCAAAAGCACTTCTCTCGCGCACAGTCACTGCACAGCAGGCAAAACGTTCAGGGTAAGTCCCAGATCCTGGAGGTCCACACACATTATATGTGGTCGAGTCCGGCAAGTGTTCTTCGCGCGCTTCGCTTGTCTCTCCGTGCTCGCGAGTGCACACACTTTCATGCACAGGCGAGCAGGACCGCTCACGCCCGCCGGCGCTACGCTACTCAGGCACAAGCGGAGAATTTATTTCATCTCGACACTCGTTAGAACTAGGGAGGGGCGCGGCATCATGCGGCTCGTGTAGGTCTGCAACAATGCAGCATGCTAGACACTCGCCTTCGAATGGGAGACTCGTCGCTTTACTGAGCGTCCCGGGTTCACGAGTGCTAGTGGCGGCCAATTCCGCGACCGTTGCGGTGCTGACTTCGATGTTTGCGACGGCTGCTGAGACTTCTGCTGTGGTCAACGTATGATCGCGGATCTCGACGATCGCATCGCACGTGACCGCTGTCACTGAATCAACCGCGCCCTGTTCTTGGCAAGCGCTCGTGCCCGGTGTCGCTGTTTCAGCCGCATTTGCTACATGTAACGCGTCAGGGTCGGTTTGTAAACACGTGGCAGCTTTACACTCTTCAATTACCTCGTCTACAGCTAGTTTTAGTTCTGTCTTCTGCTGCCACGCGCCTTCCGATGCACCTGGCTGGACCCTGACGCCCTCGGTAATTTGATCACACGCGAGCACTTCTATTGGGAATACTTCAGCCGATGTTTTGGCGTTGTTTACTTCGCTGGTCGGCAACGCGCCGCGCACGCCTACAGAATCGTTTTCCCCGGCGAAGGTCCTCTCCGCCGGCTCGCTCGCTGCTGCCTCGGACCCTGCGGCTTCGTCACCTGACCCGCTCCCTACAAGTACTGTTCGGGGCCGCTTTTTCGGAGGGTTCTTTTTAGTTTCTTCTAGTTGAATACCTGTTTCGATTTGGCGTCCGAGGGGCATTTGTCTTATTTCTAATAACTGGACCTCTGCTGGTATATTTAGAGCTTCAGCTATCGCTTTTTGAGTTTCCTGTTCGTACTCTCTCAATTCTGCCTCCATCTTAGCGATTTCCAACTTAGCTGCTATCTTTCTGATTTCCAGCTCGGCTTCCATCTTTCTCTTTCTAATTTCTAATTCAGTCTCTGCCTTCACCTCTGTCTCTCGACGCTTCGCTAGGTCCTTACTTTTCGTCTTTGTTACGCAATTCTTCCGTCTCAATGAAGCTACGGGGACTCTTACGGACACTCTGGTCCATCCGGAAAACACTGACTTTCTGGTGTTCATGTTTGCTAACCTAACTACACGTCGACACCGCGCACCTCCCGCTCCTAATGCCTGAGCCACGCACACCAACGGACGCAAGAAATCCCGCTCACCTGAGCAACGGTTGCGCCCTTCTCGCCGCGTCGCTCCTCGCTGTGGCGCACTTCCGATCGTCGCTGCCTCTGACCGTCACCGCTGGGGGTCCCTGGGTCCTTGCACGCGTCGACGAAGCTCCTACCCCGAACGACCGGGAGATCTTGGCACCTCAGCAACGGTTGCTCCCTCCTTGCCGCGCCGCTCCTCGCTGGTGGGCACTCCTACTCGCCGCTGCCTCTGACCGTCTCCTCTTGGGGTCCCTAGGTCCTTGCACGCGGCGAAGCTCTTCCACCTTGAACGGCCGGCAGTCTTCGGTGAGCGCCGATAACGATGCGACGGCTCGAGTAACGGGCTGGGCTTGCGGAGTGCTGCAGTTGCCGAATCATCCTGTCGGCTGCGCCAGTAAAAATCACAGGTTCTCCTTCTTCTTTACATATTCCGCACCTCTCCAAGCTAGGTGCTCCTCGATTCGGCGGGCGACGTGCAGTTCACACGCGAACACACTGAGACGAAGACCAACGAACTTGTAGTAACAAAACGAACATTAACTTTATATAACAAGAACACGAAGCACAGGGCACATAAAACTTAGTTACACGAGACAGAGAGGCGACACACTTTACAAAGGAGACTGAGCTAAAAACCAACAGCAAAACGAGCGCATCACTCTTTTTAACGACTCCTCAGTCGGGGCCTGCCTGCTACGCTATCTCCATCGACGACTAGCCTCAGCACAAAAGCCAGAACCGTCGGTGACTGCGCGGCGCGCTCTTAAATAGCCAGCGCCGAACCTTCTAGAAGCGGGGGAGGAACGAAAAAACAGCTTAGCGCTGCCAAAGCTATGCCTTCCCCCCTTGGCCTTCTGGAGAAGCCTCGAACATTCTCGAACGTGGTCAACACGGGAGGCCCTCCCGCGAGAAGCGAGGAGGAGGGCCGGGACCTTGCGGGGGGGGATGCACGCTTGACTCCGCGCATGGCGACGAGGGCGAGGAGGCGCAGCACGGTGGCCGAGATGACGCAATCGGTCGCGTCGATTTCTCGTAGCTTGGGGAAGCTTGCATCGCCGCTTTCTGGGGCGCGCGCGCCGAAACATTAAAAAAAGGGCCACCGCGGCCTTACAGAAGGGTCTGGCAACCAGCATCGAACGTCTCCTCTCTCGCCCGAAAGACCCCCACCCTAAGGAAAATATTCAAAGAGTGGTCTACAAAAACCCTGCTCGGTCTGCCCGGCTTCATATGTAGGGCAAACGAAAAGCTTCCAGGAAAGCATGAAGCAACACAGAGCTGACGTTTGACAAATGTATAGTCAGCCAGTGCGGGGTCCGAACACTGCAACAGATGCGACCACAAAATCGACATCAATAGAACGGTTATAAAAGCCAATGACACTAATATGCGCAGGAGGCTTTTACCTGAGCCGTGGAATATTCAGCAAACAACGGGGAACGTTAATCGCTCTTTGGGGACCCGTCCTTCTTCATACATGTATGGTTTGCTGGCACTGACACAGAAGTGGTCATTGCAAGGGCTTAAAAAAATCAAGCTGCGCCTCGCCCGAAGTCACACCAAGAAGGAGCCAAGTCCGCTTCGAAACTTCGTGTTTTTCTGTTAAAGAACTTTGTTGCGGTTATTCACCTGTACCTTAAGGTAAATTTCCCAACCAGACAGACTTCTGTCCGATGTTTTCTTTTGTGTCTCAATTTATGTTTTAACATTATCGATAAAAATATTGAGTTTAGTAATTAAATGAAATTTTTTTTTTCATTTAATTACTCAGATTTCTGAGAAGGCCGGTAGCTGTACTGCTTTAATTTCCCTTCGGTAGTTTACTCATAAAAGTGGCACTAATTTTGACTCATGGTACTGGCGCAGGACACCTACCCCGCTCTTTCTTTGGAGACTTCGCAGCTGCATGAAGCTAAAGAAATCTTCGCAACTTTTGAGGCACTCAATGTGGATGCCATTGACCTTATAGACGGTATTGCAGCTGTTATAGAAATATATTGGATTTTCCATATTAAGTACCGCAGCTGCATGAAGCTAAAGAAATCTTCGCCACTTTTGAGGCACTCAATGTGGATGCCATTGACCTTATAGACGGTATTGCAGCTGTTATAGAAATATATTGGATTTTCGATATTCAGTACAGCAACCACAACAAGAACACATTTGCTGTTTTATAACATTTTTGTGGCCTTCAAACATCAACCCTGACTCCGTTAGTACTGCGCACTATATCATGCATTGACGAGGGCTTGAAGAAGACTGCATAATGTATGTTTGGAGGGAAAATAAAAGTTCAGTCCGTTCTGCAGTATCTGACTATATATTTGTTCCTGGCTTTTAAGCAGTGCAAATTTTAGTCCCTCATCGACATCCAGGAAACAAACTACTGGCCCACTGTTCTTATGACAATGAGCACTAATTTGATGAGAGTTGATTGGAGTCTCGTGTGTAAAAGAAGGCAACTTTTTTTTAATTTTTCAGTTTGCATGACGTGAAAACACCTTCTGCAGATACCACATCCATGGCATTTCAGCCAGGGCTATATAGGAGTGGAAATTTCCCTTTTTTGTTCGGAAATGCGGATATTTAGCAAAAATGTCGTGTAACATTAATACGCGTGTTGCGTTTGCGAAATAGAAGCCTGGGATGAGATGATGGAAAATTTTATGCAAACAAAACTTATATGTACACCCGTTTGAGATGCACCTACTCAGAAGTGTGCGCATAAATTGATGCGTGAGCATGCTGCATTTTTCCAGCAGTGCGAAATAGAGCAAAACATTTGCTCCTTACCAACTGCAAAGCACCGAATATGAATCAATTGTAGTTATAAGTATGGCTTGGTACAAAATGTGCATCAGCAGAATTGTTTGTGCATATTAATGGGCTATGTGACTCTGGATTAAATTCAAAATGTAATACTTATTTTACCAATTTGTTAAACATACTCGTCATTCTTACTACTTGCAGAGCAAAAGGTGCCCTCCCTGTCTATGTAATTCAGCTCAAGAGGCAGTTCTCATATGAGCAGCAGGAATTTTAAAAGTTTTATATGTATACATATTACAAGCTCTATGAGTTACTGCCCTTTTAGCAACTGCAGTTAGTAACGGCACGGTTAATAACTTTTACTAACTAACTTACCAGTTACTAACTGCACTTACTAACTTAATGGGTTGCTACCCTATTAGTAACTGAAGTTAGCAACAGGAAGGTTAGTAACAGTTAGGAACCTTCCCATTGCTAACGGCACTTACTAACAAGGTAGTAACATATGTGACAAGTGGTTGCTACCCTAAAGTTAGTAAAAATACTACCTTTTTTCTAAGAGTATAGGCCTAACAGCAGACGAACCTCCCGTCACCGGAGCTTTCCGCTTGTGGTTGTGGTGTCTTGATCTATATACTTATTCCTCGTCGGGAACTTCCGTGAACAAAAATCGCGTTTCTCGCTGACATCCATGGCGGAGAAAGGAGAAAAACTCGAGCAGAAGCGTTACTTCACCGCGGTGACGGCGGAACGAAGAACGAGCGTAGCCAATGCCGGTGCTCTGGACATAACACGTGATTTAAAGGGCCAGTCGCGGCTCTCGACATGGGCGGGAAACTATCAGTTTTTCATAATTTTATCAACAATGTCTCGCTGCCGGTATGGCTTCTGGGAGAAAGGGGGTTGGGCCTACTTCCCCGCGAAATTTCAAGAGCGGGTGACGTCGTGGTGCGAAATGCCGCGTGCCTGAAATTCGGTCAAATTCCCACTTTCAAGAGCCGCCGGGAGTGCTTTAATTGCATTGTTTACTAACTTCCCGTTGATTCTCGGCTCTGATTTTTTGTTACAGAATAGAATATAAACCGTAAGAAGGGAGAATATAAAACGTAAGAAATCACAAAATCGCCTTTTTAGAAAAAAATCGCGGATTTTTCACCCGCATAAGAGAGCTTCAAAATCATCGTTTATACTCCCTTCCAACAGACAAATGTCTGCTCCTTGAACGGCTCGACATGATTTCGAATGCCACCTGGACTTCTGCTAATACATTTTAAACCGGCACCCTGAATTTCTGATGGAAATTGTTCTTGGTTGATGGGGCTCACTTCACCAGGAATTCAACCGCCAACCTGATGATGCTAATGATCAAGCGTCACCCCCATGGAAAGGTTTATTGCCACCTGTATCCTAGGACAAGTACTGACAGTGAGGCTGTACGCGGAAGCTGTACCTAAAGAAGTTATGGATGCTTTAACTTTCGGGCTGTCACTGTATGTGCTGAAGCATACGCTGCTTTGACACTGTGGCCCTCCGTAATATTGTTACAGGGTAGTTCAGCTTGGGATTGCAGAGAGTGGACACGGAAGACAAGGCTTTCAAACAACAGGCGTTTTCTGCAGGCATCAGCCGACACTGCTCGAACGTCGTCTTCTCTAAAGACTACGAGTATCTTCTTTCCTTATGCGCATATCAGTGCATGCACCGCCTAATGTTACGATATTTTTAATGTGAAAAACGTGCATGTTTGCCCCGTTGTGTCGCAGCCGCGTTCGTCGGCCATGGACCAGTCAGATATTTTCTTTTATTGTTTGTTTAGAGGCTAGTCAACTCCTTTAAAACGGATTACTTTATAAGCTTGTCTTCAATCTTCTACGGATGGTCGGGGCAAGGTGTACTATACCGGGTGTATGTCGTGACGCTGGGGCTAAGTCGACCCGGCCTTCACTTGGTAGCGTGCAGAGACTCCGGGTTGAAGGAGGATTGAATCTTCGAAGTTGGTAAAATATATACAAGCAGGTTTAATGGCACTTTGAGAAACCTTATTTACATGAAGAAGAAGGGTATAACACCAAAATGGCAAGCGTTAAGAGTTCATAGCGAGAAGCGTCTGGATGAGCCGTTTACCCAGGGCTCAGAGCCTCTTTTCGTGCTCTGCAATCTCCTTAAAACCCCCTATGTCCAGCCCCTCTCTGAAGATGCTGACCAACCAGTTCCAGGGCACGCCCCTCAGATATCGGCATCCAATCGAACACATCACTGCACTGATGGTCTGATGCACTGACTGGTCCGGCATTGTTTCGTTGGGCCTGGTCACTTGTTGGCGGGAAAAGCTTGGGAACGGCGAGGAGGTACATTTCTATTCTTCAGCCAAGAATCGATAGGCTGGTTCCGGCAAGTGGATTTACTTCTCAGAAACCCAAGTGCACGTGCGCGCCGCTTACTGCTCCCAGCATTGTCCCTTTCCGGCAATTGCAAATCTTTCCTGCATTCCCGGGAAATCCTCTAATGGCCGTAATCACCTTGCTCCTTTCTTGTCCTGTACGTCAGCGGACGTGTCACTCTGTTGTCTCCTTTGGACAGTAGGCATTCCTCACTGGACGATAGCGCTTCTCGACGGGAAGGGTGAACAATTGAACGAAAGCACTTCCGGCTATTTCCCGCAGGGGGACATTTCTTTGTATTTTTCTAGACGTTCCCTTGACAGGGCCAATTTGACATTTGCAGGGTCTCCACAAAGCAAAACAGGCTTACACAAAAGGATTCATGGAAACAGGCTCACTTAGCGCCCTTGCACCAGCAGCACATATCCTCAGCACATATCCATGCCCACAGGCGAACAATAGAGCGCGCCAGTGCGAACGATGCAAGGTCATAACAGCCTCCTCCCCCGCCAGAAGAGTCACGGAAGGCAGCAGTCGCAGCTGCTGCATGAAGAGACGACTTAATGGCCTGCACATGAATGCTTGAAGCTCGCTGTTGCTTGTCGCGTTGTCTTGATTGCCGTAGGCCAAATTGCTTGAGCTGTCTCTGAAACTCAACCACATGTCCAAGCAAGCACTCGGCTCCCGTCTGAAGAGACCAGGTGAAAAGAAAACTGCCATCGTTGTTCGAGAAAAGCCCACACTCAAGACGCTCAGGATCCACGTATTCCTAGAAAACCAAACGTGCTGCTTTACATAGTCACACATATACAAGCGCACGAGAAAAAAAAACCTGATTATCAATTTGGATACATGGTGAGGAACACCTCGGACCGCTTAGAAACAGCGGCTAAGCGCGTCCGCATTCCCATTTAACTTGCCCTTTTTGTATCTTATTTCAAAATTGTACTGCTGTAAAATCAAGCTCCACCTCAGAAGGCGACTGTTCTTCGATGTCGCAGTTTGCAGCCAAGCCAGGGGACAATGGTCCGTCTCTACGGTGAATTTGGCCCCTCCAAGATAGCACTGCAATTTTTGAATGGCCCATACAATGCAAGCGCACTCTTTCTCTGACGCGCAATAAGCTCTCTCTCTAGAACTCAGTTTTTTGCTCAGGTAGAGAACAGCACCTAACCCTCGATCACTTGCATCACACTGGACCGTGAATTCTCGGTCGTAGTTTGGAGCTCGCAATACCGGACGGCTAATCAGCACAGCCTTCAGGTTTACGAAGGAGGCTTTCATTTGTTCGTCCCAGACTACATTTGTCGGTTCTGTCTTGCGGAGAGCGTCGGTCAGAGGGCTAACCAAAGCTGAATAGTTAGGGATGTAGTGATTGCAGTATCCAGTCAGACCCAGGAATGCTCGAATTTCCGTCTTCGTGCTCGGCCGCGGGTAGTTTGTTACCGCAGAAATCTTAATCTCGCTGGGTTTCCTGAAACCTTGACTTACATTGTGACGCAAGTAGTCCACGGTCGCCCTTGCCAGGCAACATTTCTCGGCCTTTACGGTTAGTCCAGCTTGACGCAAAAGGCTCAGTACAGCTCTTAGATGTACCATATGGTCCGCCCATGAGTCGGAAAAAACCGCAATGTCATCTAAATAAGGCACCGCGAATGTTTCACACCCCTTTAAAACCCTATCCATGAGTCGGGAAAAACAAAATGGAGCATTTTTGAGCCCGAAACTCATCATTGTTGGCTGGTAGCTGCCCGTCGGAGTGACGAAATCCGCGTATCTGCTGGCGCGTTCAGTGAGCGGTACTTGCCAGTATCCTCGAGTAAGGTCCAGCGTAGTCACATATGCCGCTCTACTGACCTGTTCTACTCTCTCCTCGATATTCGGAATAGGATACACTTGATCCCTGGTTAGAGAATTTAGCTTTCGGTAATCTACCAGAGGCCTAGGGTCTTTACCTGGAGCTTCTACTAAGATCATTGGCGAAGCATAATCGCTTTCCGAGGGTTTTATTACTCCCAGTTCCAGCATGCGAGTTACTTCCCTATCCAGAATTTCTCTTTGCCTTGGAGAAAATCGGTAGCACCTTGATCGTACTGGCACGTCTGAAGTCAGCTCAATATCGTGCTCAGTCAAATCAGTTCTGCCTGGCCTGTTCACGAAGCAGGTCTCAAACTCTGTTATTATCTCGCCCAGATCGGACAGCTGGGATTTCTTTAGTTCTCCTCTCTGCTCCGTCTTTTTGAGAAGCTCCTGAGCGTTGCTTCCTTTTCCGCTGAGGCAAATCAAGTTACCCCCATCTCCTCGGGAAGGTTTAACGTTATATTTACCACGGCTTCCCTCTGCACATAAGGCTTCATAAGATTGCAATGATAAATGCGCACTTCTTTACGCCTACCGGGGATTTTCACTGCGTAGTTAGTGTTAGAAAGCTTTGCAACGACTTCAGCAGGTCCTTCCCACTGTACTTCGAGCTTATTCTGCCTTGAACCTCTCAGCAACATCACCTGGTCCCCGATACGAAACGTCCCTTGACGGGCTGACTTATCATAGTACACTTTGGAACGAGCCTGGGCTGACTTCATGCTGGCCTCAACGAGTTCCTTAGTGTTATGTAAGCGATTCAAGAGGTTCAGAATGAATTCTACTACTGTTGGGTCTTCTCTGTGCCCCTCCCATGCTTCGCGCACCATTCGCAAAGGTGAGCGCAGTCACCTTCCGTACACCAACTCGGCTGGGCTAAATCCAGTGGATTCGTGCGGCACTGACCGCAAGGCGAAAAGTGCTGCAGGCAGGCAGATATCCCATTCGCGCTTGTTTTCATAGCACAGTCCCCTCAGGACTCGTTTGAGAACAAAATGCCATCTTTCTACGCTGTTGCTCTGCGGATGGTGGATCGAGCTATGCACTACCTTAATGCCGCATCGCTCGAGAAATGAGGTGGTGAGGACACTTGTGAAAACGCTACCCTGATCACTTTGGACCTCGGAAGGGAATCCAACTCGTGCAAACACTGACAGCAGCGAATCCACTACACTCTCGGACGTCACCTCGCGCAGCGGAACAGCTTCTGGAAACTTCGTGGCTGGGCATAACATAGTGAGGATATAACGGTACCCTGACTCTGTCACAGGAAGTGGCCCAACTACATCTATTACTAACCGGTGAAACGGCTCGGCAATGATTGGTACTAACACCATCGGAGCTTTCCACTTATCTTGCGCCTTTCCAACCCGCTGGCACGTGTCGCATGACCGTACAAAATTTTCCGTGTCCTTAAAACATCCAGGCCAATAGTATTCTTGCAACAGTCTCTGCTTTGTTTTCCTTATTCCAAGGTGACATGACCACGAGCTGCCATGGGAAAGTCGCAGTAAGTCTTCGCGGTACTTTTGGGGAACGACTAATTGGTCCCGCTCTACTCCGCGCTTATCCTTGAATAAGCGATACAGCACTCCCTTTCTCATCTCGAAAGAAATATTCTTTGCTGTCTTAGTGGCGCAGTGGCGCTCCCTTGTCTCCCGTATCTTGGGATCATTGGCTTGCTCCATAGCTAAGTCCTCCCGGGTTCCACTTAAAAGTCTCGTGAGATTACTAGACACTGGCGACAAGAGGTTACTCTCAAGAACGTCCTCATTCCGCGTCTCATCAAGCTCACTTTCAAGTTGACTTATCTGAGATGCCTCGTTCTCAAAGTTTTCTGACCCGCTATCTTCCCCATCGACCGCTGTTTTAACTGCTGTTTCCTCCGCTGTGGATTTTTCTGGAATGAGCAGTGTAGCTAGTTCTCGCGCCTTTGAACGTGTTAAGGCTTGCACAACTCTGTCTCCGAAAAGGATGCCCCTCTTTCGCAGTAGCATGTCCGATTTGTTGGAAAACAAATACGGATAGCACTTAGGAAGCTTTCCTGAAACGGCAGCCTCGGTTGTTAACTCGCCGAAAGGGCCCTCGATGACCACGTTCGCGATTGGCAAGCACACACTCTGTTCCTCCACTACCTGGCGGATCCATGCACACTCTCCTGTATAGTCGGAAGGCGACACATACGCCGGATGGACAACATCCATCGTTGCGGCCGAATCGCGCAGTACCTTGCAAGGCTTCCCGTTGACTACTAGGTCATGCAGGTAGGGTTCCAAAAGCTGCATATTTTCATCGCAGTCACTGACATACGAGAAAGCAATCTTTTCTTTCCGGCAAATGACGGCAATGTGACCCTGCTCATTACACCTAAAGCATGTGAGTGGCTTCCTAACCTCTAGCTTATTCTTTATGTTCTGCGCGTTGGTCACTTCCCCACTTTTCTCACTGCCGTCCTTTCCAGGGAGTTTGCCTGAAGAAACCTTCCTTTCTTCGTTTCCAACTCTAGCAAAGTGCCTTTCCTGTCGGTTATTCACACTCAACTTGGGATTGCGGGGCCTATCCACTGCTGGGTTGCTGAATTGTCGGCGCGAAGCATACTCCTCAATGAGTTCGGCAGCTTCAGTTGCCGACTTAATGTCGCCTCGGTCCTGTAACCAATTTCTTTCTTTTTCTGGGCGGCAGTTATAAAACTGCTCCAAAAGAATTCGCTTGACTACAGCGTCCCTATCACTGTAGGAATCAGTGCTCTTTAGCCACTCGCCCAAATTGACTCTTAAATTGTATAGGAATTCAGGGTAGCTCTCGTCCCTGGACTTAGTAGCGTTTCGAAAACGTTGTCTGAACGCCTCGGCGCTAAGCCTATACTTTCTCAGAAGGCAAGCTTCGACCTTCTCGTAGTTGTCCGCGTCCTCCTTGCTTAGCCGCGCGACAACCTCCGCTGCATCGCAGGGCAGAACCGTCAATAATCTCTGAGACCAAGTGTCTGGCTGGAAGGACAGTTTTTCGCAGGTTCGCTCAAAGTTAGCCAAATATAGACCGATATCCCCTGATATCACATATGGCTGCATGTACTTTGACATCTTGAAATCTGTCTCCTTGTTGAGAAGAGGTACCGCTAGCTGGGGAAAATTGCCCGACCTCTTGCTCAAGTCTAGTTCTAGTTTCCGGAGCTCAATTTCTTGCTCCAGCCTTTTTGCTTCTCTCTCAATTTCACGCTCACGACTCTTTTCCTCTTTTTCCCGCTCTTTCTGCTGTCTGAGTTGCTCCTCCTTTTTTTGTCCGATGAGGTTCCATGCTTCACTGAGCTCCTCATCATCGGCTCCCAAATCAGTGATTGCCTTTAAAATCAAGGGTTTTCGTGCCAAACCACTTGTATCAATTCCCAATTCCTCACACAATAGCAACAGTTCCGGTTTCTGCAGCTTTTGTAGGTCCATGATCGCTCCGAGTGTCGGCTACTTCCAAAACAACTGTGCAAACTACCAAACCTAAAGGCGTTTCCACACTCTTTTTACCAGTTCTAAAAACTAACCCTGTTCTAGAACCTGGTCCACATCAGAAGAAAAGCCAAGCACTCACCCACACATGCGATCGATGTTCCGAGCTGCTCTCTTGTTGGCCGATTGTTGCTCCTGCTTGTTGCTTGAGATGCCACGTCCGATCACCTCATGTTGTGGCTTGCAGATTCTGATCCACCTCCAATCACCAGATGTTGTGGTTTGTAGATTCAGATCCCAACGCTGGTCACCAGTTGTCGTGACGCTGGGGCTAAGTCGACCCGGCCTTCACTTGGTAGCGTGCAGAGACTCCGGGTTGAAGAAGGATTGAATCTTCGAAGTTGGTAAAATATATACAAGCAGGTTTAATGGCACTTTGAGAAAACTTATTTACATGATTATTTACATGAAGAAGGGTATAACAGCAAAATGGCAAGCGTTAAGAGTTCATAGCGAGAAGCGTCTGGATAAGCCGTTTACCCAGGGCTCAGAGCCTCTTTTCGTGCTCTGCAATGTCCTTAAAACCCCCTATGTCCAGCCCCTCTCTGAAGATGCTGACCAACCAGTTCCAGGGCACGCCCCTCAGATATCGGCATCCAATCGAACACATCACTGCACTGATGGTCTGATGCACTGACTGGTCCGGCATTGTTTCGTTGGGCGTGGTCACTTGTTGGCGGGAAGAGCTTGGGAACGGCGAGGAGGTACATTTCTATTCTTCAGCAAAGATTCGATATGCTGTTTCCGGTAAGTGGATTTCCTTCTCAGAAACCCAAGTGCACGTGCGCGCCGCATACTGCTCCCAGCATTGTCCCTTTCTAGCAATTGCAAATCTTTCCTGCATTCCCGGGAAATCCTCTAATGGCCGTAATCACCTTGCTCCTTTCTTGTCCTGTACGTCAGCGGACGTGTCACTCTGTCGTCTCCTTTGGACAGTAGGCATTCCTCACTGGACGATAGCGCTTCTCGACGGGAAGCGTGAACAATTGAACGAAAGCACTTCCGGCTATTTCCCGCAGGGGGACATTTCTTTGTATTTTTCTAGACGTTCCCTTGACAGGGCCAATTTGGCATTTGCAGGGTCTCCACAGAGCAAAACTGGCTTACACAAAAGGATTCATGGAAACAGGCTCACTTAGCGCCCTTGCACCAGCAGCACATATCCTCAGCACATATCCATGCCCACAGGC
This sequence comes from Amblyomma maculatum, assembly GCF_055883805.1. Classification (NCBI taxonomy): domain Eukaryota; kingdom Metazoa; phylum Arthropoda; class Arachnida; order Ixodida; family Ixodidae; genus Amblyomma; species Amblyomma maculatum. The sequence continues at coordinate 1,649,651 of NW_028146743.1, forward strand.
GAACAATAGAGCGCGCCAGTGCGAACGATGCAAGGTCATAACAGTGTAGAAGCTTATTTCAGCCCCCCCCCCCAAGTGTTAAAAAATGAATCATTTGAGATTGGCCAGAGAATCCACTTGTATACAGCTGCCAGCCGTCTGGCGCACCACAGGGATTGTTTTTTGCAGTTAACTAAATAAAAATTATGGCATTTTTTTTTCTAATTTATAAAATATTGCCTTTAAACAGTAAATATGATCTGCAAAGTTGGAGAGCACCTCCTGAAATCCCTTTTCCATTTCTGATAATGAAAGCCTCCCGATCATGGAGGAAGGAAAGAACTTAGAAGAGCCCCTGAAGTCAGTTTTTTGAAGCCGGCGCGGCCGCGCCGCGACCGGACGCTGCGACGTCTATCCTCCGCTTTTACCCTCCGCATTTTCTTTCTCCGCGACGCTCACGTACCTAGGGCCCTTAGCAACGCTGTCGCTAAAGGCCCGAGTTTTCATAGCAACAATGTCGCCGTTGCTAATGGCCCGACTTGGCTAATCCTAAGTTTTGACGTCACTTCCGCCACACTTTCTCCAATGCATTGGGAATGGCAAGTTGTTTCCTTCCTCCATGCTCTCGATCGTTTTTCGAAGTTCTAAAGAGAGCCCGCGAAATACAAAAAAAAAAAAAACAACACATGACTGCCGCATTCGTGCGACACGATTGTGCTGCTCTCAACTAGAATTTCAGTGAACCAAATCAGCTGCTGCCTTGGCTCCACGATCGCGTTGCAGCGGCAGGCCGATATGTCTGCGGTGGTTCTTCGTCCTTTCAGGCAGTCGGCGCACGTGACGGTGCAGGTCGCAGCGAGCTCGCCGTGCTGGCTTGCGCCTGGCTGCAATCATCGCCAACTTGTCAGCTTATTTGCTGGGAGTCGGCTGTCAAGTCACGGCCGCAGCTAATTTCGTTACTCAGACCACCACTGAGAGCACCACAATCATGGCGAGCGAATGCGGTAGCCACGTGATTGTTTTTTTTTTTTTCTCGGGCTTTCTTTAGAGCTTGGAAAAACAATACGCGTACAGCTTTCTATCGGAAATATTATGGAATGGCGGCTTCAGAAGGGGCTCTCCAACTTCGCAAATCACATTTATTGTCTAAAGCGAATATTTAGTAACTTAGAAAAATATCTTAGTTGCTAATTAGTTAAATGGAAAACAAAATTGCCTGCGGTGCGCAACATGGCTGTTAGTTCTATACACGTGGTTTCTCTGGCCTATCTCAAATGTTTTATATTTTTAACCATTGGCTAAAGTTAGCTTGCAAACCCGGTATAACTTGCTTCATACGACGCAACAGGCATCACAGAAACGAGAACGTTTTTGAGGCCGGAAACTGCAACATATGGCAGCTTTAACATATGGAAAAAGTTCTGGCTTCTCAGCGGACATAGAAGCCACCTAGCCATAGTCACTCAGTACAGAACACTGGGAAGATGATGATTTATCCTTCTCATATATTAATTTCGTGCAAAAATATTATGCCTGTTAGTTAAACTACCTGCAGCTAAATGAAAATTTAAAACATGCAGCAGTTGTTTGTAGAAATCCATGCAGTGGTATGAAATCTTAAAACCCGAATGACATGGAGATATACATAAAGTTTGGTTGAGAAGGTGTAGAAAAAAAAATGTATATGAATTGAAATGTTTGACGTGTTTATTAACATTACAGAAATCCACGAAAAACATTTGAGCGAACTGGGCAGCCATGAGAGAGCACACTGACTTACCTTATAAGTGCTGGAACAAAGTTTTTTCTCCAACTTCTGTTTTTTGAGTGCGCGCTTGTAGGCGACTTTTTTCCTTCTCGACACTTGCTGAGGTAGAGTTAATGGAGCAGGTTTGTCTGTAATAGAGTAATGACTAGTTTTAGTCATACCTATTGTATAAAGAATACACTACAGATTTGCCATGATTCATATTTAACGTTTTGCGATGCCAGATGAAACACTGATTATCGGCAGTGCAGCGGCCTTCGAATAGCTAGGCATGAACAAACTATTCTTCTATGACCAATACACTTTCATCAAACAAATGTAGGGAAATTAGGCGTTCGTTATGAAATACATACAGACGGAGCAGCATGCAGCCAACTTCACATAAGAAAGCAGGGTGGATTTTTGCTGGCTGTTTATCAGTGCCGATTACGAATAATTATGGAATCATGGAGATTATTGATTGGAATATGGGAGAAAAAAGGACCATGTGCCACCGGCGGGATCAAAACTAGCCGAGAAATTCGGAGGTCGGATTTTCAGATCCTACCAGCGATATGTTCTCTTTCTTGTTTCTAATCGTTACCCCCATATTTACATTATTACAGCACATTTCTCATGAGAAAAAAAAATTCTTCTATACTTTCCTTGGTGTGAGTGGCTATTGGCTCCCTTGCATGTATTACACTTTCACGCAATTTTGAGAAACTAGTGCCCAGGGATGATATTTTATTACTCAACGGAAAAAAGGGGACATACTAGTTAAATACCCTGCACAAATAATTTATATACTTATATAATACTACATACAATTACACAAAATTTTAATATACAGTGTCCCGGATTCACTGGTTCTGCAACGTGCGCAATAGTACTCCTAATAAAAGAAAGTTACTGACGTGCACAAAATCACAAGTATACTTCTCGTGTTGAACTGTGAGCGGTTGCACATAAATTGAGCTTATAATTCCGATCCCTATTAAATTCCTGAAGCTCACACGAGCAGCACAATTCGTCGCTGACAAACAGTTTATTGCATGTTAAGCCTGGCTAACTCAGCCGACCAGAATGAGAACCTTGCAGGGTGTAGCTCGACGTCACTCGCTGCGCTTAGCCGGAGAGGAGGTAAGCTTGGTATGACTCGCTCCTCTGGACACATCAAGTGTAAAAAAATTAAAGACCATTGCAGAATATGCATTGGAGTAATGCGAAAGCACGGATGCTGCTGTTGGTTGCTACTAGTTGCTTAATTCACTTCTTGTTTACCCATTTTAGTCTTCGCACTTTAAAATAGCGCGCCAATCCCTTCCTATGCCCTTTATCTGCTCTACTTCAGGTTACGTGACGTCATATTATTCACGCCACATTAATTAACTTTTTGTTTACACATTTTAGTCTTTAGCACTTTCTAATTGCGCGCCAATCCCTTCCTAAGCCCTTTTTTATACCCACTTGACGACAAACTTCTCCGGCCAACGCCTCCTTCACAAAACCCGGATACTTTTGTGCAATGCACCGATGCACTGGAGGCGAGCCGTGCCAAGGAGAGAGAAGCGACGTGTTTGAACATGAGCTGAGCATCCAGACAGCTCGGCGCCGTGGCCCTGGCGGGGGACCCCTTCTCGCACCGCGGCATATTTGAAGCAACAGCGCAGCGAGCTCTCCCATTGGCCCTGCGAAAGTGCTGCCGTCGGATTGGACCATTTGAGCGTCAACGGTTTCTCGGTTTACGGAGCCTCAAAAGCTTCCGTTCGAGACTCCGAGTGTAAGTTCGTCACTAGCGTCCATCGGGAGCAGTTCGCCTCCTGAGAGAGCGGACGCGGCGGAATCTCCCCGGCCGTCGCTGCGCGAGTACAGTCGCGTATGGCTATGTTAGCTTTCGGCCCCAGAGCCGAAATCCTCGTTTAAATACCTGTAAATAGTGTATAAAGCCTTTTCTTCATCTCACCAGCGCTGACTCGGATTCATCGCTACCACCCAGGGAGCTGACAGCCCTCGTTCACGAAACAGGTGACGAGCGCTATGCAACAAACTCTTTGGCACAACCCTGTTGACGGTGGCATACTGTGTGATAACCTCACCGGCACAACACTGTGTAACATCTAGAGTTCGTCTTTTCGCAGGTGACTGCGTAATTTACCGCAACATTATTAACCAATTCCTACAATCTGACCTGAACGCAGCAAGCTCATGGTGCTCATCCTCGTTAATGATGCTAAATGTTTCTAAAACAACACAGATATCTTTCACTCATCGTACAGCCTGAATTTCAACCACTTACACTCATTGACAATGCTGTAGAACTAAGAAATATTTACAAATACTTTGGCGTGCACCTTCAGTTTGATCTAACATGGCATCACCATATTGACCTCACCCTAGCTGCTGCTAAGCGTTCACTTGGTCTTCTTAAACGTACTCTCAACTCCTATCCACGTTAAAAAACTTTCTTATATCACTCTAACACGCCCTAAAATTGAATATGCCGCGGATATTTGGGACCCTAATCAAGCCTGTGTTATCGCCAACATCGTATCCTTCCAGAACCGTGTTGTGTGTTTTTTTTTTTTTCAGACTGCTCATCTTTCACAAGCGTCAGTGCATTGAAACAACGTGCTGAACTGGAATACTTATCATGTCGTCGTAAACACGCTCGGTTAAGACTTTTCCGTAAGCTTTACCAACTACTGCGCAGTGGTTTTTGCAGTCACCTGACGTCATATTTCCACGACTTGATCATGCCTTCAAAGTTAAGTGCGCAAAGTGTCATTTATCATTTTATGCTCATTCATTCCTCGCACTATCATTTAATGGAATAACTTGCCATCGCACATTGCGACAGAAGCTGACATAAATTCCAGGAGCTACTTCGCTGTGACGGAAATGTGTAGAATATTTTGCTGTTGTTTTTCTTTATCTCTATTGATGTTATACCTAATATTTAGTTAGTGTTTCTTGTTGTAATTGTATCGTGTTTATTACAATTGTATCACCCCCCCCCCCCCTATTTAATACCCTCCTTTGGAGGGCCTGCAGGGGTAACGTACATAAATAAATAACTACTCTGGGATTGCCAACGCTCCGAGATCGAACCCTACCGCCTGAACTATCGTTCCCTTCTAGACACTGATGCTAAGACATAGAGGATATTTGCCAAGTATGGCCCCCTTAGTGGCCTGGTCAGAGCAATATGATTTGAGTGAAGACCTGTGCAAATAATGAAGATTCTGCCTACTCCGCTCTACGATCCAAGGCCATGAGCCTTCCTATTCAATAAAGTGCGTTCAATCAATCAATCAATCAATCAATGAACTGAAATTATAGCTCGTGAACTGAAGGCCCGCGTCTTGTACACCTGCAGTTGAAGATTGGGTAAGCCACAGCGGCACATTGTTAGGGCGTCGTCGTTCCGCGTACGCGTAGCTGGGAGGACAAGTAGGGGGAGCTTGAAGGTTCATTGTACATTGTAATCCATGTCTTGTCCACTGCGGCCCTCACATTCTCAGTTCCAGCCCGCCTTCTATTCTGCTCCTGCCCTCTAATTCACGGCCGGAGTCTATCGAGATTTTTAATCTTTTTCTTTGATATCTTCTCGGTATTGGCAGTTTGAACAGCAGCATGAAAGACCTCGCAATCGGGAAGTGAAAAAACGAAGCAGAAGGCGCTAATTTTTGCACTTTTGCTATGCAAGGAGCTTACAACGCTCAAAGCTGAAACATTTCTGAACAGGTGCCAAACTAATCAGGATACCAAGAAACCAGGGCCGGCTTGCACGATAAAGTCCGAGCTAAGTCCAGACTTAAATGGTGTCTTTAGAAAGACCAAGCTTATTTAAGACGGCTCGTGTTCCGAACGTCGAACGCTTCGGGTTCATGTTCACCAGAGTGGCTTCCCAGAACGGCCTCAGCAACCACTTGGGGCATTTTTCCTCGTAACACAATCTTAAGCCGCAAAAAACAATGGCACGGATTTTACACAACGCAAAATTGACGGAATGTGTACATCTTACAGCAGGGACAGTGCCAGCGCATCCCTGTACTTCCCTAATTTCGCTACTTAGACACCTGGCGTCCTTGTGTCTTAACCAAGACAGCACTAGAGTCGTAATCATACAAGCGACTTATTCAAGTCAGGACTGAAGCCCAGTTGACTCCAGTCTTAAGCGGCCATGCTAGTGGCCTATTCTTTAGACTCCAGTTAAGTCTGGACTTAGCTAAGACAGTCTTAAGATTGTTTTGTGCAAGCGGGCCCAGTTTCTAGAAGGACTTTATTGCACAGGTCGATGGAGCGCAGTTTTTGTATCACGGCAAGCCCGCACAAAACAATAACGGTCGAAGGGCAGGTGGTGGCAGGGATCACGAATGCCGATGCGTCGCATTCCGCCATGTTGGCTCTGTGAAGCTGGCTATGCCTTTGCGGACCAGTGGCGCCAGCGAAGCACCACGAAGCGTTCCGAGAACTTGCTGGCATCTTTACGGTGTTCAGTCGAGGCAGTCTGTGCAGCAATATTTTCCAGAAACCGTCGGTAACCCAGTGTCTTCTATGACGGTAAGCCCGCGTGAAAAAAAAAAAAAAATATACGATATACGTAGCAAGAGGTACATACTTTCCCTGGCTGAGCTTGTTGTGGTCATTTATGTTTGGCAATTAGAGATATTGGGTATACATATCTTTTATTCATTTTGCTTGATAGAGACAAAGACTGCCCGATGATCTGTGAGGTGGCATGCAGCGGTATCAATTTTCTCTATACAGTATTTTGATTTAGCAGTCTTCATACCCAAAGTCTCATACATTGGACTACTCACCGGTGTGGAGCCACAGTCTCTCGCACACCCTACACGTGTCCAGACGGATTGTTCACAGTCTGCTTCAAATTTCCTGGTAGCAGATGCACTTTTGGAAACCCGAATGGAGTGATCCCGTTACGACGTGCCTTCAGACCCTCTTCTGTTGGTTCCCGTTGACTGAACTCTTCCATAGGCCTCATCTCGGTGGTTATACCCCGTCTATTATGTTCGGCAGTCTGGAATCACCGTTTGGCAAGCCATTCGTTTTTATGTTTCGGCGTCCCCGGCGTTCTCTTCGCCTTCCTACGCCCATCCTCTCTTTGCTGCCGCTATGTGCCGCTATTTACGCTCTGCCAGCGGCTGCCTTTCGAAGTAGGCGAAACGGAGAGACGCCCGTGTGCTGGGAGGTGACAGTGCACATTAAAGATCCCCAGGTGGTCGAAATTGCTCCATACCCTTCCATTACCATTTCCGTTTTTCTCTTTTCATTTTATCTCCCACCTTCCTCCCTATCATTACAGCACAGTTCAGGTGCCCAGGGAGCAAGTGTGACACACTGCGCCTTTACTTTCCTGTGAACCAATTTATTATTATTATTTTCTAAACATTACTACGCTATGTTCAAAGATTTCTGTCCGCGGAATGTGTCCACAAAATTGTGTCCGCAGCAGTTGTGAGTAATTGAGAAGTTGGTTTGGTTTGTTTTGTGAGGTTTAACGTCCCAAAGCGACTCAGGCTATGAGAGACGCCGTTGTAAAGGACTCCGGAAATTTCAACCACCTGGAATTCTTTAACGTGCACTGACATCACACAGCACAGCGCCTTGCTTCTCGTCTCCATCGAAACGTGGCCGCCGAGGCCGGCATTCGATCCCGCGTCCTTGAGAACAGTAGTCGAGCGCCGTAACACACAGTAATTGAGAAGTGGTAGAGGTTAATGAGTGGTGGCAATCGATAGAGGGTGACGTAATGTTGTATCGAAAAATAATTAGGCGAAGTTAATTAATTAGTATAACAGGTTCACAGGAAAGGAAGGTGCAACGTATCTGTCATACTTGTTCTGTGAACGCCTCAACCGAGCCGTATGGGAAGGGAGGAAGATGGGAGTGAAAGTTGAAAGAAAGGGGTGCCGTAGTGAATTTTACGTCAAGAATGTGACGTCACGCAACCGGAAGTAGAGTCGAAAAAGGGCAAAGGAAGAAATTGGCACGTAATTTGAAAGTATCGAAGACTAAAATTGGTAAACAAAAAGTGAATTAAGCAACTAGAAGCGATCAACAGCAGCATCCGTGGTTCCGCATTACTCCAATGCAGATTCTGCAGTGCTCTTTATTATTATTATTATTATTATTATTATTATTATTATTATTATTATTATTATTATTATTATTATTATTATTATTATTATTATTATTATTGCGTTCTGCATCTTGGCTTCTCCGCTTGTCAAGATGTTCTTTTTGTCCGGGCGTCTGCTGCGTCGGCAGTGGAGTCGCCCGTAGGTCGGCGGAATCACTCATGAGTCGACTCACTCGGGCTCACTCAGACTCACACTCGGATCATTATCTGAGTCGTGAGTGAGTCCGGACTCACAATCAGATCATGATCTGAGTCGTGAGTGAGTCCGGACTCATATTCAGATCATGATCTGAGTCGTGAATGAGCCCTGACTCACACTCAGATCATGATCTGATTAGTGGGTGAGTCCGGACTCACACACAGATCGTGATCTTAGCCGTGGGTCCGGACTCAAGCTCAAATTGTGGTCTGAGTTTGAGTGAGTCCGGACTCACATTCAGATCATGATCAGAGTCGTGAGTCCGGACTCACTTTTAGATCATGATCTGTGTCGTGAGTGAGTCCGGACTCACATTCAGATTATGATCTCAGTCTTGCCGAGTCTGACCTAGAAAGTTCCTATGAAATCAAATGAATCCTTGCTAAGAGGTTGAAGAATCATGATCTGAAGTGATTGAGTGAGTAATGGGCACAGGTCGCTAATTAAATCCTAGCGGACTCGAATTGCCTGTGTAATTCTAATAATGAATAAGCTTCTTGGTGAGCTGATGATATAGAGCAATTTCGTTTTTTTTCTATTTTGACTATGGCGACTATACAGGTTAATCGAACACTCGTTCTCGTCAGTGTGTTGTATTGCGGTGGCTATATAGTTCTTTCTTTGCGGTTTATTTACTCCGGAATATCTCGCAAATGATTTCACGGTTTAGGTGCACAGCGATGCAACGAGCCAGGCTAGCCGTGTATAACTAATAATATCAGACTAAGTTCGAAGAGACGATTGTGTAACCACATTTTTAATGTTCTTTCTTATTGCGAAAGAATTCACAGGCTCACCACCACAGACCAATAATCTTGTCCGATGTTTCCTTTTGTGTGCCATTGCTCCAATTGGGTGGGCTGTTTGAGGAGGTCACAAATGCGTGGCTACGTACGTGGGTCATTTAAACGCATTTCGATATAGCTGAAATTTTGCTTCGGTCGATTTGGCCCAAAACCTGTCCAACATGATTCGCCTACGGAGACCAGGATGCTGACCTCCATGGCCGCCTTATATTTTACCCACCCACCACCGAAATTTGACCTCGACTGATTTGGGCAAAATCTGTCCAATTTAATATGACTATGGCGAACAAGACTATGGCGAACCGGGTCCACCCTCAGATTGGTCCCTTGACCCCAGTAGATTGACCTGAGCCGATTTCGGACCAAAATGAACGGACAACATAATTCGAGTACGGCGAACACGATGGTGACCTCCAAATTTTGTTTTGGGTCACACACGGTTTACCAACCCTCGAAACTTCATTTTGGCCAATTTACATGAAAAGCGATCAGTTCCTAATTGCATTGGCCATCCTCGGCATTATGGTTACTTATAAGTTAGGCATGACCATTTCCAGAATTTGGCCCAGGCCGCCTTCGAAGTATCACCTTTATAATTGGTATCCAATCTTAATTGACTGTGCCTGACAAGATGGCAACCACCAAAGCTGCCATAGCCAAATCAAAAATTTTTTTGCCCGTGCTATAGCTAAAAAGACCAAGCTTTCGTACTATAATCAGCTCAAAAGAGATAATCCCTACCATATTTTTTCATTTTCCTGTAACCTTTCAATTCATTCATTACTGAAGAAAACAGTCTAATCTGTAATTTTACACATTTTTTTCTATTTTTTCCCTCGTTTTTCTCAGCACTGCCTTGCGCCTACATATACAAGCTTTAGGACCGTCGCTCGTTGCTTGTCGAGAGTTTATGAGTGAGTCCCGATGAGTCCAAATGAGTGAGCTTAAATGGGTCGTGAGTTGAACTGAGTGAGTCCAGATCAGTCTGAGTTCAGATGAATCTGAGTTCAGATGGGTCGTGAGTCGAAGTAAGCGAGCGCAGATGAATCGTGAGTCAAAAATGAGTGAATAGAGATGAGTGAGCTCAGATGAGTCGTGAGTTGAAATGAGTGAGTACAGGATGAGTCTGAGTTGAAGTGAGTGAGTGCAGATAAGTCGCGAGTCAAAAATGAGTTAGTCGAGATGAGTGAGTGAGCCCAGATTAGTTAGGAGTCTGAGTGAGCCCGAGTGAATCGTCATCATGCGTGAGTTTGAGTTGAAGAATCTGAGTGGGCCCGAGTGACTCGCCAGCTTGCGTGAGTTTAAGTTCACGAGTGTGAGTGAGTCCGAGCCTTGTGAGTCTGAGTGAGAATGAGCCCGCAGATGGACCAAATTTTTCTGGGTGAGCCTGAGTGAGCACACGTGATTCTGCGGACCTGTGGAGTCGGCACGCGGCCGCGGCGGCGGCGAGCTCTGATGTCATGCGCAGCGCACCTGTTGCTCCTCTCTGGTTTCCGCGCATGCGCACTAGTGACCTGGTTTACACACGACGAAATGCGCTGCTGGCTAGCGTACTGTGATCCTCGCTACATAACGCAAGCAGATGCGACAAACGAGCCAGCAGCGATGATGGCGTTGTAACCTGCTAGCTCGGTGAAGAGTGAGCTGCCGCCAGCCGGCGGCCGAGTGCCTAGACGCTGAAGAAGGAGTTTTTCAAACCCTTTAAGGTATCAAGGAGTATTCATTCTGGCAATAAACTCCTTTCTGTAGAAGGAGCATAATCATCCAAGACTCAATTTCACTTCATAATTCTCAGTAAAAAAGGTGGTGTCCTCAACTTCTTACAAGGAATTTCATAATATTGAAGTAAGGAGTATAAAAGGCGACGTCAGCCATTTAGTCTCCTATTTGGGCTTATTTAGGTTAAAAGTGTAATAACCCAAAATTTGGTGCTGCCTCTGACGTCGTTTTATTGCATTTTTAAGGGCTACTTGGATCAGGAGGCGCCGCAACGAATTAGGCAATGCAGGCCCATTGAGTATGATCAGTTATTTTCGTGCCTCTAATTCTTTACCTCCATGATTACGACAGCGACAAAGAACGCTAACGAAACCTACACTGCGGTCAAAAGAAAGACACGACACAATTATTACCGCAATAGCATTAGTGATCTCTTTCGAAGAGAAATGTGGCGTTGACGCCGCGTCGAGAAGATGCTGATTGGGAGAGGGGGACTTGACGTCAGAGCCAACGAATTTAACACAACAGAAGAATTTGTCGCTCAAGTGCTGGGATAAAATGTATGTCCCCTGCGTCGCTATCCGGACACGCTGCCTCTACGCCAACAAGGAAGCTGTCGCACAACACTCTTAAAGGCCCACTGTCCACCCTCCGGCCGAAAATATTTTCTTCCCCGGTGACTGTGAGACTTCGCCCCTAGAACGCAAGGCCGCAAAATGTTTTTGAAAAGTAACTAATAACGCAGTTACAGCCATCGCAATCACCCGATTCTGTCATGCTTCTCTGTTTCCGTTCCCTCGCAAAGGTTTTTCACTCTTCTGCCCGAGGTCATCGCAAGACAAATTCCCCTTCCTCCTCCGCGTTTGGCGGGAGGTGGGGCGGGGCACTCCGAATTAGGGAGAATAGTCCTACACCTGACTTTTGTTAGAGATAGCTCGCACTGACGTTTCAGGCTCTGACCTAGGGTCTGGTATACTGCAAATATATAATACCAGAGGAAACGATACGCGATGGAGTCGTCGCGCGACGACTCGCTAAGGAAAATGGCCTCATGCGGTTATCGCTTTAAATAAACTTAAGTATACTCATTTTTTATCACAACTTGAAGGTAGATGCATTTTTAGGCCGTAGTGAGATCGACAAGAATTCGAACTTGATTTTTAAGTTCTTAATATTTTTGACCAATTGATGCTTGCAGGCACGCGCCTGTCTCTTGACCGCCAAAACGAAAAGAGCGAAGAAGAATGCCGCATGTTTCGTCAAGACCGTGGTTTCTTATAACCAGAGCCCAGTAAACTGGGTAAACTACAAATTTTGTTCGGCGTCATTTAAAAGAGCCATAGCGTAGGCAAAGGACGAGTACAATAAAAATTTAAATACTTATTTGTCAAACCCTAAGCACAGGAAGGCTTTGTATGGTTTCATGGAACGAAATAGGAACTCACACATTTCTCAGTCATTAAGTTCAATAGTGTTGTCTCCACAGGAGGCAAAGGATGAGTTGGAACCAATTGTACAAGGGCACGCATTACGTTTCCAGGAGCACTGCAGAGTTTCCTTGCATGCTCCCATTTTCTGCTCACACTATGTTGAGGTTGAAAGGTCAGAACTTCTATCTGTGATTTTTTTCCATGCAAAACTCGGCTCCAGGTTGGGACGGGGTTACGGTAGGTGTTCTCAAAATTTTAGCAAATGAATTCACTCAGTATCTCCTGGATCTAGTCAACGAATCATTATAATCTGCATGCCTGCCGCACGTCTGGAAAGTGGCGAAAATTATATTGCTCTTGAAAGACCCTGGTAAAGAATTTCATGTTGAAAACATTCGGTCGATAGCTTTGACTTCGAATCTAGTAAAATTAATAGAAAGAATTGTGCATGGCCGCCTCTCAACGCATATTTCAGAAGTTAATGCTTTGAGTTCTGCCCAGGTTGGTTTCCGCAACGGATGCTCAATATGGTCTGTACTAGTAGATTTATAAAGCAGGATTCACCTTGCAATGTGCAGCAAGGAGGTATCAGCGTTAGTGATGCTCGATATAGCTAACGCCTATGACAGCACTGCACATTCCATTCTACTAAACAAGTGGTCATTATTACGTCCTTCGTTCTACATTTATGCTTGGATCAGAAAATTTTTGAAAGGACGAGAATTCTTTTGCACTGATGGCTCATTAATCTCAGTACCTATGCACAGACAAGAAGGGTGCCCCAGGGCTCTGTACTCTCACCACTCCTTTTTAATATATCAATGTGCGATATTCCGGTTCATCCTGATGCCACTGTGTATGTATATGCAGAAGACTTAGCATTCTTCGCCTCTGCAAAAGATATTCATGACCTCTATCGTTCACTACAGGCTCACCTAAATGCACTTGAGGTCTGGTTGGACAAAATTAAATTGGTTTTAAATGTGTCCAAACGTACTGTGCTTGTTTTTAAAACAAAAACCCCCTTATATGTTTCGTTAAACTACCGCTCAGATGTCATACCTCAAGTGGAATCTGTGCGGTATTTAGGCATTACATATGATGCTAGTATGGACTGGAGGCCTCACATCAAGTCTAATGTTCAGAAAGGTGAGCGTGCCCTTGGTAGGCTCATACGGATAAGTAATAAGAAATTTGGTATGCGTCGAGACACTCTTCTACTTTTGTACAAAGCCTATGTGAGACCGATTCTGGAATTTGGCTCCATTCTTTTTTCTGGGTGTCCAAAATATAAGCTGCATCCTTTGCTGCTTTTAGGCAGACGGGCGCTGCGCCTCTGCCTCGGGCTTCCACAGTCAATCTCTACCACTGTTCTGTACTTGGAGGCCCGCATTTCGGACCTTAACTCCCGTTTCCGCCTTCTGTTAGATTATTCTTGCGATCATTTGAGGCTACTCCAGATATGGCTATACCTATTTTTGTGTCAAACCCCGCCCTCATTCTCGCTCACCAGTGGCCAAGGGTCTGCATGCCCCAAGTTGTTTTCACGCAGAGCATTTTAGCAAACATTGGTGTGGACCTCGGTTCTATATGTCCTATTGGTTGCTCAACGTCCTTTGTGGATGTAAATTATGATTCTATATTTCCATCTAATGTGAAGCACTTACTTCAAGTCTAATATCCAGTCTCCTATGTGATCACCTTGAAAAGTTCCCTGATCACACTGTAATTGCCACTGATGCGTCTGTGACTGCGCACAAAGCAGCGATTGGAATTTTTTTCAGAGTCTCTTCCCTGGAGTTTTTCGATGCGTGTCCCGGATTACACGCCGATATTTTTATCAGAGTTTATGGCAATTGGGCTAGCACTACTAAACGTTTCCTGCAGTCAATCAAAAATAATTTTTCTATCAGACTTTCTGTTTTGCTGTCACTGGAGTCAGCACGTGATGCTCTTTTGAGCCGCTCACTAAAGTATTTCATACCGGGGTGGGTGAAAGAACTACGCTTCATCTGGGTCACTGCGGTATTTTCCAGAACGAAGAGGCAGATTTCCTGGCTAAATCAGCTCTTGATGCATCCGTTTCATGTACCATACCTAATATCACCATTTTTGGAATGTCCTGTTTTCAGCGTTATCAATACCTAGCCGATTCGTGCAATGAAACCTTACTATCTACAGCCGAATACCACCATCTCACATAATCATGGAAAGTTCGTTCATGTAAATCACGGCAGTGTGAGGTAACGATGACTCTCATGAGATGCAGGATTCCTCGCCTAAATATTTATTTATGTAGATGCGTGATCAGCCCCACAAACCTTTGTGAGGCTTGCGGTAAGATTGAAAATATTGATCACTTCCTTCTCGCTTGCCGAAGATTTTCACATCAGAGGAGGGTGCATTTAGAAACTCCAATTGCACGCTTGGGATTTAAGTTGTCGGTCCCGCTTCTATCTCCTTCGGTGCGAGTGCGAAAGGATTTGCGTTGCCTCAAATTTGTCAGTACTAACATAACATCACAGCTACGGACAGATTGTCTTGCTAATTGTATTCCAAATTTACAAACTTCCAAATTTTTGCTTCGTATTTTTTCTTTCAATCAATTTTGTGATCTTAAATCTTAAGTTTTTGTTTAGTTCACAATTACTTTATTGCACTAATTCAGTTTGTGTAGGACATTTGGCAGTCCACACTGAACCCTGGCCAATCCCCCTTCGTGAAGAAGAAGAAGACCGTGGTTCAGCTTAGCAGCGACAAATACCTCTCGTATTAACGAATAAGATGCTTCTGCTGTCCAGACGCAGGCTCAGTCGAGTAGACTTAGTGACGAGCGACTGCTATGACTGCAGTGATGTGTTCGGCCATGGTCATTTTCAGCGCTGGTTCTTCAATCTCGTTATATTCTCCGTGTGCGCAATGCAGTGCCACACCCTCGCCTTCAGTCTCATCTCTGGTGACGTCGACCACTGGTGCAAGCAGCCGCAGGGTGAAATGAAGGTGCCTGCGGCCTCCTGGAGGAACTCGGCAATCCCTCTAGAGGCGGACGGTCGCTTCAGTCGATGCAGCGTCTACAAACACCCGGGTCACCCTAACGACACGCTGATTGTTGACTGCGATGATTGGGACTACGACCCGGAGTACAGCAAGAGGACCATCGTAAGTCAGTGGGACTTGGTCTGCCACAGACGCTGGTTGCGCGCCATGGCGGAGAGCCTCTACATAGCCGGCTCGCTGATTGCGATGACTGCCGTCGGGCAGATGGCGGACCGATTCGGCCGGATGCCCGTGCTCCTCACAGCGATGGCAGTGCTGCAGCTGGCCACGATGGGTGGATGTTTCGCAACATCATACCACATGTACGTCCTTTCAAGGTTTCTCAACTCTGGCTGCGTGGCAACTGTCGCCGTCCTCGCCTGCACACTATTCTTTGAGGCATCCACGCACGAGAACAGGAACAGGGACCTGTGTGCCGCCATGTGCGCAGGCTTGCTGATTGCCGAGGTATGGCTTGCTGTGGCACGGCTGCTCAGAGGGCTGAACTGGATAGTTCTCCAGATCTTCATGCTGTCCCCGACTGTCCTCACGTTGTACGCGGTGTCCGCAGTGCACGAGTCAGCCCGCTGGTGCATTGCAGTAAACGACATGGCCAGAGCCGAAATGCTCATGATCGCTGCCGCCAAAGAAAATCGCTTTCCCGTTTCGAACACTGACTGCATGCTGGAAAGGCTCAAGGCAGAGGTTCAGAGGACCGAAATGCGCATGCTGCTCACAGCAGGAGACGTAACTAGAGCAAAGGCAGTACAGCGCAGCGCGTTCGTGATGATCGGCTTATCGTTCTCTGCTTCGTTCTCACAATACGCATTGATGGCCGTCGAGGACAGGGTAATATTAGGAACAACTGCTTGGTTCCAGTGGGCCTCAAGCGGAACCAACCTCGCAAGTTGCGCGCTGCTCTACGCTACGTTCAGAAAACTCTCACCGCAACATCTACTGGCCGCAGCAGTAGGAACGCTCGGTGGCGTTTCCTGCGTGATAAGCCTGAGTTTCGCATTGGGATGCGCTTACGTAACTACATTGTTCTTCCTTTTAGCCAAACCGCTTACGTTCGCGGTCAAAGTCCTCATATTCGCCAACGTCTTGGAAATGGTGCCGACGCGTGTGCGTTGCGGGGCGAGTTGCTGGCTCTTCGGTTTAGGCCGCTTGGGAGGGGTGTGTGCCATAGTGCTGTCCGTGCGGCAAGACATTGGGCGTGGCGATGTGCTTTTCGCCCTAGCTGGGACCACGCTCTTTATGATGCTCCATGCCCAGCTCTTTTCACAGCAGCCGTCGGAGAAACCAACTTTAGCCAGTCCTTTATTTGCTGCGGGTTCCATTCAGAGTGTGGACTTCATGAAGCAGACGCTGAACTGGCGGAATGTGAAGAAGAAACGAACCAGCAAGCCTCGTGGCAGTGGTCAGTCATCGAGGTACCAAAGCATCGAGCCGAGACCTGTGGACAGCAGACTCAATTAGAGTGTTATGATTTGTGACGCAAGTGGGTTTTCAGTCTCATCACTGTAATTTATGCTATCTGAGCATAACGTTATTCGAATGTAATTTATTCTATCTGTCGAATGTTTACACAATTTCTATGCCGTCATGTGGCACTTGTATCAAGGGCAAACATTGGATATTGGATGCAATGCATCTTTTTTTGTGTTGCTATTAAGTTGGCTTCCAATATGGTTTGCTTTTGGGGTTTAACGTCCCAAAGTGACTCAGGCTATGAGGGACGCCGTAGTGAAGGAATCCAGAAATTTCGACGACCTGGGGTTCTTTAACGTTCACTGACATCGCACAGCCCACGGGCGCCTAGCTTTTCGCCTCCACCGATAAGCAGCCACCGAGGCCTGCATTCGATTCCACGTCCTTGGGCGCAGTAGTCGAACGCCCTAACCACTGCACCCCCCGGCAGGCTTCCAATATGTGCATGACCTAAACATTATTAGTGGAGGAGGTTTGGAGCCTACTAAAATAGCCTACGTTTATATGTACGCTTCGGGTGTCTAACGAGAAGGGAGGCAAATACAGCACTTTTCTTTCCCCGAATCAAACTACGGACTTCTAGTTTAGTTTTATTTATACGATTTAACGCCCCAAAACGACTCAGGCTATGAGACGCCGTAATGGAGGGCTCCAAAAATTGCGACCACCTGGAGTTCTTTACCATCCACTGACATCGTTAAGTGTGCAAGTAAAATGCAAATTGGCTCATTGGAAAGAAAATGCGAACTATATATGTCTGAGCGGACACTTGAACCGCACCGTAAGGGACGGTTCAATAATAAGAGAGAGAGGTGCCATAGTGGAGGGCTCCAGAATATTTTCAGCCACCTGGGGAACAACCATGTCGTGACTCAGCGGCTAAAACACCGGATTCGAACCCGACCGCCGGCTACTGCGTTTCCATATGAAGGCGAAACGGAGAGGCGTCCCTGGATAGTGTGACGTCAGTGTATGTTAAAGAGCCCCAGGTGGGACTACCAAGGAGTTCTTTACCTCCCTCTGTATGAAACCTCCTCAATTCTTTCTCGAAACTTATTGCTACTTTTGCAAGAATTACCCAGCTCCTATTCTGCGCGTTAAGGTTCTGTATTTAAGCGACTTTAACCGCCACCGCTAGCTCTTCACGTACAACCTACTCCCAAAGCAAGCAGTCGCTCCGTTGAGGTATACATGCGTAGCCCTAGTGCTCTCTTTATGCATTTGCGTGTGAGGGAGTCTATCCTGTCCTTATCCGCCGCTTTGATCCAAATATGGCGTCGCGTAGCTAATTCTGCAAACCACATACGCTTGTACTAGTTTTAAGAGGATTCTCTTTTTCAGTCGTCTGTCGTTGACAGCTATGCGTCTAATAGGCCCTAGAGTCTGTATCGAGTGATGCTCGAGCTTCTTTGACCTTTCCATTGCACATTTTTGCAGAAATACAAGAAATTGTACAATAGCAGTGGACACCGTTGGCGAATGCGTATAGAGGGCAGGTTTATCCTGCTCCCCAACAAAATCAGAACGTCTGCTCATGCGTAGTAAACCAGGCACAAGGGGCCATACCCAAATCCGGGTGCACGTTAATGGACAACATATACCGGAGGTGTCCGTCATACGGGTTCTTAGAATTTACATCCAGAAAAACGGCTGAAACAGAGTCCCTCAATCGCCTCAATGCTAGTGTCTATGAGACAGTGCGTCTCATACGTAGAATCGTTAAACGGTATTCGAGTATGAAGGAAACTGATCTCGTCCGCCTGGTCCAGGCTTTTGTCATTAGTAGCATTACCTTCATGCTACCATACATAACGTATCAGAAACACAACGTGTTGATTCCCTGATCAGACGGGCGTTCAAGTCCGCACTTGGTATCCCCATAAATACCTCAACGGAGCGCGTCAGTGCCCCCGGAGTCCACAACACTCTTAGCGAGCTGGTATACGTCCACCTCACCTTTCAATTCGAAGGGCTAACCCACACACCGACCAGACGCTTTATCCAATTGATTCCCTCTCAATCAGTTACCCCGCAACAAGGCAGGACAAAGCGCCACTTTCAATCAGCCTGCGAACTCACTTGAAAATCCTACCTCTCCTGAAGAATATGCACCCTGAATTTTATTCAGGCAAGCGAGTAGAAAGAGCTAAAGCCGTACACAAGCAATACCAGTTCAAACAAGACGCGGCCTATGTCGATGCAGCCGAACACACGGATCGTAATGCCTTCACGATTGTGACTGTAAATTATCAGGGTCAACAGCTCAGGGTCAGGGTTATCAACGACCCGCAGGAAGCGGAGGGGGGTACGATCACCCTCGCGATAAGCTCAACCTCAGCCCTTCATAAATTAACGACACGAAAACCGCAATAACAAATTACAGCAAAGGCAAGATATCCATTGTAGGACTCAAATTTCTGCATTTTCTCAAACGCCTCACTGTTCAATGAAGCTAATCTGGACAAGAGCACATTCTTCTCTTCTTGGTAATAAGGCTGTCCACAATTTCGCCCGAGCCGGGCGATGGGACAACCCCTCATGAGATGGGCGAGGGACCGCATGGTTTCCTATCAAGAAATTACATTACACTTCCGTTAAACACGTACCTTATACCCTCCAGGACACCAATATCGCACAAAGGAACAGGAGGTCACCTGGCGAAAATTACAGCCGCATTCCTTTCCAAATCCAGTCACCTACGCCAATGCATACCCTGAATTATACACCCCTTACTGTAACTTATGCCACCAGAGGACTAACTTACATCCCATCTTATGGGCACGAGACTCCCCTCCGTGAAATCTGCAGCCTTCCATCTGCGAGCAGTGGGAGACCGCTATGGTCAGCTCGGACCCACTAATCCAACTGCGGGCCATCGAGCGTGCAACCCAGGTCGCCAGAGCTCAAGCTCTGGCGACCTGAGTTGCACGCTCCTGGCTCCTGGCCACCTGGAGCGGAAGCTACTGCCTGCCTGACTGCAGACCTTGATCTGCATTTTCCAGTTTGAAGATGCTTATACACAATGCTTCTTTTCTTTAAATTTGTTTAATTTTTTGCTTCTGTGTTTTTCTCTAGCTCCGTCGTCTGGCTGCGCCCAGAGTACGGCCAACACACGGCTGCTGGAAGAAAATAAAGATGGCGGCTGGCGGTGGCACATGAATTACCCACGGCTGGCTGTTTTTTTAATCGATATTTATTGCCTCAGGGAATCAGTAGGGTATAAGATGATTGATGAACAAATGAATAATGAATGCAAAAAGGTTGGCTGATTTTATGAAGTCCAGGAGTGAGTGATGATGAGGTCTCTGCGTCCAAGCGATATATGAGGCAGGATTGGTTGCTGAAAGGCAAGCTATTGTCAGGTGCCAGATTCGTGTTTGCTTCAGTGCTGGGCAGTTTCGCAACAAGTGGTGAATGTCGGCTTCAACATTTTCGTTTTTACAGATCGGGCACCCTGGGCGGGGATATAAGTGTTGGAAGTGAGATCACGTTCGAGTGACAGCTGGTGTGAGGGCAACACCGACTTGGATCCTCCTAAGCGCAATCTCCTCTGCGCGGGAGAGACCGCGGGGAAGGGATACCGCACACGAAGAGATAAGTGCACGTGCGCGGCGCCGGAGGTTTTCCTTTCTTGATAAAAGAAGGGTAGCGTCGTCCACTCCAAGGAGCCGTAGCATTGATGCGTCTTGGTTCACGAGGCGGGTCGCTAAATCTGATTGAATTTGGGAAGGCAGGAGGTCCCATGGGACCCACTCGATGCGTACTGACTGCTGGATGCCCGCCGCAAGGTGGTGGATGTTTTGGCATATTTTAGGGCAGCGACTGACACGTCAGAGCAAACGTACTGCTTGAAGTGCGTCAGTGCGGATGGCAATGTGGGCTGCAGGGAGCATGGTTATGGAAGCCACTGAGCAGAGTGCCTCCTGAACAACCACGAGCTCAGCGCAGAAATATGTAAGAGGTTCCGAAAGCTTACACGTAGAGGTCTGATTCAGGCTAGGTCTTCATGGACAATAGAATGCTGTTCTGGCTTCACAGGCTTGCAGGCTTGCATTCACATACGCTACAATGGACCCTGAGTATCTTGCGCTTCAAATCTCTGGCGAAGCAACGATGCCGAGTTGGCAGACGTTGGTATGCGGATATCAGTTGGCTTGTTGTCTCCTAACTGTACAAATTTCCAGGGAGGGAGAACCGGCGCAGGTGGCTGAAGAATAATGTGTGACGTCGCATACGCCCTCAGTGCTTGCGTGGAATGTGACAAAGTGGCCTTGAGCCTGCGAGCATCACAGCGCTACTGCACCAGTTCATCAATGGTGTTGAGCTACGCATTCTCTTCTAACGCAACAACCGATGTGAGTCGTGGAAGGCATGTTATGGTCCTCATAGCTTCTCGATTTGCGGCTTCAAGGCGATGCCATTGTGCTTTGGTCTCAAGAGTATAAACAAATGTTGTATGCACAGGCTCCTTTGCTTGCAAGGCCACTCAGACTAGCGCGGCAAAATTTAGAACAAATTGTATGCTTATATAAAGAAAAACCCCTTCGTACCTGTTTTTTATATGTCCTCGCAACATAACCTGCGATAAAAGCTTCTGATGCGACCTCGTCGTGTTTATCTGCTTCACAACACATCGTCAAAAATCCTAGTTCACTGGCCAGCTCCATGGTAACTGAATAGGTTAAACAACGGGACGGGAACACAGGAAAAGAGGACGACACAACTAGCGCGGTTGTGCCGTCCTCTTCTACTGTGTTCCTGTCACATTTTTTGCACCGTTAACCTATAATTAATCACCAAGTCCAATGTACTGCCCCTTGTAGCAAATTCAACGGCAGCTGATAGGGCATTAGGCTTCAGCATCTGGACTTTTAACCTCAGCGCCGCTTTCATTTCAGAGGAAGCGAGTGCATTTACACTCCTCGCTGCGGCCTTTGCCTCAGGCGAGCTCAGCAGATAAAATTAGAGGGTCTCTTAGATGTCTCTTAAGCGGAGGACGGCGAAAGTCTACCTTTCTCTTATCATTTTCTTCTCATCCTTTGGCACAGTTCGTCATTTCAAGTCGTCGTTTGATATATTGGTCGTTTCCCAGTCATGATGAGTCTGCCTGCGTAGTCATTGTGGCCCTTAACACTCATAACTAAGCAGGTTACTCCTTTAGAATCAGCAGTGGTCATTGCAAGTCGTCGTTTCACGTATTGGTCATTTCGTAGTCATTAACAGTAATGATGAGTCATGCTTAGCTATTATATTCATTACCACACATCGCTAAGCACTTTTACTCTTTACTCATTTCTAATCAGTTGGGGTCATTACATGTCGTAGTTTGATATACTGGTCATTACAAATCATTTTAGTCATTATTAACCATTATTAGTCACTAGCATTGGTCATTACCTCTATCAATGTCTATAACTTTTATTGATTACCTGTCACCATCAATCATTTTCATACTTAATCTCCCTCTTTGCACGTCCGCTTTTGCGACTGACACACCAGTCCACAGATGCGACGCACAGATTACAGGCATAGCCTCTGCGCACAGATTTTCGCTCCATGAGCCTAGAACGACTTTCGCCTTAAAAAACAAACGCATCCCGTCTCAACGTTAACGTGCTTGCACACGCACACAGAAAAAAGTTTGCGTTTACCACGCAAACACGAGGCAAACGCGTCCAGAAAGGAAGCAAACCACGCGCTCAGAGCCGGCGACCCCGGCGGCGACGTGTCCCCTAACAGTGGCGCCCTCGGCAAAAATAGCGGGCGCAATTGTAAACTCCCCAAGGACGCGCTTGCCCATTGACGGCGGCGCAACGCAGCAGGCCGCACCCAGTCAGTGCGCTTCCATCGAGCGGCCGTGCCACCTGATTCCACTGATTCACGACTGAGAAAATGCCTACCCGTTTGGTCGCCGAACGACCACTTGAAAGCTTGGGCTTTCTATAGAAGCTTTCTTTTGTTGCAGCCTGCGTTTTGAAAGCTGATGACCAAGTCCATCCTTCTCCCCACTGTGCACTGCGCGAAGTGTTCATAGGGATGGTTCTTCAGCTGTTCCTTGCCTGTTCTCTAAAACTACGCTGGATAGCTGGACAGAGGGGCGCTATACTTTGTTTCACAAGATCTTTGCAGCGCTACTAAAGGACAGTAGCCCTAGCCCATTCAAGATAATGCTTATTACAATACGTGATTGTGCCACTAATGGATCCCGCCTTCGGGCACTGTAATAGATCATTGTGGTCTTACTGTCGCCCCACCAATTCGGTGGGCCAGGCTCGCATAGGAGCGCAATTACCTATTGTAGTGCGCATGATCCTGATTGGACCAGGTCGACCTTGCCTTTCGCAGTGCTGCAAACAGCTTGTGAGACGAAGTATAACTTGCCTAACTAATGCCCAACTCGAGCGGCGGCGGTGCGCGTCGCCTCCGCCGCTCGATCCTGCCATGACCTAACCTGTATACATAAACAAAAAGGAAGTCGATCGTCAACTGTTTTTTGCTGTTCTTTGTCCCCTGTTCTTGACAGAGTGAAACCTTGAGGGAGTTGGTGATACATCGTCAACATGCTTTCACGATAGAAATTTAGCATAAAGCTAAAGGGGACACCAAATAGGAAATCGATCAAAATTGCTGTTTGCGCCAGTGAGTTCCTACTTGGCACATAAAAAAAGAACAACA
Organism: Amblyomma maculatum; assembly: GCF_055883805.1. NCBI lineage: Eukaryota > Metazoa > Arthropoda > Arachnida > Ixodida > Ixodidae > Amblyomma > Amblyomma maculatum. The sequence goes on from NW_028146743.1 coordinate 1,672,899, forward strand.
CGAAAAACGAGGACAGAGGAACAGAAAACGCCCGTCCAGTCGTTTCGTGTTAATTTGTCCCCGTTTTAAGCGATGCTCTTACTTTTGTGCCAAAAAGCAAAGATGCGATATCGTGCTATATATTTCTGAGTGGTTTCGTCATGCACATTGGCTAAAATCGCCAGCTGTATTATGCCTTTCCTTTCATACCGCTTTTTTGCACTGTTACCAATGCCCCACGCTTGTTTTCTACTTTCCCGTTGACCAAACATGCCCTCGACAGCTACTGCGGCTTCGGTCACAACGGATTTTCGAAGATACTAAAATACAGAGCTCGTCGGTTTGAAATCCGAGCCTGAAGACTTGTTTATTGATTGCAAAAGCTGCACGAACTTCACAACGAATTCTCCCTATGACTTGATGGTTATAAACCTGACCCTTATAAACCTGACCCAGCTGGCCCCAATAAGCATGACCAATAATGGAGCAGACGGAGGCAAACCTTCGAAATTTGCCTTGAAACAAATCATGAGCTTCGGGAAAGTAAGACCAATGAGAGGAAACCCAACACCGAGATAGTGTATATTACAAGAACATCCTCTAAAGAATTCTAGTGCGTCGAAGAAAGCACCTTAATCTAACGTGCCGAAATACGCACGAGCCTCGTCAAAGAACGACTGCGGCTAAAATAGCAAGGGCTGAAGTCCGATAATGAAGGGTATACTGATGAGATGCCAATCCAGCCGAAATTAATCCATAATAGTCATGATAACAGAATATTCGGCCTGGCTGACAATGTGTGCGAGGCTAGAAAAGGGGCCATTGAAATACCAGACGCATCTGCTTCCTAGTAAGAGGCTGTTGACAGCTTAAATTATTAAGGTCAATCACTTTCTTTAGAATAATTATCAAGCAGGACGAGCTGCTTAGTACGACGCTCAGTGTACCATTAATGCTATTGAAGCTGCTGTATTGGGCACTGTTCGTGTTGTCAGTGACAAGCAACAGGCCGTCACCGTAATGTTCCGCGCCGTGTTCAATGACAACACACACCAGCACGTTGTTCCTTACGTTGTAAGCGAAATTGAACCTCTGTTCTTCTCGTTTAATCCAAGCACTTCAATAAGATTCTGAGATCGAACCTCCTGAAGAGCTAGATGTTTGATACAGTGAAGCCCTTTCGAGGTAAGTTGATTTTTTCTCAGTACGCTCTGCAGGGCTCAGGAGCACCTTTTGCTAAAGCTAAATCAGCTTCATGTGCAGCCGAACTCTAGAAAAACCGTTATGCATGGCAACAATAATATTTCCACCTGTGCGGATCAGCACCTTGGTGTACCTTCACGAGAATGATCAGCCCTTCTTCAAGATTCATGCAGTGTGTTTATGATACCATCACATTTGTGAAGGCATTGGGCACATGGTAGGATTTTCTCTACATATTTACATGGAAATCAAAGCAAACCCCATCTGTCAAAGATGACGACGATCGGTTCATCTGCCTTGAGGGTGACTTCATGTCTTCCGTCTAATACAACAAATTGCTACGTGCGCCGTCTCGGGCGAAGTTCCTGCACTTTTGTGTATATGCCCCATATGAACTGATTTTAAATTAATTACAACGTGACCCTAACATTCGGCGTCTTATGCGCTGCCAGTGTCAAATATATACTTCTCTAAGTTATCTGATGACAGATTTTAGGCCAAGAAAAAATAAATAGTTGCGTTTCGCGTCGTATTTAAAAGTCATAGGCTGATCATACGTGATCAAAGCAGCGTCAGTACTCCTTACGACGCTCTCAGTTACGTTTTTTTTTGTTGTTTTTTTGTCGACATGAGTGTGCAGTTAAAATGAACTGACCTCATGATTATATCTATAAGCATCTGCGTGCGTAACCATGTCGATTTCATTTGCACTACCAACAATATGAAAGCACCTTCAGACGAGTTCTGCTTAAAATCATCATGAGTTCAACTGCATAAACAAAAACAAAATGTCATGATTAGCTCAGCTAGGTCAGGATATACGTAGTGAAACATGTGTGCCTCGCGCTGGACTGCCTACTCCTCTCCAATCCGATCTAATTCCATCCAATCCAGTGTAATATAATCCAATCCAAACCAATCCAGTCCAATCAAGTACAGTTCATTCCAGTGAAATACAATCCAACCAATCCTTTCCAATTCAGTTCAAACCTGTCCAATCCAAACCAGTTCAATCAAGTCCAATCCAATCTAATGTAGTGCAATACAATCCTGTCAAATGCTGAGTGCACCAGCCTAAAACCAGTCTGAAAGCTGTTAAGGACCACGCCTGCTTAATTGAACAGCTGACAGAGACAGTTGCTGGAGCACTCAGCATTGGACAGGATTGTATTGAACTACATTAGATTGGATTGGACAGGTTTGGGCTGAATTTGAAAGGAATGGTTGGATTGTATTTCACTGGAATGAACTGTACTTGAAAAACAAAACGAGAAATTAATTGCTTTAGAAGATAGAAGCAGACGGAATAATTTAATGGTGTTCGGAATCAAAGAAAGCGAAGAAGATGGAAGATCTCGAAACCAAAGTTGTTACAAATGTCTTTCAGGATAAATTAGGTGTCACAGAGGGAACCATGTGAAGAATTCACAGAATGGGGGGGGGGGGGGGGTAAAAGCTAAGAAGCCTCGACCGGCTGTTCTTAAGCTTTATGACTGCAGAGAAAAGCAAGAACTGTTCAGGAACTGCATAAAACTAAAAGGAACCGGCATTTCTGTAGTCGATAATGTTTCTAAAGAAACACAGGGCAAACACCAACAGCTGTGGAATTCTGCCAAGAAAGAACGAGACGATGGGCAAAAGGTTCGACTTGAATGCGACAAGCTGGTTATAGACTGTGACGTTTTCTTCTGGGATCAGACTAGGGCTGCCGCGTTAAACTTCGCGGGACAAAAAAGCGTCCGGTTACTGAAAATCAGGAACCAACAGAGGCACACTTGCAGCTACCTTCCTTTCGGCTGATAAATCTCAACGCTATGAGTCTAGTTAATAAAATTGCAGAATTAGAGTACATACTAGCTAATTACGACTGTCAGCGAAACATGGTTATGCCCGGAATAAAGGATAGCGAAATGGTGCCTCCAGGATACAGTATTGTTCGCAGTGACCGGGGAACGCAAGGGGGAGACGTGGCAATAATCATAAAAGAAGGCATCCAGTTCTTCCCCATCAATGGTATCCCGAATCACGAAAGTGTCTGGTGCCAGTTAAATACTTGTAAAACCTCTTCTCTATAGACCGCCAACTGCAGCTCTTTCGTACTTAGAAAGTTTGCAGTGCTACCTAGAAAAATGAAACCTATAGAAACCGCCAGCTGATTATGACAGGAGATTTTCATTTACAAGGTTGTCTGGGATACCTTGACAACTAGAAACGCAGAAAGCAGTAAACTGCTCCTGGATATTGCCTTTAATAATGACACGACGCAGGTGGTGACTGAAAGTCCACGTCTAGCAGGCACATTTATACCAACGCTAGATTAAGTGTTTTTGATGGACGAATCGATAATTACTTAGTGAAAGTTCAAGAGGGTTCGCGCAGCACGTACAGTTCTTTTCGCTCGCGAGCCGGATTCCGCGGCAGTTAGCTAGCACGTGTGATGGTGTGCCTTTTTATGGATGTGTTCGTGTCGGGGTGCAAGAGCGGGTAGTGAGGTGACCTGCTCTCTCTTCAGGACACCGAAAGGCGCAGAGAAGAGGTAAGCGTAGGAGCGCAAAAAAAAGCGCGGCGACAGAGTAGGTATTGTCGTTTGTGATGAAGGTATACGGGCCAGTCGTGACTCGTGTGTGACTGGTGGTGTGGCCCGGGGCCGTAGGTAGGAGACAACGTGGATGAAGTAGAGAGGAAGTTCGTGGCGGTGGCCGATAGTAGGCTCAGCGCCGTGTAATCAGAATGTAATGAGAGGTGCGTTAGTTCTGCTTGTTTTATTTTGATTTAATAAATGTTTAGTTAGCATCGGACGGAGGTCACTCATTTGATGGACGACATGCGCTCAACTCTGCAGCCGTCAGTCGCAAAGTAAGTCCCCCAGGGTCCGGCACGAGGCCCTCCTCTCGCACCCATCCCCATCAACCGAGAGGGAAGCCCTTCCACCGACTTAACAATCAGTCGAAGTGGAAGGCGTTTGTTGTATGCATTTAACTACGCACATTCTAGGCTTCGAGGACCATGTGTGCGCACGGCTGCCGTCCAGTAAAAGCCCCGCACTCTCATTCCCGCACCCCGATCTCAAGCAATTCCCGCCAAAGTTACTGTTCAGCAAATGACAACCCCCATCGCAACACCGCAACTAATGAACAATTTTCCCGCCACTTTCTCCCGAATTAAACACTTCATATAGAAAAGAAAACCAAAACACAACATCACACACAAGCGAAGCTGCTCGCCGCCCTGGCCAGCTACCCCAAAAGGAAAACATGAAAAAAAAAAAAATACTAATAAATCAACCACTACCACCACCACAGATACACGGTGCTGGCCATTTCTATCGTCGCCTCGCGGGCAGAGCGTCTCCGAAAGACAACACGCTTCTCAGCCGTTTCAGCCGAGAAACCCGAAACCCGAGCCTCGGCACCCCCGGACAGCCGAACCCCTGTCTTTCCGGGAAGCGCGACGCCGTTTGCGGGACAGTAGCCTCTCAAGCTCAAGCGCCCCTTCTCCTCGCGTCCCCGCAGCGCCTTTCGTGGGTTCAGCCCGCTCTGCCTTTCCTTCTTCATTTGACCGGTGTGCGCTATTTTCCTCCCGCTGCCTTCTCCACGACGCACTCTGGCTGCGTCGTGACATAAGTCCTTCATGCAAGCGCAATTGGTTATACAGAACCCTCAGAAATCCCTATTACAATACGGCACCGTGGTAATAATCAGGCAGGATGATAGGCTATAAAAAGCCTCTTCGTTTCTCCATCGGATCAGGGGCATGCGCGCAAAACTTTGGTCACGAAAAAAATCGTTATCGTGGTTATGGCAACTGTGGTGCGAATTCAATAATACCCCTAAACTGAAATCAAATACTAAAGAGCGGCATCGCACGTACAAGGAGGCGCCTGACAATGCGCAGCGAATGCATTTCGAAGCGCACGGGCGCGCTCGTCGTCTGCTGCGTGGGCAGTACGCACTCCGAATCACCGCAGCTCCACCGCGGTGATCATTCTGCGGCAGCCCCCGCCGCGGCCGGCGGCTGGTCTTGCAGTGCTGCCCAGCGCCTTCGGACGATGCTTGAGTGCGCTGTTGCCGCGAGAGCCGCACGGAATTTAGACACTGCGTTATAGATGATTCTTGCAAATGCAGCTCGTTCTGCTGACCACCACATCACGCATTTTGTTTTTGTGCCTGGCCGAGAATGGCGGCGAGCTGTGTAATAAGAGTGAGCCGCTACTCGCGTTTTAAGTTCGATGACGGTGAAACAAGCCGTGCAACTAAGGTATTAACCAAATTAGGTGCGATAAGAATGACATAACTGCACCAATCTTCAGTTGCACTGATTTAATTGGCATCCCAAGTGGCCGCAATCGCTGTCAACATTCGATGCTCGTCATCGGCACGAAAATCAGTGCAGAAGACAGCTGATTGCAAATGCAAGAAATTGTTCTTTTCATGACAAAGACCCACTGCGCTGAAGTCTCTCATACCTCTCCCCTGGGAAACTGCGATGCACCATGTCACCTGGACCACCAATGTTTCCCTCAACCGAAAGTCGTGCTGATAGACACTTGTCGCTTCACGCTCTCAAGCAGAATGTTTGTTTTTTAATGACGCGATGGAATACTTTTTCGAGCATCGAGCGACGTTTATTTCACAAAAGATGCACACTGGTCTGAGGGCGCCCGTAATAGCTGCATGTCTTCTGGTAGACCTCGCGGAATCTGTAGCACAGAACGACCCAACTAGAGAAAACAAATGGCAACAACAGTAGGATGCGCTGATCCGTCGATCACCAAAGCAATGGACGGAGCGGAGAAAGAGTGCAAATCGTCGGCAGGCCGAGCCGGCACTCCGAGATTGCCGTCACGTTCCGCCCCGCTGCTCACGGGAGCGACGAGGGCGTGACCGGGGCGCATTTTTAACGAACGATCTTGGCTTTTCTTATCGACAGGGTTTAGAAACAATTGACACGCATGATTAACAAAGCGCTTGTTTCCAACACCCGAATTCTATGCAATTTGAAAGCCGTTTCAGCATCCGTAAGGCTCTTATGTCGATTGCTCGTCATATCTCGTCCACACGAGACAATAGGCACGCATTAAGATCAGAGTCCTGGCAACAGCTGCCCCACTGCCACCCCATCAGTCCCTTGTTGATCACTGCTGTTTGTTTTTAGGGCATGTTCAAAAATTTAAGTGCCTCTGAAATGTCGCCACCGCGCCATGTCTGCGTCGTGCTGCAACTTGCGACGTTGGGCTGCATGAGTTGGTATCAGGATCGTGGTCGGGATGCCATAATGAGAGTTCGCAGAGAAACACCCCTTCGGCCGACTCATACCCCTGGCCCGTCCAAGCGGTTTCAAACAACCAGTGCCACAAACTTTGACCAACATAGAGTTTTACTCTGCATTCAGATTCTCTACATTTAACTTGCGACATTTACATCCGGCCAGCATGGTGCCAGCTTTTACTACGTTTAAACCGAGAAGTTGGCAACACGTAGTGATGCCATGCCAACTAAATATATTTAGTAACAAAACGGCCGTTTGAAATCTGCAATGGAGAAATGCGTAAGCCTGAGCGTTGCTGTATTCTCAGCGAGATGTACAAGCGGGATTCCGCGAGTGACAGATACTGCTCCTCTCTTTTCCTGTAAACCATTTATAGAACGCCGTCAACTTTGATGCGTTCAAAGCAACCACAAGGGGCGTTCCACTCAGACACGTGACCGGAAGCTGAGGACCGGAACCGGAAGTTGTCTGGCGGCTGTCTTGGCTCCAAATTAAGAATTTAGGAGAGGGTCTGACTTCATTTTTTTGAAGCCGGCGCGGCCGCGCCGCGTCCGGACGCTGCAACGTCTCTCCTCCTCCTTTACCCCCCGCCTTCTCTTTCTCTGCGACCCGGACTGCATCTAGACGCTCCTGTGGCCGCGAGGCACAGGGGGTTTACATGAGACCGACAAAGTCGGGTCGGGCAGGCCTGTCGGGCTGAAAACCGGCTATCGGGCTCATGTATACGCTAGGGGGTCGAGCTAAAGGACCGTCGGGTCGGGTCCCGCCAGCCCGACTGCAGGGGGTGGGTTGGCTCGACCCTACCCGCTGCGCAAAGAGCATGTATACGCTGCCGCGTCGGGCCAGCGGCTCCTCTCTTTCCTCCTCTCTTTCCTCCTTTCTGGTGGGGCTGCGCGACGGAGAAATTCGGGCACCATCTCTGTGCTCTGGGTTTCCGGGGTACCTTTTTTCCGGTCTCCTCATTCAGCAAAATGGCGACAAGTGCGAGTGCGAGCGCGCGCGCGGTGTGGACCGATGATGCGATCCTATCTTTTTTAGCGCTTATAGAAGCGAAAAGCGTTAGCGAAGCGCTTGATAGCAAGCGCCAGCGAAACAAGGACGTTATTCCAAGACCTTGAATGTGAGATGCGCGCGATGGGCTACGACCTGACATGGGAGCATGGGTACATGCTGGAAAAAGAAAAGGTTTACTTTTGTAAGTATTGAAGAAGCCGTCCTGTGTGCAACCTCCTAGGTAATTATATTGTGTTTCTCGATCTTTAGGAGCTGCTAGAACAGAACAAGAGTGGAGCTTCCCCATCTACATGGAAGTGGTTCTCCCGCATGAGCGATTTGTTGAGCCATCGCCCACTTGCTCAGGCTTGCGAGCACGGCGTCGATTCCGCTTTAGAAGCCACCCAGGTCGATGCCAACAGCGCCCAAAATGGCAAGTAGTTTCATTGCATATCTGCATGCATGTTACGCGGACTCCTGAGGTGAGTTTCCTTTCAGTTGGCCCCCTGAACGACCGCGACGGGTGTATTTTTTTTAGTGCGGTTGTCTTATCTACGCGAGCTTTTCGCACCTCAAGCTGGGCAGGAGATTGCTGCCGGAACTTACAAGAGCAATAGCAAGCGTTGCTTTTCGCAAAGAAAAACTGCGCTTCACAGAACAGTGCTAGCAAATCTGGCTGCTCATTAAAATGCCGCATGTATTGTGTAATAATAATAAAAAAAACGTGGTGCTTTCCGCAGCAGCTTTCGTATACCTACAAGCTCGCCTTAATTTCTTTCGTTCATTAGTACAGTTAAAGATTGCAGTAAAAGGTGTCAACGCATTTTATTTCAGTGTACTTTTATGTGTACAGAAGTGCACACAAAATCAGCCCGGTGCAGAATTATTAACTATTCCGGTCTACATCTATACCCAGTGAAGTGGCGTTCAGACTATAGTCGCATTCGTAGAGTCGTATTTATCGCATTTTTCATAGCCGCTAGAACTCTGGTTTACGTAACTTGCAACCGCCTGCCTCGATAGCGCGCGCATGTCCGCCGCAGGCAGTGGTCTTGCACGCCAGCTTTCACCCTCGCGCTCCCCAGTATTCTCTCAGAAAACGTTTGATGCTGCCGCTCTCGCAAAACTCGGTCAAAAGAGCAAGAACGTCCGCGCGACACCCATGGGGTGCTCCCATCTGGTCCGATGCCGTAGGTCTTTCGGGGCGGTGACTCAAAAGGTCGTAGGGGCTTCAAACAATGGAAAGGTCCGCGGAACGCATCCTATTAGCTCGCCCTCCTTCAGTAGATACTATTTTTTTTTTCCTTTTACGGCGGGCTTCTTTCCACGCCGGCTCCGTTCTGCTGCCCAACCTCAACCTCGCCACGCATCGGCCTTTCGCTGCACGCCAACTGTTTCCTCCCTTTTTGTCCCAAACGCGTCCTACAAAAGCCTGGACCCGTCCTCTCGAAAAGCTCTAAAGAAAGCTGAAACTAAGGAGGAACAGCGGGAGAGGGCCAGACGCTTCTGTGGGCTCCCGTCCTGCGCAGCAGCTCAGCATCTTAACTGCTTTTGTTTATTCATCAAAATACGGCCGTTGCAGGTGGTTCCAAAAATATCAACTCATGCAGTCGTGAGAAACCATTGAACGTGTTGAGTTAAGGTTTGACTCCCCATCGACGTCTGGCGCAGGTTGCGACCAGCAGTTCTGTGCTAGATGTTATGCAGATTTCAACGCAATCAGTGACGCACTTGAAAATTATGTGGCCCACAGTCCGTGCCCCAGAAATCGCCGCTTCACCAAGTGTCACAGCCCATCAACGGAAAAACACCTCGATAGGCTCCTGATGCTACGCACAAAATCCGCACTGTAGCACTATTGCAGAAAAGCACCATTAATTTGGTGACGCGAGCCCACTAAGCCATAATTTTAGTCACCCGAACATCGCGGACATTCTGCTAAGCCATTATTGTGCCACGTGAGCCGCCTGGCAATTATACATAAACGCGCACAATGCACAGGAGGCGGGATCTTTGGCTGGGCTCGCCGTACGATTAGGCCTGCAAGCCAACTTCAATGTGTCGTCCGTCTAATACGACGCAGATAATCAACGCCGATGGTTCAGTTTATCAAATGTATATGATATTTTCCAGTTTTACATTAAAAAAAAAAAGTGGAAAGAGAGCAATCATCACGCCGGGAGGAACATGGGGACCGCGCGCATAGAGGGGAGCTCATGCTTTTTTCATGTTTATTTTTTCTGCCAAGCCCTGTGTTGTTAACGTTAACATTACTGATAACGTGACATTTTTTTTTCTTTCTGCTGACATAGAACGAGAACGTTCTTTTCTTAATTTAGTGAGGTCTGCAATTTACATGCATGCATTATTGAGAAAATTCTTTTATATGCATAAATCCTCGCGGTTTAAAACTGAATACAATGATTTTTCTTGTTTCAGATCCCTCTGAGAATGATCCACCACATACTCAAAGAAATGAAGAGGAAAACGACACCTTTTCGGAGCTTAATGCACGTAAGTATATGTAACTTCACTCTGTGAACATAGATAACAGGAGACGAATTCAACTTCAAGATGAGACATTTATTGAATCTCCCCTTTGGATGTATACATAGCATTGGGAATGCGAGTTTCCAGCATTTTTTTATACACGGGTAAAAGAAGGATGAGGTGGGGCAACAAACACAAGCCATTTGTAATCCGGTACTTCAACGCTGATTACGGTAATGAAGACCTATATAGAAGCGTTTTGCACCTAAATCTAAAACGCGTTTTCCTGCTCAATGCAGTAATATGTATTCAAGCATTATTGTGCTAAAGCTATAACAAGATACAAAGTGCTTTGCTTTTAAACTTTGTGCGAAAACATAAAGAAAGCTACATTTCGAGAGCAACCCTTCGTTACATGCGCTGTCGTACAAAAATGCATTGCGCTTTTTCAGCGGGAAGCTCGCCACCGTCAGCGCGGCCATGCAGAAGCCGTCCAACACGGGACCGACAAATGGAAGATCTCCTTTCAGCCATGAATAGGAATATTACCTCGCGGGAGCAGCGAGAAGAGCTGCAATTTCAGCGCGAGCAACAATTTCTTCGCGAAGAGCAAGAAGCCATGAAAGGGTTTTTGGAGGGCGTGACCAATTCTTTTTTGCAAGGAGCACAAACTCTCATGACGCAGTTTTTCACTCAGCAACAAGCCTTACTTAACACCCTACAGGCGCAGATAACCCCCTTGCCATACATGTTCCAGCATGCGCACACCGCTTCACAACCGCCCCAGACCCCCCCTCCTCACCAGCAACAATACATGCCCGCGGCACATCAACAGGGACGCCAGATACCAACGTTTGAGGAACAAATGTACATACGAGCAGCGCAGGTGGGCAGCATACACATTCAACAAAATGCGTCACAGGGCAACCGAACTGATCTGCCCAACACAACCCCACAAATAAGCAGATGTACCCGAAAACAGTGAAAGTTAAATGGATTTTTTTTACTATTTTCATTTGTGTTCATTACAGCAGACGGCCAAAGAACGGGAGTACAAGACTGTGACAATATGTGATTAGTTCTCAGTGCAATCGCAAATCTATATCAATTTTGTTGCAATATTTAATAAAGTTCTGTTTGTGTGACTGAAATATGATTAAGCCTCATGCTTCATCGAAAAGAACTTGAACGCAGCGGAAAGTGTTTCACTAAATAGTCTTTTAGGCAGTCTCTAATTTCGCACTGTAGTTCTGTATGTGGCCTGCACGTAGGTTGTTGCTGGCGAATGTTCGTATCGGAAACGATACGAGACCACAGTTCGCTGTACTCCTCCGACCGAGCCTCGCAAAAGTTGTGGAGGACACATGCTGTCAAAGCCACTGTTGGCACAAACTTGTATGATATATCTGTGCGCTTCAGCAAAGTGCGCCAGCGTCCTTTTAGCCTCCCGAATGCTTGTTCTACACAGTTTCGTGCACTGCTGTGGTATGCATTGAATGATTCCTGTTCTTTTGTGAGTTTGCCAGTGTAAGTCTTGAGGATCCATGTCAAGTGCGGGTATGCTGGGTCTGCCAGTAGCATGAACCGGAATGTTTTTCCTTCAAACAGTCGGTCGCCCTGGGGAAGCAGGTGGTCACTCCTCTTGTAAATTTCCGTCATTTTGAGGGCAGTTGAATCATGGGCGGAACCGGGAGCTCGGCATGATACGTAAAGAAACCTGTATGCACAAAAAAAGCATATATATATATATATATATATATATATATATATATATATATATATATATATATATATATATATATATATATATATATCAGCTGCTGGGAGCAAGAAGTGCGGACCGTTGGTGAATAATACCTTCATTGTGAATTAAAATTATCCTATTCTTTCTGAATACGGAAATACAAATGCACTTCTACATGCTCCAGTAACACAGCGGAGCCCAAACATTGATCAAATGCAAAACACAAGATATTTTCTATCGAATGAAAGAGCGGTAGTGCCTATTTCACTGCTTACTTGAGGCCTTTAACATATATACTATGCTTATTGTTGATTTCGTTTGCACCCACCCTCCCCACACACAAACAGAAAAGTACAATGATTACAAATAAAATATTTTGCACAGATCTTAACATTTATCAGGCCTGTATAGGGCTGCATAATGGTAGTGGTACGTTTTGTGGTGGTTATAAACAGTAAAAGAAATATGTTCTTCAACTTTTACAAACTCTCACATTTTGTTGGTAGCACACACCTGAACACATCTCCATTGCAGCACACTGAATGTGTAAGCTGACGGTAATAGGTAAACTTACAGTCCGTGGTCGTCCACCACTGCTTGCATGTTGTATGATGCCCATTGCTTGCGGTTAATGTAATCCCTGTATCCTTTCCTCGGAGCAGTAATAGGAATGTGGGTGCCGTCCATAGCTCCAAATAACTGCGGCATGTGGCACTTCTGTTCAAATCGTTCAGCTATTTCTGCAGCTTCTTGCGCCGATGGCAGCTTCATGTATTTGCCTTTCAGGTGCCTTGAAACAGTGGCGCAGAATAAGTACACAATTTTTTTCACGGTGCTTTTATGAATGCCGAATTGATTGCCAACCACCCGGTATTCACAGCAGCTTGCCAGCTTGTACAGGGCTATCGCGATCCTTTTGTCGACGGGAATCGGAGCTCTCACAAAATTCTCATCGGGGGACATGTACGGCAGCAGCATTGCGACTAGCTCACAAAAGCTACTGCGCGACATTCTGAAGTTTTCTCGCCAGTCTTTATCGTCGAAATTTTCGCCGACGGTGGTGTCCCACCAGTCTGTGCACCGGGTTTTGGCCCACAGCCTTCGCCTTTTCTCTTTCGGCGCCATGCAGCTAAGACCTGTGGGAAGATGTTTAATACATTCTGTATATTCATTCATATAAATAAATATCATGATGCAGAACACGCCTAACCGAAATATAGGCCCCTCTCTACCCTTATTTTCAGCTTTTCAAAAACCGTGATCGAATTCGTGCATCAATTCACTGTTCAGAATATGGGGCCATATCCCATCTCTTATATTATATCAGATATTTATGCTATGTAAGAACAAGTAAATGCAATACTAACCAAACATGACGGCGACTTCGTGGTCGGACCAACTGGCGCTCAGTCTTGAACGAGACCACTGAGATGAGAGCCTTCGGAAGCGTTGCAATCGAACATGTTGGCGGTACAGCGCCACGGCAAGCACCATGTTGTGCGCATTCATCCAAAACGCTAAAAGCGCCACGAAATAGAGCTGATGCAAACATAATATGGAGGTCAACATCGCGGCGGAGAGAGCCATTGGAAATCTTTCACGCGTACCACAGGCGGTCTGCGGGGTTTGTCAAAGCGCGCGCGCGCGCACACGCGAGTGAGGGAAGCATCCTCCTCTTCCTCCTCTCCAGCCTGCTTCTGGTTCACTTGCTCGACGCACGGTGTAGCGGCGATCTTTGCCCGACAGAAACGAGCTCATGTAAACCCGGACGGGTCGGGCTGGCTCAGCCCGACAACCGGCTCCCCCTTACTCGACCCGCTTGCGTCGGGCTCATGTATAAAAGGCTGCAGTGCGCGCACCCGTGACAGGGCAATGGTGAGCCTCTGTGCGTTCATCGAGCGGGCGGGCTTGAAGCCTCGCTTGCCCTTCGCCAGGTAGTGCGTGCTGAACGCTCCGTGCGTGCTACCTTGGACGTATGCTGCCGGGCGCCCTACCCCAGGACGCTACGTGCGCGCGACTATTATATACATCAATGGTATTACATATATATATATATATATATTGTAAACAATTGCGGGGGCCGCTCGCGCGCAGGCATTTGTGGACAGTGCTCGGACACTTGCGCGCGAGCGATGCGACCTCGTTGACCGTCTTTACTTTGTAAATAATGTACAAAGCTCCCCCTGTCCTTTCTTCCTATCGCTCCCCTCTCTACTTCCCCTCGCTATCCTCTCCCTATCCCCTTTTCCTTTCCGCCGGCCGCAGCTCAAGTGCTTCAGTTTTTTAGATAGCAGTTGTCGCGGCCGGCAATACTCTTTTCCTTCTTTTTGATTATTAAAAAAATATAAATCAACCACTACCACCACCACCAGTTCGAGGCGGAAGCCCGGGCCTGCGTGACTCTCGTACGTGGTCCGAAAATGCGTGGCGTCTCCGTCGACAACACATTTTTTTACGCATTTCTTTACGAATGTGCATATAGCCAGCATGGTATTACTTACAATGGGCTCTACCAGCAGCACGCTGCGAGCTCTGACAACAGTGCCCTTGGCGAATTGAGTGTAGAGGTGACTTCATTATAAGATGCATCTTACTCGTTAACTGGACAGTGAGAACTGCGTGGCTTGTCTTAAGCATATTTATTTATTATTATCATTCTTTCAGCGTTACCATCTTTATCCGGCGCATATTAGTGAAAGTGATAAAATTCAAATTCTGTATGAACTCATTTTTCAAAATGACATCTTTGGCACCCCCATATGTGCACTGATGTCTTATCAGCTCGAGTTCTGATACATTCAAAGGGTCTTATCAAGAGATTGAAATTTAAAACGAAACCTCGATATCTACTGTCTTGCAAATCAGGCATTCAGGGAGATAGATGGACTCTCAGCACGAGAAAAATGCCATGTTCCGGTTTGGCACATATCGCAGCACGTATTTCTGACGTTGAAAATCTTTCACATGTAATTCGAAGGACCGCATATTTCTTTGCATTTATGACATACTTGCTACCAAACTGTTTTTACATCTTTCTTCTTCAGTGTTTGGGTACGGTAGAATAGACAGTTTTGTTTTCACCTTTTATGTGCTCTATATCTGAACATTTGATTTGTTTACGGATTTCTTTTTCATTTCCACTTGTCATCTGGGAACCTGTGCTGAATGAGCTTCTTCAGAAATTGACCAACTTTTCAGAGATCTTACACTACCGTTGATCTGTTGTATTCCTAACAGTGTCAAAAAGTGCAACATTTTATACTGTGGCTTGCCTCTTGAGTGTTCACTGCTTCAAAATTTCTATGGTCTTGCTGCTTGAATGCAACGCAGATTAATCATAGCAGATGGATCGTTTGTGTAATCATACGTACTATACAACGTCGCAATACATAGCGAGGTAATGGAAACTGCATCTTGTGCATAGGAATCTTATTGTAACAATCAATTCAGCAATAATATGATGCCTAACGTTAGTCGTGCCCCGTTAACATGACCCCCTTTAATATGGACGACCCGAATTATGGACAGCTTTTCTGGGGACGAAACGTTTTCAATGTATTTATGCCTCGTTAATACGGAAACTCGCTGTTTGGACAAAGGACATTGGAAAAATGCACACAGCCCACTTGGGCCCATGTATTTTTGTCTCGTTAATATAGATATCATTTGAAAAAAGCAGGGGAGTCGTAACGCAAGTTAAAGAAGGGCGCGCAGGTCGCGACAGCCGATACCGCCGGATGTTTGAACGAGTCCTGTGGGGTTGGAAAGAACCAAAACGGGCGCGTCGTTTTAAGAGGGGGGGGGGGGGGGGGAGGAACGTCGACAGCAAACCACCCCGAAAGGACGGAACCGGCGATTTCTGGGTGCAGCGGCAGGGCCGCAGCGAGAGGCCGCAGTCGGGAAAACAGCAACAAGTGGTCGCAATAAATTCTGCTGAACATGAAACAGAGAGGCCGGTAAAAGCGTAAGAAAGAAATAATATGAAGAAAGACAAGCACCAAAAGTGGGAGCGGGGAACTGAAGTTTTTCATTCCTAGATCACAAAGTGTGTTCCATGAAGCCGTTAACGCTTTTTGGTAAAAGTTAAGACACACTCACGAAGTAGAGCGACAAAAGAAAGGCGACGAGCACGCAACCGGGACCGGGCGTCCCGTCCTGGATGCCCTTCCCTCTTATGCTCCTGGTTTTCGTCACTGTTGCGCTGACGAACTGCCTCATTTTGCTCCCCAGGGGGTCCGCATGTCGGCTTCGCTTTGAGTCAGCGGTGCGGCCTTGACAAGGTCTGAGCTCTCACTTGTCGGCTAGCCACTTCAGCTTTAAGTGTTTGTTTCATAGGAATACATAGAAACGGCGCCAGGAAGGGGCTGTTCGATAGCCCTCTGCATAGTAGCCTCCCAACTTGACTCCCTCGCTTCCTTACAGAAACAGTGCAAGGCAAAAAAGAGAGAATCAGAAGAGTGGAAAGACAGAAAGAACTAGGCAAAGGCAGAAAAAAAAAGTGCAAAGAATCAGGAGCCTGTAACCTTCAACTTTAGTCCGACTTTTGGCATGGCGGCAGTTAAACGCAAAAGAACGGAACTGAACGTAGCCGCGAAGCAGGAAATCTGCGGATACAAGCGGCAAAAGCCATCTCAGTCAATCCAAGTCGTGAGGGACTGGACCCAAGTTAAACTAGGCCTCAGCCTCACTAGATCGACGGCAGCATCGATACTACAGGACTCCGATAAATGGCTCAACGTCGACATCGCACCGTCAGCCACAATAGACAGCGCCCAGCGCAGTTCGAAGAAATGGAGTCAGCCTTGTTAATGTGGTTCGGGAATGTGCGCGCGAATGGTGTTGTCGTGCGCGACAAAATGATTCAAGAGAAGGCTCGCTGCCTCGGCAACATATGGGTACGCCAGCATGGACCTTGCCGTACCTTCTCCTCCGTCTTGATGGGTTTTAGCTGGGATGACTTACGGAACGTTTTGTTCAGTAGAACAGGGTGATGTTTACTGGGAAAAATTGTTCCACGCTCTGTCTAGGCATTACTGACTTCAGCTACTCAATGAGGATGGCTGGGAAGATTTAAGAACAGACATGGCATTTCGGGTCGACGGATTCACGGAGAAAGGGGTAGCATCGACAGCTCGGCTGTTTTTAATTACAGATTTAATTACAAAGGCAATTATTAATTATAATTTTTTCTCAATAAAATGCTTTTCGTTATTACGGATGGCTCGCTTTATGGGCAGTTTTAGTCGGAAACCAAAGTGTCCATATTAACGAGGCACCACTTATATACTATGGGCTATGGAAACAAAAATGGTAGGGGTAACATTAAGAGATAGAAAGCGTGCAGAGTGGGTCAGAGAAATAACTCAAGTTAACGACATTCTAGTGGAAATTAAGAAGAAGAAATGGACATGGGCAGGACATGTAGTGCGAAGAGAGGATAACCGATGGTCGCTGAGGGTAACAAACTGGATTCCAAGGGAAGGAAAGCGTAGCAGGGGGCGGCAGAAAGTTAGGTGGGCGGATGAGATTAAGAAGTTCGCAGGGGTCAAGTGGATGCAGCTAGCACAGAACCGGGTTAAGTGGAGAGATATGGGAGAGGCCTTCGCCCTGCAGTGGGTATAATCAGGCTGATGATGATGATGATGACTTATATACTATTTCTTACTTTTGAAAAACATTTTATCAATTTTAGCATGTGATGAAGTTCGTCCAACTTTGTAATGCGCCATAAAGGGCCTGTCACACTAGCGCGACACGACACCGACGCAGACCCGACAACGACACCGACAGTCGGCCAACTCGTCGGTCGACTGTGTCTGCGGCCGACCAAGCTGTCACACTAGTCCGACGACGACACCAACACGACTGAAAACCAAATGTCTGCCCAGTGCAGGCTTTGAGGCCGGGGACACCGACAAAACCAGTCTGCCGACTGTCGGTGGCCGAGTCTTCGAGAGATCGGCCGCCGAGCAAAAACTTTCTCGAAACGCAAAGCCGACTCAGTACACCACGTCGACAGCGAATACCTTTCAGCACTACTATACGTAAAAAAGTAGAATCAATGCATAATCCCTGACCGAAACGCGAGCGTGAGCCGCCAAAATACTCGAGGCCGCCGAATGCGTGTGGAATATCAACGGCAGCGTTTTCTTTTCGGGGCGAGTGAATTCGGGGCGCATAGATTTGTGGCGCTCGTCGGGACCGTGAGCAATCTTTCCGCTTTTCCGAACTGCACATAATAGTGCAAAATGAACATAGTACGTGGCAAAGAAATGATGAAAAGAAGCGATTATCTTCCTGAAGCCAGCAGAGATGCCGATCCTTCTGCGCACTTCGATCATTGTGTTTAACGTCTAGCCGCTGCGTCGCTACTTCGCAACCCAATTTCAACGCTATGTTACGCATCACGCAATAATTTTTTGTTGCATAATTCAATGTGTTTCAAGAATTGTGTGCGCAAAAAGCGCAGAACTTACGTTTAAACTTTACAACAGAACCAACAGCAGTCGTGGTTCCGCGGCCGGCCCTGTGAAATCCGCCTAAGGTTTTAGAAAATCCGCCGAAAGTTTTACCTGCTGCACAACACGGCATGATTCAAACTATGTGCAGTTTACTCTCAGCAAGCTGGACAGTCAGTTAAGCGGTAAACGCTCCTGCTACCTTCGCAACTTTCACACTGAAAGACAACGTATTAGCTAGAACCATATCTCAACCTCTGAAAGTATCAGTTAAGCCTGACTTTCGTGATACAGTGGTTAGCGCAGCTGGCTATCAATTAGGAGGTCGTGAGTTCGATCCCAAGGGTAGAGTTCTTCTTTTTTTTTTCAGCTTTTATTATATACTGTCTCTCATTCGCCGTGGACAGCTTTTGTTTTTCGAACACTGACGTCGTTCTGATCCGGCAACCAGAGCCGTAAAATACTGGGCACTTTTCAGTCTCGGCCCATAATCACGACTGTTGAGGCGCATGTTTTGGTATGGTCGAATATATGAAATATAATTAAAATTAAGCGTTCCTTAAGTAGTTCCGAGAATAAACCATGAAAAATAAGATAGGGAGTAGCTACAGAAAGGAGCATTTCGCATCTTAGAAAAAAAATAAAGGGATTAAGAAAATGAACGTATAATGACAAGAGAGGAGAGTGAGAATGAGAGGGCATGGTCGGTGGAGAGGTTTCCCACGTTGTCTGGCTAGTGTGACATAGGAGTTGGGCGACCGTCGGCCGACAGCCGTCTTGCGAGCGACGCGCAGCCAACACCGACTGTCGGCCGACTGTTTCCGCCGGCACAGTGTGACATAGACGCAGACATCAGGAAGACGCGCTGTTGGCAGACCAAATCGGCGTCATGTCGTGCTAGTGTGCACCTGTCCCCAGTCGAAGGGGTTACCAAAGCAATGAAACCACAGACCCACAACGGAGTCTCGGTGGCTGCTTGCTCTATTGTTGAAGGTGGCACTGCCCCCAGAGCGCTAGGTCCGCCTCCCTCTTGCTTCCTACCACAATTGTCTTTCCAGCGCGCAGCTTGGTACTTTCGGGTTTCTGTAAAAAAATATAAAAAAAGATGATGGTTGGAGATGTTTCAAGTTTCACTTAGAATTGATATTGTTTGAATGCATGTAGTCGCAATTTGTGTTGTCAGTGGGCGCTTTTGTTGTCCTCTCGTTCATTCGTTCTTCTCGTGTGCGTAGCTTATTGTGAGGAAGCAGGTATATGGTGAGAGGAGACACGCAGGAGCAGCTGCGCGTTCGTTTTTTTTTTTTGTTTAATTGCGGGGCAGACGCACAGTAGAGGGAGGGTGACGGGGGGGGGGGAGATGGTGGTGGTGGGTGGTGGTAGTGGTTGATTTATTTATTTATTTTAAATAATCAAAATGAAGGAAACGAGTATTGCCGGCCGCGGCAACTGCTATCTAAAAAACTGAAGCACTTGAGCTGCGGCCGGCGGGAAGGAAAAGGGGATAGGGAGAGGATAGCGAGGGGAAGTAGAGAAGGGAGCGATAGGAAGAAAGGACAAGGGGAGCTTTGTACATTATTTACAAAGTAAAGACGGTCAACGAGTCCGCATCGCTCGCGCGCAAGTGTCCGAGCACTGTCCACAAATGCCTTCGCGCGAGCGGCCCCTGCAATTGTTTCAAAAATATATACACATATATATGTAATACCATTGATGTATATACATAGTAGCGCGCACGTAGCGTCCTGTCGCAGACAGATCGCGCGCGCGACACAATGCACCAGCTGCCGGGGTGGGGCGCCCGGCAGCATACGTCCAAGGTAGCACACACCGAGCGTTCAGGTCACGCACGCACTACCTGGCGAAGAGCAAGCGAGGCTTCAAGCCCGCCCGCTTGATGAACGCACAGAGGCTCACCATTGCCCTGTCACGGGTGCGCGCACTGCCTCGCGGCCACAAGAGCGTCTCGATGCTGTCCGGGATGATTCCGAGCGCCCTATAAGCCGCGAGCATCTCGCGACGTGGCTCTGCGGATGCGGTACAGCGAAGCAGTATGTGCTCCAATGTCTCCACTGCACCGCAATCACCACACACGTCGCTCGACGATAGTCCGTGGCGCACCCGTCTTACCGCGGGCCACACGCAGCCGACGCGCACTCGGATGAGCATTGCACGCTGTAGGCGCCACAATGAGCGCGCGCCGTCAGCAGGGATGCGCTCTCCTCGCGCGATGCGTGGGTCCGAGTGTTGCTGACAAAGGTGGTCATAAATTACCGCGCGCACGTCCTCCAAAGCGAGAAGTTCGTCGCTGGGAGGGAGTTGATGTGCGGCGGTGGCGAGTTCATCGGCTTGCTCATTGCCGTGTATGCCGCAGTGGCCGGGCACCCACTGCGCGCGAATGCTGCACTTTCGCACTGCGAGGTGCTCGAGGAGCTCGCGTATCGCGCACAGCAGCGGTGTGCCACGGCCGGGAGTCTGCAGGCGGCTGAGGGCGGCGCGGGAGTCGCACAGCAGTGCACACCTGGGAGGTGGCGGAGCAATGGTGAGCAATAGGTCAAGGCCCAGGCGAAGGCCCAGTTCCGCCATGGTCGAAGAGCCCAGGTGAGTCACTCTTCGCTGGCGGTGCAACTGCAGGGCAGGGATGGTGGCCGCTGCGGCGAGCGAGCATCTTTCTCTCGCCACGGAGCCGTCAGTGAAAACAAGCAGGTGGTCGCTTAGTTGCTCGTGTATGACGGCTCTGGCTAGCTGTTGCACCGCACAGAGTGGTGCGCTGCGTTTTCCCGCGATGCCGATCATCTCGCGCTGTACCTACGTCGTGAGGGGCCAGGGGGAGCAGAGGCTGTAGGGGAGCGTGGCACGCGTCAGCTGGTCATACACCTGCAGCGCCGCACCCATTCTAGAGCGTGGGAAATTCCGAAGGCGGTGCAGGAGTTCGCCGCCTGTCTCCCATTTTCTCCTTTTGCTTTGTATTTACGAGCTAGGCCTGAACCTTTCTCTTAGCCGCGCTGCCGCGACCACTTTCGGGCGATGAATGGAGTTGATGAGGAGCCCCTCCGTGTAGCTCGCACAGGGCGCTTTCGGGGTTTTGCTTGCTGCATACCGTGCTCACACCTCCTGTGTCGGATCAAAAATCAATATACATGGAAACTACTGCAAAACTAAACATCCTCGTTCCTTTTCTATTTTTTTTTTTAATTTGCACGCACACAAAATGAACCGCACATTTCCATTCTGCAGGCTCATTTTCTGAGTGGGAAATTTTAAGCAGTTTTCTTGGACCAAATAACCAGTACTGCAGAGCTTATGCTCATGGCGCAGGAAATACCGGAAGGATTCCAACTCTCACGTTCTCTTACAGGCTGCAGGCATAAGACTTCCCTTATTAGCTAGGTAGTCCTTGCTTTATATTCATATTATTTATGGCGTATTTTAAAGTTATTTTTTGTTGGCAATTCTTTACTTGGAATAGCTCGGTTCTATGTCCCCGAATAAGCTTTACGAAGCGACGCAAAGTTTGGATCGCTGCCGTCCAACGAGCAGAGCTGGCAAACACGCCCGGATTTGCCGCGTCCAGATTTTCAGCCAGGCATTTTCTCTTGGGGAGTTTACAGTTGCGCCCGCTATTTCTACTGAGGGCGCCACTCTTCGGGGACACGTCGCCGCCGGGGTCGCCGGCTCTGAGCACACGGTTTGCTTCCTTTCTGGACGCGTTCGCCTCGTGTCTGCGTGGTAAACGCAAACTTTTTTTTTGTGCGTGTGCAAGTACGTGAACGTTGAGACGGGATGCGTTTGTTTTTTAAGGCGAAAGCCGTTCTATGCTCATGGAGCGAAAATCTGTGCGTCGCATCTGTGCGCTGGTGTGTCAGTCGGAAAAGCGGACGTGCAAGGAGGGAGATTAAGAATGAAAATGATTGATGGTGATGGTTAATAATGACCAAAATGATTTGTAATGACCAGTATATCAAACTACGACATGTAATGACCGCAATTGATTAGAAATGAGTAAAAGTGCTTAGCGATTTGTGGTAATCACTATAATAGCTAGGCATGACTCATCATTACTGCTAATGACTACGAAATGACGAATATGTGAAACGACATGTAATAACCACTGCTGATTCTAGAGGAGTAACCTGCTCAGTTATGAGTGGTAAGGGCTACAATGACTACGCAGGCAGACTCATCATGAATGGAAAACGACCAATATATCAAACGACGACTTGAAATGAACTGTGGCAAACGATGAGAGGTAAATGATAGGAGAAGGGTAGGCTTTCGCCGTCCTCCGCTTAAGAGACATCTAAGAGACCCTCTAATTTTATCTGTTGAGCTCGCTTCAGGCAGACGCAGCAGCGAGGAGTGGAAATGCACTCGCTTCCTCTGAAATGAAAGCGGCGCTGAGGTTAAAAAGTCTAGATGCTAAAGCATAATGCCCTATCAGCTGCCATTGAATTTGCTACAAGGGACAGCAGAGTGGACTTGGTGATTAATTATAGGTTAACAGTGCAAACAACGTGACGGGAACACAGGAGAAGAGGACGGCACAACCGCGCTAGTTGTGTCGTCCTCTTTTCCTGTGTTCCCGTCACGTTGTTTCACCCATTTAGTTACCAGGGAGCTGGCCAGTGAACTAGGATTTTTAACGATGTATTGTGAAGCAGATAAACGCGATGCGGTAGCACCAGAAGCTTTTCTCGCAGGTTATGTTGCGAGAACGTATCAGAAAAACGTACGAAGGTTTTTCTTTTTATATATATATATATATATATATATATATATATATATATATATATATATATATAAGCATACAATTTGTTCTAAATTTTGCCGCGCTATAGTCTGGGTGGCCTTGCAAGCAAAGGAGCCTGTGCATACAACATTTGTTTATACCCTTGAGACTGTCTGAGCCGATGCGATAAACTGAAAAGCCACGTTCCATAGAAAATCCGGCGCCTTCTCTGTCGGCGGAAAGTCGGAAAAATACCTCTCTGGTAATAGGCACTTTAGTTGGGGATTTTGCCCGACACCTTTGGCGCAGTGAGAACACATGACATGTTCAATGTGGCAGGAGCTACTAAACCAGAGAGAGTCAGTAAAATGTAAGGGTGAAATGGAAATTATTGAAAGTGGGACCCTTAGATACCAAGTCAGGCACACTATACTGCTACAGGGCACGTTCGTACGGCTTCGGTAAAGAGGGTCTTTATATACCTATGTGTAGGGTGCTGTTTCATATAATGCGGTGGCTTAAGGCTGCATTCTAAAGATATGCGACAGAGGCAGCAATTACGGGACACGTTGAATAAGCAGGTAGCAAAGTGCGGCTACTCCAACGAGGCTCTGCAAAGAGATTTAAGAACCCCAAGTTTTGTTTATCACTACCAGGTTGTTGCTTAATTTATGCGATATTTAGTAATGGTTTCGAGGCGACATGTCAGTCGTGCAAGAGCCTGTTGCAGGAAATATGAGTCAACTGGACCAGTTACAGGTTAATGAAAACTAAGAACAATGGAGGCTTGATGTACCCCGCTAAGGAAGTAATCAAGCTTTGTCAGCTTATGAGTACCTTCATTAACAGGATGATGAAGTCTGAAAAGGTCCGGCGAAGTAGCAAGCTGTGTAAACTTTTGATTTCATCATTGTGTTCTCACTGCACACAGTACCTGCAGCTTATCTATGAAAACAATGATCGTGCCCATGCTGAGGCGCTATGCAAGATATCGTTATGTTGCTGCACCCACTGAGAGCGAGCTGGGCTGGAAATGTGAACTCAACAGTAGAGCGACGTTTATGGCTATGGGATAAACCTCTCTCAAGAAAGGTTTTCCATCTGCAATTGGTAATTTTCTTCCTTTTTTGTGTGGCCATTTAATAAGCGTACTCGGCTGTTCGCTGAATCTCGGCTGCAGTTGCACTCTGAAGCGTGAACATTCTTGTGGTCGCAGCTAAGAGTTTCACAACAGGAACACTCGCTGCGCGTTCTTCCGTTGAAAATTAAAAACCAGCAAAATTGTATGGGTTTACGAGCAGCCAATAAAGATAGTAATAAAAAACTTTCGGCGCATATACGTGGCACCTTGAGGCAGACCGGCTCCATGAATCGCGCTTAGTTCGGTCATTCAAAATGCGGGAAGCCATGACGGATAGCGTTCTGGCGTACAAAATTTAAGGTCTCCAACTGAGTCGAAGGTCCCAGGTTATCATCTAGATTTAACCTAATAAACATCTTCATATTTCCACCGTAACATTTGTCAGAATGAGATAGAAAGGTTGGTTACATGTCGCATTTTCACAGAGGTTGCTCATAGTAGGACATTTTTTTATTTTATAGAGCTGTCAGCTTAGAACAGGTTGACATCAATTTGTGTATAAAAGCTGTATGCAGGAATGAGTAAATGATATAAAAATGACACAAGTAATTCGCGACATAGTTAATTAAGTGGTTATGCATTAGGCTACCATGGCAGTTGAACAGCTTCGAATTGTTCACAGCCGGGCGACTTTTTCATGTGACAAACAACTTGATCCGAATGCAACATCATGGTAATGCGAGCTCTCCAATCGAGTGGCCTTGAACCACCGTCACATTAGATTTTTCGGGGTACACTCCAGTATACATCGCTGCCGAGCAAGCACTAAGTGCTGACATAATCACACTAGACATGACAGTATATACTAATTCGTGTTGCCAAATTGCGTGAAGCGGAGCTCTTATATCCTAAAATAAAAGGCTTCTACCACGCCGACGCGTTCCTAAAAGCGCAGCCAGGCGCAGCTCTCCGCGCGCGGCTGTCCCCAAACGGTGGCGCCGCGGCGGGGGCGACGAGAAGTAGGCGCCTCCCGCCGGTTTCGGGCGATGTAGCAGGCCGCACCTAGTGCGCTTTCATCGAGCGGCCGTGCACATACATTGCCACCGAGAGAGAAAGCCAGTAGTGAAGTTCCGTTGTTGGTTCTTTTGCTCTGTACACCAGGGATGCGCTGTCAGAGGGGAGCCCCGTCGGAGACGTTATGTAGCGATGACTTGAAGACAGGAGGTTGCCAGAAGAATAACTGAATATTTATGTACGCAGCAAATATTTACAAGAACAACTTTTACAACATAGTTGCAAGGTGGAACTGGCTAACAGGGAAATATTCTCACCTCAGTATAGACGAAGATGCAGAGCATCTAAACCTAGCCCAGAACGCCGGACTGGGCACTCGGGCTCGGTTTTACCCCCTGAGGTCCATCTCTAATTTCCACAACGTCCAATCACCACAAAAATCAACCTGATTGGTTGGATGGATGGATAAGGCTGAACCCTTTGAATCGGGCGGCGGCGCCACAGGCCGCCTATCCGTGAGTAGTAATGTAGTTTGGACCTATTCTTGCCTTGATTTCAATCACCAATCAGCTAACCTTCGTTTGGTTATTTCTACCCTTCTAAGGTTTATTTTTCCTCCATTATTCTTAAGCCCCAATGTCTTGGCTAATTCTGCCTCACTGCCTTGAACTATAGGACGGAGCCCTTTACAGGAAATTATTAAGTGTTCAGCCGTTTCCTCATCCTCCGCACACACCATGCACAGCGTGTCTATCTCTTGGTACTTGACTCGGTATGTCTTAGTCCGCAGTACTCCTGTCCTAGCCTCGAACAACAATGAGGTGCCCCTAGAATTATTGTAAATGTTTTCTTTGGCTATTTCCTGCTTGAAACTACATTTCCAATGCTGATTTGGTCTCCATTCCTGTTTTCCACAGAACCCCCTCTGTTTCTTTCACCTTTTTCTTAATTGATAATTCCTGGCTGGTCCCCCTACTGCTGTTCAAATATTTGCATGCCAATTTTCTTGTCCACCTCCCGACGTCCAGCTCCCCTTCAACATTAAGAGAACTAAACCTTCTCCCTCATAAAAAAAAAAAAAAAGGAAAAGCAAAACTCTAGGGGCACGTCCTTCTATATTCCGTGGTAGACGTCGCCGTTCACCTGGCCGTTGCAGCGTTCAAGTCAATGGGTACCATTGCTAAAAAGGAAAAACAAGAAAAAAAGTGGTCCGTGGATCTGTCACAGCTCGGCTGTCTTCACGAGTGAACCGCTTTTGCTAGTGCTCGCAACCACATTCAATCGGGCGCTCGCGTGAACAAGCGTGTCACCGGCAACCGCGAGGTCAAGACAGCGTGCTAAACCCTGTGTGCAAAAAAAAAAAAGGGGTGGGGGGGGGGGGGGAAGAAGAGTCGTCAGCGGTCCTGCCAAGGCTCGCCTGTCGTCACGAGTGCAGTGCTATTGTTAGGCGCTCGCCGCAGCATTCCATTGGGTGCCCGCCTGAATGTGTGTGCACCGACAGGTGCCTCGCGGTGCCCTTAGGTGCCCTCCTGTCTGCACGCCACCTGCTTCCACTCCTGCTGTGAGAACAAAGAGGAGCTGGGCTGGTAGCCACATACTTTCCCCGACTTCCCGTGCTACTCTGTTGTGCCCGTCGGTCCCTTACACCAGTGCTGCGCATTGCACACTGGCTTAGTTTTTGTTTTATTTATCTCCCTACTTTCAAAGTGTCATAATGTTTGGGTTCCGAATTCCTACTTCAGAGAAAAAAAAATGAAGAGCCGCCAGCAGAAGTGCTCGCACGCCGACGATGCGCTGCACCCAAAGCGCCGGCGGCCTTCTACCAGACGGCATGAACGTGTAGCGGCTTTCCTCCCTTTGCTTTTATTTCATTTTTTTCAACACACACACACACGGTACATGTTCTCTTACGTGCGCGTGTGGCACTAGGCAGGAAATGACTAAAAAAAATAAGGTTTCGTTCTAACATGTTTGCTGTCGAGAAGCGTAGATAGCGTAAACCTCTCACCGACGAGCAGACGTACCACATACAGGTGGACCGGCGGTAGGTGGCACCACTTGTTCCGGAGCAGTGGCGCCTCCATACCAGTGCACTATGCGCATAAGGTTTGGAGCTATTCATTTGCCTCTGTCCGCTTTAACCGGCGTCCTATTAACCACCGGAACAGTCGCTCTACGCGCGACGTAGCGAGGGCGTGGTGATCTTTGGTCGGGACGTTGCTCCTTGTTTCGTTGAAAGCCGATTTCCGTGTTTTTTTTTTTTTTTTTTTCAAAGTTAGCGAACAGTCTCCTTTGTCAGTTGACGGTCGTGTTTAGGCTCGGTCGCAGATTACGGGAAGAAAGCGTCCTCCGTGGTCGAGTGTGAATAGCCCAGATGTCCGATGCAGGGAGAGGGAAAAGCAGCATTCGTGCTTCGCGGCTTTCTTTGAAGAGTTAAGCTTGAGGAGGGCTCACTTGTAGTTAACGAAGGCGTCCCTTCCTCAACAGGACCGCAACCCCGAGGCATGGCGAAGTACAGACCCGGCAGGATGCGGAGGCGAAAGGCATCGAGGCACCCTAAATGGCCGCTGTCTGCTCGCCCATATTCTAGTAGAATGCAACGGCATCTTGCCTGTCTCGAGGTGTTGTCGCGGTTCCTGTTTCGGCTGGGAGCAAAAGGTGGCTTTGCTGGGAGTCCGTCGCCGAGGCCGCCGCTTCCTGCTCGCGGCTTCGGAATGATTCAACTTTGTTTTTTTTTTTTTTTTTTCTTTTCTTTCTTCTCTTGGTGAGAGAGCGCGGGGAGCGCGATGCCGGAGCCAAGCACGCGGATCGGGCTCTCGAGTAGCCATGGAGTGGGTTCACGGGGCAGCCGGTGAGACACCATGCGGTCGTGTTTGGACTGGTTGTGAAGAGTCGCCTGTATATAGACAACCTATATATCCAATGCTGGACAAGAGTCTCCTGTCTTTACTGCATGACTTTCAGCGGCGCAGTACTCCAGTGAAGAAAGAAGAAAGGAATAACAACCATTTCGTAAGATACGAAGAAAAAAACAACGTGCAGAACAGGAGCGCAAAAACCCAGGACACAAGGAACACACAGAAAAACAGGTATTCCTTGTGTCCTTGTTTTTTGCGCTCCTGTTCTGCACGATGCTTCACCGACTCGCTCACAGGAAGGTATTAATCAAAAACCACCCTTTACTTTCAGATATAGAGCACAAGAAGAAAAAGAGCAACGCTTTACTTTCAGATATAGATCACATAAAAGGACAAAATAAAGCATTCCACCTTACTCGAACACTAACGAAGGAAGATGTAAAAAGCGGTTTGGTAGCAAATAAGTCACAAATACAAGGAAATATGCAGTCCATGGTACGACATATGAAAGATTTCCTACATCAGAAATACGTGCTTCGATGCATATACCAAAACGTCACATGACATTTTTAACGTGCTAACAGTCCACATACCATCCAGAATGCGTGACGCACATGTCAGAACAGTGGAAATGGAGAAGTTTCGTATTAAATTTACACCTCTTGATAACATCCTCTGAATCAATGAGAAATCTCATATATGTCATACGTCAGCTTATGAAATGAGTCAACACAGGACTTGAATTGTATTGCTTTCACTGATATGCGCCGGACAGATATGGCAGCGCTGACATAATGGGAACAATAAATAAATATACTTAAGACAAGCCACACAGTTCTTGCTGCCCAGTTTACGAGCAAGATGCATGTGTTGCAAAGAAGTTACCTCTGCACCAACTTCGCCAAGGGCACTGCTGCCAGATCTCGAAGTGTCCCGCTGGTAGAGGCCATTATAAGTAATATCATGTCGGCTAGTGTATATGCACACCCATAAACAAATGCATAAAAATATGTGTTGTCGACGCCACGTATTTTCGGTGCACGGAGCGCAGACCCTCTCTGTGCTTCCGCCTCGAACACAACATGGGGCTCTGCTACGCTGTGACGCCAGCGGTGTGTGTTTGTACGCCGTGAGAACGAGTGGTAACGGAACGTAGGCACAGTGACTATGTTCCCTCGTTTTTGTTAAACGACTGTGTCGACTACAAATGACAAAACAAATGCAGAAACTTTTATAACAAGCTCATCGTATGAGAGTTTCCCGCACCCCAACTTTCAATTTTAATCTTTTTCTCACATTGGGCCTTATGACTGCGCCGTGAAAAACTTCCTTTTCGACCAAAGAAAGAAATGCCATGCTGACAAATTGTGACCTAATTGGTTCAGGTATGATTGTCGAACATTTGCGCGCTCGGCTGCAGAAACGGAACGAAATGTGACTCGATCAGTTGTCCGGAGAAGCACTCCCAGTTGGGGAAGCAGAATTCATTTCCAACAAAAAGAAAATGGATAACTAATTCGGGACAAGAGTCAATATATGCAAGGCTGGGAAAAGGAAAAGTCTGAGGGTGGCCGAGGTCGGTGGAATCTCTTCTATTTATTGGTTCGCAGCGGCTTACAAGCTCAGTATTGGGACGGGGCAGCGCGCTTGTGTGGTAGGGGTTGATTTATTTTTTTTTAATAACCAAAAAGAAGGAAAAGAGTATTGCCGGCCGCGGCAACTGCTATCTAAAAAACTGAAGCACTTGAGCTGCGGCCGGCGGGAAGGAAAAGGGGATAGGGAGAGGATAGCGAGGGGAAGTACAGAGGGGAGCGATAGGAAGAAAGGACAGGGGGAGCTTTGTACATTATTTACAAAGTAAAGAGGATCAACGAGTTCGCATCGCTCGCGCGCAAGTGTCCGAGCCCTGTCCACAAATGCCTGCGCGCGAGCGGCCCCTGCAATTGTTTAAAAAATATATACACATATATATGTAATACCATTGATGTATATACATAGCCACGCGCACGTAGCGTCCTGTCGCAGACAGATCGCGCGCGCGACACAATGCACCAGCTGCCGGGGTGGGGCGCCCGGCAGCATACGTCCAAGTTAGCACACACGGAGCGTTCAGGTCACGCACGCACTACCTGGCGAAGAGCAAGCGAGGCTTCAAGCCCGCCCGCTCGATGAACGCACAGAGGCTCACCATTGCCCTGTCACGGGTGCGCGCACTGCCTCGCGGCCACAGGAGCGTCTCGATGCTGTCCGGGATGATTCCGAGCGCCCTATAAACCGCGAGCATCTCGCGACGTGGCTCTGCGGATGCGGTATAGCGAAGCAGTATGTGCTCCAATGTCTCCACTGCACCGCAATCACTACACACGTCGCTCGTCGATAGTCCGTGGCGCACCGGTCTTACCCCGGGCCAGACGCATCCGATGAGCATTGCACGCTGTAGGCGCGCCGACAGCAGGGATGCGCTCTCCTCGCGCGATGCGTGGGTCCGGGTGTTGCTGACAAAGGTGGTCATAGATTACCGCACGCACGTCTTCCAAAGCGAGAAGTTCATTGCTGGGAGGGAGTTGATGTGCGGCGGTGGCGAGTTCATCGGCTTGCTCATTGCCGTGTATGCCGCAGTGGCCGGGCACCCACTGCGCGCGAATGCTGCACTTTCGCTCTGCGAGGTGCTCGAGGCGCTCCCGTATCGCGCACTGCAGCGGTGTGCCACGGCCGGGAGTCTGCAGGCAGCTGAGGGCGGCGCGGGAGTAACACAGCAGTGCACACCTGGGAGGTGGCGGAGCAATGGTGAGCAATAGGTCAAGGCCCAGGCGAAGGCCCAGTAGTTCCGCCGTGGTCGAAGAGCCCAGATGTGTCACTCTTTGCTGGCGGTGCAACTGTAGGGCAGGGATGATGGCCGCTGCGGCGAGCGAGCAGCTTTCTCTCGCCACGGAGCCGTCAGTGAAAACAAGCAGGTGGTGGATTAGTTGCTCGTGTATGACGCCTCTGGCTATAGCTGTTGCACCGCACAGAGTGGTGCGCTGCGTTTTCCCGCGATGCCGATGATCTCTCGCTGTACCTCCGTCGTGAGGGGCCAGGGGGAGCAGAGGCCGTAGGGGGGCGTGGCACGCGTCAGCTGTTCATACTCCTGCAGCGCCGCGCGCTTGTGTGCATTTCTATGAATCAAAGCTAGCATGCTAGCAAGCGCAGAAAACATGCAGGCAGCGCCTAACACCCCCACAAAGAAATTACACTCCTGACCACAACGATGCACAAAGTACCCCGATCGATGCGTATGAAATTAACCTTTACACCCATTTGCAGATTGGTACATCGCTGCATTTCGACCTCACTCACAGGACTTTAAAGCGGTAACCACATGAGGCGACAAACCCCGGCGATGAGTTGGGCGACGACGATGCCTGTCGTTGCCGCTGGTGCACACCGCACGGAGCGAAGGGACTCGGCGACAGATAGGCGCATATTCAGCGTTGCTCTGTTAACGCCGCCTCGTCGTTCGGTCAAGGGGAGTACAGTTCCCGTTTATGAAGTACGATAAAGCACTGATGAAATTTCTTGTAACGCATCGCGTTAAAAAACGTACAAAATCACAGCGCAGCGGCGAGCTACTACACTGCATGCAGACTAAATCAGCACTGCAAGCAATGATAATACCTATCCACACTAGCCTTTTTGTTTTCCCCCTTAGAATCCGATCAGGCTTTTACTGAACTTTCTCGATGCGCTGATATATGCACGGATCAGACGAAGTGAGCGTCTCCAGGTTCTAAGCTCAAACTGGACTTGAAAGACTTCGCTCGCAAAGAAAAAAAAAGCCAGAACGGAGTACCCCGAAGCCTTCTGAGATTAGCTGCCTCTAGAGCTGCTTCTTGGCGACACGCGAGAATTTAAAAAAAAGAAAAAAGAAAAAAAACAGAACTTGAGCGACAGTGACGAACGGCAAAGCTTTGGTGGCCCTCAGCCTACCGAACGCGGCGTGTCGCCGCGAGTCTCCCAGTTCGCCCCAACTTTCATACGTGCTCATTGGTGGTGGTGGTAGTGGTTGATTTATTATTATTTTTTTTAATAATCAAAAAGAAGGAAAAGAGTATTGCCGGCCGCGGCAACTGCTAACTAAAAAACTGAAGCACTTGAGCTGCGGCCGGCGGGAAAGAAAAGGGGATAGGGAGAGGATAGCGAGGGGAAGTAGAGAGGGGAGCGATAGGAAGAAAAGACAGGGGGAGCTTTGTACATTATTTACAAAGTAAAGACGGTCAACGAGTCCGCATCGCTCGCGCGCAAGTGTCCGAGCACTAGAGAGTTTTAGCCGAGCGGGTTTACGGCCAGCGGAGCGGAGCGAGCGGGCGCGGACGCCACTGCGCATGCGCAAAACGCTGGGGCGGCGAGCTAAAGCAACACCACCTAGAAGACTTAAGGCCCCCGCGCCGCCTCCTCGCCCAAGCGCCTACGTCACCACACTCAGATCGCCGCTCGGACGGACGGCGACAACCTCTCCGAACGTCCGCGTGGCGAGGGTAGGGGGTGAGGGGGCAACATGGACAAGCCGGACAAGAACAGCTATGAATGGCTCGCAATGGCTTCAGCGGTGACTTTTACTACAACCAAAACAAGTCATTTTTTTAGTTTTTAGTATAATTAGAGCCCAAATAATACCAAAGGCCGCAGTATTGAGCTATTCGGTTTTCATTCGACAGCTATATTCTTAAAGAATGGCACACAGCATCGTTTGGCATAGTTAGGCAGCCACATTTTCATGCGCCTCTAGCGGATTTTGTTTCACTTGTGCTGGCCACAGTGATCGGAGCTGCTTGCAGTCGTTTGTATCGGATGCCGCCTGTCCGTACAACAGGCATGATTGTGCGTCGTTTTTACGTCTGCAAGCTGCATATTTTCGATTTTGTGCTGTGGTTGTGCTCGTAAACAAATTGCTAGAATGCCGGGCTGCTGTTGCGCTCCCAATTGCAAGTCCAACTATGCTGGAGAGTCGCGTGTGCGCGTGCACGTGTTTCCTTGTGACCCTGTGCGGCGAGCGGCATGGACAAGAGCGGTTCCCCGGAAGGATTTTACTCCTACGAAAAACACAGTGGTAAGCTATGGCTTATGAGTCGATTCGCGGCTTTTTTATTAAAGCAATGTGCGTTTTTCCGGCTAAATGTATTCAGCAACAGCCGAATCGGGTTGCTTGCGTTGTCGGAGCCTGAAACGTGCTCATTCTTTTTGTCGTTTATCTTTCTGGTAGTATAAAACATATTTGTACAGAATGTCTTTTTTTTTTTTTTTCATTTCAGCTTTGCGAGAAACATTTTGTGGCAAGCGATTACGTCAAAACATCTAAGTACACAGATGTGAAGACGGGAAACGTTATTGAAGTGCCGCTGAAAGTCTCCAGGCTGAAGCCGGATGCGGTACCAAGTGTGTTCCCGAATTGTCCCCAGTACCTTTCACGGCAACATGCGTGCACTCGGGAGGCTCCGGAGGATAAAAGAAAACGTGTTGAGGACGAATCACTCCGCATTGCCATGGAAAAATCTCTAGAAGAAAAACATCAAGAAGACAAGCATAACGAAGTAACAAGCTTTTCTGAATTTCTTCATGCTCTGCCAAGCTTTAACACCTCGCCGTTTTGGTCTGTGATCACAATGGAGTCCAAAGTTCTATTCCTTGATTTGACTGTTGATCAGGGCGCCTCTGTACGTTCATCAGTGGTAGTTTGTGACAACATGTGTGTAGAAGTGTATTACGGGGAAACACGCATCGTGGACCTTCATGGTGTCAGTGTGCCTGCAGTGTTGCAGGACTTAAGACAACTGAGTGACATCCTTCAACATGTTGAGTCTCTGCGTAGTGCTCATTCTCCCTACAATGACCTGCGGGCTCGCCATCTGCTTGAAACTGTGGAGGAGCTGTTAGAAGAGTTAATATGCAATCATCAGCCCCAGTTACACGAATGGCACCTCGAAGTCGTGAAGTTTATAAAATCCCAAGTAGACCTAATCCTCAACAACGCTGCACGCTACTCGTCGGACCTTCTCGTATTTGCAAGCCTCCTTTACACCATTTCACCGCATGCATACAAATTCCTCAGAGGTTCACTGAAGGTAAAGTTGCCTCATCCAGAGACAATAAGACGTCTCTGCTCTGCTCAGCAAGTAAGCCCGGCCATAGAACAGCAAGGCTCCTGTTTCCTGTCATATGCTAAGAAAGTTGCTACCACATTGAAAGAGCATGAAAAGACAGTAACTTTAATGATGGATGAAATCCACATTCAGTCATACTTTGATTTTAAAGCTGGGTCAGTTGCCGGTGCAGCAGTCAACACTGCAAGCCCGGCAAAAACAGCGTTTGTCTTTATGATTCAGAGTCTGCTTTCAAATAACAAAGATGTTGTGCATATATTGCCAGTGGCTACAATCGATGCAAAATGTTTGCATGATTTTCTGCGAATGCTAGTCATGAAGCTTGAAGATACAGGATTTAAAGTAATTGCCATCATCTCTGACAATAATTCCATCAACAGAAAGACAATGTCATTGTTTTCAGACCCTCCGAGACTAAAGATAGTTTATCAGCATCCAGCTGACAAATCACGACCTTTGTTTTTTGTCATAGACCCTGTCCACGTGTTGAAATGTGTCAGAAATAACTGGTTAAATCAACGCAATGCAGGAAGGTGCATGTACTTCCCAGATCCAAAAAGTACAGACCCCAAACCCAAAATCTTGGCAGCATCATTTAACACTTTATGTGAGCTGCATGAATCCGAACAAAATGAGCTTTTGAAGATTGCTCCGACATTGTCATTGAAGGCACTGAATCCTTCAAACATGGAGAGGCAAAATGTAAAGTTAGCACTGAGAATATTCAATTTATCAACTGTGGCAGCACTTCATAATAGCAACATTCAGCATGCTGACAGTACTGCTCAGTATATCAGCATGGTGCTAACGTGGTGGAATGTTGTTAACGTTAAAACTCCCCGAAAGGGCCAGCGGCTTTTAGATGACTTGCAAAAACCCATAACCTCGACATCTTGTCCCCAGTTAGAGTTTTTGGGGAAAATGATGCAGTGGCTCGACTACTGGGAAAGTTTGAGGCACGATGCAGGACATTTAACAAAAGAAACTCACTCAGCTTTATGTCACACAACTCATGCGCTCCATGAGGTCGCTATCTACTGCCTTGAAGAACTTGGTATGCAGTATGTTTTGCTAGGCAAATTTCAAACAGATTCCCTTGAGGATCGCTTTGGTCGGTACCGTCAGTTGTCTGGTGCCAACTATCATGTGTCGATTAGGCAGATTTACGAGTCTGAGACAAAGTTGCGGCTACAGAAAGTGCTCGAGTTACCAGACATTGATGTGGTGTGCGATGTTCCTGTCATTAGCTCCAACTCATTGCTGAGCCAGTTTGATGTCGCAGTTTGGGACAGCGATATTGAGAAGAAAGTGGCAAGGCTACCAGCTGTGACATATGTTGCCGGTTACTGTGCTCATGCAGCTGTAAAGAAACTGTTGTGCCAGTCATGTAAAGAAAATCTGATAATGGATGATACAGAGATGGACATTGCTAGAAATGTCCTTATTTCCAGCATGACAAGAGGTGGCCTGAAGTTCCCACGCGAACTTGTTGTGAATGCTGTCCTTACCACAGAAATAGTGCTGGACAAGCTTAGGAGTCCACGCTTTGCAAAACAGTTCTTTGCACTTCCTAAGCAGAAAGAAGTGCTAGTGGCCCTTGTGCATGGCATCATCAATGATAATGATGACCTGGATGTTTGTGTGAATGGCCATACTCCTCAACAAGTCATACATTACATTTTGAGTGCAGCAGCAAACACCCTTTTGAACAACTTGTGCAAAGCAGCAAATAACAAGTTAGCAAGCGACAAGTTGTCTGCCACAAAGGCAAAGCGAAAACTTGCAACTGTTAAAAGTTGAGGTGTCATTTGTGCAGTTTTGCTTCCACAGTATTGTTTGTAAAAAGAAAATAACTTTTTCTTTCATCAATGTCAAATAAAATGTCCTTCATCCTACCTTCATTCTCAAGAAGGCTTCTGATGTTGTAATCTCTGTCTGTTCCGTGTCACGGAAACTCGTGCACGCCTGAATTTCTTTACTTGAAGCAGTCCTGTGTGCCAAAGCAGTAAAGTGTATTCGCAGAAAATTTACTCTACCAACTTTTTTCCTGACACTGACATGCATCGCATTTATGTGCACTTTTACGAAGAATGTGTTCTTGTACAAAGAAGAGACTGTCAAGCATTGTATTTTTATTTATTTTCGACGAATTGTATAATAAATGATCCTGTATTGCTGCTGAGCAAAAATGAGTTTGTGCATTTTATGAGTTCATTTATTCCACTTTGAACTATTGACATTTTACTTTCATGTAATGCCAATTTCTTGCCATTTTTGTAACTTGCCTGATAGGGCTTTTGAAAGTAAAAAAAAAAGCCCCGAAGTGTTAAATATATGTAATATAATCATGGCGGTAGCTTGCAACGTGAATAGCTTATTACTAGATCAAATAGAGTTTATGCACCACAGTGATGACAAAATTTTACATCATTCGCTTCCAATCAGTCAGAAAACGGTTCTTATATGTGTAAGCATGCAAACCGACTCCTTAAGGCACGAAGCTACAAACTGGGGTGAGAATTCCCGGCCAAGCTTCGTAAATAACTGTAGACGCAGTATATTAGTTCCTACTGGTAACACGAGCGAGCGAATCTAATTTATTTCACGCCAACATGCAGCTTATAGGGAGAGAGCGAGTGTGGTGAAGTCCACTTCCAGGACGATCTGACTTGCGTGACGTCACGCCGCCGTGCGGGGGCCTTCAGTCTTCTAGGTGGTGTTGGCTAAAGCCCCTCAATAAACTTATTATTGAGGGCCTTTACGGCGAGCGTGTTCACGGCGCCCCGCTGGGAAGCCTTCTTCAGCGGAGCGCGCGAGCGTGCGCAAGCGCGCGCGGGCGTGTATGGGTAATCAAGATGGCAGCCGCCAGCACGACCGCCAGCAATGCTGCTTCGTCGGTTACGATCGCGGCGCAGGCCCGTTTGCAAGCCAAAAAGCCTCGCAAATGCTTCACACCTTATGAAGATATTTGTATTCTGCGGGAAGTGTCAGCAACGAGGCCTTTTGACGACGATATTAAATGGATATTGGTGATCACCAACTTGAAGAAAGTGATCAAGAGAGACCTCACGCTGCGTGGAGTGAAGGAGAGAGTCGATCTTCTTCTGGGATACTGGAGGCAGCAGGACACGAAGAATTTGAAGAAGTAAGTTTTGTTTGCGTATACTGCTAAAACAGTTGTAGACTATCGTTCACTTGTTTATGAGACGTGTGTATTTTGCCATATTCAGGTCGGGCACGGAAGAAGAATACGCCGAAAAGGAACAGATCCTGCAGGATCTGTCAGATTATGCTCGCACTGTTAACTACGAGCCCCGAATATTTCCACGAAGTGGGGGCACTTTTAACAGAAAGAGGCAGCAACTCGCAAGCAACTGCACTACCTCCGTGAAGAGGACCGCAATTGACGTTGGAACAAGCAGCAGTAATTCGGCACAGGAAGCAGCTCGTTACAGCAGCGATTCTGCGGCGGTGGCTTCCCAGAGTTGCGTGTTAGGAGCGGTGGATGGTAAGTTTTGACATGTGTGGGTCCGTGTCGTATGTCTATGCTTTTGATCTCCGCCAATATTAGAAAATGCATGCAGAATTCGGAACATGTTATGGGTCTTCTCGCGCTATGCATTTCTACAAATGAAACACTACAATATGAAATCTAACTTTAATAATGTAGAAAGAATACACACAAAAGGGGTAAGGTTTCTTATAATAGTTTTAAGCATACTTCAGTCAATGCCTGATTAACAAGAGCTAACTTGCCCTCAATAAGTCAAAGGAATCATGTCAGCAGATTGAAGTTCTTATTTCAATTAATAATGTACACTATAAAACCTATATCTGAAACTATCTCCTTCTCAGCTGGTTATGCTACTAGACAAAGGCATGTTCCATATCAGCCGCATAGTAACTGTTATTGTATTGCTTTTCTACAAGAACGGTGACATGAAACGGATATTTTTCTTTTTGTGCTTTAACTTGTTTTGTCATTGCACTGTCTGGTGTATTGTTATTTTTCCCCATCTCATTTAAATTTCAAAATGCGAGATTTCAGTATCTACGAACAAGTAATAAAATAATGCCTAGATTGTTGCTGCTGTAGATTTGCAAGATGTTTAAAAGTAAGAATATATACCCCATACTAATAGAAAGTAAGCCAGCTTAAGGCAGTGGTTCAGAAGGCGACATGTAACGATCATACTTGCTATCAATCAACTTGGCAGCACCTTGTGCATTATCAATAGTGAAACAAAAAAAGCGCAGTGCAGCCTGAAATGTACTTTTAGGGAGGACAGCAGAGGACCCATGTGTTATTCAGAACGTTGGTCGCTTGTACGCACATTGACAACATGACATAGAAATGCAACTGATTGTAATTATGGTATTGATTAGCCTTCAGTTTATTTACAAAACATGGGAGGAGGAGGCTCAAAAGTATCTCTTGTTCAGGATTTGATAAACATCTAAAAAGTAGCAACAACCCCTTGCCTTTAATTATAAAAATTACATAAATGCTCAAAATACGCATTTATTAATGCGAACAAGCAGGATCATTGTTTTAGTTTAGTCCTGAGAATACAGACCAGAAATATATGCATGAACAAGAGCAGTGGTAATTTGATAAGCAAAACAAAGTCTCGATTACAACAATAACAATGCAGTACTCAACACGAAATGCAATATAATATTGAGAAGAAAAATTATTATGGCATCCGTTGATTTTATTCTCTACTGCTGAGGCTTCTGAAAATGAATAGTCGGATGTGAGCCTGTTTCTTTTTACATGGATCCATTTGCAGGAAAAGGGGCTGACTGCTATGTTTTTCTCTCCATTTTGTTTTCGGCCCAACTCCAACGACATATCCTGGGCGTCGGCGCTCAGCGTCGGCGCTGTTGGCGTATGCAGGAACCGGTTTGCGCATGCGCACGGTACGAGACGCCAACAAGCTCGTGCGGAGCGCCGAGATCTGTCCTTGCTAGATTTCGGCGTCGGCGTTCACGCAGGCGCCGGAAGCTGCTCACCGACGTAGGTCTCTCATTGGCGCACGTCTAGGCGCCGTACACCAATGAGAGGACAGGGTGGCCGCGACATCCGGATTGGGAATTCTCGCTGGCGCGGAGTCTTCGCGTGCTTTTCTTTTTACGTTTTGTTCATCGCTTCCCCTCTTCCCACGTGGAAATGGCAACGAAAATAAACAACGAAGCGCTGATCGGCGCTGTAGAGAGGCGGCCATCGCTGTGGCTTGCCGGGCACAAGTCTCACAAGAACAAATTGATAAAAGAAGCGCTGTGGAAGGAAGTCGCAGCGGAATTATTGCCAGGAGTGCCAACCGAAGGTAAGTTGATAAATAAGCATGACTAACTGCAGTGATTAATTGAAATGTGTTTCAAACTGTCGTTTTTTAATCATGCAGAGGGTGTGATAATTGTACAAAAGAGGTGGAAATCTCTTCGGGACAAGTTCCGCCGACTCTACAACGACTCACAGCAAAGAAAAAAAAGCGGCGCCGGCGCCGAAGAAGTGGCCGACAACGACATTTCTTGGCCATACTATAATTTGCTGCTATTCCTGAAGGACACCATAGACAGCAGGCCGTAAGTTCACTGATAATTATTGATTTCCATATCGAGCTGTTCGCAAAAATTGTTAATTCTGCCTTGCCAACGCAATTTACACCTGCGTAGTGAAGCAAGCATAATCTGGCGAAATGCACGACTTTGCATACAAACGTGAGCACAAACATGTACAGCCATGTTTAGAGCACTGGAGCTATTGTATGCTGAGTAAAATGTAAAAATGTTTAAAAGCAGGTTCTGCTTTTCGTGGAGAGTTCGCGCGCGCCGACTGTATATATCGCGGCGATATGAGCTACACCGTGCACCGGCCGCTCGCACGGTGTATCTTTAGTTTTTTTATTTTTCTCGACTTTGCCATCAGGAATAACGAAAAAAAAATTCTATATCGCGCGAGCGGCCGGTGCGCAGTACGTGTAGCTCATATGGCCGCAATAGTAGATCTTGGCCTCAGTCGGCGCGCGAAAAGCAACGAGCAATGGTATGATGGCACCGATCGCTTAAGAGAGAAAAATGAATTGCAGGCAGAATCATACATTTATTTATGGCTTTCTATTTTTGGTTACTGTTTTCTAGCAACTTTTCCAATCAAATAAATTATGCAGTTTTTCAGGCTGGTTGCCTGTTAATGAAAATGGTCATATTTTGGTCGCATACATTCCTACTGATAACTAAGATCGGTAATTGTGCATATTTTAACTTGCTCAAGGTACTTTAGGCAAGCTTCACCATCACACTTGTCAGCTGGTAGAAGCCAACTCTATTTGTGATCGCGTTATATTCGTGCAAAATGCGGTACTTCTTTCAAAATATTTCAACCTTTATTTCTTACTTTTGTTAGGCTCATGAACATGTTTTCGTCTTTCTTGTAACCATTTATTTTTATGGAGAAATACGTTATGCAGGACTACAAACATCAGTGTGATCAGCATTATAATAAAACACTAAGTGTAACCACAGCTTTAATGATGTTGTAATGGGAGGAATCCTCGTGGAAGACCTATATGTGTTTTGGTTTGCAAACTTGACCAGTTAAACTTGTCAGATTGAATTGTGCTCCTGGTTTATGCTTCTTTACGGAAATGGCAGATTCAGAAAAAATTCCTTCACTGCTCTCTGCTATTTGTGCCTAATTACTCAAGCTGGCCTTCAAAACAACAATGAAACTTGGAATTATTTATAATACTTGGGGTTGTTCGACATCGCCTGATATTGCGCAGCACACACATAAGCATTCCATGCACTTTTTCTTCCCGTAAACATTGATTGACTATTTCTGGATGCAGTGACGCTTGTCTAGCAGCAAAAAATGCATTATTGCAGAGTTTACATTGAAGCGTTTTCCACCACTTGTATTAGTCTCATGGTATTTAAACTAAAAATTGACTCTGTGGGGATAGTTAGGACCTGCATAGCTGTGCAGACTTGCATGTAGATCCGAATTTTCAAAAACCTGTCATTAGACATAAAAGTATACTTCTATTTTCAGTGAAAGCAGCATTGTTGTTTGAATGAGGCAGTCAATCAGAAGTTTATTACTGCAAATGTAAAGAAATGATAGCAAGGCACTAAAATAAGTGCCTTCCCGATATGTTGCACATCATAGGCCTTGCAGATCTGTCAAGCCAAACAGAAAGGCTGGAAATTGGCTCTACGACAGCATATAAGCTCCGCTAGTAACCAGAAGAGAGGAGTGGCAACAGTAGAGTACTTTTTATTAGTAACTCAATGACTTAAGTTCCAAGGATGGGTAACCAGCTATAAGGCTTCCATTTATTACAGTTCCTAGAGTGCCATCAGAAAAATAGATGCAAAAGAATGAAAGACAAAGCACTGCACTGATGCTATCAACACCTGTATTGAGCTAAAACTCAGGACACAGCAATGCACTGTGGAAAGAAGAAACTAATAATATTACAGTTTGTCATATACTAAATTTGACTTTTGGGGATTGTGGAAAGGCATTCAATTTAATCCGTACAATGGCAGCCACAGAAGCATTACAAAGAAATGACATGGTTTTAAAAAGGTAAAAGGGTTTTGTTCACATATGAGAAACCCATGTAAATTGGGTCATGAAGCAATATAAACTTAATAATGTGTATGAGTTTGTGAAAAAAAAGATGCAAAAATGGCAAGGATATACAGGAAAACAATACAGAAAAACAGCGTACAGGATGGAAGTAAGTTCAGGTGCAATGGTCCTAAGCGACCGGTAACAAGTGACTGGCAAAAGTTTGCGAGATGTACAGAAAACATTTTTACAAGCAGTGACATGTAGTATGCAAGTTCATGCATTGTATACATGTTTTATGTTTGCTCTTTTGATATATGCAGGACTTCAGGCAACTACAAGCCTCGGCAAATGAGCAAAGAAGCTGGGTCCAGCAGCGCATCAACCTCGGTGTCCGAGGCGCACATAATGCTGAGCGCCAGTGCTGTTCCCGAGGCCAGTGTAGTGCTAGAGTGCAGTGAAGGGCACCAACACAGCACCAACACTGTAGAAGTTGAAGAA
The DNA here is from genome assembly GCF_055883805.1 of Amblyomma maculatum. NCBI lineage: Eukaryota > Metazoa > Arthropoda > Arachnida > Ixodida > Ixodidae > Amblyomma > Amblyomma maculatum. The sequence goes on from NW_028146743.1 coordinate 1,714,933, forward strand.
GTGGACCCTTTTGAAGACTGGGATTTGGATGCCTTGTCTCAGCACGCTTCTCCACAGCAGCACTCGCCAGTGCGGGAAGTTCTTATGCCCCAGCCAGTGCCTACACAAGAAAAGAGGCGTAAAAAACATACAAATAAGGCTGACGATGCCACGTTAGCCAGCCATGTTGGGAAGCTTACAGACGCACTCCACACAATAAGTAAAGAGCATGATGAATGCGACCTTTTCGCTCTATCTGTAGCGAAAAGGCTAAAAAGGCTACCGGCGGCTGAGCAAACCCGCATGCAAATAAGGATCCTGGAACTTTTCCAGGACCTGTCCCAATAAAAGATGGGCATATTGATATGCATTCCCACATATGAGTGAATGAGTCTTGCTTCAACATTTAACTGACTTTTCATCTGATGCACAGAATATGAAAAAAGCACGAATAGCTGCTTTGTTTCTGAGAAAAGAATCAATTATCTCTAGTGCATGTAGTACAAAGGCAGCACTAATATGGCTAAAAAAATTACAGGTGTTTGAAGAAGCATACATGCATTAAAATTCCTTGACAAGCTTGCAGGAACGCCATGATACAAAACAACTGACCATGCAAGTAGCATGCTAAATATGTGTACACAGTTAAAATAGCTAGCCCCAGTGTGTCCGTAACAGTTCTAACGTATGTTAATTTCCAAGAATAATTTCCTCCTTGTAATAGACTTGGCATGAAAACAATGAGCATACTCTCAATCATTAAACCCCCATTGGATGGAAATTCTCATCCTGCCCATCTTTTTCATGCGGAGCATTGATTGCTTTTTTGTTTTAGCCATGCATGCATACAAACTTCATCAACCCAAGGCCTTTCCGTCCTGCTCAAAAATTTGACCCTACTATGCTCATGGATTCCTGCTACTTCACTTCTTGTCAGCTTATTGCAATAGAGACAACACAATATTCAAGTGGCAAGGAAATACCCTTGCTACGATCAGGTTTGTGAAAAAGGAAAGATACATGAAGATTCAAGCACTTAAGCCTGGCAGGAACTTGTTACCTGGTTTAGAGAAAAGCCATAGCCTGTTAGCTTTGCTTGCTGTACACAAAGCTATGCAACATTTTTGTCACAGAGAAATAGGTACTGCATATAGGGAACCTGCACTGCATAGGTAGCGCTGTAATTGTCCTGCAGCGTGACTCAAAAATGCTGCTGTTAGCCACTTGGTTCACGATAAATGACCGAGCCCGTTCAGCAGCATTAGAGATACGCGTTTGACAGATAATGTCTTTGCCCAGGCGCTTTGAATGTATCCTAATTATCTGACACACGTCACGCAAAGCTTCGACAGAGCGTGCTAGATGATCCTGTAAGCTTATGCAGGTGGCGTGAAAATGCCCTAAAAAGCTAAAAAAGCCGCCTCAGAGGTATTTGCTCTTCTCGCTAGGATATGTGTTACGGCGTGGCGATCGACACAGCAAACTTCATTGCAGGTTGCCTATAGCAAAAAAAAAAAGAAAGATATGTGGGCTCTTTTCTCCACGTCAGTAAGCATAATTCGACTAATCTTAAGGTGTTGAAGAGCCTCGCGTGAAATGATATGTGCATGGTGTGCAGTCTGCTGTGGATGCTCAAATTTTCACTAGAACCTCCAGCTTTTCCCCTTACTGCTGGCTCCAGTAGTTGGTGTTGTCTGCTGTTAGCAATAATGCAACAAGAAATCATTGTAGTAAAGAGATATTGCTATAGGAAACAGTGCCATGACTGTTAACTTTTGTGTGGCCATACTTTGTAACCAGAACAAAGTGGGCTCGACTGAACCACCAAACCTGAGTTCCCAAATAGCAAAGCCTGTAAGCAGAAGGCACAAGTTAGAGCAGCACATCTTTATATGCTTAAGCATGTTACCTTTGCTAGCACGCATGAGGCTACTGGTTCGGCACTCGTCTTAATGCAGCATCCATTGAGACTCCTGGTTGCTGCCACTGCCAGGAGACTTCGCCAACAGTGCTGCAGAAGTAGGCAGCAAACAAACCTCTAGCTGTAGCGGCATCAGAATGGTGGTTCCTGGCGTGTGTTGGAGCAAGTGAGAAGTACCGGGGCTGCGAACCATCCCCAATGCCCCTTGGATGCCTTGCCGCCAATGTCCTCCCACAACGTTCCCAAATGCGTCCTCTCTGTCTGTGAACGTGTCCGCCCGAGGATTTCTCACAGTTAGGAAGTTGTGCAAGACACAAGCGGCTTTGACAACATAGTCAACATTCTCGGGGCGCAGTGGGATAGTCCGCAGTAGTACTCGCCACCTTGCCGCAGTTATGCCAAAAGCATTTTCAGCGCACCTTCTGAAAAAAAAAGACCATTTCAGCCCATAGTAAAGTGAAAAGCTTGCCATGTTCAGCAAACATATATTTAAATACATGCAGACAGGGGTATACGGATACAGTCAAGGGAATATGATACTATGAAAATGCATTTATTCGAACTTCTGGCTTCAAACCCTATAGCGAGAGCCAGCATCCTGGTGCTATACCATAAAGAAAGGCTGTTCTAGTTTTTGTTCTGCTGTTTCAACTTGGCCGGTGCAAGGGCGTGCTCACTAATGTGAAGGTCTTGTTTGAAGCCTGTGGTTTCTTATGAAAGTCCAACTCTCCCAACTAAACTTTCGAAAGAAGAAGCTGTCTTCATTCTCTATTCAGGCGTGCAAGGAGTTCAAACAACTCTTACCGAGACCAAATTTTTCATTTTACATATGTCTAGGCTTCCAGTTTCCTACCTTCTGACCATTTCCAAAATGATACTAGGACAAATGTGGCTCCAGCACATGCACGCTGCTTTGCCAGCATTTTCTATCACCGTCAGATTTCCAGCGTCCCCAGCCAAAAGCAGTGTGAAAAACATACTGGCTTCATACTGGAAGATGCTGAAGGGCACTGGTTTTTACAATAATGAGCCCAATTACTTTTGCACAGATGCTTCGGAACTAACCATGGAGACTATTGAAAAATATCTCATTTCAATTTGGGATAAAGTAAGAAATTTGAAAATTACGCCTCTTTCTATAACCTGATTACAATTACGCTTTATAAAGTCAGATCAAACAATGCTAATATATACCGTGCTCTGCTCAATCTGTAATTGAAGATCCGCTTCTGGTCATTTAGGCACCTTGACGGGTATGGCCGCATGAAGTCCGTGCGCAGCTGAAATGCCTCGTCACCGATGAAAGCATACGGTGCAACTGTTTGTGACTTGGGCAGTTTCCCAAGCCTGGGGATGTCGAGAATGCCATCATTCAGGTCACGACCAAAGTCACTTTTCTTTAACGTTCCACCATCACTAAGCCGGCCTTCTGCGCCCACATCGATGAGGATGTACTTGCAATGGCTGTCCACAACTGCCATGAGCACCACCGAGTATGTGCCCTAAAATGACAGTACACAGTACAATATAAATGTAATGACGCAAAGGCTCAATTCAACTGCAATAAATAATATAGCAGTCCATGCATCTACTAAAGCTCTGTAGTAATGAACAAACCTTTTGTGCCAATCGTGTGAAATGCACTGTTGAAGCAACTTTAGCTTTCGAGGTGAGGCATAATTCACAATGAGGTATAAGCTACCTTGATAAAAACCTGCAGTAATAATTTACATTGTGGCCTGATAACATAATCAGACTTGCTACGACTCGATGTGAAGAATTTCGCACCTGTCAAAATGCACCTTACCAAGCACATGTCATAAACTTTAACCTACTTGCCCAATGATAAAGCTAACTGCTTTACTCAACTATGATTTGCCCAGCTATATCTTGTTCCAAATGTCTAATCATGAATAATTTGGTTGATGCCAGTTCATGGATACATGACTGCCTAATAACAATAGTCTAATATGTGCAATTTTACCTTGTAGTTGTAGTATCGGCTTCCAGAATTTGGAGGGCAAACAATGGCAACATGTTTCCCATCGACTGCTCCCAAGCAGTTAGGGAACTGCCACCGAATGGCAAAATCTTCGGCAATTTCTTGCCACTGTTCCTTTGTTGGAGTCTGAAAGCAGACAGCAGCGCTATTTTAAGACGGAAAGCAGCAATCTGGCAAAATATGTCATCTTAAAGAAAGTCAAAAGCCAACAACAGATATGCATAACACAATTTTTTCAATTTTCACAGCCAAGAACCTTCTCAAAAGTACAGCTTGACAGACATGATAACAAATATGTTTAGAGCCTCTTAAGTCGCCCTCTTTTAATCAAGTTCCTCTAATGCATAAACCTATAGCTGCACTCTGTGGCATAGATGTCCATTACATCTGCTCGTATTTAATTGTAGTTTATAAGTATTATAGGATAATCCTGTCCTGTACAGCCTGTCAATAATATACAGCCCAGCGTGTTCACTTCTAAACCCTGTATCAAGGCTCCTGTAAACAATACTGGAATATAATAGACAAGCTAGAGAAGAGTTCGGACGAGATTTATCATCTACAAGGTTTGGAACGCTGGAGATGTGCAATGAGCCCAGATATGGTGCTTAGAATCAAAACCCGTGAGCCGTATACTTCTGACAAAGACTGTACACAATGTGCATACCAACTCGTAGCACTGCAGTCAACAGACTGGAATGTAATCAATAAGAATGGTATATTGGGACACAAAAACAGTTTTGGATTTGCTAGCTGTAAGCTAGCAAAGAATAGACCAGAAACTAGCAAAATGTTAAGAGAGCTGGGAACTCTCACAAAGCCTCTGTGAAGCTTAGAACAAAGCACTTTAAAATGAAGGGTGCATATCTAACAGTCTACTTCTAATGACTTTCATAGCAGAGTAGGTGAGCATTAATGAAGTTGTGCAGTAGTACTTGTCTCACCATACAGAAGTTTCAATGAAATGCAACGGGTGACAAAGTTTTCAGCAAAGGTGCAGTTCACCTGCATGAAAATTTCTTTCAGTCGTTCCCAGATGGCCCGGCATGTTGCATGAATGCAGCGCCTCGCAGTCTCGATTCCCACACGGAACGCAAGTGCAACGTTGCAGATGTCCTGTCCTGAAGCCAAGTAGCTACAAGACAAACAGAATCAATACATGCAGAAATTTCATCTTGATCGTCTGGTTTTTGTTCGACGTTTGAGTTTTTCAAGCATCTTTTGCACAGATAAGGCAGAGAAAGGAATTTCATTATATGAAACTTCTAGGTTTTAACAATGCAATGTTACATGTTTAGCACATTATTATGCTAATTATGCCAAAATGATATAATTGTGTAAAACTATTTAATACATCTACCCAAAACGAAGCATTACTATGACAAGTAGGTAACAGGGATCACATAGACTTGTAACAAACCTGAATGGAAAGGAGTCCGAAAGAAAGATGAGCACTTATTTATTGGGTGTTATGAAAGAATAATATTTCAAGAAAACAAACATGGTACCAGCAGTCAATAAATCATCTGTATTTTTTAACCTGCTTTGCGCCATAGTAATATTTGCCACAGAGAAGCATGTGCATCTGCCTATACTGCCTGCCTGGAAATAACACTCGCACTCTAGCAAAACAATTGTGCTTCTAACTGATAAAACAAGGTGCGATGAAAGGGGAGCATATTTCTCCTGTTCTCGCGTACTGGGTGGCACACGCTCGGTAGATGTCACTTACTGCAGTGTAATCACAACAAAATTCTTGCATACACTGCAAAACACTACTTTATATCTGTTTTGTCCCTTGTTATAGGCATTTAGCACTCCTTTTTATACATTACCCTCAATAATTGCAAATTTGCTGGTCTCGGCTATCTTTCTCAATATTTTTCCATTCATGTTCTTCATATTAAGAACAGCACGCTACTGAATGTCCTAACGCTAATTCTTGCAGAGAAGTACACTTTGTCTTTGACACCTTAACTGACAGAACTCGAGCTCTACAAACCTTAGTGCTATTGCCAGCCTCTCTCCTGGCTCCAGGGGCTCTCTCACAACGTGCTGCCGTGTGAGGTCCGTAGCCACATAGCCTAGGAGCTCGTCGAACAGCTGTGGGGTCATACGGAAAAATTTGAAGAAAAGACCGTGGTCCCCTTCACGCATTCGACGCATCTGTTGAGAAAAATATGCGGTTTGTTGGTCCAAGAAACAAATGCACATCAAGGCTGCGATAATCTGTAATATGTTATGGCAGGCCTGAATGTTACGGATAATATCTACAATGAAGTGAAACATTTTTTTAATATATTAAATAGTGCTCATGGCCAGATTCTGTTAAGGTGAGCACTGCACTTCTACTACGGCACTTTAATTATCTTGTCATTGTCTCAGGCAGCACAAAAATAACAATGTTCAGTAAAAGCAATAAAGAGTCGAGCCTGCTAGGATCAGCACCTCAGCACTTGTTCCTGAACAATTCGTATGATGACAGTCCTTCACATAGGATGCAGGAAACTTTGACGCTACTACTAGTCTGTGGCTGCATACAGCCAACAGTGCCACCAATGCAGCAATCTTGCTGACCAAGTGAAACTCAAAGCTTTCCAGTTGCTGTGTGTCCAGCGTCCTATCCAAATGGCATGACAGCTTCTACAAATATGTATATGCAAACACAGCATTTCATGTTGCTGCATTAATAGAGCCCACATTTATTTTGCAACTAATATGCAAGAATGAAATGACCCTTCAGATATCAATATCTAAATCATATATGCACTATTGCATGCCATTACAAAATCTGCAATAGTAAATTGCTGCTTGAACACTCAGTCTCACTGGGACAGAACTTGTTGCATTTTGCTTTTCCCTGAACATAGTGGCCCATTTTTCATGTGTACGTGTGTGTCTGCATGTGTCCAGCATACCATCTAAACAAAACAACATAGCAGCTGCAGTTTGGTCAACAGGCACTAGTGCAAGGGCATCACGATATATGAACTGCTGCATAGTTTTGCTTAATTAATTACATCACTCACATTTAAATTCCTTGAGTGAGGTTACTTGCAAGTTATAGGGTTTACCACATCGAAACAACTCGCGCTGTGCGCTCAGCGAATCTCGCTTTCTCATCCAGAACTCTTGTCCTTATGTCACGTCTATGAGGATAAGAAGAAAAAAAAAGGTGGGGGGGGGGGAGTCGACATCTGATTTCGCATAAAAACCTGACACAAGGACGAGAAGAAGAAAAAAAAATTGAGGAGGAGAATATGCGACACCTGACATGAGAACATGCACCAAAAAAAATGGGGGGAGACATATATTGTATATTAGAAACATGACATGCGGACACGCGAGAAAAAAAAAATGGGGAGGGAAGCGTGCAATAGCTGACATAAATCTGACATGTGAGAAAAAAAATAAATGGGGAGGAGAAACAACTTATAGCGTGAGTTGCTTCGAGATGGTAAACCCTACGCGAACATTCCCGTGAGAAATGAGGGTCGTTGAGCTATGTGGGAACTCACACAATTTTTTTTTTACTAGACGATCGCAAACTACCGAAGCTCGAGTGGACGAAATCAATCTAGTAACAGTCCTCAAGCAGCATAAGCTCCGAAGTTGTCTGTAGCCTGCATACGTACGCTAATGAAATGAACAGCCCCAAGTACTTACAGCTGTGTGGTAGAGTCCTTCTTGCTTGCGCGCCATAAACACTGGCCGAACCCACCACCGTGGCTCTTTCCGCTGGCGTCAGATCTCTCTCCTCCTCAGTATGAGAAGTGCTACCCTTATCGCGAGCAGCACAACACGCCTTCTTGCGCTCACTGCTGGCATGATTTGAAATAAATGTGCAAGCACACGGAGTCGAGCCTTCACAGCAAATCGGTTGACCTCAGCCGTGGAGGAACAAAACCAGAAGACTCGTCTCAGCTGCGGTGGCGGAAAACGGGACAGATTGATGTTGCGTCGATGGCGTTGCAGATTGTATTGAAAAGCCGAAACAAATGTTAAAGATGCGCGTTTATTTGTGTAGAAGTAGAATGTATAATCTGTAATCAAGTTTCATATATAAATTACGTCTCTTAATGCTTAAAAAGCAGAAATCATTCAGTGAATGTTAAAACTGTTTTGGGCAATGTCTGCTTGTTAGGTCTAGCAACAACGCACCAGCCCGAGTACAAGCGTCAGCAGTAGGCGCCAACGGCGCCAGCGCCGAGTCCCATGGAGATGCGCACCGCTCAGCGTCGGCGCTGACAGCGCGGACGCTGAGCGCCGACGCCCAGGATATGTCGTTGGAGTTGGGCCTTAAGAATTGGAACGAACCCAGAGACTCGCTCGCGAGAGCGGAAAGAACGACGGGAGTTTGGCGCTCCGACGGCGCCGAGGGTTTCGGGTTTCTCGGCCGAAACGGCCGAGCAGCAAATGTAGTCTTTCGGAGTCGCGGGGGCGCACGAGGCGACGACAGCAAGGTCTGGGCATCGGGCACCGTGCATTTCCTTTTTTTTTTAGGTTTTTAGGTTAGAGTTCGGTGAAGGTGGGCTGTCCGCTGGGGCCACGAGTGTTTACGCTGAGCTCGGAGGTTGTTTATGAGCTGCTAGCCTTGCCAGCGGACCTCTGATACCTCCTTGTGCTATGGCTTCTGCATTTAGATCCATAGCTATTGGAAATGATGCCTGTGCCTGTTTTCTTGACACACCTGGCCCAGAAGAAAGAGAGGAAACCACAACCTGAAGCTCGCGGCGACAGGGAAAACAAGATGTGCGCGACCTCGACGCACGGCCGGATGGGGGCGCGTGCATCGCGCAACTGGGCGGAAAAAAAAAACTCCGCTCGGGTGCTGACCATGCTATAGTGTTCTAGAATTGAGAAGTGTGCCGTCTGCCGCCGGCGAGCTGGTCGTTTCAGCAATGACAGGAGAGAGGGCGCTGTGTGCAGGAGGAGCGCAGTGAGCGCGGAGAAGACAGCTGGGTGAACCGCCTTCGTCACCGCTGGTTCAATCGGACTCCGAAGGCGCGTAGCAACAAATTGTGTCGCTTTAGCTCCCACACGCTTGTCTAAATGTATTACAACGGTTATGTTCATGAACAAAACAACTGCAGTCGTGCCTCGTTAATATGGACACTTTGGTTCCCGACCAAAACTGTCCATAAAGCGAGTCATCCATAATAACGAGTCATGAATAAAAACAAAAAGGATTTTATTGAGAAAAGAGAATTGTAATTAACGGCTGCTTTTGTACATAATGGTGTGCACTGGACTCAAAATTTCACAGAACACCGGAACATTTGAGTGCATTATCCTTGTCATTGTTGTCTTCGAAAAATTGTAGTGCAGCCTGAAGCGACTCGCTTACCATGACACCCGTGATGTTGGGCTTTGTGTAGGTCGAACTTTCGAGCACGAACTCCCCACTGGGCGATGAATCAGCGTCTGATTCTCTACTCACCGCCACTTCCAAAATGCGCTCTTCACTGAGCTAAGTAGCCGCTAAGTAGCTGCTTGAGATTCTCCTGAGGCGAGGAAACAGTTGAGCTGTCGATACTAGTCCCTCGCAGCTTGGATTGACTGAGGTGGCTTTTGCCGCTTGTATTCACAGATTTCTTCGCGCCTACGTTCAGCTCTGTTCTTTTGCGTTTAACTCCCGCCATGCCAAAAGCCAGACTCAAGTTCAGGGCTACAGGCTCCTGATGCTGTGCACTCTTTTGCCTAGTTAACCTTTCTGCCTTTCCGTTCTTCTGATTCTTTCTTTCTTTTTTTTTTTTTGCCTTGTACTGTTTCTGTAAGAAAGCGAAGGAGTCAAGCTGGCAAGCTGCTATGCAGAGGGCTATCGAACATCCCATCTTCTTGGCGCCGTTTTTATGTGTTCCCATAAAACAAACACTGCAAGCTGAAGTACAGTTTAGAGCGACGGCTAGCCGACTACGAAGAGCTCAGACCTTGTCAAGGCCGCATCGTTGACTCAAAGCGGAGCCGACATACGGACCGCCTAGTGTGCAAAGTTTGGCCGTTCGACAGCGCAACAAGGACGAAAACCAGGAGCATGAGAGGGAAGCGCGTCCAGGACGGGACGCCCGGTCCCGGTTGCGTGTTCGTACGTCGCCTCTTTTGTCGCTGTACTTTGTGAGCGTGTCTTAAAGGGGTCATGCAATGCCTAAAACGGGGTAAAACAAATCGGTCGAGAGATAGGTACTCCCTCACAGGTCAATTCACCGCAAGAATGTTTTAGTTAGCTTCATTAACACCAGAGATATCGGCGATTAAAAATGGCGCTCCTCCTCGCTCCCCTCAACTCAACACTCCCAGACACCAGAAAAAAAAACGAAGAAAACAGCTCGGGAACTCCGCCCCGCTAGCCCCGCCCATGAAGCGCCATTGGGTGACACTCGGTTCTCAGACTTCCGGTCGTCGCGCCTGTTTTCCCCCGAGCGTCGCCCATGCATTCACGGTCTGCCTTTCCCGTCCCGTCTGCGTTTGCATAGCTTTCAACCTTGCCTGCTGTCTTCCTCGGCCGCCGGTGTCTTCAGTTTCTTGACCTCTCGGAATTGTGTGCGACAGCAGCCCGAACGACTCGGGTCGTTCGCGAGCGCATACCTGCAGGTGGGAGTTCACACATACCGGCGGCCGCCGCGGAGGGAGCACTTTCCTTCATATCCCTGTCCCATTCAGCGCAAATTAGCGTGCACTCCTGCCGAGCACGGCTTTCTACAAGACCGCTTTCTTCTCTCGCGCTGCCTGGGTCAGTGTCTTTTGTACCGTCTTCTGCGGTTTGACCAACGGCGGCCGGTGACCCCTCGGAGTTGACGCGATAGCATCGACTCTGCATGGATGCTGGCAGACGATCGAGCGTGCGAGTTGCCCGCGTGCAAACATATGTCGTCGTCACTTTTAGTCCGGAGCTGCTTTCATTATGGTCGGCGAGAGGCATCTCTTGTGCATAACGAATGGAATGTATACGCGTACGTATCACCGACGAGAGCACGGACTGATGGTCGCTACAGAGTTTGGATATCGGATGACAGGTGAGCACGAATTATTCGTCCGCGAATCTTAAAATTGAGATTAACAAAAAAGATAGTGTAGTGTTTTTTTTTTTTTTTTTTTTTGACGTCCTTTCGCACATCGTTTAGGAAGTGCCAATGCGCAACGCGCACGCGTGTTTATCTCATGTGTACGCATCGTCCAAGCCAGAATCGACGGCGCAAAACATCAGCAAAGCAGCTCGGCACATTCAGTTCAGCAGCCAGGTTGTCACTGATTTTCGCACCGACACGCAAGAATCGCGCACATGAGCATGCGAGCGGCTACGCTAGAGACGCAGCGAAGCGGGTGATTCCAAAACGCCGTCCGCCGTGGCTTCGATGCAAATAAGGCATAGCGACGACCAGGGAGCAGCGCACGATCGGAGTGCCGTCGGTCGCAGCGCCCGCGGACGGCATCTCTGCGGTAACCTGGCGACATCCGGTGCTGCACATAAGCGGTGCGAATTTGTGTACTTTCGCGATGACGCTGAGGACAGACCTTTTTTGACGCACGTTTCATTTACACGAAGGTTGATGCTGCCTTTTTAATCGCACTGCTGCACCGACGCGCATTTTCAGTCGGACGCACATAGTTTAGGAAGTGCCAGTGCGTAACGTGCGCGCGTGTTTTATCTTATGTGTACGCATCGGCCGATCCAGAAACAACGGCGCAAAACATGAGCAATGCAGCTCGCCACATGCAGTTCGGCAGCGCAGGTTGTCACTGTTTTCCGAAGCTACACGCAACAATCGTGCACAGGAGCACGCGAGCGACTACACTAGAGACGCAGCGAAGCGGACGATTCTAAAATGCCGTCCGCAGTGGCTGCGATGCAAAAGAAACAAGGCCTATCGACGAGCAGGGAGCAGCGCACGACCGGAGTGCCGTCGGCCGCAGCGCCCGCGCCTGGCGGCATCGGGTGCTGCACTTAAGCGGTGCGAATTTGTGTACTTTCGCGATGAAGCTGAGGGTACACCTCTTTTTTTTTGACGCACGTTCCATTTAATTATTAACACGCCGCACAAATGGTCGATGCGGCAAAGACGAGACGGGACTACAGTACGTTGCTGCGCCGTCGGTCGGTACATAAAGGTTGATGCTGCCTATTTAATCGGTACGGTGTTAAATCGGACCAGCTAGTGCTCTTTTCGCACTCCTGCACCGACGCGCACTTTCAGTCGGATGCCACCAACTTTTCGGTTAACATCGCGAACCGAAGCGCCAAGCTCGGGTTCACGCATGCATTGCAGCACTCGAGCAGACGACTTTCGCAGCTACCGGAAGTGTGTCAGTGACGTAGTGGGCGTCGCGGCTGCAGCGAATGGCAGCCTGTCGTGGCCTGTCACTCTGGGACTGGTGACGTAGGAAATCACGGCAGAATAGTCCCAAATTTCGCTGCCACGCGGAAATGGCGCAGCCCGCGAATTTCAAAAAACGCTGTTTTTAAAAATTAATAACAAATCGCTGGATTTTTTCCGATGAGTTTTACTTTGAACGAATGCTCGGAAGCATTTGTTCTGCGCATTGAAAACGTTTGTCAGTGACCTTTCTAGCCGTTTCATCCCCCCTTTAACTCTCACCGAAAAGCGTTAACGGCTTCATGGAACACACATTGCGCTTTGGGAAAGAAAACTTGAGTTCCCACCGCCACTGTAGGCACTTGTCTTTCTTCCTGTCATTTCTTTTTTACGCTTTTACCGGCCTCTCTGTTCACGTTCAGCAGAATTTATTGCGACCACATGTTGCTGTTTTCCCGACTGCGGCGGCACTTCCGCTGCACCCAGAAGCCTCCTGGTTCCCCCTTTCGGGGTCTTTCTTACGCTGGCCCTCGGTTTGCTGTGTACGCTCCTCTCCGCTCTTGCGCTCCCCCCCACGTCCCCCCTTCCTTAAAACGGCGACACGCTGGCTTTGGTTCTTTCCAACCCCACAGGACTCGTTCAGGCATCCCGCCGTATCGGCTGTCGCGTAGGTTCACGGGCGGCGCGCCCTTCTTTAACTTGCGTTCGGACTACTCTGCTTTTTTTTCAAGCACTGTCCATATTAACGAGACAAAAATATATGGGCCCAAGTGGGGCGCGTGCATTCTTCCCCTGTCCATTGTCCGGACAGCGAGTTTCCATATTAACGAGGCATAAATACATTGAAAAGGTTTCGTCCCCAGAAAAACTGTCCATAAAATTCGTGTCGTCCATATTAACGGGGGTCATATTAACGGGGCACGACTGTATTTCCCTATAAAATAAGCGGCCGTCGTCAGGGAACGCCAATACAAATACAGGCAATGTAAGATACAGATTACCGACGAACTGACAAGCAACGGCAAGATATATTTCCTGAACGTATTTGGTGCTTTATTTCTCGAACACAAGCGGGAGGTTCAATGACGAATGTCTAACGTATTTCTATGATCACGTAAATTTTTAATATTGGATGCACCGGTTTATGCCGGCTAGACTGAAGTCTTCCATAAACGCTCGCACGTACTGAAAACGCAGTGAATGGTGTTTTAGGCTAGGCTAGCGTGCTTTTTGCGCCACATGTAAATAGAGGTATGCGAAGATTGCTTGAAGACAGAAATTATGCCAGCGTTTACTGATGACTTTATTTAAATGTTGGCGAATACATATGAACTGGCAGTCCTACTCAAAACGAAATGAATGAATGAGAGCACATAGCAATGAACGAAACCACATAAGGACGACGTGAAAAAACAAAATCGCGACTTAGTGCAAGAATATGGTACAAACGTATAAAACTGTACAGAACTACATGAGAATATTAATGAACTGTACTAGGCCGTGAATAAATTAAGCTGCTAAATCTGAAAACACACAAGAGAAAGGCAGAATGATTAAAGTCCTCAAACACGATTACTTGCACCTCCTCAGCTTTAGGTGCTTTACCTGCTCTGCTTTAGAGGTCTGCTCTTGGTTTAGCGACTTGGCATAAAAACGCAATCGCATGAGGACGTAGAACTTCACTATGTTAAGTGTCATTTCTTTGTCATGAGTAGGGCAACCAAACTTGGAAACCTCTGCGCTTTGCCAAAACAAAGCAAATTCCCGCATGCTATTTGCGTTAATCTTTCTTGAACTAAAAAAAAAAAAAACGTGAAAGACTCTTAGAGCGTGTGCACGAGCTTTGCAAGCTCCGAGGACGGGTAAAGAAGGCCTCCGTGGTCGAAGTTTGAGATAAACTGATTTTCTTCTTTTTGTGCCGCGCACGATTTGCTTGAAATGAGATAAGCGGAGCAAGTACTGCAATTTGACTCCTTCATGAACTTTCTACCGACATATCCTGAAATATAAGCTATGAGACGGCTAGAACTGTGCCTAGTGACGTATCTGTGGTAATCTGAAAGAAGGGAATTCAAAGTAGCTTCGACGTCCTCGAGCCTTCCCTCGTCAACCAAACGGTCAAGCTCATCAATAGGATTTGAAAGAAGCTGGGTAGGTTTCTCGCTTGTACGGCTAATTCCAAGTAAGGCATTCACAATTTCAGCATTACAATTTCCTGTCTTTGGGGGCTTCGCTAAGTGTAAAATGCCAGGGCATTAACTGTCACTAAACATTGAGCCGGCGTGGGATAATCGTTGCAGCCATTAAATTGCCTCACGATGCCGAAGAGGTTTTCTAGTTTGTCTTGGCTTAGTCTCGATGTGATAATGTATGTAAAACCGCATTTTGCAGATAATTAGTCAACGAGGTCGACTGTGGACTGCAAAGTTGCCCGAAGGCCTTCCGGTGCTGTTGCTTAGGAAACCATGCTTTGAGTCAACCATGCTTTGAGTGTATTTCGAGAAGGGAAGCAGAAAGAGCGCGCAATGAGCAAGAAAGAACGAAAGGAAGGACAAGAACATTCAGTAAAGAAGGGGGGGGGGGGGGGGGGGCGAAAGTCATACGAGACGGACGGAACTGTTACTGTGCTCTCTGCAAACATGTGTTTTCCTGCTTGACCAATCATCGCTCTTCGCTCAACAACGCGCCATAGTACAACAGCCAGAGAAGCAACGCGATGCAACAAAATTCACGCAGGAAACGAGCCGCAGAAGCAGACGCCCCAAGCGTTTCCTCTGCGGCGCGCGCGCTTGTGATGCGCTCCTACGGCTGACAGCGCCACCTACGCTTTTCATCGCTCCGGAGACCACGTCGCTCCCATTGCCGCGCGCCGAAGACGGCACAGTTCCCAATGCGGGAGTGAGTGAAATCGTCGACGCCGGCGCGGGCGTCGGGCGTGCGAGGCGTTTTCGCGTGCAAAAAACACTCCATGCGGGCCACGCAATGTGCGGCCGTCGCTGTGGTGGCGCCGCTCCGTGGACGCTTTAGCAAACGCTCGACCGCTGCCATGGCCTCCGAGATTTCCTCCGCTCACGCGTTTCAAAGGCCCGCGCGGAGGCAATCTCGGAGGCCATGCCGCCGTTTGTCTTGAAATAGCATTCTTTTGCTCCTTTTTTTCTTTTTTCGCGCGCAACCAAGAATTGCGTTTGTTCGCGCGTGAAATTAGAGTACGCGACGTACGACGCAGTAAAAACGCTGGCGCGGGGTTTAAGGCAAGGAGAACATGGTGAAAGGTAGAGAAATTGTTTCCAGTTTGTTTTCATTATCTTTTAGAAAATATCATCTGGCTCTTCTTCCCTTTTGAGGTGTGAGTACCCCATTGTGTGTGCATTCAGCATGATTTCGAAGGGATACCGAACTTCGAGGCTCCTGCGTCTGTATTTACGCTGGCTTCTCGTCTTCAGCTATGCGCGCGCCGTGCTAGTCCTGACGACGGTGTTTAATTTCGCTGTTAGCGCTACTAAATGCAGGTACTAACAGGCTGCGCCGTACACACCGAGCCGTTCTTTACTTCACTTATGCAACCAGACCGACACAAAGGTGAGCGAACTGTGCTCGCTCTCAGCGTCCTGTGGATTGAATTTTAACTTGATTCTTACCACTGCAGCTGACATATATGCATGCTCATGATCGAAAATGAGATAAGATCGTATCAGGCTGAATTCTGCTGCAAAAAAGACCTTGCGCTTTCCGAAGTATTAGCCACCTCCGTATATGTGCTAACGCAGCTGCCTTGTATACTAATACTTGCTTGTTCGGTAATTGCGAAGCTTAATTTTGAATGCCGTGTATATGCGCACCTTGGTCCTGCACGTAGCATATAGATGCAATTTCTGCCTGGCGTTGTTGTACGCGCGTTCTTCTCTGCATTCATTTATTTTGGCATACCGAAATTTCCTTCATGACTTGCCATTTTTGCTAAATCTCACTGCGCGTTTTTCCACTTTGCGTATTTTCCTTTTATATATATATATATATATATATATAACATGGAACGTTTTTTCAACCATGCACGTTTTCACGACACGGTTGTAGAGACATTGTGGAAAATAGCAAGGCTCATACCTTTCACGTTAAGCAGTTTAGTTCGAGAAGGCATACGTACGCGATTCGTTTAGTAGACACAATGGCATTTTGGGAAATAAAATATTGTAAATTTGTTTCACAGTTTTGCACAATGACAGTTCCGCTCACGTGCGCCAGCGTCACAGCCTCCAGGCAATCCCGGAACCACATCGTCGGAGGTGTGTCGTGTGCTCGCTATACTGGAAGCTTTAAGATAAGGCCGATAATCTCATCGAGACTTTTTCACTTCCAGAGGATATATGCCTGGCGAACATACGTGCATTGAGTGCAATTAGAGACCACTTGGAACACACAGTAGTGCGTCCTCAATGGTAGATTTTGAACACTACAGAAAACTCATCTTGCGAAATGAAGGCTGCAGTGGTAGCCCGCTTTGTTCGGCCTGTCCTGGGCGAATCTCCCAACCGATGGAACGACGCAAATATATATATTTTTCGTAAGTGCATGCTTTTATCTTCTTCCGATGAGCACGGATATTTTCTGCATACAATCTTCACCGTCTACTGTGAGCGTGCATGGCTGCTCTTGGGCGAAAATATGGAACAAACTAATTTGTTATTTGCTAAAATGAAACGTACCTATTTAATGAACGTACCTACTCGAACCAAACTAATTAAGCACGAAAGAGCGCGCCATTTTACCATGCTCGTCAATTATACGTACGTCCCCATAATACGTATCATCGTCAGGTTGAAAAAACTCCCCTGAGAAAATGTAACTCGGCGGCAATCTTCCATGTTATGAAAACAGCACGAAATAAATTAACGCAAAAAAAAACGCGTAATGACTTTTGGCGAACTCATAATATATTTTATTTCCTAAAATGTAAGTATGTCCATTAAATGAAGTAGGTACTGCCTTCTCGAGCTACACTAGGCGTGAAAGATGAGCTTTGTCACGCTCCACAACCCTTTTTTCCTATTTAGGACACAACACGAAAACACAATTAAGTATAGAAAAACGCGCAACCATTACAAGACCCCATGATCAGTCTGAGACAAATGAATACAGAGAAAAATGCACACCAAAGCCAGCTCGAAATTTCACGTAGATGCTACCGGAGAAAGACGTGTATAAACATTTTATTCAAGGTTAAGCTTTCTGGTTAGTCAAAAACAACGAAGCGTTAGTACAACAAAGCTGCTTGGCGTACATTTCGGAACGCCCGCGGTTTTCATTTTTTTTTTGGTCTCGAGAATTCAGCCTAATGGAGTATAAATAAATAGGATCGGCTCCAATTTTACAACATGAAGATGCATGGCAGCTGTAGTGATAATAATTAAGGTAAAATTCAATCCACATGACGGACAGGTACTACGGTTCGCTCATGCATTTTGTGTGCGCCTGTTGCCATAAGCGAATTGTGTAAAAACAGGCTACGTGCAGCGTGTTAGCACCTGCACTTAGGAACGCTGCTAGCGAAATTAAACTCCATCGTCAGGACCAGCATTGCGCGCGCATAGCAGACGACGGGGCCGGAGCGCAAACACAGGGGCGGGAGCTTGGAATTTAACCACCCCATCCCAGTCATGTTGAATGCACGGTGACCCACGCGTCATTTGATAAATAATAAAAAGGACAGCCGAAACAAGCCATCAGGCTTTCACGATACTTTCCTAGAAAATGTTTGAAAAACCGCGCGCCCAGCGTTACTTCCCCTGTTTTCACTATGTCAGCCATCGCGTACTCACGTTTCATATGTCCAACAAAACAAACGTAACAAAAAATAAATCGTTCGTCAATCCAAGTGATCAAACGTTTATTGTGGCGACTACGGAGCAACGCCACCGCTGCGACCGACACACATTGCGTAGAACTGCCTCCGGTTTGCCGGAGGCAGTTCTACGCAATGTGTGTCGGTCAATGTCACGCAATGTCACGCCGGGCGTGAGCATTGTTCTTGCTGATGCGCATTGCAAAGGAGTCGCGGAGAGGTGGGCAACCTCATGAGGTTTCGACCTCGTGAGGTCGACGTCAACCTCAAAATGACCTCAACCTCACGGAGTGAGCTGAGGTGTAGGTGAGGTTGACGATTGCTCGAAATGTTTTGAGTGAGGTCATGAAATTGGACCTCAACCTCACGCGTGAGTTTGAGGTTGGATGAGATCGTTATTGTGTGAGGTCGAAATTGCGAGGTCCAGGTTTTTTGCTCTTGTCGCGGCTTATTTCGTAGAGCGCCCCTTGTGACTTGGAGTTCGAGCGTACCGCCGCGGTGTGCCCGCCGGACGACCAGATGCCGCAGCCACCGTAACGCCCGCAGCCCTAGAACGCTTTCCTCTGGTCTTCTTGGGAGGAGTGCGTTTCTTTCTTTTTTTTTTTTTTTTTTTTTACGGAACGAACCCGTCTTGACAGAAGGGGTCGGCATCTCATGCCCCCCCATCTTTCTTTGGCTCTCGGAAGAGTAAAAGAGGGAACTAAGAAAAGCAAGCAACTGCACATGCTGAGACCCCCCCCCCTCTTCCCTTATCCGTTCGGCTCTGTAGCTCGGACAGGGGACAGGATGCGTGTCGAGTTTATTATTCGAAAGAAAGAGCGAATATTGAAAAATGAAAACGTGTAACTGGGACTCTACTCTGTTCCTCTACGTTTTCACCCTTTCCATCTCAACGAGTACCCAACATGACTTGAGCAAGCGGCTTCTACTTGAGTCAAGGGCCATTTAGCAGAGCGCTTCCTCTTCTTACATCCACGATTTAAATTCCGCGACCCGGCGGTCAATAATATGGGGACTTAACAAGCCCTTGCAACTCGCATTCAGCTACACCTGTACCAACTAGTTCACCTTGTTAATTTTGTAAATTATCAAGCCCCGCCCCCCCCCCCTCCCCTCTTCATTATTATTATTATTATTTTTTCTGCTTTCGCTCCCCTCTGTCCTCCTCGCTTCTTTCTCCCTGTACATTTCCTTTCCAGTCGGAAGCAATTCGGGTGTGCCTGAGCTCGGGTCACGGTGGAAGAATACTGTGCTCGCGGGCTTGTGTCCGAGCACTGTTCAAAAAACGACTGCACGCGAGCTTCCATAGCGGTATTAGCAATTAGCGCTGCCGGCAACATTCTTTTTGTTCCTCGTTAGTTAGTAACTTTTGTTTTTTAATAAATAAGGCACTATGACCGGCACCACCACTACATTGAACAAGTATCAGTCGTGGCTTAGTGCCAAAAGGAGGGTGAAATTGTTCTCCGACCGCGGCAAGTGCCATTTTTATCAAGTACTGGAGCTGCAGCCGATGAAGTCACAGAGAGTACTGCTGAGGACGGAACAAGTTAACGCCGTTCGCGCTCGAGTGCTTGGACACTGTTGCACGTCCAAGTTCACTCTATAATAAAGACTGCGTGCATATAGCATTCTACTGCTAATGAATCGCGAGAGCGGCACATGCACAAATGACTGGCGTGCAGCGCCCAGCATCCACCTGCAAAAAAAAAAAAAAAAGAAAAAAAACTGAGCTAGTTTTTCAACGTGGTGTTATCCTACAAGAACATTTTTGGTTGATGTTCATTTCTATCTGAAATTAAAATCATAACCGAGATCATTCAACTAGAATTTGACCCTGGATTCGCAATTTGGGTAAGCGGCTCACTTGCTTTGCAGATGGCCAAATTTCCTGAATAATTCCCAGCATGTCGTCCTAAGCACTCTTCTTTATCGCTACATATTCTACATACACTTTGAAGTGGTTGCCGAAATTATCAGCGATTATGTAGAAGGCGAATTCCCTATCGACGACAAACAATCGAATCGTCGGGGGCACTTTACCAACCTAAGTGTTGTGAACTCTTGAACTACAGACAAATGTTTGCATCGGAGAAATTACCTTCTCCGCACAGTTAGCTAATAAATCAAGCACAAAGCGCAGCACCAGGTTTGACGCACAAAATACTGCAATACTTACAGCACTCACTTCAACGTCTCCAAGCTGCACTTTCACGACATCGTTGAAACTTTCGAACAGCCAACTGCTATTCAGGCTAGTAACATGCGCGTTAAAATGCACTGAGATGCACTGGTGCAAGAACCATGATACACGCATTCTTGTGTGAGCACTAAGTATGAGCGCTTTGGAATGAACCATTTCCCTATTTAAACACAAATTCCTGGAAGTTTTAATGCTTCGTATGGTTAGTGCGGACGCAATTACACTATCAATCACAGCAATTGTGGGTACTTCATTCGTCTGCAGTAATATATTTACCTACCTGTCAAGCAAAGTAGCCTCTTGGCAGTCTGCGCATTAAAGCTTGTGGATGGCTTGCGCTTTCTTGTATAACCCATTGTTCTGGCGCGCTCCGATGGTGGCACTTTCCATAACCCAACCTTCCCAAAGTAAAAAGGCAAAAAAAAAGGAAAGAGAACAAAGGAGACATATACATGCGCCTCCCCAAACACACCGAGACAGGACGCCACGCGTTTCTTGCCGATATTGATGATGCATATTGAATAGAAAAACAGCGTAGGAAACTCACTGTGAGTATCATTGGGTCAAAAGAAGCGAAGCCGCGATTTAACTGGGAGTTATGGCAGCTTCACGACAATCTACTCACAGATGAAAATTTTATAGATACTGTGCAGCGACGCATAAAATCCTTATTAGAAGTAGAACCTGAAACAGTACTTGGATCATGGGAGCATTTTAAGGAGGATGTTGAGATACTCGCAATTGAGCAATCGGGTTTCTTATACAGAAAACAAAGGAGTAAAGAGAAAGAATTGCAAGGAGATCTTGACATTTTGTTAAGCTTAGAGAGGTGCACAACCAAGCAATATATGAAGGAAATCAGAATGGTTAAAAGCCACCTAGAGGCTATCGATATACGCAAGTGTAAAAGGGCTGTCGTCCGAGTACGTGCAGAAAAATTATTTTCCCAAGAAGCGCCCACCAAGCATGCAATAGTAGAGGAAAAAAGGTAAGCGATGAAGAATGAAATAAAAGATACCAGCACCAGCAATGGGGTCACAAACGGCAGGGCGGAGATAAAACAAGCGTCCGTAGAATATTTTCGCTTTGTGCTAGGCCACGCAAGGAGAGTGGAGGAAGGATTTGAAAAAAGACTTTTTGCCACTGATGCCAAGACGCGATAACACCGTGAAAGCAAGCTTGGAGAAGCCCATCAGTATGTGAGAGATAGAGATTGCTATAGACGACCTGACCGCTGGAAAATCACCTGGTCCTGGTGGATCGGGCATTGTTTTTTATAAAGCTTTCAAGGGGGAAGTAGCGCAGGCATTGCATCGACTTTTTAGCGAGGCATATTATAAAGAAGAAATGCCACCGCCATTTAGAAGGACGCACGTGGTGTTGATACCAAAGAGCGATGATCCCGTCAAATTGCTCTCAGTGAAGTCATATCGGCCTATAACACTTGCCAATGTGGATTACAAAATCTTCATGAAGGTTCTAGCGAAACGGTTGCAGAACGTAATTAAAGATGTTGTTGGGCCACATCAAACATGTGGAATTAAAGGGAGAAGCATATATACAAATATTCACATAGCTAGAAGCATTTTGGAATGCTGTGACGTGTTTGGAGATTACGTTGCAATGCTGCAACTAGACCTGGGGAAAGATTTTGACCGGGTTAGTCAAGAAATTTTATTTTGGATACTGGATTATGTAAATGTAGGCTCAGTCATATTAGGTGGAGTTAAAATGGCATATGCAAATTGTCTCACTAGCATTATTGTAAATAAGGAAGTCGCAGAAAGTTTCAGATAAGATCGTCCGTAAGTTCGTAAGACAAGGATGTCCGCTATCTCCTCTGTTATTTGCCACATATATAGCACCGTTTTGCTTAAAGGTGATTAAAAATGAAAGGGCCCGAAGATTTAGACTTATGGAAAGCCAAGTAAAGAGATTGTCATATGCTGACGACACAGCCGTTTTCTGCGAGATTAAGACAGCGTTTCAGAAGCAATCAAAGATGCTTGTCCAGAAACAGCCAGCGAAGTCAACTGGGACAAATGATTCGGGCTGTGGCATGGGGCTTGGTGTAACGCACCTTCCCTTTTCGAAAATGTTTCTTGGTCTGTCACACATGCGAGGTACCTTGGAGTGCCGCTGGAACACTACAAGGATACGAAAGATTACCGGAATGCTGACGTGAACGTATCCAGTCAAAAACAACAAAGTAGGGTGGCCCCTTGATTTATCAATGTTCGCGCGTTCAACTGTATGCAGTTTGTTCATTGTTGCGAAAGTCTGGTATGTTTTTCAAGCACTGTCTATGTCAAGGGTTAGCGTCCAGAAATTTCACCCATTGCTGGCGGTTTTCGCATGGGGTTCAGTTTGGGAGATAACAAGTCGTACAAATTTGTTTCGCTCAGTAAAACGTGGAGGACCTGGTTTGGCTCATTTATTTTTACGACAAATAGTATCCAGGTTTATGTTCTTACGGAACCAAACCAACCCTTTTCTGCATACGGTTAGGCTGAGCCAAGATTTACCCGAAATTCTGGTGTCCTCAAGCAACTTTAAACACAGAAGACTGAGTGTTTTCTTGCGTGAGGTTGTGGCTTCTTTTAACATTGTAAAAGTGAGATTCTCAATGGAATACCTATGCTCTGTAACCTAAAAACAACTGTATAAGGACCTGCTTGATGTAATGATGCCAGTGCCGCTGTATTGATCATTACACTGTGAAGGGGAAGGTAAGGACGTCCTAAAAAGAGTTAAAAAGATGCCAGCACGGTCGTAAGCAAAACGTGTTTTCTTCCCATTACACAGTGGTACATTCCCTTTTAAACCGTGGTTACGGGAAAAGGTGTCTTTGTTCCGTGGTCGGTGGATTGCTTGATTTGTCATAACCCGGAATCCATAGACCATATTTTTGTTGACTGCTGGGATGCAGTCTTTCCGTGGGATATCTTGCAGAGGACTTTAAAAAAGGACTTGCCAATTACACCCTATGGTATACGGTACCTGCCGGTTCATAATCAAGGGGGTATGCGATATGACTTATTCATGTTGCTTTGCCTCCACAGTGTATGGAAAACGAGAATGGCTGTGAGACACGCGGACGTCGATGCTCGCTCAGCGAGAGAGTATTTCATTGAGAGTATCAACAATCTGACCGCCATCTATAATACCCAAAGTGAGAAACCTGAATGGATGTCAGTTTTGAGTGAACTGGCCAACCTAAAGCGTTTTTGAAACTTTGTGAACCCTTAATTTGCTAGAGCGCTTTGTAGCATTATACTTCGACTTTGCCAAACTGTAAATATCATTGTTAACAAGAAATAAATTTAAAAAAAGCCGGGGTGGCGCAGTGGTTACGGCGCTCGACTACTGTTCCAAAGGACGCGAGATCGAATCCCGGCCTCGGCGGCCGCTTTTCTATGGCGGCGAAAAGCAAGGCGCCCGTGTGCTGTGCGATGTCAGTGCACGTTAAAGAACCCCGGGTGGTCGAAATTTCTGGAGTCCTCTGCTACGGCGTCTCTCAGAGCCTGAGTCGCTTTGGGTCGTTAAACCCCACAAACCAACCAAATTTTTTGTTCCATCGAAATGAAACGAAATCTTTGCATTTCCTTAAATATACTCTACCTAAACCTCCGGAAGCTTGCCGATATATTGTCAAGGCAATCTGAGTGGTAAAGTAAGGTAAAGTATGGTATTTTTCCGACATCGTCATAGGCTCCATACTATTGAAAATTTGAAAATTCAAAACAAAAATTTATTTCCAGTAATATAAAGAAAATGGGCCTTGGGCGAAAAGCTACAACGATAGCTTGAGAGATGCCCGAACGTAATGGCCCATGGTAAACAGTGTTTAAGTCACAGATGTGAAACACCGCTACAATAAACTTAAATACGTTTTTAGCGCACACACCGAACAGCTTATCTGTAACTCATTCGTGTGACGAGATGTTGATGTTTGATTTCTCATCTCCATTCAGTTACGCGGCTTCGCGCTAGCGGCCGTCGCGGAAGACGCGACCGGTTTCCCGAGGTGCATGGATGGGAATTCTGGGGATGGCAAGCGCGCATGGCAAATAAAAGGGTGCTAAGATTTGCATGCCAACTTTATTTTTCCAATTTTTTGGGGGAAGAAAATATTGGGCAAGGGCGGTGCTTAAAATCGGAAGGTGCCTAGACTGGCGAAACCACCGTATGTCGTCGGTTGGATCGCAAAGTGGCCTCCAGCCTGGCTAGCAGATATGGATTGTAACTGGGAAGCCAAGTGATATGCCCTGAATGCTGCACCAAGAAAAGTTGCGTCACAATTTTGATGACAAATGAGGTCGGTTTTCCCTTTGCAACCACGACGCATACTTTTATGCGACAGGGGGCCTTACGGCGCTATCGCGTAAAATCAAAGGCGGCGGCAGGAACCACGTGCGAGGGCCGCGTCTTCGAGCTTGTGGTTTCTACGCGGACATAGGCGACTAACCACCGCGGGTTCGAGCGTCGCCCTAGCCGAAGCCCCGATCAGCCGTCACCACGCGCACACTGAAACACCGCAACGCGCACTCAACCTCCACCGGGAGGAGAGCACTGCGCTGCAAGGACACAAACCTCCAAGTTCACAAAGGAGACGTTTATTGAAACGCCATCCTCCAGCGGCGCACGCACACACACACACACACACACACACACACACACACACACACACACACACACACACACACACACACACACACACACACACACACACACACACACACACACACACACACACACACACACACACACACACACACACACACACACACACACACACACACACACACACACACACACACACACACACACACACACACACACACACACACACACACACATTTACACATATATACAAAACGCACATACACACACATACTCAGTCACCGTGTCAAGGGAGCGCGCGAGGAGCAAGGCTCCCCTGCGCGCACGGAGTGCGCGCCGCAAGCACGCAAGGGCGTGCTGTGATCTCTCTCTCGCAGTGACCAGAGGGTTCCTTTGAGAAAGAGTGGGCAACCACCGCAAGGTACGCCTGTCGCGGATCGTTGGATCACGATCGACAGGCTCGAGTTGCGCTCTCAGGTACGACCCGGAGCAGACGAACTCGAGTACACACTGGTCTGCGCGGACAAAGGCCGGCAGACAAGAGCAGTTGCGTACCCACCTTGCGATGTCTCGGAGGGGTCTCTCTCTGAGCTCCGCTCGGAGGGTCGCGCAAGCGCGGCCCTCGAAGCGGTGCTGTGTTCCCGCCAAAAGGCGCCAATGAGAACCGCCACTGGGACGCCAGGGCGGAGCTGTGGCCCGAACGACAGTGACAAGTCGTCCGAGCCCCTCTCCGCCGCCTCAGGCGGGAGAAAGGTAACGGGGAGAACTGGGAAGCGGGCGGCGGCCGCGCAAAGGGCAGCCGCAGCAAGCCCGAATCCCACAAGCTCAAGAGCGTACGCTTCATAAAAATACCCAGCGATTTATAAGAAATAACCTGATTAGTCACTCTCAGAGGATAATGGGCATCCATAAAGTTCATATCTCATATCGCACTTGACCTCCCGTCGGCATCACGCATTCCACCTTGATTAAGCTTAAACCAGCGAGACTTCGTGGCCTGTGACACTAGAGCTCCCAACTCCAAGTTTCAATGCGCGACAACAGCGCCAGAGCGGTGCGAGGCGGAAGTGCTTGGGGCCGGCCGGCAGCGAAGTCGTGGAGTGCAGCCATGACGGAATTTGAGTGGTGGCGAAGGCTGAACCCAAAAGCGGATTAGCGGTACCGCACCATACCCACAAATCGGGGGGCCAAAACTCAAATTAAGAAATTATATTTCTACATAATAAAAAGTATGAATCAACATAAGAAGAATATATATTTTGATAACGTTGCATGTGAATGAGGTAAGTTATTTTATTCAATCATTCTTAAACCTTTAAAAATCTTGCAACACTCCTAATGAGTCTCTTGTGATGTTGCCTCGGTCTTGGTGAGACTTTGCAGGCCTTGTTAGGTTCTTGCGAACTTGCGAAGTAGGCAATCATGGAGAAAGGTTTTTCTGTCCTCCATGTAGGCAATCATGGAGGTAACCAATGCAACAAGGCTGACGAAGCCACGGAGCGGTTTCTTATCGCTGTCAGCTTGTGGTGCGCTCGGCAAAGCGTGTAAATTAGCTCGCAAGTCTGAAAATGTTCCTTTTGCGAAGATGTCGCCGTTCTTGCTGGTCGCCGCACTGTAGCCGTCTGGTAAGGTTAATCTCCCCCTACAGCCGAGTTTTCTTGGTTTCGTCTCCTTCGGCGAGTGGTCAGTGAGAAGTATCTTTGAAGCATTGTATTGCGCTTCTCGGTCTTTATCGCAAGATGAGCCCGCGCTAAGGGAAGAAGCTAGGCTCTGTGGCACATTGCGGCAGCGTGGACTCAACCATCGGTGTCTTCGTACACCGTTTCCGTCTGACTTTCACCCATAAGTGAGCTCTTGTTAGTGTCTTGTCTTCGCAGCGATTAATTCTCGACCCCCAACAAAGGCACTCCTCAAGGGTGCGTCATCTCGCCACTACTTTTCAACGCGGCTATGATCGGACTCGCGAGACAACTCGAAAAGATTGAAGGCATACAGCACGCCATATACGCTGACGACTTCACGGTCTAGGTTACCTCCGAGTCACTCGGCCAGAAAGACGAACGACTGCAAGCAGCGGCTACCCGCGTTCAAGAATACGTCCGTGCACGAGGCCTCGCCTACTCCACAGAAAAATCCGAACTCCTGCGAGTTCACAAAGGGACACACAAGGAAGGGACCCTCAATGGCTTCCTCGAAGGACAGCTGCTTCCCGAACGAGACAAGATACGAGTCTTAAGAATGTGGGTGCAGATCAACCAGCGATGCGGCCATACGCTCAGCCTTCTAAAGCAATCGATCACTCCGGTCGCCAGGATGATCACGCGCGTGTCGCAGAAGCGGAGCGGCATGCGAGAGGGGGATACCCTGCGCCTAGTTCAGAGCTTGGTGCTCAATAGCGTGGGCTACGCCCTCCCGTACTTGAACCTCAACAAAGGAGAAGTGGAACGTGCAGATATCATCATCCGCAAAGCTTGCTAGACAGCCCTGCACCTACCAATGATCACCTCCAACGCAAAACTACTAGCTCCTCGAGTTCACAACACCTTCGAAGAGATCAAAGGAGCCCAACTGGTCACGCAGATAGCCAGGCTCCAGCAGAGGGGCGCACGCTTCTTAGGCGACTGGGGATAGGCGAAACTGCGGAAATCGAGAATTGTACTGCGAGCATACCGGGCGCAATTCGCCAGACGCTAAAGGTTAGCTCCCTTCCCGGAACACGGAACCCAATTTGCATGAGGCCCGTAGGGCAGCCTGGGCGAAGTATGTACACCGAAAGCTAGCTACAAAATCCACAACGGTATACACGGACGCGGCTCCGTATAGCAGGAAGATCTCATAACAGCCCAGTGGCAGCAGCTATTGATTCCAACCTAAAGGAATTAGAAACCGCCTCAGTCAGGGATTGCACGGTAACCGAAGGGGAGGAGCTGGCTGTTGCTCTAGCGGTGGTAGCAGGTTATCGAAGCAACAAGTCCATTACCTTTCTTACATATTCGAGAGAAGTGTGCCGTAACAACACGAACGGCCGCATTGGTCGCGCCGCGCTCTGGCTCCCACAGAGCGCGACCCCACTAAAAGACACACACAACACTACTGGGTGGCTTCCTCCCAATCGGACAATCTACCCGAGCGAGTCAGCCCTACGTACTCAGACATTCTCAACTACTATAAGGGGGTACGGATCCACTCTTCACTGGTACCAACGACCACAAATTCCCGATTAGAGGGCCATCTAGAGTGCGTGAGCAATTACAATCGGTGGCGATTCCGTTAAACTGAGCAACATCCTATTCTACCTCACGGACGTTGCCAACCCAAGGTTTTGTGAACGCGAAGCCGGCCTCCCAACCTAGTCTACCTTCAGGAAGAGCTTCGGGGACGTCTTCGGCCGCCCCGCGGTGCGTAAACTCCGCGCCGAGCAACGTATCTGTGCACGACCTCACCTTCCCTCGGAAACTGCTGGCTGCATTAAGGAAGTGGTTGAGTAGAACATCCGCCTCGCATGCAAGAGGACCGGGGTTCAAATCCCGGTGCCGCGAAATTCTCCACCGGATTAAAAAAAAAAAATCCGCGTGTCGATGGAATTGCATAAACAGGTTTGGGGTGCGACCTGATGCCGTTGAACACCTCCGGCAACGCACTCCCTCACCAGAACAGGAGTTGGCCGCCCTGGTACAGTAAATGGCCGCAACCTGTCATGATAAGCTCCATAAAACCCCAGCCATTAGTCACCAGCGACTGCGGAACAACTGACCACGGCGGCTGTCAGACCTGTGACGCAGCAGGGGGTGCTAGGAACTTCTGGGTCCACTGGACAGGCCGCCATTGGAAACTGACCCTGGCAACGTTTAACACTAGAACCCTAGCTAGTGAAGCTAGTTTAGCAGTGCTGTTAGAGGAACTATAGGGTATGAAATGGGATGTCATAGGGCTTAGTGAGGTTAGGACTAGGCCGGAATGAGGCATATACTGTACTGAAGGATGGGCATGTACTGTGTTATCGAGGTTTACCAGAGAGCCGACAACTAGGAGTAGGTTTCCTTGTCAATAAGTCTGTAGCGGATAATATAGATGAAGTCTACAGTATTAATGAGAGGGTGGCAGGCATCGTAATTAGGCTTAATAAGAGGTATATACTGAAGGTTGTGCAGGCCTATGCACCTACATGTAGTTATGATGACCAGGCAGTTGAAAGCTTCTACGAAGATGTAGAAACGGCAATGCGAAAAGTAAATACGCAGTATACTGCACTAATGGGCGATTTCAAAGCCAAGGTAGGGAAAAAGCAGGCAGGAGATCAGGCAGTAGGCGACTATGGCATTGGTTCTAAGAATAGCGGGGGAGTTAGTAGTTGAGTTTGCAGAGCGCAATAACTTAAGAATCATGAGTACCTTCTTCAGCAAACGGAAGAACCGGAAATGGAGATGGAAAAGTCTTAACGGGGAGACTAAAAATGAAATTGACTTCTTAATGTGTTCAACCCCCGCCATTATGCAAGATGTAGAGGAAAGCGGGAAAATGCGATGCAGTGACCACAGGATGGTGAGTTCCCGAATTAGCCTAAATCTGAAGAAGGAACACAACAGATTAGTAAGAGAGAAACCCATCAATGAATTAGCAGTGAGAGGAAGGGCAGACAAGTTCAGGATCTTGCTACAGAATAGATATTGAGCTCCAACCGAGGATGGCGACATTAGTTTCAGAGATATCATTACTGAGTGTGCGGTAGAAGTAGGTGGTAGGATAGTTAGAGAGGATACCGGTAAGCTAAGGAGACGAAAGATTTGAAACGCCAGAGTATGAAAGCTTCCAATCCAACAGACCGGATCGAATTGGCCGAGATATCAAAGCTAATCAATAAGCGCAAGGTGGCCGATGTAAGGAAGTATAACATGGAGAAAATTGACCATGCTGTAAAGAACGGGGGAAGCCTTAAAGCGGTAAAGAAGAAATTGGGCATAGGCAAAGACCAGATGTATGCGATAAGGAACAAGGCGGGCAACGTCATCACGAATATGGACAAGATAGTCAAAGTAGCCGAGGAGTTCTATACAGATCTCTACAGTGGCCAAAGTAGTCAGGACCATAATGAGATTGGCGGTAGGGAAAAACAGACGTTCCACCAGTGATGAAGGACGAGGTCAAGAAAGCATTAGAAACTATGAAAAGGGGGAAATCAGCTGGAGAGAATCAGATAACTACAAATTTGGTGAAGGACGGGGGGATATCGTACTAGAAAAACTGGCCACCCTGTATACGCAGTGCCTGGTGTTATCGGCGGTACCGGAGCCATGGAAGAATGCAAACGTTATCCTCATTCATAAGAAAGGGGACACTAAGGACTTTAAAAATTACAGAACAATCAGCTTACTGTCTGAAACGTATAAGGTATTTACTAAGGTAATCGCTAATAAAATCAGTGCAACCTTAGATTGCAATCAAGCAAAGGAATAAGGAGGTTTTCAGGAACGGTACTATACTATCGATCATATCCATATCATCAACTAGGAGAAAGAACAATGCCCGGAATATAACCAGCCCTTATACATAGCATTCATTGATTACGAAAAAGCATTTGACTCAGTTGAAACCTCGGCGGTGATGCAGGCATTGCGAAATAAGGGGTGGACGAGCCGTACCTGAAAGTGCTGGAATATATACATAGTGGCTGCACAGCAACCATAGTTCTGCACAAAGAAAGAATCAAAATTCCCATAAAGAAAGGTGTTAGGCAAGGAGACACAATCTCCCCAGTACTATTCACAGCTTGCTTAGAGGAAGTATTCAGAGACTTGGAATGGGAGCAGTTAGGGATAATGGTAGATGGAGAATACCTCAGTAATCTGCGATTTGCTGATGACATTGCCTTGCTAAGCAACTCGGGGGATGAATTGCAAATAATGATTGGTGACCTAAACTGGAAAAGTAGGAAGGTAGGCTTAAAAATCAATATGCAGAAGACTAAGGTAATGTTCAACAGCCTCGGGAAAGAACAGCAGTTTACATTAGGTAGCGAAGTACTGGAAGTAGTAGGCGAATATGTCTACTTAGGACAGGTAGTAACCGCAGATCCGGACCATGAAAAGGAAATAACAAGAAGAATAAGATTGGGATGGAGCGTATTGGCAAGCACTCGCAGATTATGACTAGCCGCTTACCGGTATCGCTCAAAAGGAAAGTATACAACATTTGCATCTTACCTGTACTCACCTATGGGGCTGAAACGTGGAGGCTAACCAAGAGAGTTTTATTTAAGTTGATTACAACCCAGAGGGCTATGGAACGAAAAATGGTAGGGGTAACATTGAGAGATATGAAGCGTACAGAGTGGGTCAGAGAAATAACTCACGTTACCGACATTCTAGTGAAAATTAAGAAGAAGAAATGGGCATGGAGAGGACATGTAGTGCGAAGACAGCTTAGGGTAACAAACTAGATTTCTAGGGAAGGAAAGCGTAGCAGCGGGCGCAGAAAGTTAGGGGGGAGGGGGGGGGGTGATGAGGTTAAGAAGTTCGCAGGGGCCAAGTGGATGCAGCTAGCACAGAACCGGGTTAAATGGAGAAATGTGGGTGAGGCCTTCGCCCTGCAGTGGGTATAGTCAGGCTGATGATGACGATGATGAGTTATGCAAGCGTGTCAACGCGTCTATTGTGGATATCAATAAAAGTGAATCACTTTCTGAAAGGCATCGCAGGTGGCGTTTTCAAAATGCTCCTAGCAAAGAATCCCACCTCTCATAAATGCTGCGTTTCTTAGTTGTACACGGACAAAGGAACTGGACAAACGCTGAGGTTAAGCGCAATCTACGAACTGAAGTTTTATTCCTGTTATGATTTTCATATTTTCTTTTTCATGGTTTCATTCCTTAGAATATGAGAGAACCAATCTTGAATGTGCGATTGATACCCATGAGTTTTGCAAAGCTACATCTCTATGCATGTTCTGTTCCGATTGTATTGCGCGAATAAACGTTTCAAGTTACACGTAATTTCTCAATGCCTCGGATAGAGCCTATTTCTCATCTTCCTCGAATCGATACGCGATAACGGTCGTAGTTAATGGTCCAAAAGCAGAGATATAGAAGGGCAGCGCCTGAGAAGGCGACAGCGGACGTAACCGCCTTGGCGGGCCGCCAAATGCGCGATTCGACTTCCCTTCTTGCGGCTCTGTTCATACGCTTCCAATGTAACATTTAAGGTGTCATATATGTATCACACATCAAAACAAGGCACCCACGGTACGAACGGCGGTGCTGAAAAACAAGTAATTGGCAAAGAACTACTAAAAAATATCGCATGACGTCCGCTCTAAAGTATGCGTGAAACGCGCATACGCAGACAGCCGGCCCTTGACCCAATGAAAAGCGGCGCTTCTGCTTGAAGCTTGCACGCCAGCAAGTCTAGACGACGGGAAGACGCGGACGTTGCAGCATTGCGTAGGTTGCTTTGTTCTTCAAACTCGAGTTGGGACCGTTCCTGAACCACGCGGTTATTTGGTGGCGTTTCTTCAGCGGTTTGTTTGGGTCGCATCGCGTCAGTAATGCCGCTAAACAGCAGGGCCCTGTGGGGTACGTTGCGCGGCAGCTGCAACGAACATCACTGTGATTGTAGATGCTACGTCGTTATGTGCTCGGCAGACGCCTCTGAACCCAGCGCAATTCGTTGCGACTACTGCAACCATGTTCTAGGGATTCATGGAAGAATAACGGTCTTGGATGAGTGGCCTTTTTTGCCATATGGATAATAACGACTTACGAAGTCATTTATTTCATGCTTGTCAATGTGCGTATTTTCTCTGTTTGCCAGCTTCATTTGTGAGGCGAGGCTCGTTCAGTACACTTCGAAGAGAAATCTGGTTCAGTAGTTTGAGTGCCACAGTCAACTATTGCGCGAGGTTTCGTGTCAGTAAGTTTGCTTATCCGTAATATTGGTTTTACACTATTGCCGCCGTATGTCTTTGGGCTCATTGGGTGCAATAATATGGGGGTAATCCAGCACTAATTATTGATTGTTTGCACGCGTGTACGCCTTTGCATACCTACAAAAAAGCACGCTTGAAACGCACGGCGGTGCTCTCGTTTTGAATCTGAATCCTGGAACTTTGCACGGCGTTAAATTATATATCAATTGTTGGTGAGTCATAAGAGTTCGGCAATACAGCTGGGCACACTAAAATGATACTGAACACGTGGCGCCACCGAACTACGCAGCATGTCAGTAAGAAAGCTGAGGATTCAGTGTGGTACAGACAGTGTGCAGCGCGTCCCTATAAAGAGTAAAAAAATTTCTTGCCTAATGATTCCATCGCGCGTTTTAATTCGTATTTTACCTAGGCGGCCCAGAGCATGACAGTGGCGTTGCTGGAGTGCCGCAGCATATTCCGCAGTCAAGTAGCTTCCAAGGTTAGTGGGCTCAAGAAAGGTATTTGTAAATTCGGCCTAAAAGTTCTTGTTTTTTTGTGAAACCATTGTCCCTTGTTCGCCGATCTGGGCTGTTATATGGACTTGTGCTTGGTATCAGGGATAGCTTTTTGTATTCATGAAAGTGGACACCTGCAGAGTGGGGCTGCATGCGGTATACGTTATTAAACGGGGCTTCTCTAACTTGATTAATAATTTCTGTGCTGCACGCTTTTGGCGCTTCAATCCGCCTCGGGTTATGATATTTGTGTGGCTGTTGCCAGAACCTATGCAAGCGGATGAGTTCCTGCACTGACGACACCACCTGTATATCCCCCCTCCCCTTTCTCTTATCGAAAATAACGTTTTTCCACACCACTGCATAAGGCACAGTATGCAGCGACCACGAAATAACACGTGATCTGTCAAAGGCATGATGGACGTCTCTTCCTAACCCTGCCCACACTCTGCATAGGATAGGAAAAAAGTTTATTGATCTAGAAAGGTTTTGTGCTAGTAGCAGACGAGAAAGAAGAGGTCCATCTTCCGTCTTCTCACAGGGTCGGTGCCCCTATTCCAGGGCTCCGCTGAGCTGCGCTGCTCGCTGGGCGTGCTGGATCAGACATTGTTGGCAATCCAAATCGCCGCTGGATAGCCGGCTCTCCTACTGTTCCGCACTCAGGTCTTTACGAAAGCTATCGTTCTTACTGCATTCCCACGTGCTGTGGTATAACGAAGGTTTGCTATCACACCACGGGCAGGTGTCCCGATATTGCGACGGGTAAATCTTGTTAAGCATATGCAGGTTTGGGAATGTTCCTGTCTGCAGTATTCGCCAGTACACTGCCTTTTGTTGATTTAGGCCACGATGAGGCGGCGGATAGCGGATCCGTACCCCCTTATAGTAGTTTAGAATGTCTGAGTCCGTAGGGCCGACTTGCTCGGGTAGATCATCCGATTGGGAGGGAGCCGTGTCTTTTGGTGGGGTCGCGCTCTGTAGGAGCCAGAGCGCGGCGCGACCTATGCGGCCGTTCATGTAGTTACGGCACGCTTCTCTCGAATCTGTAAGAATGGTAAGTGACGTGTTGCTTCGATAACCGGTACCACCGCTAGAGCAACAGCCAGCTCCTCCCCTTCGGTTACCGTGCAATCCCTGACTGAGACGCTAGCTAATTCCTTTAGGTTGGAATCAATAGCTACCGCCACTCCGCTATTATGTGAGCTTCCTGTATACGGAGCCGCATCCGTGTATACCACTGTGGATTTTGTAGCTAGATTTTGTTGCACATACTTCGCCCGGGCTGCTCTACGGGCCGCATGCAAGCTGGATTCCATGTTCCGGGGAAGGGAGCTAACCTTTAGCGTCTGGCGAATTGCGTCCGGTATGCTCGCAGTACGATGCTCGATTTCCGCAGTTCCGCCTAGCCTCAGTCGCCTCTGCACATACATATCTACACTACAGTTCGATGCGAAGCTGCATGCGGGGCGTGTTTAGTTAATAGCAGAAGCAGATTTATCACAGCGTGACTCCACATCTGTCTGCAAATTCAAGGATATTATATTCGCATAGCGAGCTACGCAGATTTCACGCGGAAATTTTTCTAAAAGCGTGGGCCAAGGAGCGGTCTGTTTTCTTGCCCGCAAGGAGTGGCTGTTGCTGTTTCCTCATATGAAGCTAAGCACGCCGTTGTACAGACAGCCTTAAAGGCGGGGGAGGAGGTCACACGCTGGGGCGGACGCCGTCGTATTTGACTCTTCTTTGTGGGGATATGCGTTGCGACCGACCGTCCCCGAAGCCGTTCGAAAATTGGTTAACCGGCTGCAGAGGGGCGAGTCGGAAGTTCGAGTCCCAGCCGCCGAACGAAAGTCGTTTATTAGACGGTCCCCCGGCGGTTCGCTGGCGAGGTAGCGGTAGTTTATGGCTCTGGACGGCGCACCGCGTGACAGACCGGATGTCTCTGGAACGGGTGACGAAGGCTGAGAAAGCGGACGGAGCGTTGCGTTTTCTACCGACTGTGTTTGTTTTTGTTGTGTTTCTGCTGCCGTTTTTCTGTGTTTGTGTATGAAGCGAAAATGCATCGCGTCTTTCTGGAATCCACGCGGTGCTCGAAAGTTGACATTCTCGTGGGCACCGGCGTTCTATCAGTTCTTCACTTCTCCGGTTGGTAACCAAAAGGATACCCCAAATACTGGGGAAACGTATTTCAGGGGGGGGGTTTGGCGCCAGGTGGAAGAGGAACGGCGGCCGTCCTAGGTGCTGCTCGAGAGCTCTGCCAGGAAGATGTCGCGTACTATGACTATGACTGACTGCTTTGCTGGTTATATATATATATATATATATATATATATATATATATATATATATATATATATATATATATATATATATATATATTGTAAGGTAACGCGAAGGTCGGACTTGGGGAATCAGGCTTTATTGCAGACCTGAAGCCTTGGTCGCACACTGCAGCCAAACACACTCCGCGATGACGATGGGTATATACAAGAGGGAGCAGGATGAAGATGAAGCAGCACGTTCAGCCGTGTGGAGGATGAAGCGCCACACAGTGCTCACACTATTTCGCCCGCGCAGTTCAAGCGGCCAGCCTGGCCCAATTAGTCCGCAGGATTGCGCCGAATAAAAGGTTTCATACGTGAAACGTGGACAACTTCAGTGCCACGGTAACGACAGTCCGGAGGAGGGTAAACAGGGGAGACGCGATAGTTGACCGGGGAGGCTTTTGCAAGAACTGTGTAAGGACCAATGTAACGGTGCTGTAACTTGTCACAAAGGCCAGGAGTGCGTAATGGGGTCCAAAGTAACATCTCGTCACCGGGACGGAAAGAAACTTGGCGATGGGTTGCATCATAGCGGCACTTGCGGTCTTCCTGGCAAGCTTCCGTGTTGACGCGAGCAAGCCGGCGAGATTTGGCCACTCGGGAAAGGAACTGGTCAGGAAGAGAGGATGAGGAACTGGCATGTGTAGAAAGAAAAGAGGCGTCAAGAACGGTAGCGGGAGAACGGCCGTAAACGAGGAAAAACGGGGTGTAACCTGTGGTCCGCTGTACAGCCGTATTGTAGGCGAACGTAACAAAAGGAAGTATTACGTCCCAGTTTCGGTGGTCCTGGTCGATGTACATAGACAACATGTCAGAAAGCGTGCGGTGGAACCGCTCAGTCAACCCATTGGTCTGCGGGTGATAGCTGGAGGTCAATTTGTGATGTGTAGTTGAGGCCTCAATAACTTCGGCTACAATCTTCGACAGAAATGTCCGACCACGATCGCTGAGAAGCACTTGAGGGGCCCCATGCATGGCGCAGTACGAGCGATTCCAAAAAGAAGGTCGCGACCTCATGTGCTGAGCCATTAGGCAGGGAAGCGGTCTCAGCATAGCGTGTTAGGTGGTCGACGGCGGTGACGATCCAGCGATTACCTCGTGCGGACAATGGAAGTGGCCCGTATAAGTCTATGCCAACAACGGCAAAAGGAGTAGCAGGGCAAGGTAGCGGCTGTAGTAGGCCAGCAGGAGGAGAAGTGGGCCGTTTGCGGCGCTGACATGGCAGACAAGAGGCGACGTATTTTGCCACACTTGAGGCGAGGCCTGGCCAGAAGAAACGGGTTTTCACGCGGTGGTAAGTTTTATGAAAGCCTAAGTGACCGGCTGTAGCATCATCGTGGAAAGCCGCCAGGATACGGGTGCGAAGCGCTTTCGGAATAACGGGGACCCAACGGGTGCCTTCAGAGCAATAAATATAACGGGAGAGCACGCCGTTGTCAAGTTTGAACTTTTGGAGTTGCCTGCGCATCCTAGCGGTAGGAGGGTGAGAAGCACCGGTGAGAAGGTTGATTAGGGAAATACAGTAGGGATCTGCTCGCTGGTGTGAAATAATAGCGTAGCGATCTGGAGCAGCGGCAGGAGTAGCACAGGTGATGTTTGGAGCTCTGGACGACATTGGGACGTCGAGGGTGCACGCAGGAAGGCTCGAGGAAGCATTAGGTGGTGATTATGATAGCGGGCAGCGGGAAAGAGCATCGGCATCTCGATTTTTGCGTCCCGATTTGAATATGAGATCAAAGTGGTACTCCTGCAAACGCAGAATCCAACGACCCAGGCGTCCAGTCAAATTTTTGAGGGTTGATAACCAGCACAGAGCGTGGTGATCGGTAACGATCGTGAAATGGCGGCCGTAGAGGTAGGGGCGGAATTTCTGAACTGCCCAAACGACGGCGAGGCACTCTTGCTCAGTGATGGTGTAGTTGCGTTCCGCTGGTGTTAGAGTTCGACTGCCAAACGCAATTACCTTTTCCCGAGAAGCGGTATCACGTTGCAGAAGTACGGCGCCGATACCGAGGCTGCTGGCATCGGTGTGAAGAATGGTGGCAGCAGTGTCGTCGAAGTGAGCGAGAACAGGGTCCGAAGTGAGGGCATTCTTCAGGGTTTGGAAAGCTTTTTCGCATCCTTCGGACCAACTGAAAGTGGTACGGTCTGTAAGGAGGCGGTGGAGCGGTGCAGCAATGGTAGCGAAATTGCGAATGAAACGGCGAAAGTACGAAGACAGGCCAAGGAAACTGCGTAGTTCCTTAGTCCGCTGAGGGCGTGCAAAGTTCAAAACTGCAGCAAGCTTGTCAGGGTCGGGTCGAATGCCATCGCGGCTGACGAGGTGGCCCAGGATCTTGATTTCTTTCTTGGCGAAACTACACTTTTTTGTGTTCAGCTGGAGACCGGCGGATGCCAGGCACGTTAATACTTGATCAAGGCGGCATAAATGATCAGAAAAAGTCGCAGAGAAAATAACTATGTCGTCCAGGTAGCACAAGCATGTTTTCCACTTAAGTCCTCTAAGAACAGTGTCAATCATGTGCTCAAACGTAGCGGGGGCATTACAAAGTCCAAAAGGCATGACATTGAATTCGTAAAGCCCATCGGGAGTAGCGAATGCGGTTTTTTCTTTGTCGGCTTCGTGCATTGGTATCTGCCAGTAACTGGAACGCAAATTCAAAGTGGAGAAATATTCGGCGCCCTGAAGACAGTCGAGGGAGTCGTCAATTCGTGGCATAGGGTAAACATCTTTGCGAGTGACTTTGTTAAGTGCGCGGTAATCAACGCAAAAACGCACGGACCCATCCTTTTTTTTTACCAAGACGACCGGAGATGACCAGGGGCTAGCTGATGGCCGAATAATGTCTCGCCGGAGCATATCATTCACACTATCTTCTATGATTTTGCGTTCTGATAAGGAAACACGGTAAGGGCGGCGGCTAACAATAGAAGTACCTTCTGTAATAATGCGGTGCTGCGCAGAAGACGTTCGGCCCAAGGTCGGAGAAGTGACATCAAAGGAGGCTTGGTGTTTTCGAAGTAATTCGAAGTAATTTTCGAAGTGCTCACAATATGTATATATATATATATATCAGTTCATTCGATTTACCTAATGTTCGGTCTCATATTTAATAAATAAGGTCAACTAATGGCGTCCATCGGCCCCCTTCCTCGACCCGGCGGAGCCGCCGTGCCGTCACGGACGAACGTTTCGTTACAATGGCATTTACTAAAAGCACTAGTTTAGGCTTGTTGGCTCGTAAATCATGAATTCAGATGAGTGCGCGAAACCTAGATGAGTCTCCAGAGCTCGTAACGTGGGCAAACTTTCACATCTCGTACGTTTCGGCACAATTTCAAGTTAGGCACTGTAAGCACCTTCTGAGTTTTATTCGGAAATTTTCGAGAAGAAGGTCTGTGTCACCAGTTCTTATTTTCATTATTGAA
This sequence comes from Amblyomma maculatum, assembly GCF_055883805.1. Lineage (NCBI taxonomy): Eukaryota > Metazoa > Arthropoda > Arachnida > Ixodida > Ixodidae > Amblyomma > Amblyomma maculatum. The sequence continues at coordinate 1,753,979 of NW_028146743.1, forward strand.
AACCAACAAGAAACACTAAGGTCTTTGAGTGTTGACGCAAGTCGAAACTTTTCCACGCATGTAGATTTGGCGGAGAGAACAACCGCTTGATCACGTGCTGCTCCTATAGCGACGGCGCTTTCTTCCTCTCATACTAAGGGGTCGTTATCTCTGCAAAGCGCGCCACCTTAATTCGTCTTCCGCCGCGGCAGCTGCCTTGAATAGCGTGTCGGGATTCCTCGTATTTTTGTGAAGTATCAATTTTGACAGTCTTTTTTTACCTTGTATTCTGCCTAGGCAGCAAACCACAACAGGCTGTATTTGCTGACGTGCCCCGGCTGAGTCCACAGCCTGGTGTTCGAAAGGCTGGTTGTCTCAAAACAGCTGAAAAGTTTTCGTTTCTGTTAAAAAAGACTTGTCTCTCAAAGCCGTTTTGCCTTACCCACGAAATCACTTACGGCCTTAGTGAAGAAAAGCTTCGGTGCGAATTTCTCACTGCTTTCCGAACTTTAAAGACTACATGTGCACAGAGTGTAGTGTGTTTCATTCTTCGGAATTAGGAGCGGGCAATTAGTGTACACATAAGTCACCACATCCAGTATTCCCCTGGGAACCTATAAAATTGAGGTTTTATCTGATGCTTTATCTTCAACAGTCCAGTTATGGTTGTTACCTAGAGTAGGGCAGAAGCCAGCAGAAGCAAAGATAGCTTGTCTGCTCTTTTACGCGATATCAATTAAGCTCTTGATTGAGGCTGACTCACCGTTGTAGTGCAAGCTATGCAGCAAATATTATATGCCTTTACCATAAAAAGCACTTATATATGCTCACCACCAACGACCAAGAATCTGGTCCGTATGATCTTGTTTGTTTATGCCCCTTTGGCAACACTGACGAGCATGCTTCCTCGTGCGGATACATGAAACTAAGTGCGATATAGGGGCTGAAATGCAACGCTTCGAAATTTCACCGCCTTCGATTAGGACCAAAATCGATGTCTAACAACCATAACTGATTGCGCTCCACACAGTGGTAGCCATCACGTTTGGTCATTGCCCAATCGAACATTTGGCCCAGGCCATTACCAAATTAAGCCCCTGCATTCGTACTCTAATTACCGTTTAACAGAGATAACCCCTGCTAACTTTCTGCTACACCTCATATAATCTATGATTGTAATTTTAAGTAGCAGTCATTGTTTGGCTAGTGAAACTGCTGTGAGAAGGGACCTCTTTATGGCCTAAATAGCTCTTGAAGTCAAATTACACAGAACATTCCATTTGTACTAATGCCTTGTGCATCATTGCGAGAAAGAAAATATATTATTCTTCAATCAGGGATTTTTGTTTGGGCGCTTGTTAAAACGCATCTTCAGGTACTCAAATCGCTTCCCAAAAATTGTCTAAATTTGTTATACTCACGTGTTAGGTATTACGATGCGTGATAAGTCCTTTAATACAAAAACATTAACTAAAGGAAGGTAGTCGTGATTTCTTTTGAATTATTGCGTACATGCCATTATGTACAGTCTTGTTCAAAACTTCTAAAGCCAAGGATTTTCGTCGCAGCCGTAAAATGAAGCAGTGACAGCATCATTAAAGGCCGAAGGGCCTTCAGAATGCTAGGAAATGGGTTCTTGTGACAGCAAGAAACTATACCAAAGCATTTCCTGACCCTATAGTTTTTAACGGTTTCATGGCGGCTTCATTTTGCAGCTGAGACGAAAATCTTTTGGCTTTAAGACTTTTGACCAATACTATACACGAACACCAACACAGCATCCATCAAAATATGAAAGAATAAAAACAAGGAGACAAAGGAATAGTCGATGATGGTAGCGGTCATCAAAGTCACCTTCCATTGTAGATGGCTGATCATGGGTCGAAGATCGTCCGCTATCTGACATGTCAGAACTTCCTCTAGACACAGAAGAACAACTTGCCGCTGCACGCACTGCAGCAGGTAAGCAGTGGTGACATTTGTCACACCTTTTATTGCGAAAGCATACTACTCGCACTTTCAAGTCTTCGCGTGACCCGGCCGCAGTTACGTCTTACCCACGTGACGCTGTGCCGTCACACCCCACGTGACACACGGGCTGGCAGGAGCTACCAACTTGGGCCTCTAATTTCATATGGGACGGTTATGTCAGAATCAGCCTCCTAGGACCCTGGCATTCACGTTACCCCTATAGGCCACTAAGGCACGTTCATATGGGTCGGTTAAAGCGGGGCTTTATATGTGGGCTGAGGAAGAAGAAAAAGAGAAGAAGAACGCTCGGTCACCCGTAGCTAATACTTTCGCTCAATATTTGATTCAGCAGCGTTGAACCCTTGTAATTTTTTTCAAATCGCAATGCATGCACCCTACTGAGAATTTGCAGAGCACTGAGAATTGGCACAGTCTTTGTTTTGGTATTTGTAATGATGTTGCTTGCACAGAGCATTGACTTTAACCATTATCATAAGAGTTGTGAATTGGTTGTGAAATATTGTTTTTATTTATTTATAAGATGCCTTTAGCTGGCCAAGCATTTATTGTATTCATACTCGCATGTTACTGTGCACAGCTACAGCTATTCATTATGAAATAATAATGAACTAGATACTGGGAGAAATGTATGACATATATACAATTCAAGTCACCATTTTCTCAAGACTAGCACATGGAATTCCCTCGAGCACAGCTCCGCATCAAAGCGTTAATTAAGTCATTGAGCCACCAAAAGGCAAGGTCAGAAAACACATCTGTGTGGCATGCAGATTTACCACCAGGCATTTTTATGCTTTACGGCTACATGTCCGGGAGGTGCACATGAACAAGGTCGCTTTGGTATGCACAAAGTGCAGAAAGAAGTTTCTATACATGCCACAATACAAATCGCATACTAACAGTAAATTCACTATCTAAAAGCAATGATTACTGCTTTATAAGTAGTCGTGAAAAGGAATCTAATGTGCCCATGGCTCGACAGGCGTCCTCAGTTGCTGCAACTGAAAAAAAGCAATACTTTGTTAAGTGCTGCGTCATACTATGGAGACTGTGATGTGGAAAGTTTTGCGGGGTATTCTCACAAAACTCTCATGCCTGGCAAGGCAGCTCGTGTCACAATAGCGCTGTGCAATAGGTGGAGTCGATGCGCTTGTTGCGGCAGTAGCAGATATTTTAGCAACTGCTAGAACACCCATCGATGTGTCTGCTTTTGAAAATGACCGAGCAAGAAGTCCTTGTACACCTCTCAGAGAATTTATGTTCCTGAAGAGGAAGTAAAGCTTGAACATGATGAATGAGCATATTTTGTGCCACTGAAGGGATTGATTGATAATTTGCTACATCATCCAACCTTTGCCTGCCTCTTGCAGTCTGCACTGTACACATCAAGCAATGGGTTGCTTAAAGAATTCACTGACAATACACGATTTCAAATGCACCCAGTTGCAAGGTCTCAAAATAAAAACAGTATTGTAATGCTTCTGTACTGAGATGATATTGAATTGGCCAATCCACTATACATGAAAAGAGCGCTGAGGCAAGCTAACTGTGTTTTATGTTTCTTTTGTGGACCTACCACCATCAGACAAGTCCAACATAGCCAACGTATTCTTGCTTGTAGTAGAGAAAGCAAATGCTCTTAAATCATTAGAAGTGAAACGTGTGCTCCTTCAAGACTTCATTTCCACCTTAAATGAACTTTACAGTGGCTGCATTCTGAAAACTGTCTTTGGTGAACAAGTGTTTTATGGTTGTTTTTTACTTGCCTACATTGGAGATTCACTGGCATTCTACAATATAGCAGGCTTTAATGAAAGCTTCAGCAAGAATGTACGCTTAGCATGCCGGACTTGCAAAGTTCCCACAGTTGAATATCATAACTTGCACTATGAAATCCAATGCCCCCTACGTACACAGCGAAAATATGAGCAGGACCTATTCACACTTAATGCAGGAACTTCAAAAAAGGACCGTGCTGAACTGTCGGCACAATACGGCATTAAGTCCAACTCGGTTCTTACTGAAATGGCTAATTTCTTTATACTCACAGACTTGCTATATGACCCCATGCACAGTTTGCGAGAGTCGATCATTCCTCTGGAGTTGTCACTGTTTAGTAAGTTTATTGTAAGGGAGGAAGCATGGATGAGTTTAAGCCAACTTAACACTGCCCTGTCTCAGTTCTGCTTTCATAGACAAGTGAGTAAAAGTGATTACCCTCCAAGATTTTAGTCTGACTTTAGCTTTTTTTGTGCGGCAAGCTCTAGTTTGATACTACGTCTGCATTTTCTCTTTTTATTGATGAATGTATGCCTGAAGAGGCTGTGCAAGAGCCCCTTTGTGAATGGTTTAGGCTCCTGTGCATCATCACACAGCTGTTAATTTATCCTGTTATTTCCCCAGACGCACTTGGGGACATTGAGTGCATGGTAGCCCACCATATTGAACTTTTTGTGCAGCTGTATGGTTCCAACTTATTTAAACCTAAGTTGCACATGCTGGTGCGTATGGTGTCTCAAATACGGCGCTTCGGTCTTTCCAATCCTCACCGGACAATGAGGTTTGAAAGTAAAAATGCTCTTCAGAAGTCGAAAAAATTCTGGAATTTCAATAATATTCCATTATCTGTAGCCAATTACTTTAAGATGAAAATGTCCAGTGACCTGTGGATAGGACCAGGGCAGCCTAATATGAGCTATGCACAGAGAAGCGCTAAATCAGATGTAGGTGCACCAGTGTGCCTATCATCTGCTTTTTTTGCCTTGTGGACTGCATCCCTCTGCTGTTGGCTTAACAGCTATATGCGTTCAGCCTTTGTCTCTGGTGTCAGGATCTCAAATTCTGATGTGTGCTTGTGTTTGAACTAAATGGCCTTCGAATTTTTAGTACAGTAGAAACAATTGTACTTTGGGAAGGAAAATTTTCGTCACTCATCTGATCTTGGCCAAAGGTAGTTATTCACAATGAGTGAATGCATTTGTACTTATAAGGACACCGCATAATGTCATCAAACCTGAACTCCTTTAGTATTCCTGGCCATTGTATACTTATGCAAGAGATGACTGTTTGTATGCTATTACAAAATGTCTTCATGAGTCATACTTGTTGTAATGCTGGTTGCTTTCGAATGTTTTATTCCTGATGTTGCTTACTGAAAGCAAAAAAGATCTTGTGTGTGGTATTGCAGATTTTCATTGAATAAATACTAGTTTGCTTCCTTTTAGGAATTCTGAGACTCGCTCCATGCAAATATGCCAGAATTCTCCGAGTGTGTTCAACCAATCCTGCAAGGGATAGCTCTTTCGGACAGGTCAGAAAAAAAGCCGTCACGGCAGCTTTGGGTAAAAATGGCCCTGTTCCGGGAGTAAGTTTTTCTTGTTTTTCGCTGAATGTAGTGCACCTTGCTGATATACCGAGTGATCAGCGAACACTTTCAATATATCCTTGAAAAACATTTGGAACACAAAAAAGTATTGAAGCATAAGAGCAATTGACAAATAGACATGTTGAAGGCAATTGCAATAAAGGATTAATTTGTAACTTCAACGACTAGGTTTCTGAGAAACCTATCAAGCTTTGTACTGTAGTTGCATGGCTGTATTGGGGTAAATGACGAGAAGTAATTTTTCTTTAATAAAAAAGCTAATTGCCGGTCCGAACTCTCAGTCTTGGCGAGCATAATTGTCAAAACATTCGTCTGCTCACATAGGCAATAATTAGCATACATTGGAGAGGTCAGTGGCGGTGTCACATCAGTTTTCGAAGCAACATATAACCCTTATTTAATGAGCAATAAGCTTGGTGAGAACGTGATCCGCCATTATTGCTGTTACAATAACAATGGCATTCAGCCAAGCAATATTTGCTATTTTGCCATGTCATGTGCATTATTCCGCTTCGCTAGTAGTGCAATGAATACGACACTCATAGCTATCTACGTGAATGTCATTTTTGTGCGAACCAGCAAAAGATGGTGCATGATATAATCCAAGTGAGATGAAGTTTAGTGCTGTATTCACTGCAGTCAGGCATCAACAGACCCGCATTTCCATCTCTTTTTCTGTACATTTATCGCATTCAATTTCGGTTTTGTGCTGAAAAAAGCTCTGAGTTACTTTGAGATAGTGTATTAACGATTAGTTTTTTTTTTTTCACCTTGTCTATTAGTACAAACTTTTCATTGGCACCAACCACCATATTTGGTTACTTTATTAGTTGACTAACAAATTTGAAGTAACTCGCAATAAATATGATTTAAACAATGGCTGCAGTATGTTGTACTTACCGTGGCTCAGAATTTGTTCCTGAAATATTTTTTGTATTATGACTGATATTTTTAGCAATTTTCCAAAGTAGCTGATGAAACGTTTCCTTCATTATAAGGGGACCGCATGACTTAATTTAGGGTTTAAAAATGCACTACTGCTCTGTAAGACGTCACAAATTAGGACATATGGTAGAAAATTTGCAGATCAAGTGAGAGATTTTGAATCCACAACTGGTTTCCAAAATGCTGAGTTAAGCAGTCAAGTCACAATGCACTGGAAAGGCAGTCATGCAATCTTACTTTTTCACTTTTTGCGGTCCCTCTATTCAATGCTGAAAAAGCTAATCCATGCGATCAGCAGTTATATTTTGCCCTCAGCTTAAATCTTTCTTTATGTAAGTGGCCTATACAGATATTGCATAAATGCAACATTGGCTTTTCCCTATGGCAAAGTTAGAAAGGAGCGTCTAGGTGCTTATAACAGACACATTATTTTTGTTCTAGTGAGCATAATCTTATAGTACTGGGAACCAAGGTGAAAGGCGCTCAATATGCAAAGTCCTTGGTGATGCACCTGCCTCAAAATATCCACTTCTTTTATGGGATGAGCAAAAACCTGACAGCCAAATTTTGGATACAAGGACTCGTGCTTATGTAAGCATACTTTGGCGTAGCATGATTTGTAAATCAAGGTGATGCTGCTTCTGGATGAGATTCCCTGTTCATACTGTCATTTCATGCAGTACTAATATGTATTCACAATTTAGGTCTGCCTCATAAGCTGTGGATGTCAAAGGGGGTGATGTCTTTATTTCCAATTGACACATGTGAGACTGTCTGCTATGGTCTATTTTTACTTACGTATATTTTTACTCCTGTGTTCAACACAGAGTTAATGATATTGACACATGCCATTCATAGACGACGAAGATTTGAACCGGCGATTCGGAGAAGACGACGAAGCGAAACAGTGCTCCGCTTTCGTGCTGCCCTGACTGGCTGTTGGTGTTCTCCGGTGTCAGAGTGCCAGAGCGCCTTCTGTGTAACGTTACGTTACAAATCTGGTGGAGGAATTGCCAGGTATCGATCCAGTCCTGCATAATCAACCTGCCAATACGGAGCTTACCCCCGTACATCAACGCCTCGGCCGCCGCCTACGTGGAGAGCCCTCTGAATTCGGACCCCTTCCGGCCGCTACCAGGACGACGCATCCTCAGACGGCCGTCGAACCTGCTGCAATGACATCTGAGAGCAGGCTTCCCACCCACATCCTGTGTCATCAGCCGCGAACACACCCCTCCTTTCATGGCGACGTGTTCGAGGACGCTGAGGACTGGCTTGAGAACTACGAGCGAGTTGCTCGTTACAACGGGTGGACTGATGAGCGCAAGCTCCACAGCGTGTAGTATCAACGCCGCAGTATCAACGCCGGACCATAGTATAAACGCCGCAGCTCCAGCAATGGAGCCGCAGGGTCCTCGCATGGAGGGCCTCGCATGGAGCCGCATGGGGCCTCACTACTCCCCTCTGCCAATCTACCAGCGACCCCGTCAAGTATGGCGGCCTCGGGACCGTCGCCCCCTGTGCTATCATTGCGGGGAAGCCAGTCACCTTTACCGGGCGTGCCCGTACCGCCGCGTCAACATGCGGGGTTTCACCTCGGAGGAACTCCACCCTCGGAATGACGAACGGCCTACTGAGATTGCAAGCGACCTTGCAGCGCGACAGTATCCCGTCACGTCCGGTTACCAAGAGCGTCGGTCTACGTCCCCGAGGAGCTACCGTTCGACAAGTCCCCACTCTTCCCGACGCCGCTCCTCTCCCAGCCCTAGCCGGGAAAACTAATACCAGCGGCCTTCGGAGGCAGGGTCGCTGATGTCGGGAAATGTGAAGATCCTCCGTCATCGTCAGGCCGACCCGACGAGATTTCGCTTGTGTCAGGTAGCGACAGCATCCGGCATACTACCTCCGATTTATGTGTAACAATTGATGGAGTGGATGTCACCGCGTTACTCGACACTAGTGCTAATTATTCAGTAATGAGCCGTGGTCTCGCCCGAGAATTGAAGAAAGTTTTGACACATTGGTCCGGCCCGAAAATTCGCACAGCGGGAAGCCACTTGATCGAACCTGCAGGCAAGTGCACAGCGCGGATCGGCATCCGTGGTTTTGTGTATGTCGGAGAATTTATCGTGCTTCCTGAGTGTTCGAAAGACTTGATCCTCGGTCTAGACTTCCTGCAGACCAACGGCGCTGTCATTGACCTGAAAGAGCGCGTGTTTCCTTTTCGACGAAACGAGCCGTGGCGCGCATTGAAAACGAAGATCCGGGTCTGAACGTTTTGCGTATAGTCGACGATGACGTGAGGGTTCCGGCACGTTCTAGTGTGTTGGTTCTTGTAAAGCATGACTTATTCCACGATTACGAGGGCATCGCGGATGGGCACCTTCCGCTACTACTCGAGAAGGAATTAGCCGTGGCTCGAGGACTCGTACAACTCCAGAACAGTTGTGCTACTGTCCTCCTGACAAATTTTGCTAAGGAGATGCGGCATCTCGCCAAGGACACGGCTGTTGCCGTCCTTCAGGATGTTACTGCCTTGCCTCATTTATGCACCACCGGAGCGAACCCTAAAGAGGAGGCCACACCTTGTCATGCTCTGCAGACCGTTAAAATTAACCCCGACTTGAGGCCCGATCAGAGGAATCTTCTTTCGGCTCTTCTGAGCGATTTCGCAGACTGCTTCGCCACAGGCTCTAAGGTTGGTCGTACTCCTGTCGCCAAGCACCGAATCATCAGCGATGAGACCGCGTTACCGGTATGCCAGCGCCCGTACCGGGTTTCTCCTAAAGAACGTGACGCCATTAAAATGCAAGTGGATGAAATGCTTGCGGACGACGTGATCCAGCCTTCGACGAGCCCATGGGCATCGCCAGTGGTCCTTGTCAAAAAGAAAGACGGCCCCTTGAGATTCTGTGTCGATTACCGAAAGTTAAATAACGTGACTAAAAAGGACGTCTATCCGCTGCCCAGGATTGATGATGCCCTCGACCGACTACGCGACGCCAGGTACTTCTCCTCATTAGACCTCAAAAGCGGATACTGGCAAATTGAGGTGGATCAGAGAGACCGAGAGAAGACTGCATTTGTGACGCCCGACGGCCTATACTAGTTTAAGGTGCTTCCGTTTGGTCTTTGCTCTGCACCGGCCACGTTCCAACGTATAATGGACACGGTTTTATCAGGTCTGAAGTGGCAGTCGTGCTTGGTGTACTTAGATGATGTCGTTATTTTCTCGCCTACTTTCGAGCAACACTTGGACCGGTTGCGCATCGTGCTTCAAGCACTCAAAGGCGCGCAACTAACGATCAAGCCTGAGAAATGCCACTTTGCTTTCAAGGAACTACGCTTTCTCGGCCATGTTGTCAGTGCACAGGGCGTTCTCCCTGATCCCGAGAAGACTACCGCAGTGTCAAATTTTCCACGCCCCACCGACAAAAAGGCACTTCGACGATTTCTAGGTCTTTGTTCATACTACCGACGCTTCGTCCAAGGTTTTTCTAAGATAACTGAACCACTGACAGCACTAACCAGAGAAGGCATACCCTTCCTGTGGGGAGACGATCAAGAACAAGCCTTCCAGGAGCTTAGAAGCCGCCTACACAGACCCCCAATACTCGCCCATTTCGATGAAGACGCCGCGACCGACGTACATACTGATGCCAGCAACGTTGGCCTCGGCGCGATACTCATCCAGTGGCAAGGCGGAATAGAACGGGTTATCGCCTACGCGAGTCGAACACTCTCACGATCAGAGGCGAACTATTCGACAACAGAGAAGGAGTGCCTTGCGGTAATCTGGGCCATCAGCAAGTCTCGACCATATTTCTATGGACGACCCTTCCGTATTGTCAGCGACCATCATTCCTTGTGCTGGCTGGCAAGCCTTAAAGACCCGTCTGGACGCTTAGCTCGTTGGAGCCTCCGTCTTCAAAGAGTATGACGTCACTGTTGTGTATAAGTCGGGACAGAAACACCAAGATGCGGATTGCTTGTCACGCGCGCGGATTGTTTGTCACGTTACAATATTAGTCCCAACATTTGTGAAAGCTCGTTAACTTGAACCACGATATTTCGAATTTTTTGATAATACGGAATACACTACTTGGTCCCGCCAAGCTCTATAGAGATATGTGTATAGAAAAGCCCGTTAATTCGAAAGCGAGTGTTCCGATAAGGACAATTGGAACTACGCGCCGCTGCGTCTGGGCGGCTTAAGTGGCACACAGCGCATGGCCAAAAAAAAAAAGAAAAGCTCCTCCACAGAGTAAAAGGCTGCGCATTTCCTACATGAGGAGAGAAGATGGAACCAGATTGGATTGGATTGGAAAACATTTATTGTCAGCAATGAACGATTTGTGGGCGCTACACTTAGATGGCCTCAAGACCGTTGCTCTCGGCGACCTTTTGAGCCCACTCAGTAGCCCGAACTTGCGTTAACGGGTCTGAGCTGGCCAGTATAGCCTCCCACCGCTCAAAAAAAGGGACTGGTAGTAGGTCCGCTGGTGGCGGCGCTTTTTTGCAGCTCCATAATATGTGATCATATCCTGTTATTTCGCCGCAGTGTTTACGACTTGGATTGTATTAAGCTGGGTACATGTGCGCTAATTTAGAAGGGCTGAAGAAGGCACGCGTCTGGAGCCGACGCCAGATTACTTCTTGCTTTTTGTCTAGTTTCTTGTCTGGTGGAGGATATATCCGCCTTTGTAGTTTAAAGTGATTAGTGTAGTCATGAAATGAGATTAGTGCATCTCTCGAGAAATTGGGGGAATCAACCTGGCTCACTGCTCGGCTGACATAACTTCGAGCTATACTGTGAGCCAACTCGTTTCCTTTGTTCCCCGAGTGTGCCGGCACCCATATTAATTCCACCTCTTTTTGGTTCCAGTCTTTATATCTTAAAATTCGCTCTGTCTCTTTGGAGATCATACCCCTCGCAAAATTGCTTATAGCAGATTTTGAGTCGCTAAATATGGTAACCGCTTTGGTGCTGACCATCGCCATGGCGACAGCCGCCTCCTCCGCTGTCCCTGAGTAGTTGGTTTTTATTGAACCTGCCATTAATGTTTGCCCTAGTCGTTCACGCCCACGATAGCAAAAGAGTTGCCTCCTTTGTAATCCGCCGCGTCTACATAAACAGTGTATTTAGAGCCTTCTAACTTGGCCTCAAAGGCCTTTCCTCTTCCTTTTCTCCTGCTTTCATGAAAAGCAGGGTGCATGTTTTTTGGTAGCGGTTTAATAGTAAGTGCGTTCCTTACTTCAGTCGGCAGTTTTACTTGTGCATTTCTTTCCGGGGTCCTATCTTGTAGTCTTAATTTACCCAGGATTTTCCATCCTGTGGATGTGGTGGGGAGCCTCTTTACCTGTGTTATTATATGTGCCTCGCATAGTTCCATGGTGTTATTGGACACCCCCAATTTAAGAAGTCTTTCCGTAGGGGTGCAGTGGGATAGCCCCAGTGCTGCTTTATATGCCTGCCTTATGATCGTTTCAATTTTGTTCTTTTCTGCCACCCCTAGCTTGAGGTAGGGGATGGTGTACACTAATCTGCTTATCACAAAAGCCTGAACAATCCGGCACAAATCTTTCTCTTTGACCCCGCGTCTTTAGTTGGCTATTCGCCTTATCAACCTGGTTGTCATGTTAATTGTTGACTTAAGTCGATTTATTATTTCTGTGTTCTTTCCATTGCCTTGTATTATCAGTCCCAAGACCCTGATTTTGTCCACTCTGGTTATCGGTGTGCCATTTAATTCCACCAAAATGTCTTCAGCGTTGATACTGCGTTTTTTTGTCCCTTGGATCACCAGAAGTTCTGATTTCCTTGGTGAGCATTTCAGCCATGCCCATTCCGCATATTCTTCAACAATGTCGATTGACTGTTGAAGATTTTCTTGTATTTCCCCATCGTTGCCTGTGCAAGTCCATAACGTGACATCATCAGCATATAGCGTATGTTTCACCCCTTTCACGGTTTTCAGTAATGGTGGGAGGTTATTTAACGCTAGGTTGAAGACGAAAGGGGAAAGAACTGGGCCCTGTGGGGTGCCCTTGTCTCCTAGCCTAATTGTTTCAGACCTGATGTCTCCAAGGCTTATTTCTGATGTTCATTCGGTTAGAAAATCCCTAACGTAATCGTAATTTGACATTATCAAACACGAATAACAGAATAAACAGAAAGTCTTTGATAATGGAACCAGATAAAACCGTGGAAGAGTGGGTAAAGTGTAAATGGCGCCATTACTAGCACGGCGGCCGGCTGCTCCGGTGGGTAAAAAGGCCCCAATATAGTCCGACGTTTTCGACGCGACTGGCAGAGCCGGCAACGTCGGCCATGGTACCATATATATATATATATATATATATATATATATATATATATATATATATATATATATATATATATATATATATATATATATATGTATATATATATATATATATATATATATATATATATATATATATATATATATATATATATATATATATATATATATATATATATATATATATGTATATATGTATATATATATATATATATATATATATATATATATATATATATATATATATATATATATATATATATATATTACTCTATGACGGTACGTCGACTACGATGGGCGCGTCAAAACACTGCCGCCTCTACAGTCTGGCGCGGCTGGCGTGCACGGTGCCACAAGACGCCCTCGAGGGCTGGTACACTTTCGTGTGCATTCTCGAGCAGACGACAGGGCACCTGCAAGGAGGGACTGGCTGCCTACCGAGGCACTAATTACTGTTGTGATCAAGGCAATGATGCGATGTGTTTACTGCGAATGTTCAAATGGCACAAAGCATTTACAGCCACCCGTGGAGACGTCCAGCCCAGCAACGGCCTGAGCCCGACGGCTACGGACGGAACGACGATTGTGTACGTGCGTTTTACTGAAAAGTAATTATAAGTTAAGTATATGTACGATTACAGAAGAGTTAGAGATTACACAGTAATGAGGATCACTTTCTCGGTCGGACGCAGTTCCTGTCGAATTCCATCAATTTCGCGAATTCCCTGGTGGCTGAGCCGCTGATGTTCCGTGGGGCCTAATCGAGTATGGCCTTCGATTCCGACGTGTACCGGTCACAACTCTATGCGAAGCCACTTCCGAAGTTTCTGGTATTCTTCCACTGAATGTACTGCAGATAAGTGAAACACCACCATCGTTACACCTCCTAGAGCAATGCATTAAAACGGGTATGGCACACGCACTGCAGCGAAGAACTCACAACTGTGCCCGGCCGCACTGCCGACAGATTCCATCCCAGGCATTTTTTTTTTTTTCCTCTGAACGTCTCTGAGGTCAATCCGCTTGGTATTACGGACGCAGGGCTGCCCTCAAATGCCTTCTAGCAGGTTTTCCGCAACAGTGTCTGAAACGCGCGGGCGGTCGCTGCCTACATAGCAAGCCGCCATCTTCACTGCACGTGAGGAATACTGGGATGCGTGGCTGACACGGCGGACGCGGTCGGCGAGAAATAGGCGAGATTCCATTTGCGCGTCGGCGACGTCAGGCCGCATCGGCTTGCGCTCGCTACGTCCATCACGCCGTGACGTTGGATTATAGACCTCGGTTTTTTGCCGACGGAGGCCGACGTGCAAGCGCGCTTGCGTTACGTCGGACTATTTTGGGGCCTTAAGGCTTGGCGGCCGCGTTTGTGCACCTGCCTACCCTCTCTTCCGCGCAACCTCCGAAACTTGTCATACTCGTTACTTCCAGCACTAATTCGGAAATACGGATAAGTACTGTCCGCGCGGTCCCAGCCAACGCCCATGAAAGGCTATGACTTCCGACGGGCGCTACAAATTACTTGCGAAAAGCTTTTTTTTTTTTTTTTTTTTTTTGCGAGCGTCGTCCCTCCTTTCACGCATCTGTCGCCAACGGAAGCACGCGGTCAGCCGCGATCGTGACGCCAGATTTTAGCATCGTTCGTTCGCTACAAAAGGCGTTTGCTGCTGTCACGCGTTCCAATGATAAAGTGATAGTAGACCGTGTCCGCCAGTATCACCCATGGCACGATAAGGCGAGCGTACTGAAAACGAAGCTTGCACGCTTCCCTCCTTGCTAGAGTTAACGTCGAAAGGTAAACACACCGTGATGTTATCGCTGCGCAGCATCTTAGCGCACTGCCATGAAATGCGTTGTGGACCGTGACGGTGCGAAACGAAGGGAAGCGTTGACTGACGCTTTCTTTTTTGCGAATTCTTAAGCAAACATCAGATTTGGGTAGGGTCATTATGGGAGTGGGTTCGTTACGCGAGCAAATACGGTACATATACCGAAATACCAATATTGTTCTTTCCAGTTTTTTCGAGGCCATTCGATAATGCGAACATCGGATAATTTTTTTCCTCGGTCCCGTGAAGTTCGACTTAACGAACTTTTACTGTGTTGTCCACCAGTAAGTACCATATAAAAATTTTATTTCATTAGGCAAGCAACATCAATGATCTATATTGATATGTATTGGCTACTTGCAAAGTTTATTCAGGTGTTTGAAATATATGACTATCAAGGCTGCCCACACCAACGCAGTTAGAAAAAATGTGTATAATTTACCATAAGGAGGCTGTCAGAAGCCCGAAAGGTGCAAAAGCACAGGAGGATGAAAAATGCAGCACTAGTGACTGATTCTATGCCTGCTCCAGTGGTCACAAAAGAGAATGCTGTTGCCGAGCTAGAGGTTAGCTCTAATACACAATTCTGATGCCATAAAATTGGGTAGATATACCTCATATGTGCTTCTTATTGTGACGTGTTTCAGGCCTTGGGATCCGTTGACCTGACAACAGTGGCACTCGACCGTTGCAAACGCCATGATGATCCCTGCCCCCGTATTCTTAAGTAGAAATAATGCAAGTGAATATTGCAAGAATATAATCACAGAGCATTGCCATATGGCATGCTGCAGTAAATACCAGGCAGCTGATTACAAATTACGATTTGTGAAGAAATGAGGCCTTGTGATGTGTTAAAATATTATTGAATTTATTACAACCCCAATTTAATTACACTCAGATTGAGTTGCGTTAGGAAAAACATTTATTTCTTTTAATAATTCATTCATCTCACAGTTTCTTTGGCATCCTGGCTTTTCATTGATGAACAGCTCATTTTTTATTATGATCAAATCCTCTTAAAAAATCTCGTGTCCTTTGTGTACCATGTTTCACTCTGGTCGCCGTGGCCAGGGATCTAAAATATTAATCTCATTCAATGGGCGTCCATCTAAATGCTCCAGCGAACGGCAATGACACTTCCTTTCCTCACTGTATATCGGGCAGCCTCCCAGGCACTGCTCCGCTTTATGAGAAGCACAGGCCTAATCGAAAGACTATGAGTTTGCTATGACATGACTGTAACGTGATGTGATGTGGCGTGTCTGTTATGTGACTTTATGTGACTGTATTAACTTCAACTATCCTTCTCTCACAGCTTTTATATCCATTCATCCCCTTCCCCCAGTGCAGGGTAGCAAACCGGTTGCTTTTACTGGTTAACCTCCCTGCCTTTCCTCCTCATCTTCCTCCTTCTTCCTTCCTCTTTCACTCTGGTGAGAATATCAGCCATGCTTTAAGTATGAATTGTTGTTTACTGGCTCTAATTTAACATTCCACAGATCCCGCTGCCTGAAGAGTTGCAAGTCACTGCACCTCACGTGTATACCTGTGCTGAACACACCTGCGTTTATAATGGAAGTACTAAAGAAGTGATCTCGATCAGCAACGGCAGCCTAGAGCGTGCCCTCATCATCTGCTTGGTGATGTATTATATAAAGAACCTCGACTATCCGCCGGCGTTTTCCGCTATACTCATCCTGCTGCAGCAGATTGCCCTGCCAGACACTATATTGCAGCGTAGACTATTGACAAACCAACATAAGAGCCTGTTCATGCTCTTGAAAAAGAGGGTTGGGTTGGGTTGGGTTTTTTGGCACATAGGCTACTATGGCCATCATGCGCCAAACACTAGGTTGCTGAGCTTCTTTATGAGTGAAAATGAAAAGTTTAGAAAATTACAGCTGATTTAGAATCCCTAACTCTTTAAGAAAACTAAAAACAGATGAAATTTCAACAAGCGGGTTGTCTCCTAATAGTAAACAGGGGTGGAATGGGATGCGTTCATTATAGAATGGAGTAAAATATTTTTTCCTTAACTGTTCAGGTTCTGTGCACGAGATCAAAATGTGGTTCACGGTGAGCTCACCTCCACATTCTTTGCATAATGGTTTTTGCTCTTTTCTCAGTAAGAAATTGTGTGTCAAGTGTGTATGTCCGATTCGAAGACGGCACAAAATCACCTCACTGAAGCGTTTGTTCTGTGTACATGATTTCCATTCTCCTACTATGGGTTTTACTGTGTGTAGTTTATTTTGCTCTTTGTTATTCCATTTTTTCTGCCATTTATCTATCAGGCTTCTTTTTACTAACTTAATACAATCCTTGTAGGGAATTTGTATTTTCTTTATTTTCTTAGTTCGAGCTTGTGCAGCACATGAGTCGGCTACTTCGTTACCATCTATCCCAACATGGCTAGGAACCCAGCAAAAGATTATGGTTTGGCCTTGCGTTGTGATTTTTTCTATGCCGTGAATGATGTTCCCTACTATAGGCTCAACTGCATTTTTGGAATGTAATGCCGTAAGCACACCTAAAGAATCGGTATAGATTATGCTCTTTTCACAGTTCTGTTGCATAATTTTATTTACAGCTACATAGACAGCGTAACATTCTGCAGTAAATATTGAGGCACTGTTAGGTAGCCTTACAACTTTTTCTCTGTTGCCTTGCACGACAGCACATCCAACATAATTTGCTGTTTTTGATCCATCTGTGAAAAATTCTGTGAAGTTCATATGCTTCTCTCGTAGTGCTAGGTATTCCTGTAATATGTGTTCGTGTGCTGTTTGATTTTTTCGGAAGGCTGTCAGTGTGAGGTCACATGTGGAGGGAAGGCTGTACCAGGGCGGAAATGGATACTGTCTCTGGGCTACAGTTGGAAGTGCATCCAGTATTCCTAAATCTTGGCATATTTCTTCAAAGCGGAGTAGTAAAGGCCTGATAGCATGGGGTTTGTTTATGAACAGTGTTCTGGAAGGTCACTTTGTAACTAAGGGGAAACAGAGATGTTTTGGTAAAAATCTTATCCTGAGTATGTATTCACATATAGGCATGCTCCTCCTGTCGGCAAGGGGTGGTTCATTTGTTTCTACATAGATGCTTTTAATGGGGGATGTTCTGTATGCACCACTAGAAAGACGTAAGCCGAGGTTATGTATTGGGTCTAATCGCTTTAGATATGATGACCTCGCGGAGCCATACACAATACAACCGTAATCTAAACTGGAGCGTACAAGGGAGCGGTAAATGTGTAAAAGGCATGTTCGATCGGATCCCCAGTGCATCTTTGAGAGAACTTTGAGTATGTTGAGGGACTTAGAAGCTTTCTTCTTAAGGTTAGTTATGTGAGGCAGGAATGTTAATTTTTTATCAAAAGTTACACCTAAAAATTTGTGTTTATTTTTTACTGGCAGTTCAGCTTCATTTAGGTATAAAGTTGGATCTGTCTGTAGTCCTCTCTTCAGTGAAAAAAGAACAGCTACTGTTTTTTGAGGGGAGAATTTAAACCCATTCCTGTCTGCCCATGTAGCTAACTTATTCAATGTTATCTCTATTTGCCTCTCACAGGATGATATGTTGGATGATGTACAGGCAATTTGCAAATCATCAACGTAGAGTGAATACATAACAGACTCTGGGATTGCTTTATTTATACTATTCATTTTTACAACAAACAATGTAGTACTTAAAATTTATTCCTGTGGTACGCCATTCTCTTGGATAAATGTTTTTGACATAGTTGTGCCTAGACGAACATTAAATGAGCGGTTAGAGAGGAAATCACGCAAGATGTTTAGCATTCTCCCACGGATGCCCAAGTCTGCAAGGTCACGCAATATTCCGAACCTCCATGTTGTGTCGTATGCCTTTTCAAGATCGAAAAGACCGCTAGACAGTGCTGTCTGTGTATGAATGCTTCTCTGACGGTATTTTCCAGACGGACAAGATGGTCAGTTGTACAACATGCCTTCTTAAAACCACACTGATGAATATCGAGAAGCTCTTGGGATTCTAGGATAAACATTAATCTAATATTAAGAATACTCTCAAATGATTTTACCAGACAGCTAGTTAATGATATTGGCCTATAACTGCTGGCCGAAGTTGGTGTTTTGCCATGCTTCAAAAATGGTACAACAAGAGCTTTTTTCCACGCCTCCGGTATCTGTCCTACTACCCATATCTTGTTGAAAAACTTTAGAAGGGCTTCTACAGATGGCTCAGAGAGGTGGGACAACATTTCATAATGTATCTCGTCGGGGCCTGGGGCAGTCTTTTTGCCAGTAGATAGAAATAATGTGTTGTAATTTTCTAGACAGAAATTCTTTCAATTGTTCATTTTTAATATGTTGAAGTATATTTTCTACAGCTGAATTCAGAAAGTATTTTCTTTTTTAACTGCAGTACACAAGTTGACGTACTTATGCGAGTGTTTTCAAGTTTATAGCACTGTTAATGTTACAAGTTATTGTTGTGACTGAGCATCTCTTTTAATAAAGTGACTGGAGGAGTTACGAAGGACTTTTGTTTGCATATTCTCGGCAAGTTGTGCTGAATTCGCTGATGTTACGCACCTTTGAAAGCTCTTAGGTACCTACATGTATGTATGTATGTATGCAGCTTAGCCAAGATGTTTAAATATGCCCTTTCTTGGTATCTTATGATAGTCATTTTAATCTTTCTTCTAAGAAGTGTGATAAAATACGTGATCACAATATTGCCATCTGTGATATTTTTACCATTTATATTTTGTGTGTGTTGTATCCCTTACAAAATGTCAAGTTGACATGACGCTTGGTCTTGAGTAATTGGGCTTTTATTTTGTTCATTTTGTAGAACAATTACAGTGCCTATTTTTTAATTACATTGCAATAGGTGTCATATGCTACAGACAAGCTCTTTTCGATGCTTTATTGAGTTGCTTGTTCAACGTGGTTCTTTGTGACATGCCAGCAGTAGTGCTGTAAAATGGGCCCACATTTCTGTGCCTTGCGTGCTCATTTATTGTGATATTGTTTTGAAAAAGTTAGCAAAAATGGTGCCTTGAGCATACCTGCATCTTTTACATTTCTCAATTTTTCTTTAATGTACACAACATTTGGGAAGTTTTGTTGTTTTGTATTTCCTCTACTGTTTTGATGTTGCAGTCAATGAACAATTTGACTACCATATGTTTGTCATTTTTCTCCTTTCTAAAACCATTATCTTGCTTGCCCAGTTCTTGTTCCATTCAAATCGAAATCCAGCAGAGCTCTGTATATCATCACCTTCAGCAAGTTGGAAAGATATTTTTGCCATTATTAGGCCATCTATTGTGGCGTACAAAGGTTACACATTTTGGATCATGTAAACTATGCCTAACTCAATGATCTATACTTTTGTAAAGTTTACAGCACCAAAAAGGTGTGTAACCTATTACCCTTTACCATTTGTAACTTTTACAAAGATAAAAAGTGGAAAGGTTACATTCTGTAACATTTAAATTATAGGTATACTTCAATGTGAAAATGTGTACCTTTACAAAGATTACCCAAACGTTACCATGTTTAGAGCGTAGGACGCATAAGCTGGCAGCTGTGCTTTCTTTCCCATTCCAGAAGGTCCTAGCGGCTTCCATCGCAGTCTGTCGCCAGACGGCCTGGAGTCCGTGTTGACGGAGGTGAGGAGGCACGAGCCGAGCCGCGGTCCGGGGCGCGTAATTGGTCGCGCTCCTTTCGCGACGCTTCTCGATCCTCCCGTTTGAGCCTCTCCTGGTCCGCCACAACATTTGTAAAATGGCAACCGCGGCCTTACACGCCCCATCATAAGAAGATTACTGGGTTCGGGTTTCATTTAGGAGTTTAACGTCCCAAAGAGAGTCAGTCTATGAGAGATGCCGTAGAGGAGGACTTCGGAAATGTCGACTATCTTCGGTTGTTTAACGTGCATTGCCATCGCACTGCACACGGGCGCCTTAATTTTCGGCTGCATCGAAAAGGGCCGTCGCGACCGGCATTCGCTTCCGCATTCACGATTTCTGGGATTTTGTTCCCTGCCAAGCCGAAAATTCACAAAGGGCCGCGGCTTTTCGTCTGTAGACATGAAGTGCGCATGTGCAGTCAATGTTTATAGTCAGTGCGTGGCAGCGACGTAAATGCACGCAAATTTCAGGGGGTACACGTAGCTTGCCGTGGCGTCCATCTTTAATATCAAATGTTATTATTTTTCTTTCTAAACAAATCAGATGCGTTCCTTTAAAACAGAGTTAACTGCGTCAGGAGATTGAAATGTAATAAACTTTTTAACCCGTAATTTTCGAGTACTAAGAAAATATCACTAAAACATTCACCAAAGGTGCTCGGTCTTTTTGCTCTCACGCTAAGATTAACGCCGGACCCAGCAAGCATTCACACACTCACGCACACATTGCATAACGCTTCGTATAAATTATGCGCAATTTATAGCATTTTAGGGGGTTCAAAAACCAAGGCATGGGTAGCATAGTTTCTTGCTCTTACCTAGAGAGAAAGCTGTGCAGCCATCTATGGGATTTTGCATGGAGCTTCCTGACCACCCCTTCAGCCACCATGGGCGCCCAAGGCAGAATGGGGCACATAGCTACCTGGTAAAGAACTACAACATTTGGCCAAAAATAATGCAAAAGTAAACGTTGTACTAGAATAAAAATGTCATAGCATTCAATATCGTTTCTATAAATTGCAAGAAGCGAGCGAAACAGCACGAAAGTGTAAAATTTGTCAAAAACGAACAATGGCTCTCTTTCCTATCGGCTAGGTATTGAGCTTTACCGAAACCAATATTTCGCACCTAAAGGGATACTTTAAAAGGAAAAAAAAATATTTGAAAAATTTTTATGGTTGCCCAATTATTTTAGGAAGTTTTTAGTGCCATTCCGAAAAACAAGAATCTGTTATTGGCGTCGTCTGTTTTTGCGCCTTCGCTACTATGGCATTTGCGCTCTATTTTCGCTTCTCGGAATGATTATGACGATGATGATGACGGTGATGACACAGCTTAGTAATGCCGCTATGTGTTCACCCCCCCCCCCCCTCCCCTCCAAAAAAAAAAAAAAGAAAAATCTGACTGTCCCGCAACAAGCAGCACACTGGCCCGTGATGATTAGCGCTAGCGCGCCCATGGTGGCTGAAGTGCAGAGCCGTCAGCTTTCCCTCTAGGTAAGAGTAAGAAACTCTGTGATGGATAGGATAGATAAAAGGTGTGATGGAGGAGGGAAGTATAAAATAAAACGAGGAGGAGGAGGAGGATTGATGTTCTGGTCGGGGATGGAAGAAAGGGGGGTAAGGTGGTGCTTTCAACTGTCTCCTCTATTGAGGGAATCACCGCCGTTGCACCACGCGGGTAGTGAGAAAAATGTTTAAAATCAGTGGACGGCTCTAGGAGAGAGGTGCGCAGACAGCATAGCCGCGTAAAGGTTCGAAGTTTACACAACGCAAGATTGGCACTGGCACTGTGCTTTAAAAACGAGCCGCGAGGTTTGCGCCGTTCAACAAACGCACGAGCGCACGCAATGGCCACTAGGAAAAGTGAGCTCCCCGGCAGTGGTCTTTCGCCCGAACTGGCAAATTTGGGACAAACACAGAGGAGGTGTTCTTCAATGGTTTCCAGAGCACCGCAATCACTGCATGAACCGTCGCCTACCGACCGCAGATGCGCTTACCGGCGCAACGTCACTGGACTCGCGGTTTCTTTGTCTCAACTGCGGAGCTAAGCATGTGAGTCGCATTGTGAGACGCGCCTGAGTCAGCACGCATGCTGCTATTCCATGAGGGGCCCCGTCGCATCGCGGAGCGTCTGGTATTCCCGGCAGCGTCAAGTAGCCAACTCTGCGTAGACCTGTTTCCTATCCTGACCGAGGCCGCTGTTTCGGAAATCACTTTCGCCGCAGTTGGCAATCCCTCTTCGGGAGGTTGCCGTCATATACCTGTCAGCCGTGGCGCCTTGTTCTCCATTTCCGACCGCGCCTGCTGATGTTGGTCCGCTTGTCTTCGTTACCGCCAGTGCGTCAGAATCGGCTTCTTTACATCCTGTAACTTCTAGGTTTAAGATCGTGTCTCCTCTTAAGTTTTACCTTGATCGCTGCTTGCAGCGTGGTTTTGGGTGTACCTGACGTGACGTTCACGGCCTCGGCTAGCTGATAGCACGCGGGCGCTTTGGCATTTATAGCTCGCGCAGCGCTTTCTGCGTCGTATGCGGTTCGGAGAGGCGCCTTTTCGCACACACCGATTGACTCATTCGACCTTTCCCTGCTCAATGCGCGCGATACGGTCCGTCGGGCACTTGACGTTTGCGTTGGTCATCTCGTCTCGCGTGAGGGTTAATGCGTTCACTTTTGCAGTGTAACATTGGCCGCCGCGGCGCTCTGCGCATTTCTGCAGCTTGGTCTGCTTCACGCTGGATCATGTGGAGTCCTGCTGAATTAATCACGTTATAGTCATATAAATCTAATTCCTCTATGTTAATGTTTTGCAGAGGGTACGTATATCATCCGAACTTCGTTACATCAACTGACTAGAATGGAATGCGCTCCATGTAGCCCGGAAGCTCAAAAGCCTCAACAACCTCCGCGAACTCTGCCACCCGATGTAATCCAAAACGCACGCGGCCATCTGGGCATGAATCCGTGGTCTGCTTACCGCGCTGCAGCTTCGACTGGGTATTTCAATTTGACATGCATTTCTGAGTCTCAGACTGTTTCCTCGGTTGGCTTCTTCTTCTCTAATAACTTTAAAACCGTTTCAATAAGGCGTCCTCGAATGGCTTGCTCTAATTGTTTTTTTTTCTGATTTCTACTTCTGCTAAAGTCTTTTAAGTATCGAACTCTGGCCTTCACGCCTCGATATTTCTTCTGTCTCCACCTTTATAATTTGTAACTCGGTCTCTCCCTTTTATCCGCTCCTTCGCCTTTGTCTCTCGGCGGTTACTTGGCAGGGCAATGAGATCCGGAGATCGAAGGGTAGTGTCAAGTGCTGACCATTAAATGCACTCCTCCAAATCCAATTCTGTGAAGAGCTCCTGTGAACACGCTTCAATGAGAGCGAAGAGCTGCGTCTCCTTGCCTCTCACCGATCCTGGCTGGAACGAGGTGAACAGTACAGCTCTCGCGTATCCCTGTATGCGCCAGAGAAAATTTCAGGTCCCTGTCTTGGCTGCGTTGCCTGCTGATATCATTCGTGACGGGATTGGTTGCATGGCGCACTATTTATGCAGGAGGTTCACGTCAGCTCACTGCTATCCGAGCGTGGCATGGCTCTCTTCCACCGCTACGCCTACTCGATCGGGACGGCAACGAGCCGTTCGACTCAACTTAGGTATGAAATGCTGAAAGTTCTATAGGGAATAGTTGAATGCGCTGCTTCCCAATTGCTTCCCATCTCTGCGTGCGATTTGTCAGGAGGCGGGACGCATCGGACGAGCCTCGGAAGTGAAGTGAGAACTCGTTCTATTCGCTGCCAAACCCTTTAAACGGGGTGGTCATCACAGTATAGCCATAATGAATGTCACACATAATGTATTCAGCTGCACGGCGCTGCAACCTTTCAAAAGTTTTCCAAATAAAGCAGTCATTGGCAGCTCCTCTTACAAATGGTCGGTGTAATGTGCGTTTTCTTTTTCGCTCCTGTACTGCCTGGAATTCAGCCAAATTCGTGACTTTTTACTTTGTAGTTACACAGCGACTACCAGACTACGGATCATGTCACCAGTGGTCTTATGGTACAGCACCAGCTTTAGCTTCGGGAGGTGTGGGTATGCGTCCCACTGCCGGCAGGTTATTAACCGATCTCCGCTGTGGCTACAAACCATCGCTCAGCGTCTCAGGGCCCACAACTTGGAAAAGGAGCCTATACATCTTCAAATCCCGTAACTGTCTGCTTCAATTCGTCACAATGGGATTGCGGTACGTGGAGGAAAGATTTTCCGTCTAGGGAAGGTCTTAATGTTCTTTCTTATGCATTTCACTCCCCATAATAACTAAACACAAGGCTGGGAAACCATCCACCCGATAGGCGGCCCAGGGGATCGAAGCTGGTACCTCTCTTGCGGATGCTCTGCTGTAAAGTCAACAAAGTGCTCCGCGACATCGCCTCGGTGGCTGCACAGTATTGCTGTCGCTCGGAGGGAGTTAAGTCCAAGACAGGTGGTCCGTGCGCGCTCAGAACAAAGTAGCTTAGATTTAGTTCCTAACATAAATACGGCTCGTTGCTCATACCTGACGCGTTTGACCTTTCCATGCATGGCAGTTGAGTTGTGAGCTTTTCGCTTCCAGGGTCTTTTCACAGCGTAAAGAATATCCCTTAAGTATTGCGCTCTTCGGCTGGGGCGATCTTCTCTTCGCACTCTCTCAAGACAGCCGGCAACTCTGGAAAGCACAAAAACTCCATGGTGTGATAACACATTATAGGCTATTTTATAAATATGGGCTATTATGATCTTTGTAAAGCCGGCGAATGTATTATGTAAATGGCTCATCGCGGCGCCTGCGCTTACGAAACGAAACCATTCGGGAAGAACAAGCAGCTATTTTGATAGTTTAGTTTACTTCCTCGCTCCTCTCCTCTCACTGACTTTGGGAATCCGTAGAGCGCTAGAGACACTGGCCACTTAATGCTAGTGAAGACGACGACAGCTGGCAGGAACGCTCTCTCCCGACCTAAACACCCTTTCATGAATTGCAGCTCAATTTCCTGTAGTATATAATCTACGCATGCATTTGGTGTCCCTCCGGTGAACATCTGTCGGCAGAAATCTGTCTGCGCAAAATAAACTCCTTGAATATTTTAATGGGAAAGATGCTACGTATACGGCGACGAAGGGCTCTGCGTCAGAAGACGAGAAAGACGCCGACGAGCTTCAGGACTTTTAATCGGTCACACCACCCACTCGCCGCTGCCATGGCGTCCAGCTGCAGTGTATGGGCTTCTAAAGGAGTGCTGGCGTCAAATGTGGGCAAATCCAGCGACCCCGACGTGCAGTCTGGATAGGACGCAGCACGACGGAAGCGCCTGTGGAGTATTGGTGACGGGCAAAGCCTCTGGTCTGACGCGGCTCAGGTTAGCCAGCACAAGGATAGGGGGAAGAGAGGGGGGAGCTGGGGCCTGCGTGGGTCCATATGCTCGTCCTGTGCTGCCATTAGCTCTAGTGGCTGATAGATCCGTTCTGCGAAGCGACGGCCTCCAGCACCCTGTAAAGGGCGAGGCCATCAGCCGCGCCTGTCGCCGCCTTGCGCTGCGCCATGTACAACATCAGCCGATGGCGGAACTCGTCTATAGGCCTTATCCGGCGCTCGGCAAAGGGCGCGAGTGAGCGGCATCCTGTTGCTGCTGCCACCAAATGTTACAGGTCAACGCACGCCCAGAGAAATCCACTCAAAGTCGCAGGGAACAGGAAGTAGCCCCTACCGGCGGCGGCAACTGTCCAGTCTGTGACTCGAGCGCGTCACCTTCTAGTTTTTTTGCAGCTCTCTGTATCGGCGTATCCTGTAGCAATATGCAGGGTGTCCAAGCTAACTTTAGGCAAGGGTTAAAAAAATGGAACGCTCGAGATAGGCCAGAGAAACCACCTGTATACAGCCGCCCCGCCAGCCATCTGGTGCACCAGAGGCAATCTTTTGTTTTGCAATTAATTAGTAATTAAGATTATTTTCTAATTTACTAACTATTGCCTTTAGACAGCAAATGTGATTTGCAAAGTTGGAGAGCATCTTCTAAAACCCCCATTCCACCTATTTACGATAAAGGAAGCTTCACGTGTATCGTTTTTCCAAGCCTTAAAGAAAGCCCGCTAAATACAAAAAATATCACGTGACTGGCGCATTTGTGCGATACGATTGTGCTGCTCTTAACCTGACTTTCACTGAACTAAACTAGCTGCAGCATCGACTCCACGACCCCGCTGAGCGGCAGGCCGATATATGTCTGCGGTGGTTCTTCGTCCGCTTCAGGCAGTCGGCGTATGATCGGCGCGCCTGAGATGCAAGTCGCAACGAGCTCATCGCGCCGACTGCAACCAACGACAGCATATCAGCCTACCGCTGGGACTGGGCTGTCGAGTCACAGTCGCAGCTGATATCTTTCACTCGGGCCACGATTGATTGAAAGATATCAGCTGCGACAATCGTGGCGCACGAATGCGCCAGTCACGTGATATTTTCTGCATTTCACCGGCTTTCTTTAAGGCTTGGAAAAAGATACACGTGAGGCTTTCATTATCGGAAATAGATGGAATAGGGGTTTCAGAAGAAGCTTGCTAACTCTGCCAAACACATGTGTTGTCTAAGGGCAATGTTTAGTAAATTAAAAAAATTACCTTAATTACTAATTAGTTAATTGCAAAACAAAAAATTGCCTATGGTGCACCAGATGGCTGGCAGCTGTACACAGCTGTACACAGCAGACGTTGACTAGTCCCTAGTTGATATTTGTAAGCTCTGTAGGGAAGCGCGCGAGTGGGCGCAGAGAGCGCACGAGGCAGGAATGGGACAACTACCCCGCGTTATTGGCCCAATCGAACAGGTCTTTATGCTTGAAGTTATGCTTTTGTGTGAAGTAGCTATGACATGCTTGGTACTCACAAAGAGGCGTGATGGTGAAGTGCCTGCTTGTTTTTAGAGCCGAACCCTGAGAACAACTCGAGTTGTTCTGCGCTGTCAGACAACTTTCCTAATTGATCGAGGAACCCGAAATGACCGCTTTGCTCGCTTCTCTCACCATCGGGAATTAAAAAGGCTTCGAAAAGGTGCTATGTCAAGTGCAGAAAACATTTTTTCGTAATTGTTTCTCTGCAATCGCTTGCGACTTGTTTTATATTTACTTTCAAATTTGTTAAACTCTAGTTTTTCTAGTTCATAAAACTTTTATATGCATTGAGCTCAGTGCGGGGTGCATTACAACTACCACCATTATGGTGCCTTTGTTTCGACTAAAGCGGCCCCTAGAGCGTGTACACGGAGCTCGCTGCGTGCCGCTGACACAATGTGCTTATGGAAACTTAATAAAATTGCATGGAATCACTTTTTAGAGGTAATATCAATTACGCTGTGTGTAGCAAAATCCGTGTTCTGCTATATTTGATGGCAGAACAGCCAGGCGGCCGGTATGGAGCAGTTATGGAGCAATAGTGTGTGTTGGAGCAGTATGAAGCAGGAAAAGCAGTTTAGGGCGGAATGGAGCAGTGACGTCCCGATCATAGGGCTCTTTTCAGGGTGGAGAGCAGGAATTACACACGAAATAAGACCAACAACAGGTTTAATAGAGATGAACGCCCCCGCTCACCCGACGGTCTTAAGGCAGCGTCTGGACGCCACTGCGATAATCCGGTGCTTGAGGTGGGAGATGAAGACATATAGGTGCGGGCAGCACTGATGATGATGGTTTACACGGCGAGTTCAATATACGGAGCTGGCAGGACTAGGGAGCCATCTTCGTAATTTCAGGCAGTCGTCCCTCAGGAGACGAGGCTGGATCGACCTCCCCTAGCGCGTCTCTCGTTCCTATGTGCCCCACGGTCCTTTTGCGCCTTTCTATGTCACCTAGGGTCCTTTCTTCCCGTTCTCGGATCCTTAGCCATCCTCGCAACAGCGCCCATGTAGCAGTCATTAGGGCGTCGTCCCCGCATTCCAGGACGTCGTTCATCGACCTTCCTTCGACGCCGGTTTTCGGACAAAAAGCGACATGGGCAGGCAAAAATTGTGGAGGTCCTTATCTCCCGGCTCACCGCGCAGCTCGGATCCCAAGCTCCGGCACAGGCAGCCCACCATCGTAGAGCAAATAGAGCAGCGCTTCCATCTCTGTGAAATGTTTTCACTTGACGGAGTTTTTTCTTGTTGGTTGCTACACAGTATATCTAACAGGAGGTCACCATTTGCTGACTTCTTAATCTTGTAACCCTGGCCTGTAGCCTCAGTTAAGGTCTTAAATACACAATCGGGGACAAAAGCGGTTTTTTTCAGGGCCTTCCTTGGACATTCCTTTTGCTGGGAGGGATATCATGAGAAAAAAGTTTGGAAGCTTTAAAAAGTACGATGTTCGGCCTCGGTGCCAGCCGCCACTCAAGGTAGCTAGCCACACATGGTTAACTCTCACCGCCTGGAAGTAGAAAACGTCCAAGCAAAAAGCAGACAGTGCAGTTGCGATAAAGAATATAAAAAAGTGAAAGGTGGAGAAAAGGACAGGAAAGGGCGACTGCCGATTTCCACTCGGTCGGGTCAGCCAGTGCAGTCTACGGGAAGCTGGGGTCAAAGTGTTGCTGCCTCCGACGAGGGAACTTTAAGGACCAAACACTCAGGATAGGCTTCCCCCTTTTTCACCGAACATGGCGATGCCACGCACGGCTAAGAGTGTGCGCTCGGAGTACGTAGTGTCGTACAGTACACATCAACACGTACTTTAGCAGCTGCCCCTAGCGGCGAAATTGACATCTAAGAATTAATTGTTCCCTGCCTGCATAGAGTAACTACAATAACAATGTCTTGAGCTTTTCCGAGAAGCCAGTTATTATGCTTGAACCTGAAAGAAAGGAGAGGCGGAAATGACCAAAATGTAAACAAAAGGCGTCAGAACAGGAGGTGAGTGCAGAAACAAATCGCTTTATTTACCAGCTTACATTAGTAAAACCTGCCATCAAGGCTGCGGAAGGTAAGGTTGAAACACGCCACGGTAGGCTTGGCATTACTGAGTGGTGAATGTAACGTTATAGCCAAGAGGTGTGAAGAGCGGCGGGAGAGGCGTGAACACCTTCATATGCCGTATGTGAGTGTTCAGACCGTTCATATGATTTTCCAATACAGCGATCTGCACATGGAAGGCACGAACAGGGCGTCCAGCCGAATCTCGCGGAGTGATGCGCACCCATCCTGTTGGCTGATTGAGGACGATAGTATCGACCTCCCGAAGATCATGGAAAGTACTTCCCACTCTCACGGAAATCCTGAAAACACAGATCAGAACAAATGTTAGCAGTACACAACAGTGGCACTGTGCGTTCGTGGTGCTACGCATGCATGGGACAGAGGCTGAATTTAACCAGCTCTAGCTGCTTCGGGCAGCCTCTCTTAAGCGTACGGGACGGACGTAGTGTCTGGTTCTTCGAAACCCATTTTGTAGCGTTAGATATTGTTTTTGCATTCCTCAGTTTCGCGCCGTCAGCGAAAGCGCTGTCCACAGCACAGACCATCGGATCACACCGAGTTGCTGTGCGCCGCCTGCCTGCGTAGTTGCGACAGGAACGCTGGCGGGGGCGGTTTGCCCGGTGCACAAGGCGCGCCGAGTTGCGTTGTCGTCATACCTATCTCTAAACATCCGGCTAAAAATGTGAAGCTGGCATGGCTGAAGAGGCGACGGTCATACGTGCGCTCAAGCGCGCGTGGCGGCTGGAGTGGAGAGCACAGCCGTGTTAGTCCACCAAAGCCAAGAAAGAAAACCTGCGCATCTGATAGCGATTTTCATGGACAAGGTGCCCAACCGGAACCCAACCGAAAACCGGAACCGAGCCCGCTTTTTCGCCTGGAACTGACTGAACCTGAATTTTTTTTTCCGCCACGAAATGAACCCGGACAGGAACAAATCGAAAGAACCGTTCCGAACTGGCTCACGGTACGGAATTCAGACCCACTTTTGCTGAAACTTACGGTCATAATTTTCTAGTTTCTGGATGCTTGTAAAACGTTCTCGCTTATTTCCAAAGCGCCACTGCGCACCGCAAACTACGCAACCATATTGAAAAATTGTCTTTAGCAAAAAGATGAAAAGAACGAAGGAAAATATGTCGCCACATGCATGGAACCAATCTCTGGCGTCAGGCTATCGTTTCATCCCGAACAAGGGAGGCCGCTGCACTGCGCAATGCCGCAGCGCATGGACAAAGTTGCCTCATACGAGAGCCTTTCTAAGCAGTGAACGAATAGCATATAAATCATAACTTGAGCTGCTGATTTAGATAAATATTTAGATATCCATCTACAAAAGATCTGTTTTCACAAATTTCACACAAATAATTTTATTTTCCTGTCGTTCGACGACGTCGCAATCACTCGCATGGCGCATGCATTAGCCGTCATATGCGATGCGATGCCAGCAGATGCAATTTGGTTGACGAGACTTCAGCAGCCGATGCTGATGGTGGGAAGGCCGCCTTGGAGGGCAATTTACCGCTTTGTTCTCGAGTTGTACCTACCCTCAGGGCAAAGACGATCCCATAAACAGGATTTCCCCCTTTGCTCTCTCTTGATGTTGTCGATATCGAAGTCTGTTTGTTTTATTTGCCTTGGAAAGTGAACCTATGCCACGAGTGATAGCTCCTATTTTCAACTGTGAAAACTGGGTGGAGCAAGGAACTGAGTGGCCTTACTGGTACGAGTATTAATTCTCAAGCTCTGTTTAGTGTGCTGTAGTTTTTGCCTGTAAAACCATGGTGTCGAAAAAAATACGAAGACAGTCTAGAAAGGTGGCACTGAAAGCTAGATGTACACCATTTAGAGAAAATGTAACTATGAGTAACCTGTTCTGCGTGCTGCGCAGTAACGAGGGTGGTCGGGAAAAAAAACCTTGAAAAGCAGGGAGAGGGACGAGGTCAGGCGGGCGGAAGGAACCTGCGCCTAGGCCTTAAGGAAAATAACAGACGAGGGAATGGCAGTAATTGTGCAATCGGCGAACTGAAGCGTGAGACCCTCGATATTTGTTACGTTGGCAAGCGAGGAAAGGTGCGAAGCCAAACAGCATTTGGTCACCACATGGAAGCGGCTGCGTAGGATCGCCGGCACCGACAACAGTTTACAAGCCCAGGATGAGCCTGAAGCGTTTCTTGAGGAAAGAGAAGTACACAGCTTGCTCTGTGCATTTGAAAAGATGCTCAGAATAAGCAGACTCGAGTGTTATGAAACTTCGCTTGTTTATTTGTCTCTTGTTTGTTTTTTGGGGTTTAACATCCCAACGCGACCGACGTTATGAGAGACGTCGCAGATGAAAGCTCCAGAAATTTCGACCACCGGCGGTTCATTACCATGCACTGACATCGCACAGCACACTGCAGACTAGCTATCCACCTCGTCTGAAAAGCTGCCGCTGAGGCCGGGATGCGATCCCGGTTCCTAGGTCACAGTAGTCGAGCGCCCTAAACACTACGCCACCCCGTTGGGGCTTATGAAATTTAGGGAGACATTGCGGAGCCAAGAACTGTATTCACTAGCTACAGTAGCGTTCGTAGTGCGATCTACACAAGTCAGCGTCGAGACAGTATCTTCTAGACTAAATCAACAGCCCTTGTCAAGCCCGATTCCTCCGGTCTATGCTGGTGCTGGTAAAACTTTAATCTCCAACAGCTACAGGATAGGCATCAACATACCTGCCTAGACGGCGGCCTGGAGATTATACCTAGCTGAGTTTCGGGGTGTCAGCTGAACAGTAGAGTCTCCCAGAATTCTATTTTTGTGTCGTGATTTATACTTTAGATTTCTGGTTTTATACTTTAGATATGTACCAGATCCGCCTTATCCTCACATAGTCTGCATCTGTCTGAAAACTGTTCTGGGCACCAATACATGGCTACGGGTATGGATTCGGAAACGTATTTGTTTGCAAACGCCTCCAGATGATTTACTGCCTTTTATTTAGTGTTCTATTTGCCGGAGGGTATTCTACCCTATTTAGCCGATAGTCCTCAGTAATCTCTTCATAGCTGATTAGCTTGTCCCTGGTTACAGGAGGTTCAGAGCCTACCCGGAAGGTGAGACCGCGGGCAAGCTTATGAACTCCCTCATTTCCTTGAAGCTGGCAGTGGGCAAATCAAAAAGCTAGCAGCATTTACTGGGCACATAGTAAATTATGTACGAGCAGGTATGGTGTCATGTCATGCTTGCTGTAAATTATAAGACCAAACATACCAATCTAGCATCAGATTGGTTCTAGAAGAAAGTATATAGCGCGCAGGCAACCACGACGCGCAACAAGACGGTGACCGCATCGCGTCGAGGCCACAGGAACGAGACAGTTAGTTAATCCGGATTCTCGGGCGAATACGATAATGACTCCGATCCCAATACGTAGCGGAGGGGACATTTGTCAGCGCCTTTCGGCCTCCGACATAACGGGTGCATTTGCATTTCACCTAAGCAGACGAGAAATGCAAAGGCATCCGCGTGCTGTGTGGTATACAGTCACAAATATGGTATATACATCTTTGGTCTTGGCGTGCGTGCTAGGTTTGACGTTGGTAGGATTTGAAATTTCTTCAGTAGGAGCCGAACGGAGAATTGTTTTACAGGTTGTAGTAGTGGCTTCGCTCTCAACTAAAATTTATGCGAAATTTTGGTTATCTGAAAAGCGCAGCAGGAAACGTTTTCTTTTAACTTCCTTTCAACACGTGACAGCTTTAGCTGGTTATGGGCCAAAGAAAAGAAATCATTTTCTCCCATCCTGCTCTAATTGTCGGTCACTAATATAAATATTGTAGGTATAACGCGAAGGTCAGATTTGGGGGATCAGGTTTTATTGGAAACTTGAAGCCTTGGTCGCACACTGCAGCCAACCACACCCCGCGATGACGATGGGCATTTACAAGAGAGAGTAGGATGAAGACGAAGCAGCACGGTCAGCCATGCGGAGGATGAAGCACCACACAGTGCTCACAATATTTTGCTCAGGTCTGCAAGCAAAGTGGAGAGCGTCACACCTGACGACAAAAACAACAGACGGACTAGAACATGAATTTACAGCGGTTACTAGATATGGAAACAGGAAATAATACTGAGCATTAAAAAGCGGAGTAAGAAATGCGGCCTAACGTTTTTTTAGCCCGTTTGAATCGGTTCGGGCCGGGTCGAATGGGAGCGAACCAGAACGGAATGTGTCTCCGGAGCCGAAATCGATCTCGAATTCGAACCCAAACTGAACCAGAAAAATTTTAGGTTCGACATTCTGGTTCTCCAGGAGTTTTGATAAGCTCTGAAAAATTTGAGAAAGTTGTAACAATGTCTATTGGAGTTACTTGACCTAAACTTGTCTAGGGCAAGCGGTTGTGATCCGGTAGCGGAGTAGTACTAATGCGTGCTGCGATCTGCGAGCGAGCGGGGAGAACGAAGAGGAGTGACCTGCTGAGAACACTTTGACTTTGACTGAGCAAATCATCATTATTATCATCGCACGTATCTAGCACCGGACCTCCACCGCACTCTCGGACACAACAATTACGCGGGAGTGCGAGAGGGCGAACTAAAGCCGCATGTGCTGATCACACTCAGTCACGCAGTGAAGACAGCAGCAGAGCAAGTTGACCAGAGCAAATTCCACGGTTGGGGTGTAGAGGGTCAATGAAATTACTCGCGAGGAGGTGCTTGGTCCTGTTCCGTGTTAAAGTTTCGCAGAACCGTCAATAATTGTGCAAGACAATGGCGCGAAAAACCGTGCAGGGAGGCAAGAAGCGACTAACACAAAAACGACCGAACTGGGTATATTTCGCACACTGTCGCATTAACTGCAGAAGGCATACAGCAAAGACAAAAAAAAAAACTAAACTAAAAAAGCGAACCAAAACGATCATTCCGAAATTATTCATATCTAATTGTAGCCTACCTCTTGCTGCATAAGCGAAGCGAAGGCACGCTCAAACATTTAATCACACTTTTGGACAACATATGTTTCGCAAAGTTCATGTGGTTGCCTAATACAAGTGCGAAGGATGTATACTTTTAAAAAATAAGGAATGCATTCACAAGTTGCCACATGCATGGTTAGTGCGATTCTTCCGTCTATTGTGACATCGACTGCATGCTCTCTCAACCTGTCGCATAAGCAGCGGCCAGTATGGCTGACACATGTAGTTCCACATTGCAGAGGTGAGAGACATGAACCAACGCAATGGCTCAATAGTCTTCTCTTTTGCAGAATAATTTACCTTACATCGGGTACTTCATTTCCAATGGTTGTTTTGCACCATTCGCCAACGTACGTCTGATTCCTAATATCGGAGACCTGACGGGCAAGTATGCTTGCGTATTAAGCCGAGAATGATTTTATACCGTTGAAGTTCAGCCGGCTGGCAAGACCTTTCCCCCCGTACTATACGCAAAACGTCGGGCTCTACAAGATTTTTAGTTCCGAATCCCAGAATAGAGTCCGGCGCTCGTGCGTCTCTTGTCTGCTTTAGAGAACCACCTGAAGGTTGAGGCAGAAGGCGCTTTTACCAAGCCTTACAATCTGCTGCCCATGTCGGTGATTGCACGAGGCGCAAGATCGCAGCCTTCATTCCCAGGGAACCTCGTTGTTCCCAAGCCCAGTAAGCTACCCACATATTGGGCAATCCACAAGTTTCTTATGAACCCAACAAAGCGCTTAGCCAAGGACCAAACTTTTGGCTACACTCTCAGCTTGGCAGAGTGGAGCTGCTTTCGCTTGTGAGAGAGCGCATGGCGAGGAGGGATGCTGAGGAGCTGGATGAGCGAAGGCGTCGACGTCGTAAGGGCAGCTATATATAAACAAAACAAAAAAAAAAAAGACTCAAGACGCTAACGACGATCGCCTGCCTTAAAGCCGGTAGTTAATGAAGGCGGTTCCTCTGTGATGGAATGGGACACTTAAAAACAAAAGAGTCGTGAAGCAATTGCAGCTAACTTCCGTGCTTGTAAAATGAAAGTTGAAAATGTCAAGAGATGAAAAGCAGTGCAAAGAACTGCAGCTAAACAAGCTGGCTGATTAATTATTCATATCAAGAACCTCAGCTAAGCGCTATATACCTCGTAAAACCAAATACCAAATTTCCTTCTTTCTAGCAAGTTAACTGATAGCACTCAGTTGGCTCTGTTGCAACGGGCGTTATCATTAGTGACGATTAACGACCCGTTTCCGGTTAAAAGTGCTCAAGAGGTCACCGAGTTTTTTCTTTTTTTTTTTTTTTTTTTTCATAAGCAAGAATTCGGAGGAGATGAGTGCTCTTTCGGTTCACCTAAAGAACACGTGTTACTCCTTTCCACGCAATGCGGGGTGCGATGTCGTCACAGTGCGATGAGGCGAAAGCCATTATGGCGCGATTGATCGTAGCCCTCCATTACGGCATCTCTATCTCCCTCTCTTCTTTCACTTCCACCTTCCTCCCTTCCTTTACGGCGAGGTAGATCAGATGTGTCAGCGGAGAATTGTGACAGATACTGCGCCTTTTCTATCCTGTAAATCAATTTGAAATTCCGCTAATGCCTGATGTACTAACGCCTCCTAGACATCTGGATCTGCTTCTGTTTGTTGAGTGGTTCGATATTCCAGGAAGCGCCATATGAAAGGCGCTGCACGGACGCCTGGATAGGACGCCCGGCGGGGTCAGCTTCGTATATGCATGAATCACCTGGTGACGTCATGACCTGTCGTGACGGTACATGGCGCATCCCTTGTCGAACACAAACTGCATTCCATTGAACGCATCAAAGTTCACCGGCGTCCTATAATTAGTTTACAGGAAATTAAAGGCGCAGTATCTGTCACTCGCGGAATCCCGCTATCCTCACGGTAGACAAGGAGAATTATGAGAACGTTTCACGATTCGGGGCATGACGCAGTTGGTGAAGCGCTCAATCTGCAGAATCCAAGGGATTGAATTTCAAATCCAGATGGAGATAAGGTTTATTTATTTATTTTTAATTATTTGCCTCGAAAGTGTGGCACCGACAGCCTCTGCCGACAACTGCTGACAACGATGAGGTATTAAAGGCTTTCGCCTCAAAATAAACATTCCCCTCTGCTTTGCATGGTTTCATAGAGTGCTCGTTCCTTCCATCACAGAAGGCCTCTCATCCACCTTCCTAACTGGTAGCAGTGGTGTCGCTAGGATTCCCCGCACCCGTTTTATCTTTGCGAATAGAAAACTACGCAAGTAGTCATTATGTGGTGATTGAACTTTGTAAATAACAATGTTTGTGTGTACTTCTTGATTGTGCTTGCCCATATTGTTTTTCTCTTTGTCCACCTCATGAGTTTTGTAAATAAAGAAACATGACTTTTTTAAATTGCACACAGCGTTTGCCTCGTAATTTTGTTCAGAAAGTGACTAGTATCATTACAACCGGCGGATTTTTAGTGCTAAAAATGTTCTGATAAGTTTCGCATATCATTGAAAGTTAATGAAAAATTGCTAACTAGTGTGGCAGGCGTGTATGATAGTGCCAATCTATATCTAATCATAATTCGTTTGAATTATCCCGTTTGCTCGGCTTGGCCCTCTGCGTGCATAGGCATAGGAGTAAAAATTAAAAGTAAAATCACTGCACCCAGTCTGTAGCATATGCAAACAAGTGAAAACGAGAAATAAGTGGAAACTCGCGTGATAATAGCGCACATTTATGCTATGGCGGGCCGCATAATTTAAAACGAGGTAATAGCTTCTCCTCACTTTCGATCGTATAAGCTGATCCGCTTTTAACGGGATAACTTCCGAAAATCTCGCATATACTCATATGACGGCAGAGGTGCCTGAACGTGCCCCCATAACCCTTCACCTTTAACGAACTTTTTTTTTTATTACGCAAGCTTGCCATAAGGCATATTATAAAAACACATGTAAATTGTTTTCCGTAAGGACTCTATCGAACTTGCGTGCTTACGATCTTCCAAGGCTGCTTTTAAACCGCGCGAGAAAAAAAAAAAGCTATCGTGAGATGCATCTAAGTAACCAATAATCATGTGGCTGTGACGGAACTATTTAGAGAATTGCATTCGTGCGAGGGATGTTTATGCACGTCGCCACGCTCGTAAATACTGTATTTAGCGAGTTAATGAACTCGCAAATGTACGGCGACAAAAAGAAAAAAAAATTACCGACGATTACGTTACTTCCTAATGCGAAATTTGAGCGCAGCAATTAAGCTGTTTCACCTTTTCGATAGATTGAGGCAAAGAAATCGAGCAACACATGTATGCGCTATCACAGAATTTTTTCGTCTCGCTCATGGCTCAGAAAGAACTGGCAGATAATTCCGCAGTAGCGAACGGCAGCGGCAATTTCGGCTCGGGCGGTGCACATATACAGATCCGCCGCCACCGATCTGGCTCTCTGATTGCCACCGCACAGGGGTTGCATTGGAGGAGGAGCGAAGAAAGGAATTAAGTTCCAGCCGGCGCTTTGACAACCGGAGACTCGCAGGAAGAGGGGGGAGGGGCGCGGCGTGTACACCCAGCGGCAAACGATGGGGGCAGAAGCGCGCGCAGCAAGCGGACAACGCGATAAAGGGAGGAGGGAAGAGATAGCAGCGACTGACTGATGCTGCTGACGCCGATAGTGAGTCAACCCCAGCTGCGGAGTTGTTTTCAGGGACAACGCCGCCGATGCCGACGCAAACAATATGATACCCTCGCTTCCGCAGCGCCAAGAACCAGGTCTAGCCGTGGGACCTGGTCACGTATTCGTCGACGTGCCGGGGCCTACGTGAAATAACCGGCGCGTCGGCAACTGAAGAGCACCCTATCCGCCACACAGGAACAGTGGGGGGGGGGACCTCCCCTCTTCTTTCTGCATGGCGGCGACGGTGTTCTATGCAGTCACGTTATCTTGACTCTCTAGCGGCGTCAGCGGCATCCAGCGGTATCAGTCGGTCGCTGCTAGCGCTGGGGGGATGAAAGGGGGGCGGAGCTGGTTACGAGGCCGACGCCGACGCGAAACCCAGGAACGGACGCCAAAGAGCTGCGCTCTCAAAAAGACGCGGAACAGCAGCAGAGAGCGCCAGAGCACGCATGCATGCTTCGGGTAGTCGCTGCCTAACTTTGCGCATGTGGGCCTTAATATTATTAGTACTTTAACGATAGCGAAATTGTTGGCTGCCGTCTTGCCCGTGGCATTTTAAAGCTTGCAGCTCGACTGTGGTACGAGCGCAAGCTGAGGAAACTCGTGTTTTATAGTTTGCGCCAAGCTGCGGCGGTACACTTGATGGATGGATGGATGGAATATAGGAGCGTCCCATTTGAAACAGGGTGGTAGCAGTAGCTATCCTGCTCATTTTTCTCCCTATATTTTAATTATTGATATAGATTGGTTAACTAAACCATCATTCTATTTATTAATTTTTTTTCTACATTTCTAACATTATGTCACTTCTCTGCTTTTCAGCCACCAATCTTCCAGTCGTTTTTTGCTAGTTTCCACCGCCGGTTTATTCACCCGGCCACTGGTATCTCTAAACCCCAGAGCTTCAGGAACAGTGACTGCGCCTGCATCAATGCAAAGGTGCATAGGTGGCATAAGTGGCGAGCGCCGGGGTGCGGCGAAAGACGGTGCCACGACCCTTTTCCAACTTACGCTCTCTCCGGCCGATTGGAACGGCCGGAGAGAAAAATGCGCGCGGAGGTGATCTCGGAGGCCATGCGTAGCCGGAGCAGACCCTCCGCTAGCTTCCTGTGCACGTGAGACGATCGAGTTGCGCCTGGCAGTTATTTGGCGATACAAAAACGCTTCCGCTGATGCCAAACGGAGGTACTAAGTAGCATTGTGTCATGGGCAGCCATAATAGTAGGCAAAGAGCCGAAATACGAGGCTCACGTGCGAAACTTTGCAGATTGATTTCGAAGATTTTCCACAAGACCTGTTTTCCAACTGCATGACAGCGTTCTCAGAAGTCTCCTGCTCTTTGTGGAAACGAAAAGAGCCAATTCCCCTCTTCTCCATAAACTCAGAAATGTTGGCAGTTGACAAAGACAGCTTGGAGAGGCATCAGAAGAGTGCAATGGTTTAACACCATGCATACAAAGGGAAGGGGGTGGAGGATTATCCTGCTCTTCGCTCCCCGCGTGTCTCTTTGCCGATTTCCTGTGCTCTCTCCCTGCTTTGCATGTGCTCTGAAAGCAACCTAATCAACAGATATCCGGCGTGCGACGTTTGGAAAACATGTCTTGCTGAGACACTTTTACAGATTTTCACAAATTGGCCAATAATTGAACCAAGATAATATTATTCATAACGAAAATAAAATATGTCGGAAGTGCCCTACAAAAGCGATCCTATAGTTATGGCTTGATTGACACTACTCGCACAGAGCACCCTATTCGCGCCACAGGTTTCGTGAATGCAAACCAAATATAAATGAAGCACAACCATTTAATATGAACCGAAATAAAACATGATTGTAGTACAAGCTTGGATTTCGCCTGCCTTCCGAGCCAGCGAGCCGGTTATGTCGCGTGCAGCGCGCGGAGCACTCACGTGTTTTGAGACATCTAGCGTTCGTGCCTTTGAAGAAACACCTCCTTCGGACTATAACTTATTCTTCTACTGCAAGATTTGCTTTAGTAACGTCGTAATAATAAAAACAAGACCTTATATAGATCTGATGCTACAGGCCAAAACGATAAAGAGCGAGCCGCTTTATTTCAGAGTACTGATAATACTTTTTCAGTTTTTAAACATATTATATAAGACAATATAATTACATAGCAGACCTCGAGATACACTTCCTACATGTCCGCTACTGTGGCAAACGCATTCACAATCAATAATTACTCATCGCCGTCTCCTACACAGTGCAGACGTGAATAAAACTTTTCTCGCCTATAGTTATGTTTCCTCCGTGGAAATACGCGGCAGGTTCTCCAATCATCAAGACGGAATGCAGGCAGCATGTCACGATGCAACTGCGAGGCCGCATGCTCGAACGAGAAAGCGCGCGGCGCACGCCGCGAAGGCAGCGAGAGTCGACGGCGGCCCAGTGTGTGTTTTTCTGCCACAGACTGGAGCTGCCCATCAGGAGCCGCAGGTATCGGTTATGAGATAACAGAGTTCCTACAGGTAATATACCGGGATAACAAAGTAGAAATTACATGGGAAGGGATAAGAAGTACGCAAGCTGTCAAGGTATGCAAAGAATTAAGACAAGGTTGTCCTCTATCACAGCTGCTGTTCATGCTTTATGGGATAAACATTGAACGGAAGATACAAGAAAGTAACCCAAGTTTCAACCTGTCATATAGATTAGGTGGAAAGGCGGTAGAGCAACGCCTCCCCGGATTGATGCATGCAGACGATATTGTGCTGCTAGCTGAGTCTGGAAGAATTGCAAACTCTAGTTAAGTATTGCGGAGACGAAGGGGCCGCTCTAGGCTTCAGTTACAGCGCAGATTAGTCGGGTCTGATGATTTTCAACTGCTCAACTGATCAGGGTCTTAAAATACAAGGTCATAAATTACAATGTCATAAAATACCGAGAGTAGCAGAATATAAATATCTCGGTATATTGGTAAACGAAGAATTGGCATGCATTGGAAAGAAGGCCAAAGGGCGAAGAGATGCCGGGATAATGAAACATAGGGCATTGTGGGGATACAACAAGTATGAGGTTTTGAGGGGTATTTAGAAAGGAATTATGGCGCCCGGGCTTACTTTCGGAAATGCGGTTTTGTGCCTAAAATCAGAGGTACAGTCGACATTATAAATAAATCAGAGAGCCGTCGGAGGATTAGCACTAGGTGCCCACGGCAAAACCGCAAATGAGGCGGTACAGGGATACATGGGCTGGACATCTTTCGAAGTACGGGAAGCTAAGAGTGAAATATTATATGAGGAACGCCTGAGGAAATTGGACAGTAACAGATGGGCAGCTAAAGTATTTAAATAACTATACCTAAAAAGCGTTGACTCACAATGAAGGAAAAGAACTAAACTAACCAGTTAGTATGCTGGTCACAAGGACGAAGAAATAAAGAGCGTTAAGCAACAGGTGAAAAACACAGAAGGTAAAAATTGGATAAATTCGATGGAAAAGAAACAGAGTGTGGAACTATACCGAAAGTGGAAAAGGCAGATCAGTAAGGAAGCTTCCTTTGATAACTCAAGAGGTTGTGCCCAACTTTTTGAAGCTAGATCAGGGCGCCTTAGAACACGCAGCCACAAAAAGAAATTTTACAATGAAGATGATGCATGTGCTGTATGTGGTAACTCCAGCGAAACAATTGACCATATTATACTCGAATGTAATGGTATCCATCCAGCAGTTGATGCAGGCGCAGTCACTGTTCCTGAAGCTCTGGGGTTTAGAGATATCAGTGGCCGGGTGCATAAACCGGTGGTGGAAGCTAGCAAAAAACGACTGGAACATAAAAATGACATAATGTTAGTAATGTAGAAACAAAAATTCAAGAAATAAAATGATGGTATAGTTAACCAATATAAATCAATAATTAAGATATAGGGAGAAAAATGATCATGATAGCTACTGCTACCACCCCATTTCAAAGGGGACGCTCCTATATTCCATCCCATCCCATCCCTCGCAGCGCCGCCCAGTGATGCTTTGGGAGCCTGTTGCGTTTCACATTTGTATCATTATTTTACGTTTTTCAGAGAAAAAAGGTAAGAACGGCATAATGCACTACTGAGCACCCTTGGCTACACTCCCTCTAAATTCCCCTTCTAAAGCACCTGGCCCTGCTAAAGGTGCCTTCCTGCTCATTATTTTGTTTTCTAGCCAGCGCGTGATCAGACTTGCCATTCCACTGAGCAACAGGCATTCCGTGCCTTTCAGCGTTTTCAAAGTGTGAGGCTGATGTGTGGGTGGGCCCAGGAGCCAGAACCGCATTGGAGATAAATAAACGAGACAAAAGGCACAAGACTATAGGAGAAATCTGCCAGTGGGTGTTGGCTAACAAGCTCCCGTGCATGGGGTTTCCGATGGGTATCGAGTTAGGGCTGGTGTTTCCAGCGTGGTACACGCACGTGCACATTCCCGGTCCAATGTTAAAAGGACGTGGAGTCTCTAGCATAAACTAAGGCATGTGTTTTCAAGCTCTCCTCTGACCAAGATAAATCCTTCTGATAAGATCACACTTGTCAGTCAGTGTCTCAGCGGCACTATTGCACGCATTTTGGCATCTCCACTTCTCCACTTCCACTTCTCCCCCTGCACTTCCTCCCTCTCACTGCCCAGCTAGCTGCACCCCACTGAGCGCTGCACCCGCACCCCCCTCGCGACGCCACTGACTCAGAGTTCTGCGACCTATAATACTGCGTAAGTGCTTCATTCATTTGTACAGGTCGATTATGAGGAAGGCGGAAGCCAAAGGGAGACGAGGAAGGCAGGCGACTGTTCGCCAGTGTCAGGGGAGCAACCAACACGAGCCTCAGCCCGCTACACACGGCAGCTGTTAAGTGAAACCAAGCGTGCAACTGCTCCATGACGTCACGAAGCACCGGACTGAGTTACGCTACTTAAGAACTGCGTCAACATGGCGCGGCATGTGGTGTCCGGCGTCTCATAACTGCATGCACCATGGCTTCACGAGGCCCCCTGATGATGGTTTCCCGGATTTTTTTTATCGCCTGGCTTGTTTGACAGACTCATAGACACATGAATATGCGGTCAGCAATGCTGCGATTGCATACGCGACCTTGATATAAGCATAACCATCATCATCATCGTCAAAATCGTCAGCCGGACTATACCCACTGCAAGGCGAAGGCCTCCCCCGTTTAACCTAGTCCTGTGCTAGCTGCATCCATTGGACCCTTTTGAATTTCTTAATATGATTCATCCACTTAAATTTCTGCCGCCGCCGCAGCACTTACCTTCCCTTAGAATCCAATTGGTTACTTTTAGTGACTATCGGTTAACCTCTCTTCCAGCATGTCCTGCCCATGCCCATTGCTTCTTCTTAATTTCTTCTAGAATATCAGTATCTTGAGTTATTTCTCTGATCCACTCTGCACGATTGCTATCTCTTAATATTAGGCCTACCTTTCTGCTACTCCTGTCTAGATCATTTATCATTAGTTGCAGTTGGTCCACTGAGTTTCTTAACAAGGCAATGTCATCAGCTAATCGCAGATTACTGAGATGTTCTCCATTGACCCTGATGTCTAACTGCTCCCATTATATGTCTCTGAATACACTCTCTAGGCAAGCTGTAAATAGCACTGGGGAGATCATATACCTTCTTGCCTAACACCTTCCTTAATAGAAATTTTATCAATTTTTTTATGCAGAAGTATTGCTGCTGTGCAGCCCCTATAGATATCTTACAGTACTTTCACAGATACCCTGATCTCGCTATGCCTGCATGAATGCTGAGGTTCAGACCGAATGAAATGCTTTCTCGTAGTCAATGAACGCTAGGTATAGGGGCTGGTTATATTCACAGCACTTTTCTATCACCTGGTTTATAGTGTAGATATGATCAATGGCACCCTTTCCAAAATCCTGCTTGATCCTTTGGTTCATTTAAAGTCTAATGTTGTCCTGATTCTACTAGCTATTGCATTGGTAAATACTTAGCACGGAACTCATAGTAAGCTGATTCATCTGTCCTTAGCGTTCCTCTCTTATGAATTCAGATATATGTTAGCATTCTTCCATGATTCCGGTACTTCCGATGTCGTAAGGTATTGCGTAGACAGGG
Organism: Amblyomma maculatum; assembly: GCF_055883805.1. Classification (NCBI taxonomy): domain Eukaryota; kingdom Metazoa; phylum Arthropoda; class Arachnida; order Ixodida; family Ixodidae; genus Amblyomma; species Amblyomma maculatum. The sequence continues at coordinate 1,797,804 of NW_028146743.1, forward strand.
TGGCCAGTTTTCCTAACACAATATCCCCTCCGTCCTTTAAGAAATCTGTAGCTAACTGATCCTGCCCGGCTGCTTTTCCCCTCTTCCTAGCTTCTAAGGCTTTCTTAACCTCGTCCTTCGTTACTGGTGGAACGTCTGGTTGCTCTTCTTTACAGTCACTTTCATTCTTGTCCTGACTACTAAGGCTACAGCAGAGGTCCGTTTATAACTCCTCGACTGCCTTAATTATCTTGTCCGTGTTAGTAATGGCATTACCTGCCTTGTCCCTCAGCGCATAGATCCGATTTTCGCGCCTATGCCTAATTTCCTCTTAACCACTTTCAGGCTACGACCGTCCCTTAGAGCATGCTCAATTTTCCTCATGTTATACTTCCTTATGTCGGTCACCTTGCGCCTACTGATTTGCTTTGATACCTCTACCAGTTCTATCCAGTCTGTTGGGTCTTGATATAAGCAACCTATCATCAAAGCGACCGCGGAGGGGAGAAAAAAAAAAGATATGCGACACACATTATGGCCCATTCATATTGAAATCTTACATCCCTCAAAGACATAAAGGCTTCTTTTTTTTTTCTTTTCCTCAGACAGTAAGCACGCATCTTCTCTTTCCATTTGGACGCATCATCGCGTACCTAAATATCGCATGTAAAACCAGTATTTACACGCTAGGGGCCACCCATGGAGCCCGTATACACACAGCTGGGTCAACGTAAGCGTCATCTGCACGCCTTCACACACGGCTGACACCAAAATGAGACGCGCCGCTGTTTCCTCGAGCAAAGCTACGCCATAAGGCATCGTAAAATGCGGAAGTATGATTGTAACTAGATCGTGTAACGTGCGACTGAACGCGTCTATATGTGGTCGAAAATATCCGGCCTATGAGAGCTTTGGCTGATATACAGAACACCATACTGTGGAGAACACTACCGACGTCTCAGTGGTGGCGCCTCCGTTTGTGCCTGCATGAGCTAGCCTCAAAATTAGTACATAACTGCTATTTCCATTAGGTCTAGAGACACCAATATGGCAGCAGGTCCGCGACGCAATTATAAGCGAAGAAAATGCCGTTCCAATCCGCGCTCCCGCGTGAAACCTTTGACGAGTAGCGGTGCATGCCGCCGCGAGCTCGGGCCACTTAAACACTCCTCACGGTGCACCAGAGCAGCATCGCGTTTGGACTCGGGGCGATCACAAGGAAAGCTGCACGCTCTCCAGGACGAGGACCCGGGGAGAACAAAACGGGCCTACGAGACTTGGCACCAAAATGCAGTGACCACGCATCCCACATGTGTTCGGCGTTCGTGTCGTCCACAAGACTTCCTGTCGGGCTACGTCCTATGCGATAGGGTCAATTGTTCGAGTGACATAAGCCAAACTAATACCTTTTGGGGGTGTAGCTTTCGTCGCGTCCGTAGTCCAGGTACAGACATATCGCGTGAATTGGCATTTTTCTTGCAAATTGAATGTTCACTTCATGTGGCAGAATCCCGTCCGATTGCCAGTAGGTGTGAAGGGAGTCGTCCAACAGTTGATGGATCCCATAACCTGCGAAAGCGTGCGAAGAAGAGAGGTTACTTGAGAATCGCCTGCTAGAATTCCATGTTCACTGGTACTCTGGATCCAGAGCTCACCGCGCATGCAGGATGAGAGGGACCATACGGCTTGTTCTCCGACGTCCCGGACACCGCGCTCCATCTCCAAACGTGGGACGACAGCGTTCATGGTCCTAATAGCAAGAGAAGGACACTTCCGTTTACCCTATGAACTGGATGACATAGATTAGTGTACATTTACGTGTTATGCGGATCAAAATGCCTCTCTTGCAAGGCGGATAACGTTACAGTGAAAATAAAAGAATGGGCTGAAATTGGCCGCGCGCCAATATCCGCAAGCTGTTGTTATTCAACTGTCATTTAGGCGGAAGCGCGACGACGAGACCACGACGACATGCGGTTCGGATCTGCTCTAAGATACACGTGCCTCATCAACTAGCCCGCACGTTGCCTAATTCAAGCGATATTCAGCTTCATAAACAATTAGATAAAAGCGGGGTCCGACTGCGCGTCGCTGCGGGTCACTCTAGTTCGTGCTGCACAGCCACCACCTGGTGCAAGCGTGGAGACATTCTTTCTCTTCTTTAAGACCTCCGCATAACGAAGGCACTCCATGAATGATCAATAAATAATCATCACATAAGAATACCATAATTACTTTTTTTTTTTCTGAATCGGGAAGCGCGTATGTGCTTTTTTGTTTTTTGTTTTTTCAGAGAAAACCTTTTGCACTTGCGAAAAAGAGCAACCGGTTTTCGACCCATGAATTTCCGGATAGAGACCATAAAAATAAAAGGCCACATATAAACCACGAGAAATGCGAACTTTGACCGCCTAGAAACATTTCGACCGAACGCGCACAAATAACTAAAAAGAAGTAAGAGGCGACTTCTGCGGTATACCGTGGTGGAAATGTGGGCTACATCGTACACGTATAGCATAGCGGAACGAGTGAGAACCGTCAGAACTGGTAGATGTGGCGTCTTGTGGTTCAAGTTCTTTTCCGTAGTTCCGGAAACAAACTCGGCATAAGGAGCATTTAAAAATTTGTACACGCACAAAACAACTGCACTTGCAAGCTAACGACTGACACAGAATAAACAGTCAACCAAACAATGCTAGACCCCGTGATCACGTTCGCAAGGATATGCATAGAAATGGCAGTTGGTTGGGTGTGGTTTGTCGGGTGGTTTCACGTTTGGCAGTGAAGTTCAAGAAGCAAGCATGCAAGCCTCAAGAAGCTGGACAACTCATATGAGTTCGCATTTGCCCTGCTTTTTTTTTTTTTATTCCAAGCGGCTCCTCTAAGGACAAACTTGAAAGACGCGCGAGCAGGCGCATGTCATGTCGGGTTGCCGAGGTAAGCAAACTGCAACGTGTTTACTGTGCGCTGCTTGACCCGAGCCGCCACCGAAACGTGGCGACACGGGCGCAACAAGGCCGCGTTCAAAGTGGCCGCGAAAAACAAGTGATTTCAAACTGCGCTCCACCTATCGACAGCTGTGCAGCTGCAACGGAAAATAATTAGCACGAGTGCCTCGTAGCCGAACCGAAAAAATCGCGATATGCGGCGCTTTTGTTCCCGTACAACAGTACAGGCCCCACTAATTTGCCAAGTCGGGGTGGGCGGCAGACAGCAGTCCATCAAACTAAGCCCAAACTTTGCTGTTTATTTATTTATTCTTTACCCACAGCGCCAATTAGGGATTACTGTGGAGGGAGGGGGATAGCTACATACAGCATAAGAAACGGCAAATATGACAAAATACAATACGACAGCAGCCCGATCAGCCAAAGATAACAAAGTAGTAATAAAAGAACGCAGCACACAAGTCAACGTACAGGCAATGAAACAAAATTTCTCATCCGTATTTCACGCAGGCATACTGCGCAGAGATGAAACCAAAGTGGAGTACACTATGAAGACACATGAAACAGGAAAGATGGCTGATGTGTACAGATAACACTTCCTAAGCTAACGATTATTTCACCCAGCAATTTTTTTAAAAGAAAAACTGCGATAAAGACACCGTTGCTCACAGTGCTAGCTAATAACTTAATAGTTAAAATCATGTGGGCAGCCACATCGGCGCATTACTCCGCCGATAAGCAATGCACAATTGTTCATTCATTATGCGGGCTTTCGCATTGTCCAGTGCTGGAATGGGCTGCTTTCTGAAATAGGACGTGCCTGGCACACTCAACGGCATTCGGCGCATACGGCAACAACAGCGCCGCGTCTGGCAATTTTTCTGCTGCCTTAACGAGTCACTTGTACTAATCTTTTTTTCGTTGGAGCTGCACGTAAGTTCCCTTCATCGTCGACATTATTATGACTGTTAATTAAGCTATCCCTAAAGCTGGACAAATGCCTCTCAAGCCCTCCAGTAAAACCCATGCTACGCCGGCTACGTAATCTCATTCCGCCAAACTTCCTGATCTCATCCGCCAGCCTCATAGTTGCCATGCTTGCCAATTCTAGTGAAATCACATTCGCTGAGGTATGGACCATGGTTGCCGTGATTTCGCGAAACGTTCCGTGTTCATTATCTCAACTAAGATATCAATCGCTAGCATTCGCTCCTATCGCATTCTGTCGCTTAAAGTTGCGTCAGAAAGCTAACATGGATTACGCATACGCCTTCAAAAGAAAATCACGAGATTCGCTCACCTCTTATGCCAGTCGCAGATAGCGCTGTCCAGAAGCAATGAAATGTGGACGTCGTCGACGTCGCCGCAGCACTTCGCTGAGCGAGGCTGGCGAGGCTTACGGCACAGTCAGCGCAGCTTAGACACGAAGCGGGGACACAAAGACGACGAAGCTTCGCCTCCAACCTTGGCGTGGCCTGGTTGCTGTTCGCTCTATTACTACGTTGGATGGGCGCCGCTCGCCGTCGTTTCAGCACATTCGTCAGTTCAGTACGCAGGGTATCTACTCTCGGATCACTGTCAAGCTATTGACGCGGACGGCGCTTATGAGAACACTGGGTAGCCGTTATCGCTGGCGAAAGGGAATGGGGATACAAGCTTCTATCCCGGATCTAGTTACACGAACCTAGGTACTACATTCACTCTCGCAGTCACATGACGAACGAATAGCAGAATGTTTCCCAGCTCAATGCCACTTGTCCCTAGAAATCCCCAGCCTCCCCTGTTTGCCGCGTGGAACCTGGTGGTGCTCGGCGAAGCGACAGCCGTCCGATTCGCTGCGGATTCTTGTTCGCTCGCGAGAGAAAAAATGATGCGTAACACCTTTGTGTGCCATTATTCGCGCAGCATAGCGGGTAGTCTTAACATGCGGGATATTAAATTATGAGCCTTCTTCGAACAGTAGTTCTGAACTGCCCGTCCCTCTTCTGGTTATTTGACATACTTGCGTAGCCCAGTGCCTGTGTCTGGCTCTACTAATGAGGAAGAAATGAATGCCATAAATATCCCGAATGAACGCGTGTACCCTCGCCCACGGCGTGGATAGTGTCATTAATTAGAAAATTGATTTCGGGCGAGCACATACGTTTCAGTACAGGGAGAAATGAACTCTCTAATTACGTCTGAGCTCCATGCTTTGTGACTGAACTTCGTGCCTTCTATTTACTGAAATTTTTGGTACAAAAACATAAAATGGATATAGCTTTCACTGAAGTGTATTATTTTTTCGCTATTGAAAAACGTGCAAAAAGCAAATAAAATGCACACTCAGTGCGGCGTCTCAGTCGACGAGACAATTTAATTCTTTGGCACGCCTCGTCATTACTTATGTGTATAGAAACATACTTGGCTTAGCTAGCCAGAATTTCGTAGGTCCACATTCGCCAACACATACTCCAGAGAATATCTCGAAGCAAATAACAAGGGTTGATGAATCCTACAACGCTCCTGACACCACCAATACGAGTACCGTTCTTGCTATCAAGCAGGGCGGAAGAGCTCACTAGTATCCGCAAAAGGTGCACGAAAGAGCTTGCACGATGTTAAAACCAAACGACCAACGGGCTTCAACAATTTCGTGTTCGCCACAGTACTCATTCTAAAGATCCAGTACTCTCAAGTGGTTAGCGTGGGGTTAGTTTAGTTTGGTTGGGTTTGTAGGGTCTAATGTGCCAAAGCGACTTAGACTCTGACAGACGCCGTAGTGAGGGACTACCGTAAATTTCGATCGCATGGGGTTGTTTAAAGTGCAATGCCATTGCACAGTACACGAGCGCCTTGCTTTTCGCCGAATCTTAAAAGCGGCCGCCGCGGCCGGGATTCGATCTCGCATCCATGGCTGCACCTATCGAACGCGCCAACTTCCGACCCGCCGTGGCTTTTTTATTATTTTTTTTTTATTCATTTCTGGCGTTTAGGCCCACATAGACCACTGAGCCACCGTGGCGTGTCAGATGCCAGTATCGTTCACGGCGCCGTGAAAATGCTGATACGTACGCACACCTCGCAGCACGAACAAAAGCACTGCATATTAAAACCTTTGAGCTTATAAAGCACAGTGGCACGCAATATATGCAGGAATAGTCGGCTTAAACCACTATAAAGGGCGAGCTTTGACCTATTCCTACTATATATTAAGCTCGATAGTGTTCACTCCTGTTGCGCTCATCAACGCGACATACCACACCGCCGGCTACTGGACTGGCGCCTGCTCGTCGAGAGCACAGCTGCGGGGCGTGCACTTGAGAACCGGAGCGCCGTGCGTGACTTTTCGTTCATTTCCCGTGACCCTGGATCGCGGATCGCCTGGCTGGCGCGGATTTCAAGTCGCCGACGCAACCCCGCCCGCAAGACGACTCCGGATGTCCCGCGTCGGCAAGGCGAGCAGCAGTATTCCGAACCGCAGATCATCCACGGTGTGTGGAGGTGTGTGTTTGTGTGTGTGCGCGCGCTGGGCTCTTGTGTAAAGGAGCCGCGGAGGCCAGGAAGCTCATTCCCACGGGACTCGGGCTGTCCGGCAAGGACGTACGTGACCACGGCGGTGGATTTGAACTCTGGAATGTCCCTTTTGGCGTAACGATATGGTCTTTGTTTAGGGAGTCTATTTAACGAGCTGTCAGGGGTGATTTAAAAAAAAAAAAAAGGAGAGACCAGTTGCAATAAACATGCTGTAAACCTGGTTCGACTCCGGGTAGTACTCCAAGGTGCCCAGCAGGTACAACTCAACAGACCGCCGGCCAGCGCCACCGAGCACGGCGGGTGAGAGAACCCTTTCGAATGCCAGCAGCTGAACAGACCGTCGCCCTCTGGACGAGCACGGCGGGTGACAGCTTGGAGAGCGGCTTCGAAACATAACTACTCCTATTAAATTAGTAGAACTAAACGGAGGAAATAAACTAAACAGTTGCACAGTAATGCAGCAGGTAAACTGAATACACCATGTCCCATATAAATATCTAAGTGTCAGAAGACCAGTGACGCACCATGAAACCTGAAATACCTGCAACGTTATTTACCATTGGTGATCGCTTGGAACGGAACCGTAGGTCGTCAAATTGAAAAAAGGAATTGCATAATCTGTGCTACACCTTGGTTCACCCTCTGCCCGAATGCGTGCCTTGTCCAAACTCCTGATCTCCTTAGATACGCGAGGTAGGCAGTGCAAAGGAGGCTGTCTGTATAAAGAGAATGTTACACTGCATTCTTTCCAGTACGCCACTTCGTATTCCCACCTGTCAGCAGCAATGGCGTAGTGTGCATCACGTGGAATACCCGCCTGGAATCGGCGCTATGATTTTTTTCTCTCTATAGTGTCGTACCAGTTGACGTGAGTCCGGTTGACGTAATTTCAATCATGGATATTTTATTCACCACAAAGAAGTGGAAGGAGGCCGAGGGAAAAGCCTGTCTGCGGCTGGAGAAGTCCTCTGCCCCCTTAAGGCATGTAGAGCAGCAGGGTGAAACGAAAGTGGGCACACAACGGTTACAGGCGTTAAAAAAGATGAATCAAGGAAAAAAAAAGAAAAAAAATAAATAAAAAAGACAACATAATGCACATCAGAAAATACACGCTGAAAAAAAGAAAAAAGACAATCAATATGCACCCGGCAATATCCTCAGCATAATTAACGTTAATAAACTACAACATGAAACCTATATAAGGTACGTTGTGAGATATATTTTCAGTGATGATAGGGACCTATTGAATATATCAATACCACGCATTTCTACAATGTTCAATAATCGCGGAAGTGTGTTACAGAGCATTTGTTGTCCATAGGTTTGGCGGCACATTGGAACATTCCATTGTTCTGGATTTCGAGTTCTCTAAATTGGATTGTTAGAGCATAGTTCTGCAATTTCTTTCAAAGTCGAACAGTTTCGTTGGGTATTCAAACGGTACTGCCGGCACACCTTACACACGTATAGGTTGTTTATGTCTAGCATATTAGGTGATGAAAAAATATGAGAAGTTGGTGCTGTGTAATCGACATCTACAATGATTCGTAATATCTTTTTCTGTAGCCTGTGCAACTGTAGTAGGCTTGGGTTTGTTGCAGTTCCCCAAACTAAATGAGAGTAGTTTAGGTAGGAGGCAAAGAGATCATTGCATACCATCAGTTTAATTCTTTTCGGGAGAGTAGAGCGGTTGCGATTTAAAATTCCCGTTCTGCAACTCAATTAACTTATTAGACTGTTTATATGATCCTGCCATTGTAATGTTGATGTAAGATATACCTTAAATACCTTAACACTGTCTACCACGTCAATCGGTTCGGATCTAAATATTATATTTTCCTGTAACGATACTTGTTTTCCTTTTGATCGAAAAACAAATACTTTGGTTTTGTTCGCGTTAATTATCAAATGATTGTTACACCTCCAGGAGTCTAATTTACGCAAAACAATGTTCGCCTTAAGGATTCCTTCAGCTTCAGAAAGAGATGATACCAAGGCACTTGTATCATCGGCGTATATAATGAACTTAATGTCTGAACAAATGTGCACAATATCATCAATATATAAATTAAATAAGACAGGACCTAAGATACTACCTTGTGGCACCCCAGAGACTATATGCTTTCTTCTAGAAGCGAATCCATTCATTTCAAAATATTGAAACCTATTTGACACGTAGCTCTTCAACCGTGCCAAAACAAGTCCATGTATTCCATAAGGATTCAGTTTTGCAAACACGATTTTATAACTAATATAATTAAAAGCCTTAGTGAAATCAACAAAAATGCCTGTAACAGTGCGTTTGCCCTCAAAATTTTGTAGAATATATTGCTTTTGGTCCAGCAACGCCAACTGTCTAGACCTGTTCTTTCTGAGGCAGTACTGCGAGGTAGTGATAAGATTATTTTTGCGGCAGAAGCGCAATATGCGGTTTAATATAATTTTATCTAGACCTTATCTAGACCTTTTTATCTAAACCCACCGCCGGACACCCACCGGTAAAAATGGGTACAAGCGTCCCCCGGCCTGGTGCTCGGCTTTTACAGGGGTGTGCGTTTGGGAGAAGCTCCGTAAACCCCGCTGCGCGCCCCTCCTCCGCAGTGGGCCCAAACCCAGTTTCGAACCTCGCAGCCTGCAAAGGTGGTTCTGTTTGTCTTGCAAAGGTACTTCCTTTGACCCTCACCTGAAGTGCTCCCTTAGAGCCTCAGCTGCAGCAGTCCTAAAAAAACAAAACGAAAAAAAAAAAAAGGGCCACATAATGGGCTGTTGCCGCGCAAGGCGGACTTATTGTTGTCCGATGGCGGAACGAATCACTGCCACATCGGCGCAACTATTTGGGCCGTGACCCCTTTTCCCAAGCATTTCACCCCAGAAGAGCCGAGCACCAGGCCGGGGGAAAGCTTGTACCCATTTAAAAACCGGTGGGTACCCGGCGGCACCAGGGATCGAACCCGGTACCTCCCGAATGCGAGGCGGATGCTCTACCACAAGGCCAACGCTTCGGTATTATCGGAAGAATTGATAAAGGTCTGTAGTTAGATATGCCACTCTTATCACCTTTTTTAGATAAAGCTATCACTCGAGCAAATTGCATTTTTGAAGAAAAAACTCCTGTAGAAATACAAAGATTAAATATATGTGCCAAAATATGACTGATTATATGTATGGTATACTTCACAGGTCTTATTTGTATATCGTCAGCATCAACGGTTTGAGAATTACTTAAACTCAAGAAAACAGAACACACCTCATTTGCATTTGTTGGTTCGAAAAATAGTGTATCAGAGTTATCGTGCCCTAAAGTGTTATAGGATGCTGTCTGGGTTGTGTTTAAGTCCCTGTGAACAAAACAATTATTGAAAATATTCACCAGTGCTTCCCCATTCCCCTTTTGTCCTTCGTGAAGAATTTCATCAACTGTCTCCTTTTTCTTACATTGGCCCATTAGCGTATTTAAGTTGTTCCACATTAGGTCAGTGCGTTTTCCGCTAGAACTGAACAAGTTTTGGTAGTAGAAGTCCCTTGCTTTTTTCAACTTCTTAGTTAAAATCATTACCAAATCTCTTGAACGCAGCGAGATCAGATTGAGCACGAGATCGGATGAAATTCTTAAAAAGAGGCTCTTTTTTTTTTTAATCTTCTTCAATAGGTCCTTTGTCACCCAAGGTTCTCGGCATATCTTGTCTGTCGTGCAGCGTTTAAAACAAAATGACGTTGATATAGACCAAAAGAAGCAAGCTTAAAGAAGTGTCATAAGCGACATTAGCGTCTGCTGCTTGAAAAACGTCCCAACAGACTGTTTCTAACTCCTTGTGGAAAGCTTCTAAGAGGGTTGGTGTAACAGGTTGATAAATAGTAGCCACTTTGTGGCGGAGGTTTGCCCGATTACCGATTCTTATGCTACAAAACACAGGCAAGTCGTCACTAAATTCATAATTAACAACACCAGCTGTAACAAAGTTCTGATCGTAATTGGTTATTACCAAATCTAGAATTGTTTCCGTTGACAGTGTTATTCGAGTGGGACAGGCTATGTTATTTATACAACAATTAGATACCAACACATTTTCAAAATCTATTTTTGGGGGGCTATTATTGCTCATATCAAGATTAAAATCACCGGCAAGTATCACATTGTACCTATTTTGGTTAACAAATGACAAAAGATTATCTAAGAACACAAAGATTTCAGAGACCGAACCATCCGAAGGGCGGTAGCAAGTGGCAACTACGACGTTATTCACTTACAGACAAACAACCTCATAATCGTGTGTAACGCAAGTAAATTCTGAAAGCAAGGCAGGCTGCAGAAGACAGCTTACCAGCACCGACACATCACCACCTCTACGCGTCGTTCAATTAACATAAAAAAGTTTTAATATTAGATTGGTCAATGGAACCACAACTGCTTGTCTGCATGTTTCGGTTACCATCAGCACATCAACACATTTTTGAAGTCTATTAAACAAATATAACCGCTCAGCAATCTTGTTGAATATGGATTGAGCATTTGCATGAAAGCAGCGTAATAACCGCGTTTCTGACCACCAAGATCGTTTCTATGTTTTTCCAATGTCACAAGTCCTAGGTCCTCCATTTCAGGATAGAGGTACTCAGAGTTCCAACTGCACGGCGACGTACTCAGCTGCTGATAGGGCACAGATCACTCACGCTCTTTACAACCTTTCCCGAGTCGCCATGCTTTCTACGCACCAAAACCTTCCCGTTGGCATGCCACACGTATGCCAAGCCAGCCTGTTTAGCCCAGTCTTTTGTTGATTTCAACAACGCACTCGAGTGGGTAGTCATGTTTTCTGTGATAAATAATGAATCGTCTATGTCCTCCAAGATCTTCCTCTTCTTTAGCCAAGTGTCGCGTACGTCCTGCCTCACAAAACGGGCAATCACACCTTTTATCATTCCGGGTTTCGCAGACAACCTATGAAGGGCTAGTACGTCTTTCTGGGTGAGGTGCTTTATGCCATTTTTTTTTTTTTTGCGTCTTCGTTGACCTTTGCCAAAAGGTCCTCTTCGTCCGCCTCAGGAATTCCGTGAATTTCGATGTTCAAGCGCCTGCTGCGCCATTCTAAGTCATGTACGCTAAGCTTTAGCTGGGCTATACATTTTGAGTCCGCATTCTTTTCTAGTTTGTCAACTCTACTTTTATTACCCTTGATTTCTTTATCCTGCGTGTCAAGGCGTTCTTTTACAGAAGCAAACTCTTCATGTAACATCTGGAGTGAGCTCTCTAAGTCGTCTAGCTTTCCGTTTAGAGGCAAAAGGGAAGTCAGCTTTTTGTTTATTTCCACAACAAGAAGTTTCAGATCGGAATCTTAATTCGGGTCTCCATTTGAGGTGTCGCCCTTCCCTCCACCTGAAAGTCTACATGCCTCACACTTCCATGCATTTTTGGCCGCTTCTCGTTTTGAAGCGAATGTCGTTTCACTCATTCCGGAGCATACCGAGCCATGAAAACAAAATTCACACTCATTGCATGTAATGACATTTTCTTCATCTTTCAATCCTTCCCCGCACTTGCAACACCGCGACATGTTGGGCTATACACAGGCAAAGAAAACACTAGCAGGTTGGCAGCAGAGACGGAAACAAAGGAACTTGCACGAACATATTATAGAAGAAAACACAGTGAAGAACACGGTGAGGATCTCACGTTCGTCCCGCTCCACCGCTGCTGCCAAAATGCCTGGCGAAGTACGCCCCCCGTCGCAAAAGATTGTGCAGCATTTAACAGCTGCTGCTGAGTGTGCGAAAGTATGCTTAACTGTGGGGTTATTTGTCGCAAAATGAAATAAGGAACTGAGCAATTTAAAAGGGTGGATTGTGACTCCGTGTGATATCTCTGCTCATGTTGCAGCAGGCGGGCGGGGAGACATCATGCTAGATGAACCAATCGGCCTCCATTATACACGAGGCGACTTAGGACCACAAGCATACAGAAGTCCGGAAATATACGAAAACAACCTCTGAAACAATGAGTGGCTCAAGTAAAGCAGAACAACCAGGGGTGCTTTGCAAGGCTCCTCGAGAACCGTTCGTATTCCCATCATGTATCACGCTTTTCAGAAACGTTCAAGGGATAACACACATCTACTGTGCCGGAGTACCCGGGCTCGATTCTGACCTCGGCGGATGCGTTTCGGTGGAGGTGAAATGAAGAGGCGTCCGTCTGATTTGCGATGTCAGCGCCCGTTAAAGATCCCCAGGTGGTCGAAATTACTCCGCAGCCTTCCACTACGGCTCCTCTTTCTCTGCTTCCACTTTCACTCCCACCTTCCCCCCTTCCCGTACGGTGCGGTTCAGGTGTCGACAACAACTGTGACAGATACTGTGCCTTTCCCTTCCTGTGAACCAATTACTATTATTATTATTATTATTATTATTATTATTATTATTATTATTATTATTATTATTATTATTATTATTATTATTATTATTATTATGAAAATATACATTATTGTGAGGGAATTAATATACCATTCCCTCAAGCTCTGTCACACTTGTACAAAGCAATGATGCTCAGATTTCGGAGAAACTTTGAAGCTAAAGAAAGTTAGCTTAGATGTTGAAGCGACGCATCACACCGACGATGGCTACAAGTTGAAGCTCTAGTCTTTTTTTTTTTTTTTTGATCTGCGAAGCTTTGCAAACAGCATAACTTTCATTTGAGCTACGAAACGACTCTTCTTTTATTTTTCTTCTTTACTTCTGATTTCACTACTCTCCCGATTATATGGACCATTCACTCTAATTACAGCACACATTATTTACAGCTATATACACATTGCAGCACAACTTCGCTTCTGTCAGGGTGTGGCCTCTCACCAAAGCTTGCATGCCCGGCCTAAAATCCGACTTGCTGGCTGTTTTCCACGCGTCAGAAGATAGCGCACTTTGCCGGCAATGTTAAATGAATCTGACAGTGCCGCATGCCATTGGCAGGATATAATTTTAGCCAATTTGCTTTGAGGCAATCCGCATTAGCTGCAAAACAACTGGAAACAGATTTACCAGCGGCAGGCTTCCAGCGCTTGTGTGCATCGTATGTTTGTGAGACAATAAATATCGTTACAAAAAAAAAAGAACACCGGTAAACTTAACTGAGTGACTTGGTTACACGAATGAAAAAAAAAAAAAAAATACCCCGGTAAACTTAACTGATTGACTTGGATACACGAATGAAAAAAAAAAAAATGTACACAAATTGACGCAGACGATCGTTCCGTTCGGTGTCTTTCAAACCACTCTCTGCGCCGACACTTGGCCGTGTCCCACTCTGAAGGCCTTCCTTTGTTTCATTTTCTTTTTTGCCTCCTTCTTTGTACGAGTGAGACGCCCAGCTTGCGTGTACCTTTGGAACCTGACAGTCGCGGAGCCAATATTGTTCGGCGTCGGCGGGAACAGGAATCCTCCTCGCCTCATCGGCGCCCGTTCACGGCCCCTTCTCGGTTCGGATGTCTGGGTGGTCTGGCGTACGCCTTTCGTTAGGCAGCCAGCACGTGCGCACACATACGCACACAAACACACGCACTTGCGACCGGCCGTTTGGCTGACGTTGAGGGCGATGAAACCGACGTCTCCGACGGGTCCATAATATCCGTGCCGCAGCAAGGATGAGATGTCAGCGAAAGACTACAAATTCAGAAACGAGATCGCAGATAGCGGTCTTCCGGGCGTCGTAGAGGGAAACTCTCTCTTGCACCTTGCTCGAACCTTGAAACCTTCGTGTTTAGGCTCGTCGTGGTTTTGACTATACGACGCTCCTTCGTGAGAGATAACGATCTATAACAAAGAAAAAAAAAAGAAGGGATGAGGAGAAGGGGGCTGCGTAGTTGTGCGCAGGGTAGTTTGTCAGCCGCGGTTCGGCGTCAGCTGACTGCGGGAAAACGGCGAACACGAGCGTAAACAAACAAACTGTTCGGTGCCCGATAATGGTCGCGGCATGATTCCCGCCCTGTAGTTTTTTTTTTTCTTTTTTTTTTTTTACGCCGTGTGGTGTTTGTACAGAGCGCACCCTGAAATGTCACGCGGATGGAGCCGCGTCCAAGTTCACCAACCGAGGCGGCCAGGAAAGAAACACGTGAAAACCGAGATAGGCGGTTGATAAAAGAACTAAGAAGAAAACAGAAGGGACGCTGTCAGGAATAAGGAGATGGAAAAAAAAAACGCGCCATGGAGCTTTAACCTTCAGCAAGAAGGGGGCGGGGGGCGGGGGGGAACGTGAACTGGCTTAGTCGCTCATAGTTGTGCCCCTTAATCGCTAAGCGATTAGCTGCCGATCGGAAGTGTAAGTTGGTTTTTAGAGCGCAGCTCTTTGGCGTCCGTTCCTGGGTTTCGCGTCGGCGTCGGCCTCGTAACCAGCTCCGCCCCCCTTTCATCCCCCCAGCGCTAGCAGCGACCGACTGATATCGCTGGATGCCGCTGACGCCGCTAGAGAGTCAAGATAACGTGACTGCGTAGAACACCGTCGCCGCCATGCAGAAAGAGGAGGGGAGGGTCCCCCCCCCCCCCCCCCTGTTCCTGTGTGGCGGATAGGGTGCTCTTCAGTTGCCGACGCGCCGGTTATTTCACGTAGGCCCCAGCACGTCGACGAATACGTGACCACCTTCCCACGGCTAGACCTGGGTTCTTGGCGCTGCGGAAGCGAGGGTATCATATTGTTTGCGTCGGCATCGGCGGCGTTGTCCCTGAAACCAACTCCGCAGCAGGGGTTGACTCACTATCGGCGTCAGCAGCATCATTCAGTCGCTGCTATCTCTTCCCTCCTCCCTTTATCGCGTTGTCCGCTTGCTGCGCGCTTCTGCCCCCATCGTTTGCCGCTGGGTGTACACGCCGCCCCCCTCCCCCCTCTTCCTGCGAGTCTCCGGTTGTCAAAGCGCCGGCTCGAACTTAATTCCTTTCTTCGCTCCTCCTCCAATGCAACCCCTGTGCGGTGGCAATCAGAGAGCCAGATCGGTGGCGGCGGATCTGTATATGTGCACCGCCCGAGCCGAAATTACCGCTGCGGTTCGCCACTGCGAAATTATCTGCCAGTTCTTTCTGAGCCATGAGCGAGACGACCGGTGGAAGTCCTCCGTCTGCTGCTGCTGCTGCTGCTGCTAAACGAGCTGTCAGAGCAGAGGCCCAGCGCCGTCGCCGCCAGAATCCAGAGCAGTAAGCGAGGCTGAAGCAGAAGCTCATCGCCGCCGTCGAGAAGACCCTGCCGTTCGCACCGCCGAAGCGGAGGCTCATCGCCACCGTCGAGATCAACCAGGTGTAAGCGAGGCTGAAGCAGAAGCTCATCGCCGCCGCCGAGAAGGGAGTCTTTGTTAAAGGAATACGTGTGAAAAAAAAAAAAAAAAAAATTCTGTGATAGCGCATACATGTGTTGCTCGATTTCTTTGCCTCAATCTATCGAAAAGGTGAAACAGCTTATTTGCTGCGCTCAAATTTGGCATTAGGAAGTAACGTAATCGTAGGTAATTTTTTTGACAGGAGCATAGACAGGAGTTATACACAGCTAGATTTTTTCTGCGGGAAGGGGGGCCGGAGGGGGAGATAACCCGCAACAAGGGAAGATGATTTCTCCAAATGGCTCGCCGACAACAATAAGAGCGGGAGCCTTCTCCGGTTACTAACGGAAAATAATTTACACGGGTTTTTATAATATGCCTTATGGCAAGCTTGCGTAAAAAAGAAAAACAAAAACAGCGCGCGCGATTGCAGCAGTACAACGATCGAGTGACACAGTTTTTCGCAATGTTACAAGTGGCTCACAAATGCACACTTATTTTTGTCTCAGCTATTCCAGGAACAGCAGGTGCAGATCATCAGCCAGCTGGATGGAATGGAAGTGGACCTCGCAGGAGATGGGCGTTGCGACTCCCCCGGCTACAGTGCCAAGTACTGCACGTAGAACGTTGTTTTCATTCAGACTGACCATATCCTACAATGGGAACAGGTAATAATAGGAGAGGTAAGACAATGCTGCGATACGAAAATTGGCAAGTTGCAATTCATATTACCTGTGTGAAGTCAGCTGCAGTGCCCAATAGCGCGAGCATGGGTCCTGGCCTTAACGAGTCTCAATGCAGTCTCTACCAAAAGGCGACAGTTTCTGCGTAATATTAGGAGAAATTATTTTCAACCTCACCAAGAGTGTCCTTGGCAAGTGCTGCTTGCATGTCTATACTTATTTATTTATTTATTTATTTATTTATTTATTTATTTATTTATTTATCCTAAAGGCCCTTTCAGGCATTAAATAGGGGGGGGGGGGGGAGCCACATGAACAAAGTTGGTTATAACAGGCACATAAGTAACAATTGCACCTCAGGGTCAGAGAGGAGGAAAAGAAAGGAGAAAAAAAAAAACAAGTCATTCGGGTCGCTATTTTTCCCTTTTTTTCTTTTTTTTTATACAGTAGTTATATGACCTAAGTAATTTTACATGCTCTGAAGAAACGAGGTATGCGCGCGCTTAATACCAAGCAGTAGGCTGAAATGAACAAGAAATAACACAGCACTACACATCAAGGAAAACAAGTAATAAGCATTGCAAAATATTATTAAGAAAATTAAGTCAGTTTAACATTCAATTCCCTCCAAAGCCTTGAGGAATGAACTATGGTCAGGTATGGTAGCGACATCTGCTGGCAAACTTCCATTGTGAAATAGCAAGTAGCAGTGGTGAATATTTAAACATATTTGTGCGCGCATGTACGGGGTTGATTTTAAATGGATGGTCTACGCGAGCAGATATGTGGGGAGCAGGGCGGAAGAACGTTTTTCGAAAGTCTGATGAACCATGATATAGTTTGTGCATGAAAGATAGGCGGGCATTTCGTCGCCTAGTCTCAAGGGGCAATAAATTAAATCGTTGCTTGATACTGTTTACGCTAGTTGGGTAGGAATAATCGTGGGCAATAAACCTGGCTGCTTTACTCTTTAGAGATTCAATGGAGTTTGCTAAGTAAGCTTGATGAGGGGGCCAAATGATGGATGCATATTCAAGCTGAGACCTGACAAGTGTTGTATAGGCTAGGAGTTTCGTTTTTTCATTAACTTGATAGAGAGTGCGTTTTAGAAAGCCTAATGTTCTAGCGGCCTTGTTGATAATGTGTTCAATGTGAGTATTCCAAGTAAGGTCAGAAGATAAATGTACTCCTAGGTATTTAATGGATGATACATGTTCAATGGCAACGTTTCCAATGAAATAGGTATGAAGGACAACGCGTCGCCTTTTAGTAAACGTTTGAGCTTTAGTTTTGTCAGTATTTACTTGCATTAGCCACGTTGTACACCAGTCAGAAATAACGTTTAAGTCATCCTGTAAGATAATGTGGTCACGAGGTCTTTTAATGGGACGGTAAATGACACAATCGTCTGCAAACAAACGAATACTAGAGGAAATGTTATAATGTAGGTCATTTATGTACATGTGAAAAAGAATCGGTCCTAAGACGGAACCCTGAGGTACACCCGATTTCACTGAGACAGGAGCAGAGGCATTTTTGTTAATGTTGACAGATTGAGAGCGATCAGTTAAAAAATCCTTGATCCAATCAATGACCCCAGGGGATAAATTCATTGCATTAAGTTTATGGATTAGGCGGAAGTGAGGAACACGATCGAAGGCTTTAGCGAAATCAATAAAGATGGCATCGATGGGATCAGTCGAATGAACAGAATGATGAAGATCAGTGACCAACTCAAACAGCTGCGATTCACAGGAACGTCCTCGTTGAAACCCGTGCTGATTAGAAAAGAGCTTAGAATTTACAAGGTACTGCATGATTTGAGATGCTATAATGTGCTCAAGGAGTTTACATGAAACGCAAGTGAGCGAAATAGGCCTGTAATTGTGAAGTGAATTTTTGTCTCCAGACTTAAAGACAGGAATGAAATGAGCAATTTTCCAATCCTTAGGCAATTTGCCTGTGTCAAGGGAGTACTGGAACAGCCTGCACAGCAGTGGTCCGGAGATGTGTTGGTTAGTTTTAACAGTTTTGTGGAAATTACATCGGGTCCGGGACTAGAGTTCGAAGGCAAACGGTCAATGGCACACTCTACCCCATGACAGGAAACAGTAATATCATTCATGAGTGACCAACAGATTCCAGAATGCCCGTGTCGGAAAAAGACTCTTCGTCAGTAAAAACTACTAAAATACACATTGAATTGATTCGCCAAAAGAGTTTCCTCGATTGGCATGCCATCTATATCTAAACTCGGGAGAGCGTTAGAAGAATTGGGTTTTACAAGCTTCCAAAATTTCTTCCTATCATTCCGCATCATGTTAGCAATTTCAGTATTAAAGAAAGCATCTTTAGCTTCTTTTATCTGTTTTTTCACGAGAAGAGACTGCGCATGATACGCCTCCCAACGCTGCTCCGAGTCCGAGACAGCTGCATGCCTGTATAGGCGTTTCTTTTTGCGTATACTCCGCCTAATTATTGTCGTGAACCATGGGTTACGATGACAAGGGGCTATTTCTAACACAGGTACACATGCGTTCTGACATTCAAGAAGTTTATCACGAAGCAATACCCAGTTGTCGTTGATCGACCGATTCTCGAATTCATCCAGATAAAAAGACGAGAAATCGACCAGCATTGTCGTCATATTTTCAACGTTTGCCCGTCTGTAATCATATATTTTTTTCTTTGCACGGTCGCATTTCTCGACTTCGAGGGAGAGATTAACATGAACGGCAAGATGATCACTTATTTTATCAGGAACCGTTGTTGTCGAATGCGCAGGGTGGGTCGTGAAAAACAGGTCTAAAACAGCAGTGTCACGAGTTGGCGAAGTCACAAGTTGTTGTTAGCAAAAAAAGTGAGCTATATCAAGCATTTTTATACATTCACTCTTATTTGTACACTCACTGAGGACAGTGTTTGAAGTCCAGTTGATGCCGGGATAATTAAAATCGCCTGCCAGAACTAACACAGCATTTGGGAACAACGACTGAACTTTAGCGATAGTATCATGAAGACTGTCCGTGAAGTCAGAACTGGAGTTAGGCGGCCTGTAGCAGGCGCCAACTAAGATTTTCTTAAAGCCCAGACCGATATTCACCCATAAAATTTCCAGCTCTGAATCTACATCGACCATAGTAGATGGTACCGAATGTGACACTGCGATCATAACACCGCCTGCTTTGGCGCCAATGCGATCTTTTCTATAAATAGTAAATGCATTTGAAAAAGAAAGTTCCGAGTCTGAGATGCTTGGGTTAAGCCCTGTTTCTGTCCCCAAAATAACATTTGCATCGCACGTGTCAATTAGAGACAGCAAGTCATCCAGTTTTGGCAGAAGGCTGTGGAAATTGGCAAGAAGGAATGACAACGGACCGAGTTTGCTAACCGAGTTGGTTCTGAAATGACTTTTCTTGATGAACATTAGGACAGAGTTTGCTTTGCTTAAGTTCTACGACACGGTCACAGAACGCGTCATATTTGTAGATGCTGCCGTTTAGTTTTAGTTTGTTATAAGAAAAACTGTACTTTCCTTCATCTTTTTTTGCCTTCGCGAAATCTCTCAACTTTTTCCGTGCGAGTTGAACTTTCGGTGAAAAATCTTCCTCTATCCATACTTTTGGCACAGATACATCTTTCAGTTTGTGGGCATGTCCTAAAATAGCATTCCTGCTTTTGTAGTTCAGAAACTTAACAATGATAGGGCGGCGAGATACAGAATTATACTTCCCGATACGATGGGCCCGTTCAATTTCGCCAGCATCCACCTTCAAGTGGGTACGAAAAAAAGTTCTAACAATATTTTCTGTCTCATCCCAGGTTTCTGATGCAGACTCAGGTAAACCTTTAATTATTAAGTTGTTCCTGCGAATTCGGTTGTTCAGATCACCAACCACACCAGCCAAACCTTCACTAGCTTGTTTTACGTTCATGTCTGATCTCAGGACACTTATATCACATTTGACCGCATTCACTTCCTCCGTAAATCCAGTAAATTCACTCATTTTCACTTCAAGTCTTGATACCCGGTTGGTGATGTCAAGCATCCCCGAAGAGATTGTTTCAAGTTGCAAATCAATTTTTTTCTGGTGCTCAACGTTGGAACTGATAGCCTTCTCAAGGTTGCTGATTGTTTCCAGGATTAGTTCTAGTTGGTCAGGACCGGGGTTCAGTCCTACATCACCGGAACATAGCAATAGTTTCGCGATGCATAGTGCAAGCAGAAGTGTTCTCATGCTGGGGAACCAACACCCAGCCTTCAGCCACATCAAGCCACAACTCTTCTGGGCATGTTTTCTACAGTGTTGAAGGAAACAGCCAATGCGAACGCGGTACGTGTTCAAATCAACACGTATCAACATAAAAAGAATCAAATTAATGATTATACAATGCAAACAATTGAATTACAGAATGTTTCATTGCTGTAAACCATTGGGGAAGAGGTACATTTGCTGACATATATTATTATGTAATGCGTTTTTAATTTCATTATCTACAGACTGACACCCAGCTATTCAGACATGTTGCAAGAATAGCAAATCGCACATACAGCACTACTTTGATGCCTGGCACATCACTGAAGATGCGTACAGTTGCTTGCTTTAATAATTAGGGCTAGCACATGTTCATAACATTATTCTGCACTGGATTTAAGAAGTTGAAAGCTGTCGGCAGGCCGAAGGGCTGTGAAGCAATAGAACCATGGATCCAGACAATCGCAAGTCGTGTTTACTATGTTGCTACCCTGAGCCAGGGTGATGGTGACCGGATCATCAGCATGTGGTGCAGCCTGTTGAACCACATATGCGATAAGCATGATGGCCATGATGGACCATACAGCAAATGCCTACATGAGCTCTTTGCAAACAAGCAATGGATGAGCAGAGGTAATCTGTTTTGTATAGGTTTTTTTTTTTGTAAAGTTTTCACTTTAATGTTGTTTGGCAGGTGCACGGCTCACATTTGTGGCATTTGTCAACCAATGATAAATTTAAGGGATAGGTAATGCAAATAGAACTTCACGGAAAAAGCTTTCCACACATTTGCACATAAAAGCAAGTTGGCATATGACATAGCCGAGAAAGAATCCCATAATGAAGTGAAGAAGCAAAATAATGTAAATGTGACTGCTGAGACTGCAAGATATTTTAATACTGAGGCAACTTGGTTATACATGCAAGTATAGAACACAAATACAATTGGATTTCCCGTACTGTCTTATACTGACAATTTTAAAGGAGACAAAGTGCAGCATGTTTGCTCGACAACATATCTCTTAGATTTCTTTTCACAGTAATATAGCAGTAGAAGACCTGGGGTCTTTTTATAAATGTGATGCTAAAACTGTCTTCAGCTGCAATTCAGCATCTACGTTTCACTAGAATACTAGCAACAATGCAACTCATCAGGGATATATATATATATATATATATATATATATATATATATATATATATATATATATATATATATATATATATATATATATATATATATATATATATATATATTCAAACAGGATGTCACACAGCTTTCCCGATTATCTATTTTATTCCAACAGTTTCGGGTGGACCGTCCTTCTTCAAGGTAGAATTGAGAATGGAGAATAAGTCCGCACATTATGCCACTGTGAGGAGAGGGAGAAGGAATTCTCGCTCTCCATCTTTGGAGAAGCAAACATTACTGAATAGATAGAAAGGGCGAAAAGCTCCAGTTGATTATTGGCTGGTAATGCAACAAAGACGGAGAGAGAAGAAAAGAAAAAAAAAAGGGGGGGGGGGGGGGAGAGAAAAGGGCAAAAAGAGAAAGTGGAGAGCCGACGAATGTTACATACGCGCCGTGCTTCCACGAAGACGACACTAAAAGCAAGACAAGTCTCCCTCGAAGGAAGCCAGAAATTGAGCAAAGGTTCAGCATAACATAAAAAAAAATAAAAAAAAATGTGAAAAACAGACAACGCGAGCATGCACACCAGGACGGCCCGCTCCCCAGCGGTGCAGGTGTTCAAGAAACCGTTGGGATAAGAGTTATGCGTTCTAGACGGAGTTGTTCCACCCCGCGACTCGCCAGCGATCGGAGCCAGGGCGGCTCGCCGCCGCGGCGACGAAAGAGCCGTCGGCCAGACGCGCTCTTCCGAAACCCAATGCCGCAGCCGGGCATTCGCGTCAAGTGGTTCCCGCGAGCGTGTCCTAAGTGAAGACGTTTGTTGCGGGATAGAAAACCGACCAGAGGGGGGAGGCCAAGGAGCTAAATAACGAACAGTATAGTTTGCGTGAGAAGGAGGAAATTCTTAGGAGCGGGCAAATGGGGGGAGATAAAGGCCTCGTCTGTTAGTCATGTAGGCTTTTCAGAAAGGCAAAGTTGCCCAATGTTTCATTAATTTCATGGGTTAGAGTCTGAAATTTGTGTATGAAGTATGATTCTCTTTGTTCTCTTTGTCGATTTGTTTGGAAGCCTGATTGAAGGAGAGTGACCCGAATGTTTTCGAAAGTGTGGTTTGGAAGGCACAGGTGCTTAGAAAAAGGGAGATTTGGCAGTGTGTGCACGTGGGCCTTGTGGTTATTGAAACGAAATCTGAATGGTGTTTCAGTCTGGCCGACGTATTCCATGCCGCACACACCGCAGCTTAGCATGTATACCACATTGGCACTGTCGCAGTTCAAGGATTCTTTGATCTTAAGGTGAAATCAGAGAAGTTGCCCTTTACAATATTTGTCGCCTGCACATGATTGCAAACTTTACAGCGTGGTTTTCCGCACGGTTTACATCCGGGGTTAGGGTTAGTATTGGCGGTCGTTTTAGATTTAACTAACATGTCCTTTAGGTTTCTAGAGCGCCGATACACTGCTCTCGGTGGCTGTTTGAAAATGGAAGACAAGTGACTGCTTTGCTGGATTATATTGAAATGTTTCGAGAGGATATTATTAACCCGTGGCATGTTTGAGGAATGTGTAAGAACGAGGTTTGTTGGCCTGTCGTTCTGCTGTGAGTTTTCAAAATTGATTATTTCATTTCTGTCTAAGCCTCGAGCTTTCCCTATAGTATCATCAACAATGAAGGGGGGGTATTCCTTTTGCAGAAGATTTGTTTTTAGTTGCTCCGCATGGCGGTCAAAGTCCTCTAGCTCAGAGCAAATCCGTTGGAATCTATGGGCCTGTGAGTAGGGTATGCTGGTTTTACAGTGGTGTGGGTGGCTGCTTTTGAAATGTAGGTACTGCTGGCGGTCGGTTGGTTTCCGGTATATGGTAGTCTTAAGAACGTTGCCTTTTCTCTGTATTGTAACGTCCAAGAAGTTAATTAAGGATTTAGAAAAGCTGTGAGTGAACGATATGGATGGGTGAAATGAATTGTAATTTTGTATAAATGTTAACAGGCTGGCTTCGTCGTGGGGCCAAATGAGGAAAATATCGTCAAGAAAACGTTTATAGAGGAGGGTTTTCTGAGACTGAGTGTCCAGGAATTGCTTCTCGAGGGCCGCCATGAATATATTGGCATAGGCCGGTGTCACCTTAGTTCCCATCGCCGTACCGTTAACCTGAAGGTAGTGTCTTCCCTCAAATTCGAAGTTATTGTGATTAAGCACCAGGCTAAGAATAGTGGAGAGGGTTTCCTCATCCAGGTTCACCGAGGGGCCGTCTTAAGGTATCCATCCACTGCTGCGCGTATGCCGTCTGAATGTCGTGTACAGGGATGTGTACAGGGATTTGAATTCGTGTACAGGGATGTTACGTCCATTGTGACTAAAAAGCTTTCCGTCGGAATTTCGAGGTTGGACACGACCCTCAGGAAATGATTGTGTCCTTAATGTAGGCAGGGATAGTTGGTATAATGTCCTTAAATAGGAAGTCAAGGACTGCGGAAATATTTTCGGTGAGTGTACTGTTACTTGACACAATTGGGCGGCCGGGACGGTTGGGTTTGTGAATTTTTGGGAGGAGGTAGAATCGCCCGGGAACCGGTTTCATGGGCTTCATTGCTTTAAACACATCCTGGGATATCTTTTGCTTTTGAAACAGAGACTCTAATTGAATGTTGATTTTGGTTTCAAAATCTTTTGTGGGATCGCTATCCAATTTAGTGTTGAAACGTTTATCTTCCAATTGTCGGAAACCTTCTGTTAGATATTCTGCCTTGTCCATAACAACAATAGCGCCGCCTTTTTCCGCAGGTTTGATGATGATGTCGGACCGCTGGCTCAAAGCATCGAGGGCTTGGCGCTCTTCGGGTGACAGGTTGTTACGGACTGCATTAGGTTTTGATTTTGTATACGCAGCCAGAATATCCTTTTGAACAGCAGCGATGTACATATCTAAATGTTTGTCTCTGTGTTCCCTTGGTGTCCATGATTTATCAGATATCCCCGGTATGTTAATTTCACGCTTCGTTTCGTGGTTACTGAAGTATTCACGGACACGCAGACTCCTTGCAAAGTTGTCTAAATCTTGAAATAACTGAAATTCATTGAATTTTCCTGTCGTAGGGCAGAATGTTAGACCCCTAGAGAGCAACGTCGCCTTTTGTTAAATACTGCACTGAGACTCGTTAAGTTAAGGCCAGGCCCCATGCTCGCGCTATTGGGCACTGCAGCTGACTTCACACAGGTAATATTAATTGCAGCTTGCCAATTTTCGTATCGCAGCATTGTCTTACCTCTCCTATTCTTACCTGTTCGCATTGTAGGATATGGTCAGTCTGAATGATAACAACGTTGTATGTGCAGTACTTGGCGCTGTAGCCCGGGGAGTCGCAACGCCCATCTCCTGCGAGGTCCACTTCAATTCAATCCAGCTGGCTGATGATCTGCACCTGCTGTTCCTGGAATAGCTGGGACAAAAATAAGTGTGCATTTGTGATACCAAGATACTTTGTTGGGCGAGTTGGTACTTATTCATTATTAATATAAACAGCGCGAACACGAAAACAAGGGACAAGAAACAAGAAAGCCACAGTACATCCGCTGACTCACAACTAAGCCTAAGCCGTTTACTCCAAGGCCCAGAAAAACAAACATGAAGAAAACGAAACAGTCACGTGAAAAAAAACCCCTGGGTTCACCTGCTGCATAAAAATTACTTTAAAAAATCACTTAAAAAAAATCACTTAAAAAAGACACCTCTTTGCTTGAAAGAGCAAGTGACGTCTTGCTGACACACTTATTGTCCGTTGGAATAAAATACGCTTCCACTATCTCTCTCGTTATCTTCTCTTTGTGGCGATATAAAATCTTAACACTGTCAAACTTAGGAGTGCACTTCTTCTTCTCCTTTTTCATTATTTCACATGACTGGCAATGGGATACCAGAAACGTTTTGTCCTTTCCAATTTCCAAGTTGTTACAGTGTTCTTGTAGTCTCTTATTTATACACCGTCCGGTTTGTCCTATATAACTGGCTCCACAAGAGAGTGGAAGCCTATACACCACACCTGTCTTGCATCCAACATAGGGGTTTCTATGTTTCACCCCACATTCTTGCTTCTTCTCTTCTCTTTCCCTTTGAACAGCCGGGCAGATCCTCTTCATCTTGAGCGGGGCGGTCAGTGCGACGTCCACATTATACCTCTTGCCTACATTTTTGAGGCCATGCGAAATCCTGTGCACATACGGTACCACGGCAACCTTCCTCTTCCTCTCACCCATGCTGGGCAGGGATTTCAGTCTGTGCGTTCTTTTAAGGTTCTTCAGTACCCGGCAACTGGCCTCAATAATAATTGACTCCCGATAACCGGCCTTTGCAATTCTCTTTACTTGTCTTTTGAAAGACAAGTGTTTGAAAGACAAGTTTTGAAAGAGTTTTGAAAGACAAGTGAAGAGAATTGCAAAGGTCCACTTCCATTCCATCCAGCTGGCTGATGATCTGCACCTGCTGTTCCTGGAATAGCTGAGACAAAAATAAGTGTGCATTTGTGAGCCACTTGTAACATTGCGCCAAACTGTGTCACTCGATCGTTGTACTGCTGCAATCGCGCGCGCTGTTTTTGTTTTTCTTTTTTACGCAAGCTTGCCATAAGGCATATTATTAAAACCCGTGTAAATTATTTTCCGTTAGTAACCGGAGAAGGCTTCTGCTCTTATTGTTGTCGGCGAGCCATTTGGAGAAATCATCTTCCCTTGTTGCGGGTTATCTCCCCCTCCGGCCCCCCTTCCCGCAGAAAAAATCTAGCTGTGTATAACTCCTGTCTATGCTCCTGTCAAAAAACCAAATTACACTTCCGATCAGCAGCTGATCGCTTAGCGATTAAGGGGCACAACTTTGAGCGACTAAGCCAGTTCACGCAAGTGATAACGTTGCATTCGCGACACCCCCCCCCCCCCCCTCCTCTTGCTGAAGGGTAAAACCCCTTGGCGCGTTTTTTTTTTATTTATTTCCATCTCTTCACTGCTGACAGTGTCCCTTCTCTTTTCTTCTTCGTTCTGTTATCAACCGCCCATCTCAGTTTTCACGTGTTTCTTTCCTGGCCGCCTCGGTTGGTGAACTTGGACGCGGCTCCATCCGCGTGACATTTCAGGGTGCGCTCTGTACGAACGCCACACGGCGTAAGAAAAAAAAAAAAAAAAGCTACAGGGCGGGAGTCATGCTGCGATCATTATCGGGCACCGAACAGTTTGTTTACTTCCTGCCGGCGCTCGTGTTCGCCGTTTTCCCGCAGTCAGCTGACGCCGAACCGCGGCTGACAAACTACCCTGCGCACAACTATGCAGCCCCCTTCTCCTCATCCCTTCTTTTTTTTTTTCTTTGTTATAGATCGTTATCTCTCACGAAGGAGCGTCGTATAGTCAAAACCACGACGAGCCTAAACGCGAAGGTTTCAAGGTTCGAGCAAGGTGCAAGAGAGAGTTTCCCTGTACGACGCCCGGAAGACCGCTATCTGCGATCTCGATTATGAATTTCTAGTCTTTCGCTGACATCTCTTATCCTTGCTGTGGCACGGATATTATGGACCCCGATCTCGAAAAGCCACTTCGGCGAATGAGTGCAGAGATGGGTCTCGGCCCCCATAAGTACACGACGTTAAAGAATCCAGTGCTGAACCCAGGCGACTATAGTATACGGCTTATATGGGTGCACTGGTGCGTGGGGTCGACTAGCGTACCAGTAAAAAATATCAAAATCATATCGTCAGCTCGCCACTGGTTTATTTTGAGCAGTGTAGTTCACAGTGATCATGACAAATCTCGTTTATGCACGCCACAACATCGAGCAAGACCACCTGAGTTAAAAAAATAAAAACCCACACTGTACAGTCATAACGCGTCTGAAGCTCATATCACAATCTTTTCATTTTACACTTACCGGAAGTGTTGGAAAAAACAGCGTTGGTTCCGCTTCTTCATGCAGACGCAGTCTTGTTGGGATCCCCAAATCGCGAACTCCATCCGGGTAAAATGTATACGCATCGGGAGAGAAATGCCGTCCACAAACGTAGCTAAACGCTTTCTTCACCGATGCTGGCTATCCAGTAAGCTGTAGCCACTGTTTCCGAAGGTTGGCGTCTTGAGGCACTTTATGCAGAAAGTCTTTCCTGCCGTCACTAGCAAAACCTTCGCAGCCAGGGACTGCACACTGTAGCAACGCTCATGTCCCGTCAAAACAACAATTGAGCGCTTCGATAACTGCCTTCGCGAACTAGCTCAGAACTGTCCTGCACCCGTCGCGCACAGCACGTAACACATAGTCGAGGGTGAGGAAGGCCATTTTCGGAGTGGAGATCTTGGAAAACAGGAAAGACTGCTTTCTAACGTGTACAGTGCGTATCGCGGACAAAATTAAAACCGCCACATTTGAAAGGGGTGTCAGGAGACGTCGGTTTCATCGCCCTCAACGTCGGCCAAGCGCCGGTCGCAAGTGTGTGTGTTTGTGTGCGTATGTGTGCGCACGCGCTGGCTGCCTAACCAGATGCGGACCCCAGACCACCCAGACATCCGAACCGAGAAGGGGCCGTGGACGGGCGCCGATGAGGCGACGAGGATTCCTGTTACCGCCGACGCCGAACAACATTGGCTCCGCGACTGCCAGGTTCCAAAAGCGCACGCAAGCTGGGCGTCTCACTAGTTCAAAGAAGGAGGCAAAAAGGAAAATGAAACAAAGGAAGGCCTTCAGAGTGGGACACGGCCAAGTGTCGGCGCAGAGAGTGATTTGAAAGACACCGAACGGAACGATCGTCTGTGTCAATTTGTGTACATTTTTTTTTATTCGTGTATCCAAGTCAATCAGTTGTTAAGTTTACCAGGGCATTTTTTTTTTTTTTCATTCGTGTAACCAAGTCACTCAGTTGTTAAGTTTACCGGTGTTTTTTTTTTTTTTTTTTTTCTAACGATATTTATTGTCTCATGTACATGCGATCCACACAAGCGCCGGCAGCCTGCCGCTGATAAACACGTTTCGCGTTGTTTTGCTGCTAATGCAGATTGCCTCAAAGCAAATTGGCTAAAGTTATGTCCTGCCAATTGCATGAGGCACTGTCAGATTCATTTAACATTGCCGGCAAATTGCGCTGTCTTCAGACGCGTGAAAAGCAGCCAGCAAGTCGGATTTTAGGCCGGGCATGCAAGCTTTGGTGAGAGGCCACACCCTGACAGAAGTGAAGTTGGGCTGCAATGTGTATATAGCTGTAAATAAGTTCTGTGTGCTGTAATTAGAGTGAATGGTCCATGTAATCGGGAGAGTAATGAAATCGGAAGTAAAGAAGAAAAATAAAAGAAGAACCTTTTCGTAGCTCAAATGAAAGCCATGCTGTTTGCAAAGTTTCGCAGATGAAAAAAAAAACAAACTCTTACCGTGATCCAGAGCTCGAACTTGTAGCCATCGTCGGTGTGATGCGTCGCTTCAACATCTAAGCTAACTTTCCTCAGCTTCAAAGTTTCTCCGAAATCTGCGCATCATTGCTTTGTACAAGTATGGCAGTGCTTGAGCGAATGGCATAATAATTCCCTCGCTGTAATGTGTATTTTAGTAATAATAATAATAATAATAATAATAATAATAATTGGTTCACAGGAAGGGAAAGGCACAGCATCTGTCACAGTTGTTTCTGTCGACACCTGAACCGCGCCGTACGGGAAGGGAGGAAGGTGGGAGTGAAAGTGGAAAAAGAGAAATGAGGAGCCATAGTGGAGGGCTGCGGAATAATTTCGACCACCTGGGGATCTTTAACGTGCGCTGACATCGCAAATCACACGGACGCCTCTTCGTTTCACCTCCACCGAAACGCAGCCGCCGAGGTCAGAATCAAACCCGGGTACTCCGGCACAGTAGATGTGTGTTATCCCTTGAACGTTTCTGAAAAGCGTGATACATGATGGGAATACGAACGGTTCTCGAGGAGCCTTGCAAAGCACCCCTGGTTGTCCTGCTTTACTTGAGCCACTCATTGTTTCAGAGGTTGTTTTCGTATATTTCCGGACTTCCGTATGCTTGTGGTCCTAAGTCGCATCGTGTATAATGGAGGCCGATTGGTTCATCTAGCATGATGTCTCCCCGCCCGCCTGCTGCAACATGAGCAGAGATATCACACGGAGTCACAATCCACCCTTTTAAATTGCTCAGTTCCTTATTTCCATTTTGCGACAAATAACTTCACAGTTAAGCATACTTACGCCCACTCAGCAGCAGCTGTTAAATGCTGCACAAACTTTTGCGACGGGGGGCGTACTTCGCCAGGCATTTTGGCAGCAGCAGCGGAGCGGGACGAACGTGGGATCCTCACTGTGTTCTTCACTGTGTTTTACAGATTGGTCAATCTCTTTTATAATATGTTCGTGCAAGTTCCTTAGTTTCTGTCGCTGCTGCCAACCTGCTAATGTTTTCTTTGCCTGTGTATAGCCCCACATGTCGTGGTGTTGCAAGTGCCGGGAAAGATTGAAAGATGAAGAAAATGTCATTCCATTCATTGAGTGTGAATTTTGTTTTCATGGCTCGGTATGCTCCGATATGAGTGAAACGACATTCGCTTCAAAACGAGAAGCGGCCAAAAAGACATGGAAGTGTGAGCAATGTAGACGTTCAGGTGGAGGGAAGGGCGACACCTCAAATGAAGACCCGAATTCAGATTCCGATCTGAAATAAACAAAAAACTGACTTCCCTTTTGCCTCTAAACGGAAAGCCAGACGAGGTGGAGAGTTCACTCCATATGTTACATGAAGAGTTTGCTTCTGTAAAAGAACGCCTTGACACGCAGGATAAAGAAATCAAGGGTAAAAAAAGTAGAGTTGACAAACTAGAAAGGAATGCGGACTCAAAAGTTATAGCCCAGCTAAAGCTTAGCGTACATTACTTAGAATGGCGCAGCAGGCGCTTGAACATCGAAATTAACGGAATTCCTGAGGCGCACGAAGAGGACCTTTTGGCAAAGGTCAACGAAGTGGCAAAAAAAAAAAAAAATGGCGTAAAGCAACTCACCCAGAAAGACGTACTAGCCCTTCATAGGATGTCTGCGAAACCCGGAATGATAAAAGGTGTGATTGCCCGTTTTGTGAGACAGGACGTACGCGACACTTGGCTACAGAAGATGAAGACCTTGAAGGACATAAACGATACATTATTTATCACAGAAAACATGACTACCCAGTCGAGGGCGTTGTTGAACGCAACAAAAGACTGGGCTAAACAGGCCGGCTTGGCATGCGCGTGGCATGCCAACGGGAAGGTTTTGGTGCGTAGAAACAATGGTGACTCGGCAAAGGTTGTAAAGAGCGTGAGTGATCTGTGCCCTATCAGCAGCTGAGTACGTCGCCGTGCAGTTGGAACTATGAGTACCTCTATCCTGAAATGGAGGACCTAGGACTTGTGACATTTGAAAAACTTAGAAACGATCTTGGTGGTCAGAAACGCGGTTATCTACTCTGCTTTCATTCAAATGCTCAATCCATATTTAACAAGATTGCTGAGCGGTAATATTTGTTTAATAGACTTCAAAACTGTGTTGATGTGCTGATGGTAACCGAAACATGCAGACAAGCAGTTGTGGTTCCATTGACCAATCTAATATGAAAACTTTTTATGGTAATAGAACGACGCGTAGAGGTGGTGATGTGTCGGTGCTAGTAAGCTGTCTTCTGCAGCCTGCCTTGCTTTCAGAATTTACTTGCGTTACAGACGATTATCAGGTTACTTGTCTGTAAGTGAATGACGTCGTAGTTGCCACTTGCTACCGCCCTTCGGACGGTTCGGTCTCTGAAATCTTTGTGTTCTTAGATAATCTTTTGTCATTTGTTAACCAAAATAGGTACAATGTGATATTTGCCAGTGATTTTAATCTTGATATGAGCAATAATAGCCCCCCAAAAATAGATTTTGAAAATGTGTTGGTATTCAATTGTTGTATAAATAACATAGCCTGTCCCACTCGAATAACACTGTCAACGCAAACAATTGTAGATTTCGTAATAACCAGTTACGATCAGAACTTTGTTACCGCTGGTGTTGTTAATTATGAAATTAGTGACCACTTGCCTGCGTTTTGTAGAATAAGAATCGGTAATCGGGCAAACCTCCGCCAAAAAGTGGCTACTATTTATCAAGCTGTTACACCAACCCTCTTAGAAGCTTTCCACAAGGAGTTAGAAACAGTCTGTTGGGACGTTTTTCAAGCAGCAGACGCTAATGTCGCTTATGACACTTCTTTAAGCTTGTTTCTTTTGGTCTATATCAACGTCATTTTGTTTTAAACGCTGCACGACAGACAAGATATGTCGAGAACCTTGGGTGACAAAGGACCTATTGAAGAAGATTAAAAAAAAAAAAGAGCCTCTTTTTAAGAATTTCATCCGATCTCGTGCTCAATCTGATCTCGCTGCGTTCAAGAGATTTGGCAATGATTTTAACTAAGAAGTTGAAAAAAGCAAGGGACTTCTACTACCAAAACTTGTTCAGTTCTAGCGGAAAACGCACTGACCTAATGTGGAACAACTTAAATACGCTAATGGGCCAATGTAAGAAAAAGGAGACAGTTGATGAAATTCTTCACGAAGGACAAAAGGGGAATGGGGAAGCACTGGTGAATATTTTCAATAATTGTTTTGTTCACAGGGACTTAAACACAACCCAGACAGCATCCTATAACACTTTAGGGCACGATAACTCTGATACACTATTTTTCGAACCAACAAATGCAAATGAGGTGTGTTCTGTTTTCTTGAGTTTAAGTAATTCTCAAACCGTTGATGCTGACGATATACAAATAAGACCTGTGAAGTATACCATACATATAATCAGTCATATTTTGGCACATATATTTAATCTTTGTATTTCTACAGGAGTTTTTTCTTCAAAAATGCAAGTTGCTCGAGAGATAGCTTTATTTATAAAAGGTGATAAGAGTGTCGTATCTAACTACAGACCTTTATCAATTCTTCCTACTTTTTCTAAAGGTCTAGAGAAAATTATATTAAACCGCATATTGCGCTTCTGCCGCAAAAATAATCTTATCACTACCTCGCAGTACTGCCTCAGAAAGAACAGGTCTAGACAGTTGCGTTACTGGACCAAAAGGAATATATTCTACAAACTTTTGAGGACAAACGCATTGTTACAGGCATTTTTGTTGATTTCACTCAGGCTTTTAATTATATTAGTTATAAAATCGTGTTTCAAAAACTGAATTATTATGGAATACATGGACTTCTTTTGGCACTGTTGAAGAGCTACGTGTCAAATAGGTTTCAATATGTTGAAATGAATGGATTCGCTTCTAGAAGAAAGCATATAGTCTCTGGGGTGCCACAAGGTAGTATTTTGGGTCCTGTCTTATTTAATTTATATATTAATGATATTGTACACATTTGTTCAGACATTAAGTTCATTATATACGCCGATGATACAAGTGCCTTGGTATCATCTCTTTCTGAACCTGAAGGAATCCTTAAGGCGAACATTGTTTTGCGTAAATTAGACTCCTGGAGTTGTAACAATCATTTGATAATTAACGCGAACAAAACCAAAGTAGTTGTTTTTCGATCAAAAGGAAAACAAGTATCGTTACAGGAAAACATAATATTTAGATCCGAACCGATTGACGTGGTAGACAGTGTTAAGGTATTTAAGGTATATTTTACGTCAACATTACAATGGGAGGATCATATAAACAGTCTAATAAGTAAATTGAGTTGCATAACGGGAATTTTAAATCACAGCCGCTATACTCTCCCGAAACGAGTTAAACTGATGGTGTGCAATGGTCCCTTTGCCTCCTACCTAAACTGCTCTCATTTAGTTTGGGGAACTGCAACAAACCCAAGCCTACTACAGTTGCACAGTCTACAGAAAAAGATATTACGAATCATTGTAGATGTCGATTACACAGCACCAACTTCTCATATTTTTTCATCACCTAATATGCTAGACATAACCTATACGTGTGTAAGGTGTGCCGGCAGCACCGTTTGAATACCCAACGAAACTGTTCGACTTTGAAAGAAATTGCAGAACTATGCTCTAACAATCCAATTTACAGAACTCGAAATCCAGAACAATGGAATGCTCCAAAATGCCGCCAGACCTATGGACAACAAATGCTCCATAACACACTTCCGCGATTATTGAACATTGTAGAAATGCGTGGTATTGATATATTCAATAGGTCCCAATCATCACTGAAAATATATTTCGCAACGTACCCTATATAGGTTTCAAGCTGTAGTTTATTAACGTTAATTATGCTGAGGATATTGCCAGGTGCATGTTGATTGTCTTTTTTCTTTTTTTCAGAGTGTATTTTCTGATGTGCATTATGTTGTCTTTTTTATTTATTTTTTCTTCTTTTTTTCCTTTATTCATCTTTTTTAACGCCTGTAACCGTTGTGTGCCCACTTTCGTTTCACCCTGCTGCTCTACATCCCTTAAGGGGGCCGAGGACTTCTCAAGCCGCAGACACGGCTTTTCTCTTGACCTCCTCCCACTTCTTTCTGGTGAATAAAATATTCATGATTGAAATTACGTCAACCGGACTCACGTCAACTGGTACGACACTATAAAGAGAGAAAAATCATAGCGCCGATACCAGGCGGGTATTACACGTGATGCACACTACGCTATCGCTGCTGCCAGTTGGGAATACGAAGCGGCGTACTGGAAAGAATGCAGTGTAATATTTTCTTTATAGACAGCCTCCTTTGCACTGCATACCTCGCGTTTGTAAGGAGATCAGAAGTTTGGACAACAGGCACGCATTCGTGCAGGGGGTGAACCAAGGTGTAGCACAGATTATGCAATTCTTTTTTTTTACAATTTGTCGACCTACGGTTCCGTTCCAAGTGGCAACTAACGTTGTAGGTATTTCAGGTTTCATCATGCGTCACTGGTCTTCTGAAACCTAGATATTTAAATGGGATTGGTGCACTCAGTTTACCTGCTGCATATCTGTGCAAATGTTTAGTTTATTTCCTGCGTTTTGTTCTACTAATACATTAAGCGTGAACACTATAGAGCTTAAAATATAGTAGGAAGAGGTCAAAGTCCACCTGTTATAGTGGCTTAAGCCGACGATTCTTGCATACCTATATTGCGTGCCACTGTTCTTTATATGCCCAATGGTTTTAATATGCAATGCTTTTGTTCGTACTTCGAGGTGTGCGTACGTATCAGCATTTCCTCCTTCGGCGCCGTGAACGATCCTGTCATCTGAAACGCCACATTGGCTCAGTCGTCCATGTGGGCCTAAACGCCGGAAATAAAAAGAAAAAGAAGCCACGGCGGATCGGTAGTTAGTGCGCTCGATAGCTGCAGCCATGAATGCGGGATCGAATCCCGGCGCGGCGGCAGCTTTTACGATGCGGCGAAAAGCATGGCGCTCGTGTACTGTGCAATGCCATTGCATTTTAAGCAACCCCATGTGATCGACATTTACGGTAGTCCCTCACTACGGCGTCTCTCAGAGTCTGAGTCGCTTTGGCACGTTAGACCCTACAAACTGTAGCGATCGTGGAGAACCACGCATCCCTCCGAAGCGCCGCGCGCCGCGGAGGATGAAGGGGACAAAAGTATTCCTTCTCTTCCGGGGATGAGTAACCCAAACGGGTTGCCCGGTAGCGCCGCGTTTCCCTCTTCCCTCGCCGGGCGCAGGAGCGCACCGCTAGGCGTCGCAGACGCGACGCTCATTGGCCGAAAAAGGACAAAGGGCAAGATGCGCCGAGATCGGCGGGAACCGGCTACCGCCGAGGAGAGAGACGACAGCGAGCCGCGACAACGGAAGGACGCAAGGTAAATACCTCCCCGCTATACTTCTTTGTTGTCGCCATCTTGCCCTTCGAAGTGTCAGGCCCCATCCAAAAGGATAGGGTCTCCAGCAAGACCTTCACCAGCGTTCTTTTTGGGAAGACCCAATAAACATCTAGTTCCGGGCAAAGTCCTGTTCTGTGTTGTGTCGTATTTTGCATTACTACTTTGCGGCCGTGAGAACGGCTGCACGTGGTGTGTGATCGCGGGAGCTCTGTGTTTGCGGCCTAGACCTCAGAAGAGGCTCGACGGCTTAATAAGAACCCCCACAACTGGCGCCCCAACGTGGTTCTCTCGTGCAGAAGCACTTGAGCTACTCGCTCCCGCCGGACACAATGCCAGACCAGCAGAGTAATCTGCCTGATCTGACGTGGCTCGCAGAGCTCAGCCCCGGGTACAGGGAAAGCCCGGCCCACGGCTTGCTCGCCGCCAGCGCGACTCTACAGACGGGACAATTCGTCGCTGCAGGAGCAGCCAGCGAAACACGACGCCCGCAGGCAGATTCCGGCAGACGCCGCGAAATGCCGCCCTCAAGAGTTGGCGCGCCCCTGCGCTACGCGCGAACGAATTGGGGAGAAGCACCAGGCACGCCGTGTCCGCCCTCGCAGCTACCAAACGGCAGCACAGGGGCCGCGCCAACCCCGCCGACGATCTCTCCACTCGTCGCGGCACCCGAGAGCGAGGCAGCGGCAAACGCCGAGAACCTCGCAGGAGTCCTCGCCAGCGCATTCCAGCAAGCGCTGCAGTCCTTGCAACCCAGCCCGCGGATCGGAACACCGATCCCAACGTACAGCGGCTACGGCGATCAAATGAGCGCCAACAGCTTTCTCCTTGCGTTAGACCAGTACGGCCAAGTCAACGGCTGCAGCGAGACCCACATGTTGCGAAGAGTGATACCAGTGGCACTGGTTGACCAAGCCGCTCGGTGGCACCGTTTGGTAGGTCACACAGCGAGCACTATGGCTGAATTCCGCAGTATATTTAGGGAGGAATGACTACCAGCAGCGAATGCGGCGAGAATTGGAACTCCGAACCCAAGCTCCCGACGAGTCGCTCGTCGAATACGTCAGGGCGATGCAGGAGCTTTACGATTACGCCGATCTCAACGCTTCGAACACGGAGCAAGTGGAACGAGTAATCCGACAGAGCCACCCAACCTTTGCTCTTTACCTGCGGGGAAGTCGCTGCAGGAACCTGAATGAGCTTGCCGTGGAAGCGCGTCGGGTGCAAACCGAAATTTCAGCTGCCCGTGCGTACCGGCCCCCGCCACCCCCATCGGATTGTCTGGAGCCCAGCTGCGCCTGGAATGGCAGTGCGCGTTCAAGGAGTGAAAACGCTCGAACGTGACGTGTTTCAGGTGAGGGCGCTTTCCCGGAAATCTCGGATCGCGCTCTTGATCCATACTCAAACGGGTCGAGGATCATCGAAGCTGTGCGAGAGGTAAAGTGGTCAACCTCACGCCGACCGCCCGACAGAGATTACCTAACACGGTCAAACGATCGAGCGCTGGTGACGCGTGCGGACGGGCAGCGTAACATGGTGGTGGCACCGGCTCAACAAGCTCTCACGGACGGCCGTACGCGAGAGCACCCTCGTCTGCCTAGAGCCCAGAATCCCGGTCCATGCTTCTCTTGTGGCCAAGTTGGTCACTTGGCTCGTGACTGCCCTGCGAGTCAGGGAAACGAGGTAGGCCGCCGGTAGCAGCGCCGGCGGCCGAAGCTGATCCGAGCGACGGAGCTGCAATAGTGGCACCCTCACTTCTCAGGATCGGAACACCGACCACTACCAGGGCTCCGTTCATAGACCTTGCGATAGCAGGGACTACGTTCCGAGCACTGCTTGACACTGGTGCTAGCACTTCTCTAATCGGAGACGAAGTCGTTTCCCGCCTTCGACTGAGAGGCATTCGGGTGCGAAAACGCAGCCTGCCCCTCCAGTTGGCGAGCGGAGAAGTATGCTCCGGCGGTGATGTGCGCCTCGTCGCGCGTTGGAATCAGCGCACCAGGCGACAGGGTTTCATTCATCTGCCTGGACTCACGGTACCAGTTATTCTCGGCCGAGATTTCTTGTCCCGTACGGGAATCGTGGTTGATATCGGCAATAGTGGCTATCGGGAAAACCCGTTCGCGCCACTCAAGCCGTTCGTCACAGCACCGACCACGACGGCCGAAAGGACAGCTTCCGAGGTGGAAAGGAGGAAAACCTCCCCAGCTGCGGCCCGTCCCCATGCCTTGCGCGTGGGCGCGGAAGAGCGTTTACGGGGTCTGCTGGCAAACGCCCACAACCTGACAGACCATGAGCGCGGCCGCGTCTTTTCGTTGTTAGGAAACTTCGAAGAGATGTTCACGGACCGCCCCGGCTGTACCAAGCTTGTACAGCACTGCATCGAGACAGGAGACGCGCAGCCTTGGAAATCCAACCCGAGACCGGTCAGCCCCGCCAAAAGGCAGGCGATTGACGCGGCGCTGCAAGAACTGATCGATGCGGGCATTGTTCGCCGCTCATCAAGCCCCTGGGGATTCCCAGTGGTGCTGGTCCCCAAAAAGGACGGTAGCTCACGGCTGTGCGTGGACTACAGGCGACTGAATGCGGTCACACAAAAGGATGCGTACCCCTTCCCGAGCGTGGACGACATTGTTTCGAACCTCGGCGGAGCGCGGTATTTTTCTACTCTGGACGCTAGCAAAGGCTATCTCCAAGTAGAGATGCGATCAGGCGACGAGTGTAAAACGGCGTTCACCTGCCACAGGGGTCTCTACGAATTCGTTAGGATGCCCTTCGGTCTGTCCGGAAGTCCGAGCACCTTTCAGCGGCTGATCGACCGTGTACTAGGAGACGCCAAATGGCATCACGCTCTCGCCTACCTGGACGACATCGTCATCTACTCCCGCACATTCGAGGAACACCTCGAACACCTCCGAGACGTTCTGGGAAAACCCAGAACAGCAGGTCTCACGCTGAACCCCGCTAAAGCACAGCTGTGCAGGGCTGAAGTCAGTTTGCTCGGCTACCGCGTTCAGCGAGGAAAAGTAGCCTCGGACCCTGACAAACTTCGCGCTATCCTGGAATTCCCGGTGCCGAATGATGTAAAGGCCGTGCGCCGTTTTCTCGGCATGGTGGGCTACTATCGCCAATTCATTCCCAACTGCATCCGCCTGCAAACCCCTCTAACAAAATTGTTAAGGAAGGCAGCCCCGTGGGAATGGGGAGAGGAACAGCAGGCGAGTTTTCGTCAGCTCTCGCAAGCCATCGCCGATACTGCGTCACTGAAACTCCCCGACCTAAATAGGCCCTTTTTGATCCAGACAGATGCCTGCGATTTCGGAGTGGGCGCAGTGCTTCTCCAAAAGGAGGACGAGAAACTGCGCCCCGTGGCGTTCGCCAGCCGCGCGCTAACGCCGGCGGAGCGCAACTACTCAGTGACGGAGAAGGAATGCCTCGCTATCATCTTCGCGCTCCGAAAATTCGAGATGCACGTGGAAGGTACAAGGTTCACGGTCGAAACCGATCACATGGCCTTGACATGGCTGACCCGCTTACGCGAGCCGAGCGGGAGGCTCGCGCGCTGGGCACTGACGCTACAGCGCTTCGATTTAGAGGTGCGCTACCGGAAAGGTGCCACAAACGTAGTTGCGGACGCGCTGTCGCGCGCGCCGGTGAATGACCCGTCCCCAGCCGCGGGAGAGGAGGCGCGACAACTTCCCCGCTCGTCGGGAAAGGAGGGCCGAAAGGAGAAATTCCTGCCTCCGGAGCACGCGCATCTCGTGACAGCGAAAACGCCGATCGAGATTGCATTCAGCAGGGAAGAGCTTATCAAAGCTCAACAGGAAGACTCGTATTGTCGTGAGATGGTCGCCAGTCTGCGTGAAGAGACGGACCAATCGACACCGCTGGTCGAAGAGCGCCCAGAATCCGCGGAGAACGCGGTAGGCGCGAGCTCTAGTGCAGCTGGTATTGCTGCGAGTGAGCTGGAGAGCTTCCTGTTGGACGCTGATGGAGCTTTGCTGAAATACGTGCCTGGCAAAGAAGACTCAAACGAGTGCTTCAAAGCCGTCATCCCCGGCCAACTGAGGCATGCTGCTTTGCAGCACTATCACGACGCAGACGGTCACGGAAGCGCACCAAAGACATGGAAGAAACTATGTCGGCTCGCTACCTGGCCAGGAATGAAGGCTGATGTATGTAAATACGTACGGACCTGCCACGTCTGCCAAGAAAGGAAGCCGCGAGGTGGAAAACCGCCTGGCCTGCTCCAACCGATCGTGAGCACAAAGCCATGGGAAACTGTGGCGTGCGATCTGATCGGACCGCTGCCGCGCAGCAAAAGAGGGCACAAATTTGTGTTAGTGGTGACATGTCACTTCAGCGGAATCGCTGAACTCTATCCGCTGCGAAACGCCACAACGAACGAAATCCTGACGAAGCTCTCAGGATTGTTCTGTCGCTACGGGTTTCCGGAGAGGCTGATCACTGACAACGCCTCGTATTTCACGGCGAAAGTTTTTCGTGATACGTGTGCCGCCATGGGCGTACGGCAGCAGCGAACGACGTGTTATCATCCGCAGTCAAATGTGACCGAACGCCGCAATCGTGATGTGAAGCCACTGCTCGGGGCATACGCCCGGACGCACAACGACTGGGATGAGCACCTCGACGCGATCACCTTTGCACTGCGAACAAGCGAGAATCGCTCCACAGGTTTCACGCCTGCCTTCCTGATGTTCGGGAGGGAACTAAATACGCCAACTGACACCATTTTGACCAAAAGGCAGGATGCTTCGTCAGGCGAAACGGCAATAGCCGACTACGCGCGGCGCATGCGTGATCGCTTGCAAAAAGCAGTGAGCGAGGCCAGCCAAAATCGCGCTAAAGCAAGGGCTAGCCAGAAGGCTGCCTATGATCGCGCGCATCGGAACGTGGAATTTCAAGTGGGAGACTTCGTTCTAAAGCGTAGCCATGTGCAGAGCGATGCGAGCACGGGGTTCGCAGCTGGCCTTGCGCCTAAATGGATTGGGCCGTTCATAGTTGCTGAGAAGCTCTCGCAGTTGAACTACAGGCTGAAAGAGCCAAACACGGGTCGACTCGGCAAGCCGATCCACGTCGGGGAGCTAAAACAGTACTTCCAACGGGAAGTGGCTGGCAGGGCGGCAGCGCCGATTTCGCGAAGACGCGGGAAAAGGTCAGTGCCCCCACCTACCCCCAAAGCTCGCCCATACAATACCCGCTCTAGGCGAAAGCGACCTTGACGGGGTGAGTGGCCTGACAACAACACCTCGACCGCTCAGACGAGTGGTCAAGGAAGCAACCGGTTGTGAGGAAGCGAGCTGGCTACGGGAGGATCGTATTTAGCAGTATTGTTGGTATGTCCCCTCGTGCCAAACAAAGGGTGTGGGATTGGGGCTTGCTGCGGCTGCCCTTTGCGCGGCCGCCGCCCGCTTCCCAGTTGTTCTCCCCGTTCCCTTTCTCCCGCCTGAGGCGGCGGAGAGGGGCTCGAACGACTTGTCACTGTCGTTCGGGCCACAGCTCCGCCCTGGCGTCCCAGTGGTTGTTCTCATTGGCGCCTTTTGGCGGGAACACGGCACCGCTTCGACAGCCGCGCTCGCGCGACTGTCCGAGCGGAGCTCAGGGAGAGACTCCTCCGAGACATCGCAAGGTGCGTACGCTACTGTTTTTGTCTGCCGGCCTTTGTCCGCGCAGACCAGTGTGTACTCGAGTTCGTCTGCTTCGGGTCTTACCTGAGAGCGAAGCTCGAGCCTGTCGATGGTGATTCAACGATCCGCGACAGGCGTACCTTGCTGTGGTTGCCCACACTCTCTCAAAGGAACCCTTTGGTCACTGCGAGAGAGATCACAGCACGCCCTTGCGTGCTTGCGGCGCGCACTCCGTGTCACTTCGTGCGCGCAGGGGAGCCTAGCTCCTCGCGCGCTCCCTTGACACGGTGACTGCGTATGTGTGTGTATGTGCGTTTGTAAATATGTGTATATGTGTGCGTATGTGCGTTTGTAAATATGTGTATGTGTGTGCGTATGTGTGTGTGTGCCGCTGGAGGATGGCGTTTCAATAAACGTCTCCTTTGTGAACTCGGAGGTTTGTGTCCTTGCAGCGAAGTGCTCTCCTCCCGATGGAGGTTGAGTGCGCGCTGCAGTGTTTCAGTGTGCGCGTGGTGACGGCTGATCGGGGCTTCGGCTCGCGCGACGCTCGAACCCACGGTGGTTCGTGGCCTATGTCCACGTAGAAACCACAACTGGCGGCCAACGTGAATTGTCCCTGGCTCCATGAGTCGTTGGACAGCACATCGGCCGAGCCGGTCGCCTTGACGATCAAGCTCATGCGCCATGCCTGCCGCCCCCTGCGCGGCACTCGGCAAAGGCACTGAAACACGAACATGGTTCTTCGGACCACCCTGCGGTGTAACCGTTGACCATATGCCTCTGCTGTTTCAGCTTTACGCCGTTGCGGAAGCAATGTGCGCGACGCCGCCGCTGCCGGCATCTCCGCACAACAGCACCCGTACCCCGCTTGCAGTCATTTCTGTTCGGGGAACGGCGAGGCGTCGGCCGGGCTCCCTCTGGAAACCGCGCCGACAGGGCGCTCAGTTGGCTGATGCGGCTCCGTGAACTTGCGAGCCGGCTGGCGCGCCATTCTCTCCTGGTACAGCATTTCGACTTTTCGGTGCAGTATCTACAGGGGAGAACGAACGTGGTAGCTGACGCGCTATCCCGTGCCCCACTCGCCCGCGGCGGCGTCTTTACGTCGGCAGGCGAAGGCGAAGGGGGCGAAACAGCGGACGAGCCGCAGATCGGCACGGAGGGGACGCCCGCAGACGGGTTCCCCATTCCGCTATCCGGGTAAGCAGCGCTTCGCAAAGCAGGCGAGGGTGAAAGCTCTTTGTGAGCACATCTGAGACGCCGATGCCAGCGGAAGTTTTGCTGCGAACCTGCGGGGGGACGAAACCAGGCTCTCCTTTGGGATGACTGGGATCGTTTTCAGCCATGAAGAGCTACGACGGTCCAGCAAAATGACCCGTTTTGTCGCGATGTCAGCGACGGTCTCTGGGA
Organism: Amblyomma maculatum; assembly: GCF_055883805.1. Taxonomy (NCBI): domain Eukaryota; kingdom Metazoa; phylum Arthropoda; class Arachnida; order Ixodida; family Ixodidae; genus Amblyomma; species Amblyomma maculatum. The sequence goes on from NW_028146743.1 coordinate 1,840,490, forward strand.
GACGGAGCGCCGTTACGCTGCTTGTATTGCAGCGGGCGCAGCGCCGTTACGCTACTTGTATTGAGCGGGCGCAGGGGGGCACGAGCCAGCGTGTGTCGCGGCGTGCCCCGGGGATTCATATTTGCTGGGCCATGACGGGCTCGCGCTGAAATACATAGCCACAGATGATGAGTCCATGAACCATTTGAAGTGGCTATTCCCCAATGTCTGAGCGGCGCTCTGTTGCGTTCTCTCACGACAAACCATTGGCTGGTCATCTGAGTGGCTCCAAGGTTTCAAGAAACTGAGTCAATCGGTGACTGCAGCCGGCATGAAGCGCGACATTTTCCGCTTTTGCCGTTCCTGCCATGTCTGTCAAATGGAGAAGTCAAGGGGTGGCAAGCCACCGTGCATGACGAAACCAACTGACAGTGTGCGTCCGTGGCAGATGGCCACCTGCGATTTCATGGGGCATTTCCCCAGTAACAAGCAGGGGCTCATTGCTGGAGAATCCCCCTATGGGGAAACGCCAGCCGTGCCTATATTGCAGACCTGAAGGCCTATGCGTAACGGTCTGACGAGCTTGCGCTGGTGCCCATTGTCACCACAGGCAAGCGCCAAGGCACACCCGATGCGGTGGAACGCAGCCGTGCCCCGCACCGGTACAAGGTGAGGCGACGTTCACTTGTGTGATTGATGCCGGGCGGCGGGCCTTTTCCGCAACCGAAGGCATACCGCCTCACCGAGCGAGCTTGCTCGTTCAACCCTACCCGGAAGCAAGGTTGGTCTCCCCCTTTTCTGGCTCGCTCAGTTCCAGCCTGTGTGCTTTATTATTATTTTTTTGTGTGTGCCTCTGTTCCCATTTTTCGCTTTCTTCTGTCTCCATTCTTGCTTCTTATCTTGTAAATATTGTACAGTGAGTGCCTTCTTTTGTACAGCGCGTCATCTCTCTTCTTTTTTTGAAATTGCGAGGGTTGCTCATTAGGCAGCCCCGACGCGCGGCTTTTCCGGTGTGTGTGGGGATGAAGTTGGGGCCGTTTGGGGACGGGGAACATGGACGATGCCCCTTTCACCCAAGGCCGCCGCGATTGCGAAGGTGCTCGGGACAGGTTCGCCGCTGAAGGTCGGCATCACCCTTTGTTTGGTGTGTGAGTGGCTGTGCGTGTGCGTGCCTGGGCGTAGAGGCGACGACGTCGCGCCATGTGTGTTTGCCGGCGTGTGCGGAGCGCGGTGGAAAGGAAGCCCCGCGCGGTCTTCCCATGTGCGTCTTGGATCGCCACGGAGTCACGGACTTTCCACACCCGGGGCCCCTTCGGCGTGTTCGCTGTCCCTGCACCTAACCTGTACCACCACCGACCGAGATCGTTTGGAGCCAAGGATGAACGTTGGCCACACAGAAGTCAACGAGCGGTGAGTCACCGCAGGCTCCCTGAGCTGCACCTACGAACTTTGGAACTTCTGTACAAAGTTGTGTTGTACATAGTTATTCTGTACATAGTGGTGTTCTGTACATGATTGTGTTCTGTACATAGCCGTTGTTACTTAGCCTCCGGAACTTTGTACATTATTCTTCATGTCATCTTGTTCATCTTTTTTTTGTGTGCGCCTTGCTAAGGTTTGTCTTTCTTGAGTGTCTGTCTTTTCGAGATCTTTTCTTGCTGGAACTGAAGTGTAGTTGACTTGTTGCGTGAGGATAGCATTCTTTTCTTCATGCTGGGGACCTGCCGCGTGCTTTCACTGATGGGTAGGAGGGCAATTAAGGAGAGGAGGATGTGGGATTGGGGCTTGCTGCGGCTGCCCTTTGCGCGGCCGCCGCCCGCTTCCCAGTTGTTCTCCCCGTTCCCTTTCTCCCGCCTGAGGCGGCGGAGAGGGGCTCGAACGACTTGTCACTGTCGTTCGGGCCACAGCTCCGCCCTGGCGTCCCAGTGGTTGTTCTCATTGGCGCCTTTTGGCGGGAACACGGCACCGCTTCGACAGCCGCGCTCGCGCGACTGTCCGAGCGGAGCTCAGGGAGAGACTCCTCCGAGACATCGCAAGGTGCGTACGCTACTGTTTTTGTCTGCCGGCCTTTGTCCGCGCAGACCAGTGTGTACTCGAGTTCGTCTGCTTCGGGTCTTACCTGAGAGCGAAGCTCGAGCCTGTCGATGGTGATCCAACGATCCGCGACAGGCGTACCTTGCGGTGGTTGCCCACACTCTCTCAAAGGAACCCTTTGGTCACTGCGAGAGAGATCACAGCACGCCCTTGCGTGCTTGCGGCGCGCACTCCGTGTCACTTCGTGCGCGCAGGGGAGCCTAGCTCCTCGCGCGCTCCCTTGACACGGTGACTGCGTATGTGTGTGTATGTGCGTTTGTAAATATGTGTATATGTGTGCGTATGTGCGTTTGTAAATATGTGTATGTGTGTGCGTATGTGTGTGTGTGCCGCTGGAGGATGGCGTTTCAATAAACGTCTCCTTTGTGAACTCGGAGGTTTGTGTCCTTGCAGCGAAGTGCTCTCCTCCCGATGGAGGTTGAGTGCGCGCTGCAGTGTTTCAGTGTGCGCGTGGTGACGGCTGATCGGGGCTTCGGCTCGCGCGACGCTCGAACCCGCGGTGGTTCGTGGCCTATGTCCACGTAGAAACCACAAGGGGGGGGGGGAAGGAAAGGAAAAGCGGATGGTGGCGAAGACGCTACCAAGCTGTTCCCCCTCTCCATCTGCTGCCGTAGGGACCGGACCAAGTGGCAGGTAACTATTGGTTAGAGGCGTCAAGGGAAACCAATCGGAATCCCGTATTTGTTTCCCAGAGTGCGCGGCAGGGCGGTTCGAAGTCACTCGGAGCAATTCGTTCGGCCGCCACGCCAGTCGGATCCGAAATGCTGTCACAGACAGCTCACCGCTCGGGTCAGGAATTGAGCCAGGACGGAGCCCGCCTGGTCCGGGCTGACGGAGAGACCGGCGTGACGCAGCAGCAGCAGTACCGGCATCTCCGTCGGCCACCGGGGCGCCGGCAGCCACAGCCTCGACTTGGACAGCAGCAGCGGGGCCTTCGGCGGCCGGGGCCGCAGCAACGGGCCCGCAGCAACGAGGCCCGCAGCATCAGTGCCCGCGGCCGCAGTGGCCGCAGCAACAGTGGCCGCAGCAGCAGCAGCCCCTACAACAGGAGCGGCCGCGGTCTCCGCGACGGACTCCAGCGGCGGCGGCTGAAACGGGGCAACGGCAGTTCCGATCCGTGGCCACCTGGAAGAGCCAGGAGGGTGCCGAGCCGCCGCGACCATACGTAAGCGTGGCGGCCTGGGCAAACCAGCTCCAGGTGGCGGCGGACCTCGCCCTGGATCGGGTGCCGCGAGTCTTCCGCGGCCGCACAGTACGGGAAAGCTGGGCGGCGCACCCGACTTCGGGGATGGCCCCCGATCCAGGTGCCGTCTACTGCGGCACGTGCGGCGTGCTGCTGGTGCATGAGGATGTGCACAGGGCATCGGCGGTCCACCGGGCCTTCGCGGACCGCTACGACGCGAGGCAGGAGGCGGAGGCGGTACGAGCCAGGATGGCTCGCGACCCGGAGTTCGCCGCCCTCATACTCCGGGTGGACGTGCCAGGCGACCAGAACCCGGAGTCCCTCCTGCCTCGCCTCGAACCCACGGAGGACCGGCTCGTCATCGACGAGGATGGGACGGCCCTGGAAATGGACCTGCTGGGGGGTTTTTAAAAATGGAGGCGAGCCCGGACACCCCCCCTCCCCCCCCCCCCCCGGCCTTCTCATCTGGAAGAAGGCGGCAAGGAAATCATTGCCGGCCTACCGTCGCCTGAATTCAGGTGACGTTCGGTCTTTAGGGAGGAGGAGTGTAGCGATCGTGGAGAACCACGCATCCCTCCGAAGCGCCGCGCGCCGCGGAGGATGAAGGGGACAAAAGTATTCCTTCTCTTCCGGGGTTGAGTAACCCAAACGGGTTGCTCGGTAGCGCCGCGTTTCCCTCTTCCCTCGCCGGGCGCAGGAGCGCACCGCTAGGCGTCGCAGACGCGACGCTCATTGGCCGAAAAAGGACAAAGGGCAAGATGCGCCGAGATCGGCGGGAACCGGCTACCGCCGAGGAGGGAGACGACAGCGAGCCGCGACAACGGAAGGACGCAAGGTAAATACCTCCCCGCTATACTTCTTTGTTGTCGCCATCTTGCTCTTCGAAGTGTCAGGCCCCATCCAAAAGGATAGGGTCTCCAGCAAGACCTTCACCAGCGTTCTTTTTGGGAAGACCCAATAAACATCTGGTTCCGGGCAAAGTCCTGTTCTGTGTTGTGTCGTATTTTGCATTACTACTTTGCGGCCGTGAGAACGGCTGCACGTGGTGTGTGATCGCGGGAGCTCTGTGTTTGCGGCCTAGACCTCAGAAGAGGCTCGACGGCTTAATAAGAACCCCCACAAAACCAAGCCAAACTAGACCAACCCAATGCTAACTTTTCGATGGTACTCGATCTTTAGAGCGAGTATTGTGGCAAACACGAAATTGTTGAAGCCCGTTGGTCGCCTGGTTTTAACATCGTACAAGCTCTGCCGTGCACTTTTTGCGGAGACTAGCGAGCTCTTCCGCACTGCTTAATAGCAAGAACGGTACTCGTATTGGTGGCGTCAGGAGCGTTGTAGGATTCATCTAACCTTGTTATTTTCTTCGAGATGCTCTCTGGAGTATATGATGGCGAATGTGGACCTACGAAATTGTTGTTAGCTAAGCCAAGTATGTTTCTATACACCGAAGTAATGACGAGGCGCGCAAAAAAATTCATTCATTTGTCTCGTCGACAGAGATGACGCACTGAGTGTGCCTTTTATGTGCATTCTGCGTGTGTTTAAAAAAAAAAGAATTTTACTCTTTAGTAAAAGATCTATTGTAAGTTATTGTACAAATATGTGAAGTAAATTCCAGAGACGAAGCTCACCCAAAATACATGGAGTTCAGACGTGATCAGAGAGTTTATTTCTCCCTAATGGAACGTATGTGCTCGCCTGCAATCAATTCGACAATTAATGACGCTATCCACACCGTGGGCGCGGGTGCACTAGCGCATTTGGGATATTTATGGAATTTATTTCTTCCTCATTAGCAGAGCCAGACACACGCACTGAGATACGCAAGTATGTCAAATAACCCGAAGAGTGACGGACTGTTCACAACTACAGTTCGAAGAAGGCTCGTAATTGAATCTCCTGCATGTTAAGACGACCCTCTATGCCGCGTGAGTAATGGCACACAAAGATGTTACGCCTCCCTTTTTCTCTCGCGAGCAAACAAGAATCCGCAGCGAGTCGGACGGCTCTCGCTTCGCCATGTTCCACGCGGAGAACAGGGGAGGCTGGGGATTTCTAGGGACAAGTGGCATTGAGCTGGGAAAAATTCTGCCATTCGTTTTCATATGATTGCGAGACTAATTGTAGTACCTATGTTCGTGCAACCAGAGCCGGAATAGAAGCTTGTATCCCCATCGCCAGCCATTACGGCTTCGAGTGTGCTCAGATGCTCGTCAATAGCTTGCCAGTGATCCGAGAATAGATAGCGCGCCTACTGAACTGACGAATGTGTTGAGACGAAGACGAGCGGCGCCTATCCAACGCAGCAATAGAGCGAGCAGCAAGGGGCTGAATTCCGTGCTGCTCACAGTCACAAACCACTCACAATGCTCTGCTCCTATTGGTCGGCCCTGTAGCGGCAGACATATTGAACTTTGGCGTCACCACCGACTTCACCGGTGAGTGCGTTTTACGTCACGAACACGACTAAAGTGATGACGTTGCACAAACGCGGAATTGTGACTGAAATTGTGAGCGCAGCGGAGTAGGCACAAACCGCTCACAAAGTTGCGAGCGAAAATAACGGCTGTTTGTTTACCTCGAGACACGCCGCCTGAGACTGTGGCGTCGACGCGATCTACGACGAAGCACACGAAGACTCGTTTGAATCGGCCTTTTGCATTTTCCTGTGCTGCCACTTCGTGCACAACGCCGCAACCAAACTGGCGGGATACTGCGCCGCACGGACACGGTCCTCCGCACGCTGAGCCCCGCTGCGGAGCACATTTTCTCTGCGCACATAATTTTGGTTCTGTCGACGATGGCGTGTCCTGGGCAGCACCTGATACCTGGCGGGTATCTAGGGATAAGTGATGGCTGGGTGTCATGCCCGAGGAATGCAGCGAAGCCTACTGACGAACAAATTCAGCGGTACCTGCAGTCGTCCGGCATGCGATGCGATCGCCAGTTGAGTAAGGGCCACCGCTTCAAAGATGAAGGCTACATACGAAACGTAATGTTTCGAAACATTCGTATAAATGGGATGTAAGGCAAGAAAAAAAAAAAAAAACAAAGACCAATGCAACCAGAACCAGGAGTGTTTCATGCTACTATTCCAGCCTTTTTTGCACTGAATTTGGAAGTAACCAGAACATCTGCATTAGTGAAGTGTGTTCAGCTGGGCCCACCCACATTGAGGGCTGGGCAAGTAGTAAAGAATTTCTTTGGGCTCCGCCCAGGCCAATAATTACGGCCCATGCAGTGCTCTAATTAGCAGTGTAAATGAAATACACTGTGCGGTCTGTAATAGTTGTTGTGTACTTCTATCCCACTTCATATGTACTTCATCCCACCTTTGCAAAGTTTCTACGTTACTGCAGAATACACAAGTAAACAAAAATGCCAAGTTGAAGTGACTGAACCATGCCATGCTTCTGTACATTATGCTATTGTCTTAAACAATGACTTGTTAACCCTGAGATGCACTGCTATGACTGCTCCTTGATTGCTGAAGCAGCGGCAACATATTGCCTCGAAACCTTCAAAACTGTATTTGTTGTTTTTTAACAGCCGCCGGCATGCGGCCTTATCGCTGTGATTCTGACACGCGTATCAATTCTGTATTCCGTGTTTGTTCATGCTCGTTGTCGCGATACGACGCGTTATCATTTTCTTTGTCGCGAACGATGAGCCGAGATTTGTCTCGAAGATTCCGATCACTTGCGCATGTTTTTAGAATATTCCACCTTGTGCTAGCAGCAGTTTGCGACGTTATCTAGATTGTTCTGAGCAGCCTTTAAATTAAGCGTTGACGAGTGTGACGGGCATTCTGTATTCGACGATCGACGAGCACGTTTTGTTGCTATCGCCGGAGCCGAGTTGCTTAGTTCTTTTGCGGGCGCAAGTCAGCTCAATAAAGAGTTTCTTCAGTGCAATCACCGACTCTTCATTTGTGTCATCGACCGTGGTCACCACCACGTGACATCTGGTGGAGGTGCTGAGAATATGTGAGAAAAGAAAGTTTAGCAACTATGCTGCAACCACATATCTACCAGTTTCTGAAACAGCCTTCTCGCTCCTCTGAGTCAGCATGTGACACTAAATGTCCATTAAATAATGCAGCAACATCTGTAACCCATCAAGTTTCAATGCATTACAAGCATATGGTAAAGAAACTGAATGTGGATAGTCCAATGCTACATGAAATTTTAATGAACACTCTCAAAGGCAACGAACTTGGTGGTGTTAGGGGACAGCCATCAAAATCTCTAGGGTCTGACTTTGAGAACGGTGTTGCAGCCACTCAAGTTCGTAAAAAAAAAAGAAAAAAAAAAACAATATTCGACACATAGAAACAAGCTTCAAATATTGGCAGGTTGACGACAGAAAAGTTTCTTCCATGCTTCTGTTTTAAGTGAAATGTTTACTAGATTCTATAGCTTTTAGACGTGTGCACGTTTGTCCCCACAAGCATTGTTCTGGCAGGTGGTAGCTGGTCGCTGACTCCTCTGGTTACTTTTGTTTCACTGTCCGGTTTGTCGCACGTTGAAAGCGGCTCATAGCATTCGCCCGCTTCGCCTCGTTGCTCGAAAAGTTGAATATTGTCGGGATGAAATCAGGGTGCCGCGGTGATATGGAGGACTTTCCTGCTCATTAAAAAAAAAAGTTTCATTACAGCTTCCAAAAATATTTAACCTCAGTGCCTAGTCGAACATGTTACAAAGTGGTTCCCGCACAGTCTTGATGCGCTCGCCGGCTCCCAAGGGCGCTCTTGATCGTCCTGCCGACGAACAGCTTTTATTCAAGCTTCGCGGTGAAGACGGTCTCGTGAAGCGCTTGGAAATCGAAAAAAAGGCGATGCCGCTTCCCTTTAAACATAGTGTATCGCAATCAAACGCTACACAAGTAGTCGGAATCGTCAGGAGCGTCGCACTATCCAACAACGACCACTGAAACAACCGCAGAAATGCAGGCGCCGCGGGCAGCCGCCGGTTTGTTTACCCCACCGCCGGAGCCGATCGCGGCGGCCACGAACCGACGAACCCACCAGTCCGCTTCGCGACTACGCCGCTAGGGGTTGGGCGCATGCGCAGTCGCGTCCCGCAAAAGGCCGATTGCCGGACGAGCTGTCCGACGCTGTAGAACTCGAGAACCGGCTGAAAGGGGAGTTGTGCGACGATTGCCGACGATACGCGCCCGGTTTTTTTCTACTGGAGGCTTCCAATTTCCGTTGGTAGCGTAATACCTTTGGCATCCCACCGCCGTCGGTCAGCAAGAGCGTGCATCGGTAGCGGAAGCCATCGGGCGTCATTTTTATTGCCGTCAAGGCACCGTTGGGTGACACTCAAACAAGTCGCAAGGCAAGGGGATCAACGTTGTGAAAATCGCAAAAGTGAGCAGACTTCGGCTTTTTTTTTTTTTCAACGCGTGTGTCTGGCTACGAATTCTGAAGGTCACAGTAAAGTTGGGCTGTGCCTATTTTCCCTCAGCTCTGCGACGCCTACATGCTTATTCCGCCGGCCGAAGATCCTCGCTGCCTCGAATCTCACGTTCTTACACGTACGGCGCGCATTTGTCTGGCGGTACTTTTCCACTGTGGACGTAGGCCTGCAGAACGCCTGCGACTTTTTTCTGTGCACGTTTTAAAGAAGCCCTGTCGGTCATCGAACGACCTAGATTATATCCATTGAGCTGAGTATCAGAGCAGCAACAGTAGCTTTGTTTTGGTTTATGGGGTTTTAACGTCCCAAAGCGACTCAGGCTACGAGAGACGCCGTAGAGAATAGAGAGTTTTAGAATAGGGGGCCCCAACCTTTGGGGCCCCCAAGGAGCTTGGGGCGTCGAAATGCGCATGCGCAGAACGTAAGGCGCGCTTGGGGTCTTGGGTTAACGCTAGGGGCAGCCCCTATTTTTCGGAAATAGCGTTCGCCCCAAGCCGCCGTTGGGTCGCTTGGGTTACGGCAACATGGCGGCGACCGGCCAAGCGGCGGCCGCTCGCCTCGGCACACATTCGTCGTCACCGCTCCATGGTGTCACGCGTTCATGGCAAACGAAAGGCCAACGAAGCTTATGCTATGTCTCATGATGCCCGCACCACCAAATTTTAGCAGTAAAACGCCCTATATTTTCTGATTGCTTCCGGATTTACCGAGCTGCTAGGCCTAGCGAGTTCGCCTCGTTCGGTTGCCATGGGGACCTGACGGCGGAAAGCGCGGAAGGTTCAAATGAGTTTTCCCGGCCTCGGCCTGGAATGACAATTGGCCGATTTCGTCTTGTATGACAAAAAACAGTTTGTATGACTGGTAGTTTTAATATAGTTTTGTGCAATAGTAGCACTTTTTGATTAACAAAATAGCGTTGTTGGCTCTTATATATTTAAATGCTTTCTCTTGGTTTACCGTTGTGGCGCTGCAACCGACGAACGCAAGCCCGGCTCCGCTGCGTCGGGAAAACCCCTATTCTAAAACTCGCCGCTCGGCTAGCACGTTGCGCCGCCGCACGCTATTTCCTTGGGGGCCCCAAGCCTTGGGTCCCCCTATTCTAAAACTCCCTGATGGCTTCGGAAATTTCTACCACCTGGGGCTCTTTTCAGCGTGCACTGATAACACGCGGCACATGGGCGTCTTGCTTTTCTCCTCCATCGAAAAGCGGCTACCTCGGTCAGGATTCGATTCCGCAACAGCAGTCGAGCGCCGTAACCACTGCACCACTGTGCACAGCCGAGCAGTAAATGGTTATTGTGTTTACATCTATTGCATTTGCTGCTTAAGAAACCGTGATGCTTGCGTTATGCAAACAATCAGCACATTGTTTATGTAATGTAACGCTACATGCGCTGTCCTTACAACGGTGCTCGCTTGAGCACTGTCACGAGTTGTCGGAATGACTGTGCATGTTTAGTAAAAACAGGCTGTGCGCTAGTTAGTATGGATCCTCAGTTGTATAATACATGTTATGATAGGCTCGACTGAAAGTGGGCCTAAGTGGATGTTATTTGTTTTGTTTGTTATGCAGGGGACAGTGCACTACCCACTGGAGTCACAGCTGCTTACACCAGTGCGAAGCCATTCCAGCTCCAGCTCGCTTTCCCTTCCTTCCGATCGCCTGCAGCCTGGTGCAATTGGCTGTGTTCACCAGTTGTGTTAAACGTGCTTAAATGGGCAGTAAATATTTGCGATGCTGGGATCAGAAAATGTCATTTCAGGAGGAGGGCCTGCAGTCCATGAGTGTGGGACGGTAGCAGGGTTGTTATGATGCACTCATCATAATCATCATCAGCAGCCGCAGCATCAGCAGCCTGACTATACCCACTGCAGGGCGAAGGCCTCTCCCATATTTCTCCACTTAACCCGGTTCTGTGCTAGCTGCATCCACTTGACCACTGCGAACTTCTTAATCTCATCCACCCACCTAACTTTCTGCCGCCCCCTGCTACGCTTTCCTTCCCTTGGAATCCAGTTTGTTACCCTAAGCGACCATCGGTTATCCTCTCTTCGCACTACATGTCCTGCCCATGTCCATTTATTCTTCTTAATTTCCTCTAGAATGTCAGTAACTTGAGTTATTTCTCTGATCCACTCTGCACGTTTCCTATCTCTTAATGTTACCTCTACCATTTTTCGTTCCATAGCCCTCTGGGTTGTCCTCAACTTAAGTAGAACTCTCTTGGTTAGCCTCCACGTTTCAGCGCCATAGGTGAGTGCAGGTAAGATGCAACTGTTATATACTTTCCTCTTAAGCGATACCGGTAAGCTGCTAGTCATAATCTGCGAGTGCTTGCCAAATGCGCTCCATCCCAATCTTATTCTTCTTGTTATTTCTTTTTCATGGTCCGGATCTGCGGTTACTACCTGTCCTAAGTAGACACATTCGCCTACTACTTCCAGTGCTTCGCTACCTAATGTAAACTGCTGTTCCTTCCCGAGGCTGTTGAACATTACCTTAGTCTTCTGCATATTGATTTTCAAGCCTACCTTTCTACTTTTCCTGTCTAGGTCATCAATCATTATTTGCAGTTCATCCCCCGAGTTGCTTAGCAAGGCAATGTCATCAGCAAATCGCAGATTACTGAGGTATTCTCCATCTACCTTTATCCCTAACTGCTCCCATTCCAAGTCTCTGAATACTTCCTCTAAGCAAGCTGTGAATAGTACTGGGGAGATTGTGTCTCCTTGCCTAAAACCTTTCTTTATGGTAATTTTGTTACTTCCTTTATGCAGAAGTATGGTTGCTGTGCAGCCTCTGTATATATCTTCCAGCACTTTCACGTACGGCTCATCTACCCCCTGATTTCGCAATGCCTGTATCACCGCCGAGGTTTCAATTGAGTCAAATGCTTTTTCGTAATCAATGAATGCTATGTATAAGGGCTGGTTATATTCCGAGCATTTTTCTATCACCTGATTGATGGTATGGATATGATCGATAGTAGAGTACCGTTTCCGAAACCCTGCTTGATCCTTTGCTTGGTTGAAGTCTAAGGTTGTCCTGATTCTATTAGCGATTACCTTAGTAAATACCTTATACGTAACAGACAGTAAGCTGATTGGTCTGTAATTTTTAAGGTCCTTAAAGTCCCCTTTCTTATGAATGAGGATAATGTCTGCATTCTTCCATGGTTCCGGTACCGTCGATGACACCAGGCACTGCGTATACAGGGTGGCCAGTTTTTCTAGCACGATATCCCCCCCGTACTTCAGCAAATCTGTAGTTATCTGATCTTCTCCAGCTGATTTCCCCCTTTTCATAGTTTCTAATGCTTTCTTGACCTCGTCCTTCGTCACTGCTGGAACGCCTGACTGTTTTTCCCTACCGCCCATCTCATTACGGTCCTGACTACTCTGGCTATTGTAGAGATCTGTATAGAACTCCTCGGCTACTTTGACTATCTTATCCATATTCGTGATGACGTTGCCCGCCTTGTCACTTATCGCATACATCTGGTTTTTGCCTATGCCCAATTTCGTCTTTACCGCTTTAAGGCTTCCGCCGTTCTTTACAGCATGCTCAATTTTCTCCTTGTTATACTTCGTAATATCGGCCACCTTGCGCTTATTGATTAGCTTTGATATCTCGGCCAATTCGATCCGGTCTGTTGGATTGGAAGTTTTCATACTCTGGCGTTTCTTAATCAAATCTTTCGTCTCCTTAGACAGCTTACCGGTGTCCTCTCTCACTATCCTACCGCCTACTCCTACCGCGCACTCAATAATGATATCTCTGAAATTATTGTTCCTTGTTTCGAGGGTAATGTCGCCGTCCTCGGTTAGAGCTGAATACCTATTCTGTAGCGAGATCCTGAACTCTTCTGCCCTCCCCCTCACCGCTAATTCGTTGATGGGTTTCTTTCTTACTAATCTGTTGCGTTCCTTCTTCAGATTTAGGCTAATTCGGGACCTCACCATCCTGTGGTCACTGCATCGCACTTTCCCGATTACCTCTACATCTTGCATGATGGCGGGGGTTGAACACATTATGAAGTCGATTTCATTTTTAGTCTCCCCGTTCGGACTTTTCCATGTCCATTTCCGGTTCTTCCTTTTGCTGAAGAAGGTATTCATGATTCGTAAGTTATTGCGCTCTGCAAACTCAACAAGTAACTCCCCCTGCTATTCCTAGAACCAATACCATAGTCACCTACTGCCTTGTCTCCTGCCTGCTTTTTCCCTACCTTGGCATTGAAGTCGCCCATTAGTACTGTATAGTGCGTTTTTACTTTTCGCATTGCCGATTCTACATCTTCGTAGAAGCTTTCAACTGCCTGGTCATGATAACTACATGTAGGTGCATAGACTTGTACAACCTTCAGTTTATACCGCTTATTAAGCCTAATTACGATGCTTGCCACCCTCTCATTAATGCTATACAATTTATCTATATTACCCGCTATATATTTATTGACAAGGAAACCTACTCCTAGTTGTCGCCTCTCTGGTAAACCACGGCCGGTCTCGAGGGAGAGAGCGCGCGCTCTTTCTTACGGCCTTCTCAATCGCCGCGTGAACAATGGGAACTTTTCTCCTTGAGTCACGCTCTCCGCCGCCGCAAGGGGCGCGACCTGCTCACTGTTCGCTCCGCATCTGCTTCAGTGGCAGCGGGTGGCTTTTGCCTGGTTTCGCGCTGTCGCCCGCGGGTTTCGTGGTGAGTGCAGCCCCTAAATGAAAAATTACAGAAGGTATCAGCGTGCTACGCACGTGAATGGAGTCTTTATATTAAAAAACACTGCCGCTCAGCAAACGCTCGACAAGCATATGACATGTATTGCGGCATGGTATTTACTTTTGTTCATTTTAATCTTAATTTTTTCCCAAGCCTGTACAAGAAGATGAATAAGAAAAGTGAATGAGCAGTGATCACATCGAAGCTTCTTCAAGGCAAACATAACAGCAACAATGGCAAAACTGTCTTTCAGCGCTAGATGAGAAACCATCGAGGTAACACCGAAGATGAAAATAATTTTATAAAAATGTAATGTAAGTTGCACAATGCTTACATGACATAAAGTATTAGTATAACGTCAGAGTAAACGCTTTTAAGTTTTGTTTTCAATTTTGATATAATTTATAGACCAGCAAATGTTTTATGCTGTAATATAAACATTATTTTAATTTTGCAAATAAACGTAGGTTTAATGAAATGTTTACATGATATCATGATTATTTCATTAAAAAAACAGGAAATATTTTTCAAGAACTAATTCCTAGCAATATTTTCTTTCTTTTCCTAGTATGTTTTTGAACTAATAGTTCCTTGTAACTATTTGTGCAGTAATGCCTGCCTTAGAGAGCAATCGCTGCCCCATTATTTCGGTAGAATGCTTTGCTTATTTTACATTCGCCACTGTTACTCAAGGGACACTCCTCAATAATGAATATAAAAGCTTTTCTCTGTGCGATTTATTCAGAGGTGACTATAGGAGTTGTATGTCGCGCTGTATATTGCGCGCCTAGGCACCTAGTGTCGAGACCGACGAAATCATTTCAGCTCTGCCGCAATCAGGACTGAGGAACTGAAAGAAGGGATGGTATCTCCTGTCATCCCATTACCCACTGTCACGTATTCTGGTATAGCTTACGTCGCTGGATACATTGTGAAGTTAATCAGTGACTTCGGGTGTGACGCTTGTGCTATCCTTCTTGAAACCAGCGAAAGAAGCAGCCCCATGTACACTATTCTGCGAGGACACGATTCTAGCGGACCGTATTATCCAAAACCAGAGTTTGTAGCCCTCTTGCACAAGGTTGTGTCTCTTTTTGAAAAAAGCTGTCGTGCACCTACAATACACAGATGTCATTGAAGTCCTTCAAATCGTAATCCAGCCAGCACTTGAGAACTCACCTTTGCTGAGTTGCCCGGAAGGCATTGACAATAGCCATACTATAAGGTCCGCTTCGTTAATATGTGATAAATTTCTCAGAATCCTTCTTGTCAATTATGCTAAGAAGGTGACAGACAGGAACGAAAGACCAGCTCCTTATGTGCACAAACCGTCCATAAAGATTTTGAGACTTTAATTTTCTAGCCGCATGTACCGTTTTGATGAATGAGTGCAATGTGTTAACTTTGAAGGACATTTTTTTTATTGCTTGCTGTTCTTTTCAATTATGCATATCTGTTTATGCCTATTTCCTTGATTACATGTTTTTTATCACTGTATTAAACTGACTACGACTGTCTACGTGTGCGTCAGTCGCGAGACTACGTATACATCTGCTGTCTTTCAACCTACTGATTTGTTTTAAACGAAGCTAGAACAGCCCACATCACTAGACAACTGAAATTTTAACTGTATGCGTAAATTTTTGTTCCTTACTCTGAATCTGAGACGTGCTATGAATTTTCGTCAGTGCCCTTTTGCTCTAAACGAAAATGGCAGCGGTTGACAGAATATCCACCGAACAGTTTGCCATGCACCAGCGTCAGGTCGCGCTATACCTGCTTACAGCTTTCAGAGGCACACTGCATAAAATGGTACATATAGTTTTGTGAAAAATTTAGGGGCAAAAGTGTTTATGTAAGTGCACCCGAAACTTCATTCGACCGTGCGCGACAGCACTGACGAAGACGGGCGCGCTCTCGCGCGCACGCGCATTAGTAACTATTTTATTGCTCATACACGATAAATCAGACGCTGATTACGGCTTCTTCCTATAAGCCATAAGGGGTGAAATATCAGGACCTGCGGGTTGCAACCGATGCGGGCGGAGCGAAGAGCGAGCGCGCGTTTCCCTTGCGCGTGAACGGCTGTAGCGGAGGAGCAGTAGTGGGGCGGTGGCGACCCCACCGAGGCGCGGCGGGCGGTGGAAACAGACCCCATTGGAGAGACCGTAAGAGAAGAGAGAAACGCGCTTTCCCTCGAGAGCGGCCGTGGGTAAACCTCGATAACACAGTACATGCCCATCCTTCAATGCAGTATATGCCTCATTCGGCCTCCTAACCTCACTAAGCCCTATGACATCCCATTTCATACCCTCTAGTTCCTGTGAGAGCACTGCTAAACTAGCTTCACTAGCTAGGGTTCTAGCATTAAACGTTGCCAGGATAAGTTTCCAATGGCGGCCGGTCCAGCGGAGTCAGGCATTCTTAGCACCCCCTACTGCGTCACAGGTCTGACCGCCGCCGTGGTCAGTTGTTCCGCAGCCGCTGTTGACTGAGGGCCGGGGTTTTATGGAGCCAAGTTCGGGGTTTTCAGCCAATTACTGCCCCAGGGTGACCAACTCCTGTTCTGGTGAGGGAGTGCGTTGCCGGAGGTGTTCATCGGCATCAGGTCGCACCCCAAACCTGTTTATGGAGTTCCATCGACACGCGATTTTTTTTTTTTTAATCCGGTGGAGAATTGCGCGGCACTGGGATTTGAGCCCCGGTCCACTTGCATGCGAGGCGGATGTTCTACCGTTACGCCACCGCTGCCTATGATGCACTGCCTATGATGCACTGTATTCAGTGTATGGTTGTATTCAGTGTATGATGCACTGAATACAACCAAACACTTTTTTAGTGCCACGCATATTCATTACAGATAGTTTTATTTCCTGGCCACGGCATTTTACTCGAGTAGTTTTTATTACAAAAGAGGCAGAATAATATATACAAACACACTTTACCTCTATACCTTCATGAACAGCGATTGTGGAGCATTTCATGCGTAGAACAGAATGAATTACTGGGCTCGAAGTGCCTATTTTCTTTCATATTGACGCCACCTGACTACAAAACATTTCGTGTGTATAATATGCTTGCATATCAGAAGTGACAATACCAGCAGGACGGTATACGACTAAGGATGTTGAGCAGTGGTAACTGCTCTAGCAGCTGCAAGGAGACTCGTGTACAACTAAGTGCATAATAAATACTGCAGACTTGGTGCAACAATGATTGCTGAATGATTCGGATATATTCGCAGACAGAAAAATAAGTGTAAATATCACATATACATTGTTGAGGGGATATGTCAATGGTGTTTATTGCGTACTACATGGAATTGTGACTGCATGCGATCACACATGTGAATATAACAAAGCTGCTGAATAAAGTAATTTATTTCTCCGTGAACGAACCAAACGGAGCATAAACATCACAGCTTCTCTGCATCTGACCCAGGCTAAACAGCCAACATCAGCAACTGAATGTGAACGGTACGGAGAACGGAATATCAAGACACGAGCCCGATGTGGCAGCGTTCATTGTATGCATGAGGAGTTCGTGGTGACGCGTCATCATGATGGCTTTCGTTTCTCGTTCTGCACACAAGCGGCTGATAGCTGTTGCATAGCATCTGCCTTACTGCACTTGCCAGCTTTCCTCTGTTGGTAGCCTTAATAGTCGTCTTGTACATTCTAGAGATACCAAACCGCAGATCACGTATACCTCCCACGCGTGGCTCTTGTCAGAGATAGTAGGCACCGACGGACAACACGAACATGAGCAAGTTGTCTTCGTCGATTTTCGTGCCAAGCGCTTCTACCAAGTGGATCACTGCAGGCCTGTAGCCTTCATCGCCTTCATTCAGATTTTTTCGGCTACTAACAACATCCACACGAGAGCTCGATTTTAGACGACGCGTGAAAAGCAGCAAATAGCCGAGGAATCAGCTGTTTCTTCGGAAGCCTCCATGTGCACGCTTTGACGTCGTCAGCGTGCCCTCGCGGCAGCGTAGGCTGCTGAAGGGAAGATTTAATTGCAAAAGTAAGAACTCTTCTAGTTCTGCTTGATGTTATTGTGTTTTAAAAACAGTTTCTTGCAACGATAAAACTTTGTTCCTTCTATTTACTGCGTATTTATTGCGCCGTTTCACAAAACGTTAGGAGATTGTCCCTTGTCGAGCTTGGCCAAGGTTGCGGCAACGATGTAGCAACAGCGTTGCCCACGGAACGGGCGATTCAGGGGCGGAGTCATGCTACAAGCCACTGGTAATTGGACGATTTCGTAATCCGTCACGATTGACGTCTCAAGGTGACGTCATAGCCACGTCAATTTGATGTCACGCTCACAAACTTGTGACTGAAATTTGTGAGCAGTACGTAACTGGGCCCCAGGCCACGCCAATGTTGGAGGCGAAGCTTGTTCGTCTCTGTGTCTCCGCTTCCTGTCTATGTGGCGCTGACTGTGCGTTAGGCTGCGCCAGCCTCACTCAGCGAAGTGCTACGACTGCTACGACCATGGCGGAAGTAGAGTGGTGACTGGGCCCAAAAGCGGTTTAGCGGTACCGCAGCATAGAAACAGGTCGGGGGGCCAATCACTCAGATTAAGTAATTATACTACTACAAATTAAAAAGTATCAATCAACGTAACAAGAACAGATATTTTGATAACTTTGCTTGTGAATGAGGTAAGGTATTTTATTTAGGCATTCTTAATTAAAAAAAAATCTTCGCGCCATTTTAAGTTGCACCGGTCTTGACAAACTTTTTCAGGTCTTTTTAGGTTCTTGCGAAGTAGGCAACCAGAGGTAACCAAGGCAACGGAGATAACGAAGCTGACGAAGTACAAAACGGTTTCTTATCGCTGCTGTGGTGCGTGCCTTGGTGCGCCCGAGAAAGCGATTTAATTAGCAAGGCTGAAAATGTCCCTTTTGCGAAGATTTCGACGTCCTCGCTGGTCGCTGCTCAGTAACCGTTTGATGAGATTTAATACCCCCTGCAGCCATGTTTCTTTTTCTTTCTTTTTTTTTTTTTTTGGTTTCGTCCCTTTCGACATGCGGGCAGTGCGAAGTCTTTTTGCCGTATTGTTTTATCGCAAGATGAGCCCGCACAAAGTGAGGAAGCGATGCTGTGTTGCACATTGCGGCAACATGGACTCCAGCGTCGGTGTCTTATTACACCGCTTCCCGGCTGACTTTCACCGAACAGCAGATCTGGAGATTGCATACAGACTCAATGTATGCTTTAATGCTCGTGTGTTAAGCACGTTTGTTAATGCTAAAGCTGTCTGGACTGGTGCAACCTTGAAATTGCCTTGAAGACTGCTGTATTCTTTCTGCCAAAGAATTTAAATGTGAAGAGTAATCCCTGTGCTCTATGCTCCACGTGTTTCTTGGTGCACCTATTTCATGACATCTTTATTTCACTTGCAGCTTTCATAGCTTTGTTCAGTGTACATGTATGTTTCTTATCTCGTGGTGTTTTGTGGCGGGCACGTCAAGCCTTTTCCATGCCTCAACAGTGATCATTAAGATGATTAAACCCCCTTAAACAGCGCTACTTTTTGTGCTGTCTGCGACATGCATTTTCTTTGTTGCGCTTTATTACTGTATCTGCTTGGTTGATGCAACAAACCATGATTATGAAAACCATAATTGTTCACTTGGTACACTCTGTTGCTAACTGGGCACGACTGCCCGGTTGAACCAGTGTATAGGGACAAAGTACATGGCCAAAGTACTTGCTTGACTTGCAGCAGTATTTGCATCATGAATTTGCATGCTTGGTATATGTTTGGAAGTGTTGCTGCCTTTGTATGCTGTCACCTTTCTCAACCACTTTCATTGCGCTGGAGCAAGTGCTTATAAACAAGGGCGTAAACAACAGAAACTCTAGTTATTTTAGATGGCAAAGGTTGGCGCGCGCTGAAAGGCAACAACCTTCAAGATGAAAGCTCGTCAATGCAACGCGGCTGGCTTTTTTATTTTAACATGTTTATAATCCGCGCCAAAGTGAACTTATGCGTGACGTCATGCGACGTCATGGCCCCCCAATTTTCATTGGCCACTGGAGCCCATGAGCCGCCATGTTTTGTACGTAGGGGCGTCTATGGAGCCTTCGCTGCCATAGTACATATGCCTTGGACAACGTTCACTTTTCATTCCTGCTGGACAGCACTATCTGCAACTCGCGTGTAGTAGGTTTTGACCTGTGACCGTCTACTACCGCCAGCCTCCAAGAGCCAAATCCAGCATCGTCTTATGCTCTCCTTATTTCTGTGTCCTGTCTTCCGGTAGTTTTAAGATGAACCCGAATTCCTGGTTGCCATTTCTTACGCGTCTTCATTTTCCTCCCAATTTAGAATTACCTGCTTTTTTATCTCCTCCTAAACTCATTTCGACAGTACAGATGATCAGTCCTCCTACATACATAGACGCGAGCCACTGAATATAATGCATGTTATAGCATTGAGGCCAAATGAGGAGTTAAAACCAAGCTGTTTATTACTACTTAAAAGCGATTCGGTCGATCTACAGAGGGTCGCCTGACTGGATGTGGTGCGCCTTCGTGCGCGGCTGCGCTTCGTCTCGTTTCGGCTCAGAATGCCTCTCTCCGAGGCGTCGAGTCCCCGTGGTTCTTCTCCGAAGCGAAGTTCGAGGTGAGAGCCTAAATGAGGCGGGGTTCGCTGGTCGCGAACTCTCCGCGCGGTCGTAACGGAGGTGGATAGATGAACAGACCGATCGAGCGAACGTGCTCTTCACGCAGTTTCGCGTGGCGTAAGCGATTACGGGAGAGTTGGGTCCTCTCGAGCGTGGTCTCGAGTGAGGAACTGTGTGCTGACATATGCGTACAAATATTCGATTTATTTATATCCATGTAAGCGTCACTGTTGTCCATGTTAGCTGCGGCGCAGAGGGTTCCACCGTGCTAGACCAAGAACGTAATTCCGCGCTGAAAAAAATAGCTCACAGATATTTGTAGACAGTGCCGTATGTAAGAGCCCAGCGCTGCTCGGCTGAGGCGTCTCACCGTCTGGATATCCGACGCTCGGGAACTGAATGGCTTGAGCACTGCCAAGCCACAGACGCCATCTGAGCCTTTGCGGTGTTCGCCAGACCGGATGTCGCTATTCGACCCTCGGAAATCGAGCCCTCGAATCGTTCCGATCGCGCAGTCTGAGAACTGAGAGAAGGTCGCCCACAAGAGCTGCCCACACCGAGCCGCGAACAACGCAGGTGAGTTCCCTCTTTTTTACAGCGGCCGCTTCTTGATCGTTTCATGGATGCATCGAGAATTGCCATGCTTATTTCATTAAAGCGGCAGACTTAATTATGCGTTTGTACCTTTTGCAAGCTTAATTTGAGTTTTGCGGTGTGACCATTGATGACGTGGATTGACTACTTGTTTCGTAACTTCGGTTGTTTTATCTGTGTCCAACATATCCTTTGGCTGTTGAGTTCTCAATACCAATTTCTCCCGCCGAGGTGGCTCATTCCTCCGGCCGTTCGGCTACTCTACCCAAGGAATCGGAATCGAAACCCGGCCACTTTTCAATGGCAGCGAAAAGCGAGACGCCTGTGTGCTGTGACATATCACTGCACATTAAACAACCTCAGGGGGTCGAAATCTCCGCAGTCCTCTACTACGGCGTTACTCATAACCTGTGTCTCTTTGGGACGTGAAACCACCCTACAAATCACACCAAACCAACTTCCATTTGTTATGCATATCTTTGCGGACATGATCACGTGGTCTAGCATTGTTTGGTTGACTGCTTATTCTGTGTCACTCGAATTAGCATGCAAGTGAACCTGTTTTGTGCGTGTTCAAATTTTTAAATGCTCCTTATGCTAAGTTTGTTTCCGGAACCAGGGAAAATAACTTGAACCACAAGACGCCATATCTACCAGTTCTCACGGTTCTCGGTCGTTCCGCTATGCTATACGTGTGCAATATAGCCCACATTTCCACCACGTTATAATCCTGTAGTCACCTGTTACTTCTTTTGCAGTTATTTGTGTACGCTCGGTCGAAATGTCTCTAGGCGCTCAAAGTTGGCCTTTCTCGTGGTTTATATGTGGCCTTTTATTTTTATGTAGTCTATCCGGAAATTCATCTCTCGAAAACCGCTCGCTCTTTGTTCACAAGTGTGAAAGGTTTTCTCAGGGAAAAAAAAAAAAAAAAAAAAAAAAACACGCTCTTCTCGTTTCAGAAAATAAAAGAGTAATTATGGTATTTTTATGTGACAATTATTTATTTATCAGTCGTGGAGTGCCTTCGTTATGCCGAGGTCAGAAGAGAAAGAATGTCTCCCCGCTTGCTCCAGTTGGTGGCAGCGCAGCACGAACTATAGAGTGAACAGCATTGACGAGCAGTCGGGCCTCGCTGTTATCTAATTGCTGATGAAGCTGAATATTGCTTGAATTAGACAAGGTGTGGGCTGGTTGATGAGGCACATGTATTTCAGAGCAGATCCAAACCGCATGTCGTCGTGGTCTCGTTCTCGTGTTTCCACCTAAATGACAGTTGAATAACGACAGCCCGCGGATATTGGCGTGCGGCCAATTTCAGCCTATTCTTTTCTTTTCACTGTAACGTTATCCGCCTTGCAAGAGGGGTGTTTTGATCCGCACAACGTATAAATGAGCACTCATCTGTGTCATCCTGCTCATAGGGTCGAGGGAAGAGTAGGAACTTTCTTTTAGATCCGTGCGAGCGTTGTACTGCGTTTCATCTGTTTAACGGGTTTGACTCTGTCCCCTTTCCTTCCTTCTCTTCCTATTAGGACCATGAACGCTGTAGTACCACGTTTGGAGATGGAGCGCGGTGTCCGGGACGTCGGAGAACAAGCCGTGTGGTCCCTCTCATCTTGCAGGCCCAGTGAGCTCTTGATATCGAGTACCAAGTGAACATCGAATTCTGGCAGGCCATGGAGGAAGGAAACAGCTTAGGAGAGACCCTTGCCATTCCCAATGAATTGGAGAGAGTGTGGCGGAAGTGACGTCAAAATTTAGGGTTAGCCAAGTCGGGCCATTAGCAACGGCGACGCTGTTGCTATGAAAGCTCGGGCCACTAGCAACAGCAGTGTTAAGGGCCCTAGGTAGGAGGAGGAGAGATGTTGAAGCGTTGGGTCGCGGCGCGGCCGCGCCGGCTTCAAAAAAATGACGTCAGGGCCTCTCCTAAGTTTTTTCCTTCATCCATGTGGCAGGCGATTCTGAAGTAACCTCTCTTCTTCGCACGCTTTCGCAGGGTATGGCATCCATCAGCTGCTAGACGACTCCCTTGACACCTACTGGCAATCGGACGGGATTCTGCCACATGAAGTGAACATTCAGTTTGCAAGGAAAATGCCAATTCACGCGATATGTCTGTACCTGGACTACGGACGTGACCAAATCTACACCCCCAAAAGGTATTAGTTTGGCTTATGTCACTCGACCACTTTACGCTATCGCATAAGACGTAGCCCGACAGGAAGTCTTGTGGACGACACGAACGCCGAACACATGTGGGATGCGTGGTCACGGCATTTTGGTGCCAAGTCTCGTAGGCCCGTTTTGTTCTCCCCGGGTCCTCGTCCTGGAGAGCGTGCAGCTTTCCTTGTGATCGCCCCGAGTCCAAACGCGATGCTGCTCTGGTGCACCGTGAGGAGTGTTTAAGTGGCCCGAGCTCGCGGCGGCATGCACCGCTACTCGACAAAGGTTTCACGCGGGAGCGCGGATTTGAACGGCATTTTCTTCGCTTATAATTGCGTCGCGGGCCTGATGCCATATTGGTGTCTCTAGACCTAATGGAAATAGCAGTCATGTACTAATTTTGAGGCTAGCTCATGCAGACACAAACGGAGGCGCCACCACTGAGACGTCGGTAGTGTTCTGCACAGTATAGTGTTCTGTATTTCAGCCAAAGCTCTCATAGGCCGGATATTTTCGACCACATATAGGCGCGTTCAGTCGCACGTTACACGATCCAGTTACAATCATACTTCCGCATTCTACAATGCCTTATGGCGTAGCTTTGCTCGAGGAAACCGCGGCGCGTCTCATTTTGGTGTCAGCCGTGTGTGAAGGCGTGCAGATGACGCTTACGTTGACCCAGCTGTGTGTATACGGGCTCCATTGGTGGCCCCTAGCGTATAAATAATGGTTTTACATGCGACATTTAGGTAGGCGATGATGCGTCCAAATGGAAAGAGAAGATGCGTGCTTTCTGTCTGAGGAAAAGAAAAAAAAAAGAAGCCTTTATGTCTTTGAGGGATGTAAGATTTCAATATGAATGAGCCATAATGTGTGTCGCATATCTTTTTTTTTTCTCCCCTCCGCGGTCGCTTTGATGATAGGTTGCTTATATCAAGACCCAACAGACTGGATAGAATTGGCAGAGGTATCAAAGCAAATCAGTAGGCGCAATGTGACCGACATAAGGAAGAATAACATGGGAAAAATTGAGCATGCTCTAAAGGACGATCGTAGCCTGAAAGTGGTAATGAGGAAATTAGGCATACACAAAAATCATATCTATGCACTGAGAGACAAGGCGAGTATTGCCATTACTAACACGGACAAGATAATTAAGGTAGTCGAGGAGTTATAAACGGACCTCTGCTGTAGCCTAAGTAGTCAGGACAAGAATGAAATTGGCTGTAAAGAAGAGCAACCAGACGTTCCGCCAGTAACGAAGGACGAGGTTAAGAAAGCCTTAGAAGCTATGAAGAGGGGAAAAGCAGCCGCGCAGGATCAGTTAGCTACAGATTTCTCAAAGGACGGAGGGGATATTTTGTTAGGAAAACTGGCCACCCTGTCTACGCAATACCTGACGACATCGGAAGTACCGGAATCATGGAAGAATGCTAATATTATCTGTATTCAGAAGAGAGGAATGCTAAGGACTTGAAACATTACAGATGAATCAGTTTACTATGAGTTCCGTGCGAAGTATTTACCAATGCAATAGCTAGTAGAATCAGGACAACCTTAGACTTTAAATGAACCAAAGGATCAAACAGGATTTTGGAAAGGGTGCCATCGATCATATCTACACTATAAACCAGGTGATAGAAAAGTGCTGTGAATATAACCAGCCCCTATACCTAGCGTTCAATGACTACGAGAAAGCATTTCATTCGGTCGGAACCTTAGAAATCATGCAGGCATAGCGACATCAGGGTATCTGTGAAAATACTGGAAGATATCTATAGTGGCTGCACAGCAGCAATACGTCTGGATAAAAAAAATTGATACGATCTCTATTAAGGAAGGTGTTAGGCAAGAAGATACGATCTCCCCAGTGCTATTTACAGATTGCCCAGAGAGTGTATTCAAAGACATGTAATGGGAGCAGTTAGATATCAGGGTCAATGGAGAATACCTCAGTAATCTGCGATTAGCTGATGACATTGCCTTGTTAAGAAACTCAGTTGACCAACTGCAACTAATGATCAATGATCTAGACAGGAGTAGAAGAATAGGTAGGCCCAAAGATTATTATGCAGAAGACTAAGGTAATGCTGAACAGCCTGGGAAACAAACAGCTGTTTAAAATAGGTAACCAAGCATTGGAAGTGGCAGACGAATAAGCCTACTTAGGACAGGTAGTGACCGCATATCCGGACCACGAACAGAAAATAACTGAGCGAATAAGATTGGGATGGAGTGCGTTTGGAAGGTACTCAAACATTATGACTATAGCCGCTCACCGGTATCACTCAAGAGGAAAGTGTATAACAGTTGCATCCTACCGGTACTGACCTGTGGGGCTGAAACCTAGAGGTTCACAAAAGGGTTCTAAGTTGAGGACAACGCAGAGGGTCATGGAACGGAAAATGGTAGGTGTAATGTTGAGAGGTAGCAATCGTGCAGAGTGGATCAGAGAAATAACTCAAGTTACTCTAGAAGAAATTAAGAAGAAATGGGCATTGGCAGGACATGTTTGAAGAGAGGATAACCGATGGTCTCTAAGAGTAACGAATTGGATTGCAAGGGAAGGTAAGCGCTGCGGGGGGCGGCAGAAAATTAGGTGGATGAATCATATTAAGAAATTCAAAAGGGTCCAATGGATGCAGCTAGCACAGGACTAGGTTAAACGGGGGAGGCCTTCGCCCTTCAGTGGGTATAGTCCGGCTGACGATGATGCTGATGTCCAGGTCGCGTATGCAATCGCAGCACTGTTGATCGCATATTCATGTGTGGATGAGTCTGTCAAACAAGCCAGGCGATAGAAGTAATCCGGGAAACCTTCATCGCGGTGTCTCGTGAAGCCGTGATGCATGCAGTTATGAGACGCTGGACACCACATGCCGCGCCATATTGACGCAGTTCTTAAGTAGCGCAGATGAGTCCGGTTCTTCATGGAGCAGTTGCGCGCTCGCTTTCACTTAACAGCTGGCGTGTGTAGCGTGCTGAGGCTCGTGTTGGCTGCTCACCTGACACTGGCAAACAGTCGCCTGCCTTCCTCGTCTCTCTTTGGCTTCCGCCTTCCTCACAATCGACCTGTACAAATAAATGAAGCACTTACGCAGTATTATAGGTCGCAGAACTCTCTGAGTCAGTGGCGTCGCGAGGGATGTACGGGGGTGCTGTCCGCACCGGGTGCAGCGCTCAGTGGAGTGCAGCTGGGCAGTGAGAGAGAGGAAGGTACGGGGGGGGGGGGGGGGGGGAATGGATTGTTGTGTCATCATCATCAGCCTGATTATACCCACTGCAGGGTGAAGGCCTCTCCCATATTTCTCCACTTAACCCGGTTCTGTGCTAGCTGCATCCACTTGACCCCTGCGAACTTCTTAATTTCATCCGCCCACCTAACTTTCTGTCGCCCCCTGCTACGCTTTCCTTCCCTTGGAATCCAGTTTGTTACCCTCAGCGACCATCGGTTATCCTCTCTTCGCACTACATGTCCTGCCCACGTCCATTTCTTCTTCTTAATTTCCACTAGAATGTCGGTAACTTGAGTTATTTCTCTGACCCACTCTGCACGCTTTCTATCTCTTAATGTTACCCCTACCATTTTTCGTTCCATAGCCCTCCGGTTTGTCCTCAACTTAAGTAGAACTCTCTTGGTTAGCCTCCACGTTTCAGCCCCATAGGTGAGTACAGGCAAGATGCAACTGTTGTATACTTTCCTCTTGAGCGATACCGGTAAGCTGCTAGTCATAATCTGCGAGTGCTTGCCAAATGCGCTCCATCCCAATCTTATTGTTCTTGTTATTTCCTTTTCATGGTCCGGATCTGCGGTTACTACCTGTCCTAAGTAGACATATTCGCCTACTACTTCCAGTATTTCGCTACCTAATGTAAACTGCTGTTCCTTCCCGAGGCTGTTGAACATTACCTTAGTCTTCTGCAT